>NC_073695.1:73216327-73841684 GCF_029784165.1 Wyeomyia smithii
ATCAGCA
Source organism: Wyeomyia smithii (assembly GCF_029784165.1). Taxonomy (NCBI): domain Eukaryota; kingdom Metazoa; phylum Arthropoda; class Insecta; order Diptera; family Culicidae; genus Wyeomyia; species Wyeomyia smithii. The sequence goes on from NC_073695.1 coordinate 73,216,335, forward strand.
TGTTTGTATACCTGGTACAACTCGTGATTCATGCGTCTGCGCCACACTCCATCTTCCAGTTTACCGCCAAGTATCGATCGCAGAACTTTACGCTCAAAAACTCCGAGCACTCGTCGATCAGCTTCCTTCAGCGTCCATGCTTCATGTCCGTAAAGGGCCACCGGGAGTATCAGCGTCTCATACAGCGCTAGTTTTGTGCGAGTTTGCAAACTACGGGACCTTAGCTGGTTACGCAGTCTGTAGAAAGCCCTGTTCGCAGCTGCAACTCGTCGTTTCACTTCACGGCTCATATCGTTGTCACATGTCACAAGCGTACCAAGATAAACAAATTCGTCAACCACTTCAAATCGTTCCCCATCTAGCTCCACCTCAGCACCAACATCACGGGAACTTGTCCATGTACTTCGTTTTGGCAGAGTTAATGACAAGTCCCAATCTCGCTGCTTCTCTCTTAAAAGGTACGAAGGCCTCCTCCACGGCCTTACGGTTGATACCGATGATATCGACGTCGTCCGCAATGCCAAGAAGCATGTGAGATTTTGTGATGATCGTACCGTTTCTTTCGACGTTTGCTCTTCGTACTGCACCCTCAAGAGCGATGTTAAACAGTAGGTTGGAGAGCGCATCCCCCTACTCCAGTCCATCCATCGTTACGAACGCGGCTGATGTCTCGCCAGCTATCCGCACGCACGATTTTGATCCCTCCAGTGTCATACGACTCAGCTTTATTAGTTTCGCAGGAAAACCGTGTTCCAGCATGATCTGCCACAGCTCGTTTCTTTTCACTGAGTCGTATGCCGCCCTGAAGTCCACAAAAAGATGGTGAGTCGATAAGTTGTACGCCCGGAACTTATCGAGGATCTGTCGCAGGGTGAAAATTTGATCCGTCGTGGAACGCCCTTGTCGGAAACCAGCCTGGTATTCGCCAACAAAGGATTCCGCTAGCGGTCTCAATCTGAAGAACAGGATACGGGAGAGCACTTTATACGCGGAGTTGAGCAACGTTATCCCTCGATAGTTGCCACAATCCAATCGATGGCCCTTCTTATAGAGAGGGCATATGAGGCCTTCCAACCAGTCGTTCGGCATTTGTTCGTCCGCCACGATTCTTAGTATTATCTGGTGGATCGCATAGTACAGCCGCTCGCTTCCCGCTTTTAGAAGTTCGGCCGGGATACCGTCCTTCCCAGCGGCCTTGCCGTTTTTCAGCTCACTAATCGCCTTTTCACCTCCTCCTGTGTTGGTGGCTCCACAGCTTGTTCGTCACTCATAATCGTCATCCTGTTCCTGCTCTGCTCATCTGGCTCCTCACCGTTCAATAGCACCTGAAAATGCTCCTTCCACCTGACTGCAACCGTCGGTTTATCAGTAAGCAGGTTGCCGTCCTTGTCATTACACATGACCGGCACCGGGAAATTCCTACTTCTGACTCTGTTGACAGTTCTATAGAATCTCCGCACGTCGTTTTGAGTATAGCTGTCCTCTGCGCTGGCGAGCACCTGCTCCTCGTACTCGCGCTTCTTCCGACGGTGGGTTCTATTTTCAGCAGCTCTTGCCACCCTGTACCTCTCTCTGTTCTGACGCGTAGCCGCAGTGAGCATGCGGCTCCTGGCACGGTTCTTCTCATCTGTCGCTCTCTGGCACCCGGCATCGAACCAGCCGTTAGGCTGCCTTCCACTCGTCGTACCTACCACCTCTCTCGCAGTCGTTTCGATGGCGCCGTGAATACTGCTCCACAGCCCATCTATGTCTTCCACTCCTTCCTCCTGCTGTTCTGCGATTCGTTGATCCAGCTCTCTGGCGTATTCTGCTGCCACGCCATCAGCTTTCAACCGCTGAATGTTGAAACGCGTCGTCCTCTCTGTGCGAGATTTCAGCACGTTCGACAATCGTGCGCGGATCTTACAAACGACGAGATAATGGTCAGAGTCAATGTTTGGTCCCCGAAAAGACCTAACATCAGTAACATCCGAAAAGTGCCGACCGTCAGTCAGTACGTGATCGATCTGGGAGCAGGCTTCTCCATTTGGATGCCTCCAGGTGTGTTTCCGAATATTCAAACGTGGAAAATAGGAGCTACATATGGTCATTCCTCTGGCCGCGGCAAAGTTTATCAGCCTCAGGCCGTTTTCATTGGTTGACGAGTGGAGGCTATGCCTTCCAATGACCGGACGGAAGAATTCCTCCCTCCCAACCTGTGCGTTTGCGTCTCCGATGACGACTTTTACGTCGTGTTTTGGGCACTTGTCATAGATTCGCTCAAGCTTGTCATAGAACTCATCTTTGACTTCATCGGATTTGTCGTTTGTCGGTGCGTAGGTGTTGATTAAACTGTAGTTGAAGAATTTGCCCTCAATCCTCAACACGCATATACGGTCATCTACGGGCCTCCACCGGATGACTCTTGTTTTCTGATTTCCCAGCACTACGAAACCGACGCCCCGTTCCGCTGCTTTGCCGCCACTGTAGTAGATGTGGTACTTGAAAGAAGTGCGTGCAATAGGGTCTACTGCACGGAATTCCCTTTCTCCGGAATTTGGCCACCGAACCTCCTGAATCGCTGCGATTTCGACTCCCTGCCGCTGTAGTTCTCGAGCAAGCAAGCCAGCCCGCGCCGGTTCATTGAGAGATCGGACGTTCCAAGTACCCAATTTCCAATCGTTTACCTTAATCTTTTTCCGTGTTCGTAGCCTAGGTCGTTGCCGATTGATCCGTTCCGTATTTCTAAAATCGTTGTTCGTGGTTGAAGGAAGGTTTCGGTATGTTATCCTGCTGATGGGGCTGCCATCTTAGGTGTAGCTGGCGGGATACAGCATTCCATAATTCAGCCGCCCGCTCCGGGTCAGACGCTGTTGTACGCCGCCCCTATGGGGATACAGCCGCGTACGACCCCCTTCCCAGTCAGCATACGACCATAGTTTCCCCCGGGGTTGGTTACCCGATCTCCGCTAAGGTTACTCGTATTCCGGTTGGCACCACGGGGAGGTTGGGATAGGAGTTGCTGGACAGAGGTGAATGGCCACATTAGGGTCTCAAGTTACACGTGTCCAGCCATTTGCCAACCTATTGTAATTGGCAGTGTTTCTAATTCTATTTTCTGATTTTATTTTTTTCTGCTATTCGTGTTTTTCGTAATTTTCCCTTTTTTAGTTCCGCCTTCTGAAATATTCTGCCCTTCGAGTATGGTTTTAGAATTCTGTCTTGCGTGATTCTGCCTTTTGTAATTCTTCTTTCTGTGACGAACCCGATCCGCATGCTTTGGATTGCATTTATAAGGTTTATCTCTGATTATTGAAAAAATATCAAAACTCATTTTTATCGTTACTAGCAAGACGTATTTTTTTCTATCAGAGATACAGTTCGCAAGCTGAGCTTGAAAATTTGTTTCTTTTTAACATTTTTGGTGGTTCATTTAATAGAACCAAAGTACGCAAAGTGGATTCCAGTCAATGTCAACGGACTTAAGCATGGGTTTATTCTCAGACTATCAACCAACGCTTCTTTCACGATGGATTCTACAAAACTTGGATAAGACTGCCATGGGGATAATAAGTTGAATTTACTCTCCAGGGAAATATAATTGGCAGAAGGGAACGAGGCTCGCAGTAATAAAAAGGAATAGTGAAGCCGGGATGATAATGTAAGCAAGTTATTTACGCCTCATAGTGATATTGCTAATAATAGAATGCAGAATGAAGCAGCCATCCAAAGGGCATATAACAAAAGATCAATTATTCTGGTCGATGGTTACTTAATGGAGTCTCTTCATCAGTGGGAAAGGTTTTATATAGTAAAAAGTGACTTAGAGAAAAAATCTCTTGTATTTTTTCAAGATAAATAGCAGACTTATTACAAATTCGCATAGCGGTTCGTGCTGGAATGGTGTCCGTAATTATTTTCACCACAGTTGGTTTTGTGTGGATAAAAATACTATGATGCTCTTAGTGATAACTCATGTTCTTTTAAATTTTAATACGTTTTTTTCTTTAATTAAAATACTTCTGCCATTCAGATTTATTGTTTCATACAGAGTTATCAGTAGAAGTTGCAATGAACTCAAATATTTTTTTATTGTCAAATTTATAAATAACTTGAAAAAAAAAAAGAAAAAAGTTATACATATTAGTTCATTAAAGTTACAGTTGATGATAAAAATAGAACAATCCTCCCTCTTTTTGAATCAGTATGCAATCGAAAAACTGGACCAAATTGCCGATATCCAAACCGATGTTTATCTAACAAAATCAGCTGTAATTTCGTCTAACGCAAGCAGCTGTGATCCGTAAACACCACCCCAATTGGCATTTTGCTCAATTCGCAATGTGCCTTTCTGTACACCACCAAGCGGTCATGCGTATTCCCCAGCAAAGCCATAGATTGTTCCGCAAAGAACATTTCAGTTTCAATCTGGGAAGTCCAATTTGAATGGCTTTAAACCCGATTAACTCATCGTTTACGTTTTTCGCGGCTACACAAGATTAGCATCGCAAAAAAAAAAAAACACACACACATAATTCCATTGGCAAAATGGGAACGGTACAGTGGAAATCTTCTGTAAAACTGCTGTTGTTATTCAGGAGAAAGTTATCCACGAGGCACACACCTCGGTCGGCAGCTGATTTCCGCTCAACCATAGCCTAACATTCTGGTGTTGCAATTTTACGAGCAGAAATACCGCTCGATTCCTAATCGTAATTACCCGATCAGCAGGTTAGGAAGGTTAAACAAACACTCTTGTCTGCTGGTCCGGACTGGGCACTATGCAACGGATCGGATCATAGCGGATCGCATTTCGCGAAGCGCAGGTTTGGCCCACAAAAGAAATTCATCAAATTGTGCCAGGCCAGGTATTCATCCCCTGCCAGAGTTCAGCCAACTTTGGCCAGGTAAGAATTCTTCCCAGCAGGCTAATGGCTCTTGGAGTGTTTTCGCTTGTTTGCCAAGAGGACTTGAGGTAAGGGGTAAACTCGTTATCCACACCCATTTCTGTTTGTGCACGTCTGCTACAGAACGTTTCCATCAACACTTACTTCTGCTTTTACGTCAGAGATGAGATGACGACGATGAGGACGTCGATTGCACGATATAAACAAGACGGTTATTATTTTGCATTCGTGCGTCCTGTTACATGTGAGCCTCGGCCTCATATGATGCCCCATCTGAGGAGCAGAAGTTCGCATTCCTGGTACCGTTTTCTGCCCCGCGGTCCCTCCGGAGGCTCGCCAATATGGAACCAGAAGGTCTGTGGGAGTTTCGCCTGTTGCCATTCTTTTCTATCCAGGCAGAAGGGGGCTCAATTTAGAAAGCGATTTGCATAATTTTCCCCCGAGCGCACGAGATGCTTGTCTTTGACGCGAGCGATGCTCTGATACGGCCGGTGCTGAACAAAGTTACTCAGCTATTCGGTGTTTTGATAATAAGCGTTAGCGATTTTAGTAAATTATTAGCAACAGAAATTTAGCAGCATCACGCTGTCTACCGCCGCTGGTTGCCGAGCCGGCCGTGACCAGTAGTGGAACATAAGCAGTGCATGAGTGTGTTGGAAATGGATAGTGTGGAGAACAGTTCCGGGGCTCCCTGTCTGACAGAAACGAGACGAGAATCGCAAACCGTCGTCGACGGCAGCCGGTTGGGTTTTAGGGTCAATGAATCTATCTGCTGCTCGTGACTACATTCTTGCCGCTTTTACAGTTTGATGTATAGTTAGCGTGTGTTGTGTCTCAACCGATAATTTGTGTAAGTAACTTATTGCCAAAAATCATTATTATAATGGTTCGTTTCGGGCAAATTTGCGTTTTGTTGTGGACCGTTGAACACGTTGTAAACCTAACAGTTAAGGTTTAATTTATTGTCCGAAACTCCGAAACCCGAGATGAAAATATTTCAAACGGAGTCGTCTTTATCTGTTTATTTATTTGGTCAACATACGGAACCTAGTTCATTAACATATACAGTTGTCTCTATCTCGAAACATAAGAAAATTTTCGCGTTAAAAAGAAGGGAAAGATGAGACTGTATTAATATGGAGATAACATTCGATTGATGGTGTCATTTTTCGCGTAATTTGTTCTTTTTGTTTGCCTTAGGAATATTTTCGTGATCTAAGATGTCATAATAGTAATAAAAGTTGAGTAGTGATGGTTGTGCAACCGGCTCTATGCGGTTCGCAACAAAGTAAATGACGAAGAATAGCATTGCAGAATGGAAGAGTAAATACAGTCGAATTCAAGTTGCGAAGTGTCTATTAAAGAACAAATTCTATGCGAACGGTAGCGTCATTATGAATTGCGTTACCAATAGAAGTTACCATTTGCTTTTGCATAATTTGTTTCGAGGAATTCCGGCACTTTTTCGTATGTCCCAGTTCGGCCTGAAACATGCTGAACGCCAACGCGAGCGATCGAGCGAGATTCTTGCCGTAGGTAAATGAACAGCTCTACTTACGGCTGTTCATTAACCTACGGCAAGAATCTCGTCCGATCGCTCGCGTTGGCGTTCAGCATGTTCCAGACCTTCTGAATACTATAATGAGGTGTACTGTTATTGTATTGTATTGCTTTGTCCCCTCCTACGAATGAAAGTAACAAAGATTCGTTTTTTTTAACCGTTTTGTTGAATTAAGTCATCATCAATGCGTAGCATTACTTCTCGTGAGATAGTTTTGATGCTTTGAGATGAGATGATAGTGTTGATGCTTTGGAAAAATATTCGAAAGATTATTTTTGAGCATGTCCTGGTGAAGAAAAATGCGTGTTTTATCAGCAAAAATTGTTCTGCTTTACAAATGTTTGAATGCTTTATGACTTCCGGTAAAAGGTCCAAAATGGAGAAGATATTTTTTTGTGAAAGGTTAGGTGTTTGAAAAAAAAAAAATTAACATGTATGGCAACTATATTTCCACCGACGAAAATATTTCTTTTTTGCTACACCAAGAATATTGTTTATGAGTTTTGCTTGAACAAGGACTTCCAAGGATATCTTGCAACACTCCAATTTGTCTAAAGCTGCTAGAAGTGTACAATGTTAATTTAGTAGTATTTTTTACATTCTGTTCACGTTTTACTGAACGTGTGTCGGTTTCTAGCGATTTCCACAGCTTTATAAAGGGTTAATAAATTTGGATGGATATTTGGAGTTAAAAAGCTTTGGATGGATATTTTCAATTAAAAAGCTTATAATAATCATCTTTTTTCATGCATCTGTTTCCAAATTATTTTGAATTTTTGTTTAGAAAGTTAGACAGCACTGTTCTTTCATTTCTTCATCCAAAGATTTTTATTGAAGTTTTGAAATAATGTCAAGTTTCAACAAAAGTAAAATTTTAACGAAAATTCAATTTTATTTCATCTCATCAATAATACTTACCAGTGAAATTATCACACTTGGCAACAAAAATTGAGCTAATCTGGCGAGTGGTCCATTATAAGGAAAAGGTCTACTAGAGGTCAATTTACCCTATTTTCGGCCGTTCAATTATTCAACCAATTGAAATAGGGTAAATTAATCTATAGTGAATCCCTTTCCTAAAATGAATCACTTGTCAGATTAACGCAATTTCTCTTAACATAAAATGTGAATATAACACTAACTTCTTAATTTTTCATCCATTATCCTTGTTGTCAAAGAATGAGTTATGCTACATTGAACATACATTTCACTTAATCTTCGTTTGTAACTGGAGATTCCATGATTGATCCACTCAAAAGTAAGAAACGAGTTTTACTTTTTTATTTTGGAATATAAAAATCCACTTTGTTCAGCAAAGTTGTAGCAAACTTCAAAAGAAACAACTTTGTTGAAGACATTATACTTCTATCTATTTATTTAAATGGACTTTTTTTTGGAGTTTTCTATAGATTGCTATTAAAAACCTTTTTTTGCTATTCAACCTCTTATAGTGATTTTCTACAATTTTCGAATGTTCTACAAAATTGTTTGCTACAACGAAACAAACAATATCTGCGAAGAAAGTTTATTCTTATCTCACATACAGTTCTGATTGTTATTGATTTTCACTATAATAATGCGCTAATTTACACTAATTACTCTTAACTAAAAAAATAATGACTTTGTAGTAATAGTGTCTTCAGTAAAGTTGTTCTATTAATTATTCTCCATTTTGTAGAAGTTAGAATTTTGTGATTAATTTACCTAAAAGTGAGAAATTAGTTTTATTTTTCTCATTTTTGCATATAAAAATCCACTCTGCTGAGTGAAGTTTTAGCACATTTCGTAAGAAACACTTTGTCGAAGACACCATACTTGTATCTGGTCATTTAAATGAACTTATGTGAAGTTTTTCTCTAGAATGCCCCTAAAATCATTTTTTAGTATAACTTTTTATAGTGATTTTCTAAAATTTTTCAATGTTCTACAATGTTGTTAATCACAATAAAACACACTAGTTCACCGAAGAAAATTTATTTTTATCTCTCAAGTTCATTTAGTTATAGAAGATTTTTATTAAAATAATGCACTTATTTATTTACAAATATCTGCACAGGAGACAGCGAGAGACAAAAGCCTGTATCTGGACTAAATGACGTTTTACTTATACTTAAATATAGAATAGGTTTAGTTTGCAGATATTTGCCGATTTTGAAGATATCTGTCAGTAAATTAGTGCATTGTTTCAATAAAAATCGTCAATAACCAATGAAATATGAGAGATAAACATAAACTTTCTTGGATGAAATTGTGTGTTTTGTGATAGTTAATACAATGTAGAACATTGGAAATTTGTGGATAATCACAACTTAATGTTATAATAATAATAAAAAAAAAAGATTTTCAGTGACCAACTGTAGAAACCTCCACAAGAGTCCATTTAAAAAGGCAGATAGAAGTATGGTACCTTTGAGAAAATTGTTTCTTATAAAATGTGTACCAACTTTGCCAGACAAAGTGAATTGTTATATGCAAAAATGAAAAAAGTAAAAATCGCTTCTCACTGTTAAGTGGACTAATCACAAAATTGCAACTTCTATAAAATGGAGAATAAATAATGGAACAACTTTCCTGGAGGCACTATGGCTCTAAAATCTAGTTTTTTAGGTCAAAATAATTTCGATCACGTTTTCGCAGCTTTGGAAACAGTGTGCACTTGTCAGATTAACTCAATTTTTCTTAACATAAATTATACCCACAAAAAGTTTGTGATGCAGGTTGGCTGAATTCTGAATTGGCTGAATGAAAGATTTTTCTCGATGAAAATTTTCTGAAAAAAAAATCCCGCATTAATTGTGTTAATCTGGCGGGAGGTTCACCATAGGAGAGGGGTCCAGTATAGGTTAGATTACCATATCTTGTTCGGCTAATCTGCGCCAGAATCACAAGAAACACTTTTAAATCCCAATTTATATCAAGAGAATAAAGAGTAGTTCGTCAGGGTGGTCCACTAAAGGAAGTGGTCCATCCAAGGTAGTTCTACTCTATTTCTGCGCTCTGAAGATTCGAGTTTTATCGGTACCGTTTTCCCATACTCCACAACTTTTGCGTTCGAAAGATCTCCTAATTAACCTATAGTGTAGATCCCTTTGGTTTATTAACCTATAGTAACATAGGTAAATCGGAATTTATAAATGTCTGCGATTGGATTGGCAGGATAAGATGTTTCCGGATGAAAACTTTCTGAAAATCCCTAGAATTTTCGCATAAATTTAGTTAATCTGGCGGGTGATCCCCTATAGGAAAGTGGTCCACTATAGGTTAATTTGTCCTATATCTGTTTGCAAGTGCCATGTAAAGTAGGGTAAAAAAATCTTTCTATCCTATAGTGGACCACCCGTCAGATCAACTGCATTTCTCTTAACATGAATCGGGACTCATAAATGTTTGTGATGCAGATTAACTGGTTAAGTTGTTTTCAAATGAAATTTGGTTGGAATTCCCTCGAGTTTTCGTATAAATTCATTTAATCTGGTGGTCCACTATAGGAAAAGGGTCCACTATAGGTTAATTTACCCTAGTAGACATCACGACAGATTAACTCAATTCATGCGAAGATTCTAGGAATTTTCAGAAAACTTCCATTGTCTTATCCAGCTGATCTGCGTCACAATCACTAAAAACATTCATAAACTTTTATTTATGTTAAGAGAAATTGAGTTAATCTGACGAGTGGTCCACTATAGGAGCGGAGTACACTGAGAAAAGGTTCGAATATAAGTAAATTTACCCTACAATAAGAGTTGTGTTGGACACTTAACCTTTTTCAGTTAAGTTCAATTATCAAGTGAATTACAATAGTGCAGCATTTCATTCTGAATAAATCATAAGTAATTTGTTCCTGATGAGCTACATATACAACAAATTCCAAATATATTTCGTGATAGATATCACAATTTAAATTGTAATAACTCGTTCTATACTGATGGATCTTTTCTCAATAGATCTACCGGTTTCGGGGTTTATAACAATAATTTTTCTGTCGCTTACAAACTCGAGAGTCCTGCTTCAGTTTATGCCGCAGAATTGGCTGCTATTCAATACACATTAAGTGCTATTGAAAACATGCCTGTGGATAATTACTTCATTTTCACGGACAGCCTCGGTGCTATTGAAGCTCCCCGATCTAAAAAAAATTATAAAGCATTCTTCGTATTTCTTACATAAAATACGATGTCATTTAAATACTCTATCTGAAATAACATCCCAGATTACTTTAATGTGGGGTGGGTCTAAAATGGGTACAAAAAGGTGATATTTATGAAATACCTATTGAATTTACAGAACTTTTTGGCACTATACGTCAGGAATCGCTAATAAACTGGTAAAACTCTTGGGGTAATGGAGAACTAGGAAGATGGTTACGTTTTATCAGTCCAAAAGTTTCTTTGAGACCTTGGTTCAAAAAAATGGACGTAAATAGTGATTTTATTCGTGTTATGTCTCAGCTTATGTCCAATCATTATTGGTTTAATGCTCACCTTCGTCGTATAGGGCTCACAGAGGATAACCTCTGTGCCTGTGGTGAGGGTTACCACGATATTGAACATGTTGTTTGGTCATGTTCCTTGTATCATGAAGCTAGATTCACTTTTGAAAATTCCCCTAAAACTCGGAATAAACAACTAAATGTTCTAGTTCGTGATATCTTAGCAAGTTTTGATTTTCCCTGAATGTGTCTTCTGTATTCTTTCCTTAAATCCATTGATGTGCCTATTTAGTACATGTTTCATTTTATTTATTTCAGATTCTACTTATATATCTACTCAACTATATATTTGGATGACTTTATATTGGACTGTCGAAGCTGCAAAAATTATCAAGAATTGAGGATCAATATTCTTTCCTAGTTTTAAATATTTTGTTTTGTCATAAATTTATAATTGTATTTATTTGTATGAGAAGATGGGAGGGTTTTTATGCCTATTTGAGGAGGAATAACTATATTTATTCTACTCAAGCAGGCTTTCTCCTACTCCAACAGAATTTTCGGCCTCGTTATGCTTTTTGCGATTGGGCCTACTACTATTAATGTTATCAAGAATAAGAATAATAATTATAAGTAATTTGTTGCTATTATTGTCACTAAAGGCTGAATTTAATGAGAATGAAAGTGCACTCACACCCAAAACAAGTTACATAATAAAAAATTTACTCTTTTTTATGCTATTTTTACATGTTTGTAGTGTACCACAAGAATATTGAAAAATTTCATAGATTTTTTTTTGAAAAATCGTGAAAACGACTACGCTCAGGGATGTGTTTATTAAGAGCATTTCTGATTTGAATTACAAAAAAAAAAAAAATAAAAAATAATTCATATTTCATCTCGCGGATAGTTTTGAATGCAGGTATCTAAACGACATGGTTGAAATATAATAAAAAACTAAATTTGCTATATATTTTCCAAGTCCCACATTTTAGTAGAGAATAGAGTTTTTGAGATACGAGTGGCATACCCAACAATTTGCCTGAGCACATTAGGGTAAACTAATCTGGGTGGACCCCTTTCCCAGGGCCGTAGTCGGGTGTTGGGGGACTCCGAGCAGATATTATGAAAATATCCTTTCTTCCTAAAACATTTAGTAGAAAAAGTATTTCAAATTGTGCAATGAGACATCTCGCTCCGCTGGAAGGTGACGAGTAAAAAAAGGTTACTTAGTCTTCCTGTCTGTTATGACTTCGAGTGCTAGTTGCATGATTGTGGCTTAGGACTAGCGGGGTCCTTCGAGTTGAGGGTCTTGGCCTGCCCTTTCCGATAGTGGACCACTCGCCAGATTAACTCAATTTATGCCAAAACTTGAGGAATTCTCGGAAAACATCTTAACCAGCCAATCTGCAGCAGAATCTCGAGAAACATTCATAAATTTCGATTGCATTTGCTGGCTTTGATCACCGTGTGATTTAATTGGTCAGATTTCAATTGACTTTCGGTAAGCTTTTATTGATTATTCAAACAATTTGTTACGTAGGACTGCCGTCAACTCTAGATTTCTAGGGTTATTTAACCTCCCCCTTCCTAGTGGTCCCCGCGCCAGATAAACTCAATTATGCGAAAGCTCGAGGGATTTTTAGAAAACTTCTATCGGGCACATTTTTTCCAGTCATTCTCTATCATAAACATATATAAATTGTCTGATTTATAGTAAAAAAAAATTGAATTAATCCGACGGGTAGTTCACTCTAGGTTAATAGAGGAAAGGTTAATTTACTCAAAATTTTTGTCTTGCGATATTGGGCATTTCGATAAATTTTGTGGTTAGCTAGCGTTTTTGCTGATTTGTTTTTAGCCTGACAAACATTTTTTTTTATTTCGGACTCCGATAATCCTGGTTAAGCATGACTTTATGTAAAATTTCAGCCCACCTGGGAATCGGAAATTAAATGATGTAGGGTAAAATAACCTATAGTGGACCACCCGCCAGATAAACATAATTTATGCGGAAACTGGAGGCATTTTCAAAAAATTTTCTTCCGGAAACATCTATTCAGCCAATGTATGTTAATAGAAGTTGAGCTAGTCCGACTGGTGGCCAACATGGGGTTAAAGGGGTCCAGTATAGGTCAATTTACCCTACCGAAACGCTGTTTGAAGATTTTACCACCAGAAATCAACTAAGCTTCTCGAATGGTTTGAATATTCATAAGGCGTCCAGAGTTGATGTTATTTCATATTACATTCGCTCGTTTTTATTTTGAAGTAGAAGAAGGCGGAATTTCCAGACTGGCTTTTTAAACCGCACACAAATTCACCCCTCTTCTCTTCAGTACTTCACTTTTCCAGTGATTTTTCGGTTTACCAGGACTTATATAGGTAATTATTATATCCTAAATTAACTCGTCTGTGATTTTATTACATTTGGTACCGATTCTTTCCTTTTTTTGTAATATCTTGAGCAAAGATATTAGCAGATAACAATATCTAGTATGTACAAATTCTATCCTGAACGTAGAGTTTTGCAATCATTAACAGACTGTTGCGGTAATTCGTTCAACGAGTTATGGTAATTCTCAAGAATAATTCAATTTTCTTAACCAACAGCCTGTAGGCGCGTTCGTTATTGGTGCCTTTCAACATAAGATATTTCTGCTTCATTTTAAATCCTTACTAATAGCATAAACATCCTACGAGCAGTTACAATTTTGTCGCCACCGTCTGCCACATCGCTAATGATAGACCTCATTACAAATACACGCCTCAGTTTGATTCTTTCCGGAAAATGCTTAAGACTACAAAACTGGTTGAATCGTTAGGTTTACCGGCCGTTACGTGAGAAGTCCGGTCATTATCTTTCCGCCATAATGAACTACTTTTTATGGCATGATAAATCGACTTTGAGCTGCATAGGGCTTGCAGGTTTACTTCGAAAACTTCAATAGCTCTATTTCTTATCCTTTCACATCATCACCACCGTTGCAGTTACGATGCAACGTGCATGGCCTGATTCAAGGTCGAAAATGGATAAACATCCCGCAGTGGTCGTTGGTCTCGAAGGTGCTGTGGTTGACGGAAGGTCGACTGCTCCAAAAACGGAGATCTGGAGTCGTCAGGAGTAGCGACACCGCCCTCTTGTTCGGTCCCACTCGAACTGCAACAGCAGTGGCCTTCCAAAATTACGACCGCGTGGAAGATCTTTTGTCGCCGTAGCTGTGAACGTTCTGGTTTTAAACTGGATCGAAGATCGAATAAATTCATCGCTAAATGAGACAATACTCCAGTGGAGAACCGGCAAGAACTATAAAAGCGCAAGGTAACTTTATCTCCCTTTCTCGATTAAAAATATCTTTCAGCCGGTCTGGCTGCTCTAAATTGTTGTTTCTGTGCAAACATGAAAATGTACACCATGGTGCGGTAGAACGGCGATGAAAACCGGTCGAAGGAGGTTTTTTTAGCAGATTCGTTGGGTAAAAATATTTGGCTGAGAAAAGTGCTTGGAAAATTTTTATGCGACAAATGTAGTTTTAGATGATATGTGGGTCAGACATGAATCTGCAGCGATTGATGTAGGTTGTGGGTTTACAACCCATATTTAATGGTTCTTCATTCATCATGACAGCGTCATCAACTGAGTTCCGTACTTGACAAAAACCAGACATGGATGAAGCTCTGACACAATTTGATCAATCAGCGTTGAATAAAAATTCACTTTGAATGGTGACGTGTTCCACTCAGTAAGATGAGAATTTTCGCGAGGGAAAAATTTTTCATCAATTTTCCATTTTTCTAGACTAGTTTTCTAAAGGGGCATACGTATTTTGGTACAGATTTTATTTAAAACATTGTAGCTCACGAACCTCTGGTTGTACAGAAAAGCTGTCTGAAAATTATTTGTAGACAATGGAAATGTATATGCAAAAAAATTGTAAATAAACACAAAATTTCCAGGGAAAATATATTTTTTTAAAAAACATGATGTTAAAATGTAACATTTTGATAGGTTATTTGGCGTGGTTTTCCTTTAATGTAAAACAGCAAGAAGTTCAGCCCATGAGGTACAACAGAAATAAGAGATCATTAAATTGATTTTTTCCTGTGACGAGTACGCTAATAATTATGTGGTTTACTCCATGGATGAAAATTTAATGCACACAATTTGCATGCTGAGAAACGTGTTCCTACATGGTGTTTTAATTCATTAGTGGTATTATTATCGGATTTTTTTTGCCACAGAACTCTTTTGAAACGATCCACATAACAAGGGGCTGGAGTTTGCACGTTATCTACGTAAATTGCCTTCACTAAGTGATCTGATTCTCAGACTTGTTGGTTGGAATTTATAATATGTATCGTTCAAGAACGAATGGCCATGTGAAAACGCCTCCGAACTTATAATTTACTTTTTGATGCAAGTTCCTAGAAGAGTTGCTTTTGGCCGTATAATCTTTTCAAACGAAACTCACCGCTCAAATTATATTTATTTTCAAATAAATCATCTTTATAAGTTCGTCTCAAAGCAGTCACTCCGAGCAGTATAACCAGTACGTATTTTATTTCGCACAATAAATAGGTCCACCTGGCGTTACTTCTGTACTTGTTTGTTTCACCCCGTAAACCGTTGATGCCTCTTCGCGATTCTACCAACCAACTCGGGCAGAGCGCGTGCCTCAGGGATGTGCACTAAGTGCAATAAATAACACTAATTCAGCCTGCTGGTACTTTCTTTTGTGGCTTGATGAATGATTCCTGACTTTCAGCGTGCAAATTGTCATTAAACTATTACGGTCATCTTCTGACAATAAATTTACAGTTTACCTAATAGGATAACGGATGGTTGCCTTAGAATAACTTCACTTCCAGCAGGGCGATGAATTTTTTTATGTTATTGGTTGTTATTTCTAATGTCGTTTATTATCCTAGTTTACTAGCGTGAGCTTTCAGCGCAACAAGTTTATCATTGAACAACTAGTTGTTGAACCAGGCTAATGAAAAGTAACGTCATTTATCATCACTTACTTAGTGAACGTATAACCGTCCGTTTGGTTTTCTTTTTTTTTTTTGAGTTTTATTTTATTTTATTTTTTGTTGTTTTTTTTTTGTTTACCTGCGTTGAAACAAATGAACAAATATACTCTACTGATTAAGAAGCGAAATGTTAATTTGAGAAGTTGCAAATAGAAGCAAAATTTTTGGATAACACAATAATCAAACTAATTTGAAAACTTGTGATCAATTTATGCTCGGTAATTATTCATATAAAATATTAGTTTTGATGAAAAAGTAAGTGATAAGTTATAAGATACAGACATGTATAATAAATACACCTGCAGTTTTGGTTAATTTCCCATATTTGCGCACTGATTTAAGTTGTTATATGATGTTATGTTACGTCATTACGATTTGCAGACACTTTCTTTTAAAGAGGAACGGAGAAATAACTGGAATTTTTCTGTGTCGGTGATTCCGAAAGTTTTTCGCGTGAGTTAGTGTTTTAAGGTAGCGAAAAAATTATGTTCACTATTGAAATATATATACAAAACATTTCAAATAAGCTTTATTTCTCTACATATTGTTAGCAAAGTGACCTTTTACGTTTCAAAACACCTCCAACAGGCACATATTTTCGTTTGAAAATCATCTTCGTGTTTTCAATAGTGTATGTTTAGGATCGTTATACAGCTTAAAGATCCAGCAAAGTGGCATGTTTTCTTCGGCATACGGAAGCAAAATCGACCACCTAGGTACACAGGAAACTTTACTCTACCTCGAAAACGACACATATTGGCAAGAACTGAATTTTTTAAAAAGTTCTTAGACTAGGGTGCAACTAAATGGCACATCGTGTGTTGGTCGGATGAGTTAAAATTTAACCTTTTTGGTCCAAACGGTCAGCAGCTGGCGAGAAGACCGGTAAAAACTGCCTTCAACGCATAAATAACCAAGAAAGTACTAAAGTTTGGAAGTGACCACAAAATGGTGTGGTGCTGTTTTCTGATGCTGGTGTGAAACTCATTTATTTTATAATATAGACTATGAATACTAACGACTATGTAGATATTTTACGTAGCGCAATGCTTCCGTATGCCAAAGAAAGCATGCTTCTTCGTTGGAGAGTAACGATCCTAAACATACAGCTTTGAAAACTTGAAGATGATTTCCAGAGGAAAATATAAAATTGTTGGATTGGCCAGCATAGTCTTCTAACTTAACCCGTATCAAAAATCTATGGAAGATTGTTAAGTCCTACGTTGCAATGCATCATCTAGGAAATGAGACAGACTTATGGAACGTCGTAAATGCAGCGTGAAATGCTAGCCCAGCTTCTACTCGTGAGAACTTGGTTGTAAACATACCACGAAGAAAAAATATGGTTTAAAAAAACAAAGGCCATGAAACATTGAAAGTGAGTTTTGTAACGTCACTTTGCTAACGATATGTAGAGAAATAAAGCTTATTTGGAATGTTTTGTATATATATATATATATATATATATATATATATATATATATATATATATATATATATATATATATATATATATATATATATATATATATATATATATATATATATATATATATATATATATATATATATATATATATATATATATATATATATATATATATATATATGTCATTAGTGTATTTATTATTATCGCCACCTTAAAAACCTTAACTCACGCAAAAAAACTTTCGGAATCACAGACACAGAAAAACTCTAGTCTGCAGATCGTAATGACGTAACATAACATCATATAACAACTAAAATCAGTGCCCAAGTATGGAAAATTAACAAAAACTGCAAGTGTATTTATTATTTTCTCCATGACTGTATATGAAGCCTTGTCTCATCAATTTTTCAAGATACTTCTAAAATCCAAGACGAGCACACTGGCGATTTACATTCTGTTGAACATACAGTGCAGTCCGTTTATACTGAAAGTTGGATGTCTCCATAGTTTTAATAGTTCTCTATGTGTTTCAAACGAACATTTCTCGCGTAGCTTTTCAAAAGGATCTAATAACATTAAGAGACTCTTTTTGTTTACTTTTTCTTTGATCAATAGCTAAGTTATTTTGATATTGTTCATGATAATCTTTGCATAATAAACTAGCCCATATTATAATCTTTCGATTTGTGGCAAGACCTCGTTTAAAACCTCTTTGATGACACTGATATTAACGAAAGTTGTTACTTAGGTTCTTTTAAAAAGTTACGCGAGATTTATTATGGTCACAGTCGAATGCAATTACTTGATTACAACAGTAAACAAACCTTCGAAGGAAAGAAAACCGATAAATGAAAATGCATTATGTTACTCTATAACAGCAGCAAGCAACATTCTGTAGAACGATGAAAAATCCATCTTACTGTTAACACTTACGACTTAGAAAGAATGGGTGATAAATTATTCAAGTGATCGCATTGTTTCTCGCTTTCGATGATTTTTTTTTCACTTATACGCTTTCGATTATTATCGTCTCGTGATTCCTCTCTCTCGTACACTCTCTTTAATCATTCGAGGTTCTCTGTTAATCATCGCTTTGTAGAGCTAAGGTTTATTCAATTTCTGAGTGGAAATAAACTATCTCAGCGAATCTCCGAATTTCCTTACTCAAAAAGTGGCATCACGTGATAATTGTCACAATCAGCTGAAAAAGTCGATTTTATCGCCGATCACCAAAATTGGTTATGACCGTTACTGTTTATTTAATATAAAAACAATGTATTTTGAAGATTTCTTCGATAAAGAAGATGAGAGAATAGTAAGTCTGGGGAAATACAAGCTCTATAACATGTAGAAGGTAACTTCTCAATAAGTGACACTGACAAGAGGAAAAAAAACCAAAAATGTGAATAGCAAGAAACGTTCAGACAATTCCACGAAAGATTAAAAAATACAAAAATATGGTCACATTCTTACCACCTTGGCAATCTCCTTTGGCGTCTTCAGGGCGAGCAGGGAGTTTGTAATCACATTTTGCTTTGCATTTTCACTTGAAAATAAACGTAAACAAACACATTGTGTACAGAAATACGTCATTAGTTACGCAAATAACCCAATATTAAAGCTTAAACTTTTTCAGATGTTTGACTGCCGCCTCCTCTAGAAATTAAATATCAAAATTCATGTTCTGTGAAAAATGTTTTTCGCCTGTTACGGCCATGGCTCCCGGGGCCCCACACTTTGGGGTCCCCACAAAAGTTCACTTCTCATGACTCATGACTAAATACAAAATAATTAAGAAAATTTCGTGACACTTAAAAATAGGTGAAATTTTAATATAACTTACACTATTCTTCTAAAACTTTATTGAAATTTTGATAATTTAGAAGGGGGCCCCACAAGGTACTTGGCTCCGTGCCTCCGCAATCATTAATCCGGCCATGCCTATATATACCAAAGTTCTCATGAAAATTAGCAAATGCAAGGCACGTTAAAATCACCGATACAGGTCGGACTCGATTATCCGGAGACTCGATTATCCGGAAACTCGATTATCCGGAACTCGTTTATCCGGAATTTTAGACTCGGTTATCCGGAATTTTATTTTTTTGATGTCCGTTTTCAATTTTTATTCCGAAATTTTGCCTTCACCATCCATTCTGGCATATTTGTTACCATTTAAGTCACTTCCGGCATGTTAGGGACATGTTCGAATTAAGTGGAAATAACCAATGTCCAATTTATTTTTTTGATTCTCAAGATTTTTCCCCTTTTCGCCTCAGAAATAACTCCTGGTTACGGCATTGCATCATACAAGTAAAATAAAGAAAAGAATTATTTGTTTTATGTTCGTTAATCGCAAAATTTCAGTGTTTTTTGTGTGATTCGATTATCCGGAATACTCGATTAACCGGAATGAATTTTTTTTTTGATGTTCCGGATAATCGAGTCCGATTTGTAATGCATAAACGCAACTAAAGTCTGTGGCAAAATATACTGTTGGGAAAGGAATGTAAAGTTTTTTGGGGCCATCCACATACCACGTGGACCAATTTTAAAGATTTTGACCCCCCCCTCACCCCCGTGGACAAATGCCCATACAAATTCTTTTTTTTTTGTAAGGACCGTGGCCATTACACAACCCCCCCCCCCCCCTAAGCTGTCCACGTGGTATGTGGATGGCCCCTTACCTAATTCTGGGAAGAAGGCCGGTTCATCTCCTCCCGCTCACGAGGTAAGCCATCTAGAAGAACCGACAATGACTTACCCCGCTCGCACATTACCGTGTATTCCGTCCGATGATTCTCACATGTGTACTTATTCCCTCGTCTGCTATGAACTTTGTTGGCTGTGCTGTTTTTACCGTTGGCTTAAACAGCACAGTCAGCTTTTTTACGCATTTTTTTGCACGAATGTTTTTACGATGTTTTTATGCGAATTTACGAATCATCGCGGCTTTTTTATGGTCATCGCGTTAAATTTTTTACACGGATTTTCGAATTGATGCAACTTATTGGGTAAACAACTTAGTCAAAAAAAACCTCCGCACTCCGAAGGATCCGGATCATTCTGGACAATTCAAGAACAATTGAAAATACTGGTCGTAGAGCATCTCGGGGTTTTTCTAAAGCCTTTGTAGGTGGTTAAGTTTACGTGGATTTTTTATTTACTGCCGATTATGCAATAACTCAATTTTTTCACGCGGATTTTCGAATTAACGCGTTTATTTTCAAATTAACGCGGTTTTTACAAGATATATACTCCCCGCGTAAAAGAAGCTGACCGTAGTTGTAAACCGAGTGGCACAAATCATTTTGTGACTGCTCCTGGTTTTGGTATATGAGTCATTCCATGTTACTTCGCAAATCGATCCTGAACGACCATTTCCGATTCCGCTGAACCTGAACACAGTTATTCCTTTTTGATAATAAGGTCATTTTATGATATCCGCTGTTAACTCGCTTCAAAAGGGCCTATCCAAAATGGTGACTGATGGACAAAAATTTCTTTATCAAAACAACGGCTCGTTTGATTGAAATGGTGTCTTCTTTTTAAATCTATGACTGATCTGATGACAATATGTACTATTATTTGTCGAAATGTGGTGATAGTAAAATGAAAAACGAATAATTTATGAACGTTCGAATATTTTGACATTTCCGCTCTGAACATTTTTTTGATTAATCACAAAATTTATCACAAGGGATTTCAAATTGCCTGCTTTCGGTTGGTTTACTAGGCTTTGTCTTAGAATTTTTTGTGTATATCCGGCCCAACCTTGGTAATTATTCGGCCATGTCGTGATTGATTGGCTTGTCGTCGGCATCCACCTTCTGGATATTGAT
Organism: Wyeomyia smithii; assembly: GCF_029784165.1. Taxonomy (NCBI): domain Eukaryota; kingdom Metazoa; phylum Arthropoda; class Insecta; order Diptera; family Culicidae; genus Wyeomyia; species Wyeomyia smithii. The sequence goes on from NC_073695.1 coordinate 73,237,516, forward strand.
CACCCATCTTGATATTGGTCACCCTCCTAGCCACGTTGTTGAAACCCTTCACCCGTCAACACACGACGATTCCTCGCACCTGGCTTCTTGTTCTTTATATAATCTGCACTCAAAATATTTTTCACGTTATAATTACCGGAAAAGTTATGTGAATATTTTTCATTTTCCACCGATTTCCGTGAAATTAATTGCAAATAAAAGGTGTAGTTACCCCATAGGTTGCTATTGAATTTCATTGTAATCGGATTTTTGGTTTAGAGGTTATGTCTCAAATGTAATAATTACCGGAAAAGTTATGTGAATATTTTCCACTGTCATTTTCACGTATATTTTAAGTGATTGTTATTTGAGTTCATCATGAACTGGTGATATGATGTATCCTGTGAATTTTATTCAGCACACATATGCATTTCATGTAAAGTGTAAAGTGAAAAGCATTTGATTGTCTGATAGCTACCAGGCATGGGGAAAACACAGCACACTAAAGCGCGTGTCGCCCATCTGCTAACAAACACACCACGCAGGGCTATTCGTATTACCCTCCGTCCGAAGACAAAACACTGGAGAGCCATTCGTCAACACACGAGCCGAGGGTTTTTAACTTCGGCACATGAGGCAACCGAGGGCTTGCAGTTTCGGGGAACACACAAGCATTGGTCGTCACGACGAGATAGACAGTGGTATATTAATGGATGGTAGTCATCGCATACAACCACCAGCAATATTTTTTTCATATGTAGTTTTGTGAAAATGAAGCGTTTTAGAAAACGGGCCTGTGTTTGCCGACGCTTCTGAAGGGCGTTTAGAACACTGTGGGTTTTCGTTTTGTATAAGCACTGAAGGGCAATGAAAATACCCTCCGTGGCATCGCTTAAAACACACACGCAGTGGTGTGGTGGGTTTGGACATGCCTGGCTACCACGTTTTATACAACGTATAATTTTCAATTGTTGTCTCCCTAATTTTTGAGAGACTGGATATTGCGAAATTTGCCGGCAATGATTACTGTTAGCTGCAACTGTTTATGTTCAGGTAATTCCTTGCCATTTGAACTGAATCTGTGTAAAATCTGTAAGCTCAAGACTCGATGTCGAATTCTTATGGTTTTTCTAAAGCTCACTGATCGGCAAGTCATCGATAAATTCCTTTTTATGTTCAAAGAATCATGCAACAGCTTCGCCATTTTGATTTCTGTGGATTTTCGCACGGAGAGTTCACGCGATACTTCATTCTGTTCAACGTTGCCAAGTTGACGTAGATGCTACGTGATAAAAGATAGATGTTGTGTTTGTCACATAAATCATGCAAAATGACAGAAAATAAACAAGTATAGGAAATTCACGTAACAATAACGTGAAAAATATTTTGATTCAGTTCATTAAAAACAAACACAATTCTTCAACATAAATACCTACTCTATTATACCATTGTTAAAAACTAAGTGTCTATTTTAATATACACCGTTCAACAATGCAATATATTAAAAAATATCCTAGAAATATCAAAATTTCTACGAAGTACTAAAAACATATTTTGGTCCACCATATTTTTACTTTGGCCCACCTTTATATCTACAGACGTGAATCGGTATTTTTAGAGCAAAAATAGTGGGTTTGAGGAGAACATCCTTCTGCTGTGAATTTTCGTAAATTTTAGGCATCTAAAAATGAAATGATTTGGCTTATAGCGGTTTGACAGGCATTCTCATCTATTTTCATATCGTTAAATGTGATAAATTAGGAAGTAATCATAAATTGTCACAAGCTGTTTCTTTGTTCACGTGCAACGGCCGAACGGTAATCAAAGAGGTGTCAAAATTTGGCATGGCCAAAATATGTTTGCTTCAGGAAGAGGCAAACATATTTCGGCCATGCGTTTAACCACTTTTTCCAACATGTTAGAGTATACAAACTGTTTCTATGACATTTTATTGATGTTACTACAACAATGAATCGTTTCAAAAGCATACATCTTTGTTACAATAGCTTCCGGACGTTGACTTGTATATTACCATTTCCTTTTGACTTTGGGTTGACTCAGCCATGACTTTGAATATGTATGAACTAATTCCAAAATAACACTACCTAGAGCCAGTTTTTCGCCGAAAATTATAGTGTAGTATGATTCTTAGGTGTGTTATTCAATGTTGCATGCATAGTTTTCTAATATTCATTGAATTTATCAGATGAAATGCGTAAAATATTACCGGGTGCGCCAAAATATGCATGTGGGCCAAAATACCCCCGTTACCCTACTTCTTAATTAAGTTTCTAAGGCTAAGGCTCTCGCACTTACTCTGAGTAGAACAATGACCCAGAACTTTTGTAACAAATAGAACGGGTAATGCACGACTATTTTATTGAAAGAAACATGTGTGTGACAAGTGCTTCCCGAAGACTTCGTTTGTTAAATTGAAAATCCAAACCGACGACCAGCTCGAAAATAACGGCACCAACGCTAACTGCTTGCTTACCTTTTCCCTCGCCTGACCTACTCACTGCTGTTTATTCCACCGAGAGTCAACGGCTGGCCTAAAATCAACTGAGCCTGTGGCGCTGCATCTCTCCCTACCTAATGGGATGAGAGTACTTTGAAGAGATGTCCTTCGAACTGCTTGGGACGGAAGGATAAACACTTCAAATCTACCATCTCTAGGACCACCGTCAGTTATATGTTACCACGATATACGATTGAAAAATGAACTTCTGTGATTACGATTTCTTTAAGATATATTTACGAAAAATTTAGTACTTTGATTTGTGGTTTACTGGGTTATTGTTATTTGTTTGGCCTGACATATCAGGTATCAAAAATTTGTTTGGCCTGACATATAAGGTAACAGAAAACTCGATAATTATATTTTTAGAAATTTGAATATACGGATCGAACAGCAAATCTTCAGGTAGTTTCAAAATACTACATGTTACTACAGTTCAACCCGCACTGTGAAATATTTCACCATGATATAATCGGGTTCTCGTTGTGTTTGATATACATTTCAGTTTAAAACCGGTTATAATCACAATAAATTTGAATATTTCAAACGCAATCGAGTTGTTTACCATTTTACGTGTTTTTACGGCCAGCACATTTCAATTCTTGACCGAGCTGCTTAAGAATTAAAGAAATAACTCTCCAATCAATGACATTAGTAACCACCGAAGACAAATGCTTACGACACTGCCCATCAGTCATCAATCGAGGGTTCGTGCCTAGAATGGTAGATGTGCAAGCCGGATTTCATCTGAATAACAACTAGTCCAAAAATAAAGTCAATTGTAAAAGACCTTAAATCATTCTACGACGGTACTCCAACGCAATAATAAATGAAAAAAAAAGTGGTTATGGTGAATTACGGGTGCGATTTTTTATTCAGCAGATTAATTTTTTCGTGAAACTTGGATTCATTAGTTCATTTACTTTTATTGTGGTGCTTAAATGAGGTGTATTAATATTGTTTCTTGTTTCTATTTACAGGTAAGATACAAATTTCTGTAACAACCCACCTCGTTGCCAAATCGGTAAGCAAATCCCAGCACAAACAAGTGGGCCGAAAAGAAGAACTTTCGAACGGTTACCAAAAACAGTTATTACACCGCGTAGAATGATAAATTTATCGTCCACTCGAAGCGTCACAGCGCAGCGCAGCCGTTGTAGAACAAGACATTAGCGGATGTTCTGGTTACTAGGTTGCTCTAATTTAGCATTCCTGCTGGACGCGGTCACGAGTTGCGAGAATTGTGCAAAGAATTTTGTTGCTTATTTTTTTTTCTCGTGGCAGCCTGCTTTTAATTTGGAAGGGTCGTTGGACGAAGCGGTTAGGTTTAATGACCCACGCGACGGTGGCATGGTCGCTCTAGCGTGAACCTGTAAGAACTTCGGATGCATTTCTTGGGGCTCCTTCTGTATAGTACCCGCTAAATCTAGATTGGGTGTATCGTTTACGTTTGATTCGATCTAGATTAACAGCTCAGATAGACTAAGTACCACAGCAATGACACAAGTTTGTGCGCTAACGAACAACTTTACGGCTTACTATATTACCATATGACAAGTAGTTTAACGATGTTGGCCGGCGTAGTTAAAAACTGGTTTTGCATCCATAAGGAATAGCTTATTTTAATAGTCGTTCTTCTTTGAAATACCGGCGAAGTTTGGACCGAAAAAGAATTGTCGTAAATGTAGCTTTCTGATTATACCTTTCCAACAGTGTTTTTAGCTTCTTCTGCTCATCTCGTCGGAAATTGAAGTTCCCTCACATAAAAAGAATGCACCTGAAAATAACTATCAATGTAAATGGGCTATTTATTCCATAAGTGGATATTATACTAATAGGAAGGCGTCATAATTCTGGTACTCTACCAATGTAATGTTGTTTTATTTCTTGGAAAATATCGCGCAACAAACACCATAAATTGTTTGTGTTTGTCAGGGACACTTCCTTGAATGGTGATTCGGGAAATATTTGTGGGAATGATAAATTGCTTTCGACTCTTGTCCATGAAACTGAAGTTGATGAAGCTTGCAGAGACTTCACCAACTATAAATAAATTCATCGGATATTTTTCTTTTTTTGGCATCCAATGTGTCCAACTTCAATAATACCACCATCTCACCATCTACTATACATAAATGAGTACTCGTCATTATTCATACAGGTCACAAACCTATATTTCAAAATCAAAAGCTTGAAATCTAATCCGCGAGCAACAGTCATCGACCGGAATCGGTTCAAAAAAGGTGCGACGTTATTTCTTTATGCTGTTGTTGTGTGTCAAACTTTCTACCCTTCCGGGCAACGTTGAAATCACATTAGCCCTCTATTGACCGACGCGTCAGTACTTATCAATGTGGATGCCATTTCGTCTGTTCATGGTGGTTCAGAAATTAAGATTCATCGAATCACGATAACAAGAGCGCCTGCGGCAAGAGGTGACGCAGTAATAAGATTGTTTGACACACTTTCATGCGATTGATATGATGAACTTCTGAAGGTGCTCCAGTTAGGCCCGAATAATTGCATTCGCGTCACTTTGGCTGGTTTAAGAATAATACAGCTCTCGAGTGGCAGGCAGAAAAAAACGAAACATTTCTTCATATAAAAGCAAATGTTAGGTTATGCTTCAATAGAGTCATTTCCAGGAAACCAATTAAATTCATTACATGGCAATTTCATTATTAGTAAAACCGGTAGCTCATTAGGAGCTTCTGGTTGAGAGCCTTCTAATGTCCCAATTTGTGCCAATTAACCGCTCCTGGACGACCACAGGAATCCAATACCGTACCGTAGAAAAAGCTGCAGATAGTTCTATCGAGACTGACCGCTGGTAGTGATTCCGGATGGTGGTCGGGAACTTGGCTGCGCCACCAGTTAGTTGACAGTTGATGATTGAGCATTTTGTAAACACGCCCGCGGGGGAAACGGGTTAATCGATTCAGGCCACAGAGTACCAGTCCCGACAGATTGCCGGTCCGCGCGCTGTGTGTCTTGACCATTTCCAGTCTGACCACAAAGTCTGGTTTATCTCTCCATCGAAATCATGCGGTATTCAATTACCCCGCAGTGACCGGTTGCCTGAATAACTGGGATCCTATAGGATCATATATGCGCTCTATACTACTCTATACTACTGTTGATGCTGACACTCCAAACCGAATATAAATCACTTCACCCGAGAAATGTACGGCAAATATTGTATACAGCTATACTAACAGCAAACGGTAATTGATAGAGGCAGATTGTAATGGTCCATCTGCTGACGTCTTGTTGAAAGATGTTGCCTCAGGTTCTTTGTTAAAGAACTCACACCGAGTTAGGTACCAGCGGTTATCTGATCATGAAACTGACATTATCTGTGCCAGGCCGGATCGATAGGAAATCATAATAATTTTGGTCCATAAAATTTACAATATCATACTGTTTTATAGTTTTTTTTTACAGTTTGAAATAAATGTTTTTGTTTTCACAGTTTGATGATAAAAACAGACGCTGCGAAATATACTCAACAGTAAATTGTAATTGCTCTAATTTAATAATTTATTGCTTGATAATTTAAATTTAACGTACCTACAACACATCAGAGAAAATTGAGTAACACACATGGCGACTCACGTCAGCACATCCTCAATGAGTACACAATTTTTGCTGTTTGTAGGTATTTTCTTGGTATATTAGAACAGCGTCCTTTCTTGCTCAAGCGTAGCGTTTAAAAGTAGGCGAAGATAACAACTCGCATCGAAAGTGTGTGATTAGGGTGGCCGCGAAAATGGTCATGTCAAATTTCGCAAACCAACCTTGTAAATTTTGTTCATTGGCCTAAAAAATGATCTGAACATCCAGATCTGGTGTTATCTCGAAAAAAATGTTTGATCGAAAATCGACCTTCTGGGCAATCCAAAGCTTAATATGGAATATTTTAGAACTGGCTTCTAGAATGACCTACAACTCGTTCTAAACCAGATGTAAATTATTTTAATGTTCATTAGGTATCTCAAACCAGACTTTCATTAGGGTGGTTCATTTATTTTTCTCTAGGGTGGCTAGTTTCCGTCAGGATGGTGGCAACTACAAAAATCATGAAGTTTTACGATATTTAAAGAAAAAGAACAAAAATATAGCTCGTCATGGTGCGAATAACGCAACGTTAATGACATAAGTTTCCTGCTAAGATTGCTTTTTCCTATCCAATAACAAAAAGTTCCATTTTGTTTGTTTTTAGAACCGCCCTAGTAAAAAATAAATGAACCACCATAATGAAAATCAAGTTTAAGATACCTAATAAACGTTAAAAGAATTCTGCGGTCAACACTCGATGTAACTGCGTTTTCGCTCAGTTGAAGTGTAATTATAAACAAATAATACTTGAAGCTGATTTTTGTAGTTCAAAAGCACATATGTATTTTTATTGATTTTTATTACGCAATAAACATGCGAAAAAATTGTGGCACATTCGACGCATACACGAAAGACTTTTGAAATTTTTGTTCGTGAATTGGACGATGAAACTAAAAAAAAATCATTAGGGTTGTATGCATTACCACGACCGCAAGGCTGACGAAAAGTTGCATAAGGTCGATTTTTACATTACTTGTATTGAATATGTTTAAAATTTTGTGCAAAATAGGAGTTGAAGTGCTATCGAATTCCACTTTGCACATACATCACTGAACAGGAATGGAGCAAACACTATGAATCGTAAACAAGTTTCAAGTGCAGTCAGAGTGCATGCAGATTAAAATAAAATTTTACTTTTAATTCTAGCGCAAAACGAGCGAATATTAAATGTTCAATAATTTGTTTGTTGTCCTTATAAAGACAATTGTTATTCGCTTTCAAATTGGATATAATGATGATCACATCTGTGTGTTACCCCGACAGAGGGGATTAGGGCATTTTTCTGATAACACAGTTGAAAGCTGTTTTTATACTGAAAATTTGACGACCCACGTATTTTGAATACCAGCATCTCAAAACGTTTGTGTGTAGTCAAAATACGGCAACTTTTCATTACAGGAAGTGCCAGTTAATGTACCTACTACTGAAGCTGCCCGCTACTGCGCAAAGGCAGCTTTTACTACAGGCAGTGCCGCTGCATCAGCTACCCTGCCACTATCGATGCAATGCTGCAACTGCTGTTGCTGCTGCTAAGTACAGACAAGTTGCTGTCTAGAACTAATGTGAGCAGTTTCGACTGAAACAGACTCTTATATAGTTAGGCCAAATAGTACATTCCGAATTACTAGGCCTATAATTCTATCAACCGTGCTTGGGAAAGCAATCATATGATCAATCAGAGGTCGAATTTTGCGTTTTGAAAAGGCTGGTCAATTTTCAATAGTACAATAGTACGAATAATACAATTTTCTGCATTTAGGAGGATTCTTAGAAGATTTCCAATCGACTCCTGCAGGACCGAAGGAAATTCATCGAAAACTAACCGATTTAATAGCATTTGTAATTGGACAAATTTTTCAGTTTTTTTCGGTTTAAGATTTTCATTTTACATCCCTATGTAGCCGAACTTCCTGAGAGACGTAGTTCTACGTCAAAAACTGACGCAGTAATTGGGAAATGAGCGCTGAGTCTAGCAAATTTTTGCACGACACTCTTTTCTTCTGCTTTGTGCTGTGCTTCTGCCACTCGCAGGAAAAATAATACACTTGCTGCTTACTCCACAGCTGTGCGAAACAAGAGTGGTGAATCGCTCTAATGGGAATACACAGAAGTACGTTGCGGTGATCTCGGTGATTGGATGTCTCCCAGCTGGTCTCGAGGTACGATGCTGGTCTAACAAGCCAGTCGTCGTAGGTTCGAGTCTCGACTCGGGAGAGACTGTTTGTGTCAGTAGGATCGTAGCGCTAGACCCACAATTGTCCTGTACACTTTAACAGTTCGCTGCGAAGTCTGTGTATAACAAGCAGAAGGTCGAGTTCCAAATCGGAATGTAGCACCAAGGCTTTGCTTTGCTTTTACATTGCGGTGATCACTGCTAAGATAAATTCGATAGTAATTGAAAAACAAAAATGCGTGACGGGCGGTTGGATTTTTTTTTCTCGTTTTTTCTAAATCAATACAAAAATATTATAATCTAAGCTCAGGTTTTGGTATATATCAATGTGCTAAAATTTTCTTGATCAATTAAACCGCATTTTTACCAAAAAAAAAAAAACAACATTATGACCATTAATCGATAATTTATGTAGGAAAACTTGAGTTTTAATTATTTGCAAGTCGGGATCAATTTTAAGTATGATTATTCTTTCCCGATCAGAAGAGCACAACTAAAAAATTCTATCAACACGAGATTCAAATAACATAATATGATATGATTTTGTATTTTTCCATATGCTTTTTAAAACAAAATTGAATCTGAATGAGTCATAAAAACAAATCCTGAAATGAAGTTGTTCTGGGGAAAATCTCACAATTTTTCGTCTCAACCAATCCTGTTGTTTACAACAATGGTTGTTATTATACTGTTCTATATGCTATCTCATTTTGTTAGAAAGCTGATACGTTAGCAACAAAGTTTAATGTGGGTTTAATATTAGAAAAATAATTTGTGAAGAAAAAAAAATTAGAAAAATAATTTTTGTTATAATTTCTATTATTTTAACACCTAACGGGATCAAATTTAAAACACAAACTGAAAGATTTTTCGTAGAACAAACTAACAGCTTCTGTTACATTTTCGTTTAATCTTTCTGATCGGGCTTACGCACATCAAAATATGATTATCTATTCAGGGTTAATATGCAATATTTGTTAAAAAAAAGGGAGCCAATCTGATGAAGGTTAAGATAATAATTCTTCATGCCGGTTGGAATGAATTTGAACTGCGCGGTTGTAAACAAGTTCGCCGTATTGTTTTATTTTTTATAAAAAAAAAAAGAAAATCCTTATGTTCAAACTTACCTTCAAATTAATGGGTCATTCTATCTCAAGTGTGCGCATCTCATGTCAACTACATGTTCAGATTTGACTCAAACCCCAGAAAAATATTTAAATGAAATCCTAATGTTGGTGCCCATTGGGCCAATCTTCGCTTCGTGGGACTCATTTTTTCTTAATTATGGCTTGAAATACGGAATCAAAAGCCCCCTTAATGTCCAAGAACGCAGACGCCATTTGTTCTTTGCGAGCATACGCCAGCTGAATATCTGTTGAAAGCAGCGCAAGACAATCATTCGTCCCTTTGGCACGGCGGAAGCCAAATTGAGTATCCGATAGTAGGCCATTTGATTCGACCCAATGATCTAAACGACGGAGTATCATTTTTTCCATCAATTTCCGGATACAGGATAGCATTGCAATCGGCCAATAAGAGTTGTGATCAGAAGCTGGTTTCCCTGGTTTTTGGATGGCGATCACCTTCACTTGCCTCCAATCCTGCGGTACAATGTTTTGCTCCAGGAACTTATTGAACAAGTTCAACAAGCGCCTCTTGGCATTGCCGGGTAGATTCTTCAACAAGTTGAATTTGATTCTATCTAACCCAGGCGCGTTATTGTTACAGGACAGGAGGGCAACTGAAAATTCTGCCATCGTAAGAGGTGATTCTATCGCGTCGTGGCCCGGAGACGCATCGCGAACAATATTTTGCTCAGGAACAGAGTCCGGACTTACTTTCCTGGCAAAATCAAATATCCACCTACTTGAAGACTCCTCGCTTTCGTTGACCGTTACGCGATTCCGCATTCTTCGGGCTGTGTTCCAAAGAGTGCTCATCGATGTCTCCCTCGACGTCTCGTTCACGAACCGACGCCAATATCCGCGTTTCTTTGCTTTAGCCAAGCTTTTAAGCTTGGTATCAAGCTCCGAATACCGTAAATAGTCGCCAGGTATACCTCCCTTCTGGTAGGCCAAAAACGCGTCGGATCTTTGCGTGTAGACATTGGAGCACTCTTGGTCCCACCACGGAGTGGGAGGCCGTTCTTTGATCGTTACGCCGGGATATTTCTTCGTTTGGGCTTGCAACGCGGCGTCGAGGATTAAACCCGCGAGGAGGTTGTATTCTTCAAGTGGTGGATGATGTTGAATCGAATCGACCGCTTTTGAAATCATTTCCTCGTATAACTTCCAATCGACATTCCGTGTGAGGTCATACGGAATGTCGACTGGTCGCATGCGAGTTGACCCGTTATTAATTGAAATAAGAATAGGCAAATGGTCGCTACCGTGAGGATCGAGGATTACCTTCCATGTGCAATCCAACCGTAGCGACGTCGAACATAAGGATAGATCCAAAGCGCTTGGGCGCGCTGGAGGTTTCGGGATACGTGTCATTTCGCCGTTGTTTAAAATAGTCATGTCGAAGTCATCGCAAAGGTTATAGATTAAAGAGGAGCGGTTATCATTGTAAGGGGAACCCCAAGCCACGCCATGAGAGTTGAAGTCTCCCAAAATCAAACGTGGCGAGAAAAGAAGTTCTATTAAATCAAAGAGCAGCCGTTGCCCAACCTGTGATCTGGGAGGAATATATATTGAGGCAATACAAAGCTCTTTACCTTGTATTGTCATTTGACATGCGACAACTTCGATGTCTGGAATCGAGGGGAGGTTAATACGATAGAAAGAATAGCACTTTTTAATCCCTAAAAGTACTCCTCCATATGGGGTGTCTCGATCAAGGCGAATAATATTAAAATCATGGAAGTTGAGATCAATATTTGAAGTAAGCCAAGTTTCACAAAGGGAAAATGCATCGCATTTGTTTTTATTTATCAAAACTTTAAACGAATCAATTTTTGGTAAAATACTTCTACAATTCCACTGTAAGACAGAGATAGAATCCTTCATATACGCAGTTGAATTAGGCATCGAAGGATACAATCGCTGCAAGGAGGGGCCATTGGGCAGTCAACTGCTTCAAAAATGATCTAACTGTTGGGAGGAATGCTGTAAGAAAAATTTTAATTGGATCGGGTACATTGAAATTTTCAAAAATCCAGTCCACAATGTCAGAAAATTTCACTAATCCAGAGTTTGTTTCATCAACTGGATGTGCAAAAGGAACAACTGGGGTTTTAGATGTTCCTGGCAGTGCTGGGAACTCCTTCTGGGACTTTAAATTTGCAAGCCCAGGAGGAGTTTGCTTCGGTTTTTCCGCAGCACTGTTTGGTTTGTTTGTAACTTTCATTTCACTTTGAGAAATCTTAGGACCTTTTCTGGGAAGTTTAGGAGAGGAAATATTTTTCCTCTTTCTAGACTCCCCAGGATTGGCGTAAGATGTTCCCGCAGTTGAATCGTCAGAATCGGTTTCATCAGAGGACAACAGATCAAAAGGATTTGATGTAATGGGAGAAGTGGTAACGGTCTTCTTCAGCATCTCAGCGTACGAACGCTTCAAACGCTCTTTGAGAGACCTTTTTATTTTATCCCTGCGCTGCATGTACACCGCACATGTCGAGAGCTCATGCTGACTCTCCCCACAGTGAATGCATTTTTACTGCAGGAATCATCCGCATGATTCTCTCCACACTTGCCACAACGTGCCTTATTGCAGCAGTAGGCGGCGGTGTGGCCTAACTGCTTACAATTCAGGCAGTTCATGACGCGAGGCACATATAATCGCACAGGGAGACGAACCCGGTGGATCGAGATGTGGCTTGGTAGCGCTGAACTGGCGAACGTAACTCGAAACGAGTCTGACGGAGTGTATACTGTTTTGCCACTGATGATCGATGCTGACCGCAATTGCTTGCAGTCGAGCATCTTTACATCGGGACAGGTTTTGTTCTTAAAGCACCCTTTGGCACTTTTCAGTATACACTCGACGGACAGACTCGAATCGGTTATGACACCGTCGATCTCCACGTCTCATGCGGGTATGTAAACGCGATACTCGCGTGTGAAGAGCTCAGAGCAAGCTATATCGTTGGCCTCTTTCAGGTTACTGACCACGACACGGAGCTTGTTAGGCCGGACCTTGGAAATTTAGGTCACGCCCTTGTACTCCTTCGTCAGGTCTTTAGAAATCTGCAAGATGTTCAACTGTTTCGATTTCGGTCCCGCCTTTGGCCAAAAATAGACAGTATAGCTGCCCTGGGCTCCGTCTGGGTAAAGCCTGGGGCGAGGGGGGACTGAAGAATGAACAGGGGAGGGGGTGACAGAAGGGTCAGGGTCAGAGGGGTTCGGGGATGGTGGCGCGGGAGGCGAGGGATCTACATCCATCCCGCTAAGTCTAGCGCACTAGCGCCGACAAGAGCACGTACCTTTTTACTTCTCCCTTCCAGTAAGGTTGGTTGTCCGATCGTTCGAAGTTGCAGCCGTTACAGCCAGCAGCACCAATACAGCAGCACCAAACAGCCACCAGCAGCGAGCCAGGTGTGGGATCACTCCACACAGCGATACAACTCAACTGTCAACTGATGGCTTCTTCTTTTTCCTCTTTTGTGTCTCGTCCACTGCTGTAGCACAATTCAGCCAGCAGCCAAATCGGCTTACGCACCAGCTGGCAGTCACGATGCGAAACAGTTGCACAAAGGCGCGACCTTGAACCCGGATTTATTTCACTCGACCAGGCAAACAATGCCAACACTTGTTCACACGTCTTTTGTTTTATATTCTATCGGAGCGATCACCAAACACGTCCGATACTGATGCGTGTTCGGCACAGAATGCACTGTGACACTTGTCGAAATCAAATTAGCACTGACTGGAACTTGAGAGAAGCGCTTTTGTTTTTGTGGCAATTGAAGCGCGATAAGAGGCGAACAAAGTGAATCACTTTGCGTTTGAGCGAGAATAAACTGACAGCGATCTGTTCGAGTTCGCGACTCACTTTGGACTGGGCGGCAGGCGGTGAGTGTTATATTATGTGTGTGTACTCAAGTGATTTCCGAACAGTATTCACGTAATATATTTACTATGGGTCGCAGCCGCTATCAGCTCTTAATCGGTCCACGACGAAAAAGGCTTGATTATTGTACTGTTGAAAAATGTAGAAACTTTTTAAATGCATGTTTCGACTAATCAGAACTGAAACATAAGAAGACCATCTATGGCCCCAGAATAACCGACGCCAAAGTATACAAACAATCTGACTTTATAGCCGATTTGTTGTTGTTGTTTCACTTGCCACACAGACACGCCAACTGGAAGTTTAACTTTTAGTAGTCACGTGTGAAAGCTAGCATGCAGAATTTAAATTTTCATTGCAGCGTTTAATCGCAGCGTTCCACAGCAGATAAACCATCCGGCGCAGAGTGTGTCCAAATCGAGAAACGAACGGCAAAACTATTTTTTCAAGTCCTATGTTATCCATATCTTCTAGAAAGTTGCTTCGTTTACTGCTGTCCTTCATATGCTTTAATAGAATTAGTTACAAAATTCGCCGTAAAGTGTGTTCCCATACCTAACTTTTAAACGTGACTTGCTAGACGAATAGTTTCTTCTGCAAAGTTGTTTAAAATTAATTTACAAAACTGTTTGCTGAATACCTTAAACCTCTAGAAATTGAGATTTCAGAGCTACAAGACGTTTTCTAAAAAGGCTTTTTAAAAGCAGTTTTTCATCCATATGTTCAATTCTAAAGCCTAAAACATGACTGTATATAATTAAAAGTGACGTGGTAAATCAAGATGAACAATTTCTAGTGATAAATTGGTTATTATATACAGTATTCATGAATAAAAACTAGAAAAAAGTGTTTTTAAAGGCTTTTTTTATTTGAGTCGAAACTCGAAAAGGCGCAAACGAATCCAAGCTTCTATAAAGCCACCTTTCTGTCTGACAGAAAGCCAACTGAAGTTACTGATTTTTACATGTAGCGCATCTTTATAGCACAAAGGCCGGCGCGTACACTACGTTTCCGTTTCTATGCCCAACGAACAGACACCACAATGCACAGTGGTCCAATAATGCAAAAAGTGGAACTTAATTCCATAGCGCCTTTCACCTTCATCCTAGCTTAATAAAGTCTTCGGAACAATTGTTTGTATGAATGATTTGCATAATCGCAAATTGTCAAAAAGTATGAAAAGTTTACTATACTAAAAATAAAAAAATAACTTTTTTGTGTTAAGAGATAGAAGAATAGTTTATTCAGCAAAGTTGTAGAAGATTCAAAAATATGAAACTTTGTTGGACATATGAAAACCCTATCTTTTTTTGGTACAAAGTTATAAAGTATATAACATGGAACTTACTAAAATGCTAGTTTTCTGTACTTAACTTTTGTTAGTTGCATTTTACACAAAATTCAAAGAAACTGTTGGGGCACACAAAACACACATTTTTGCCAAAGGTCATATATCTCCAAGTCTTTTCCTTACAAAGTTATAGCATATTTTAGTTGATTTTTTCAATAATTTCAAAAATGTATAGGTTAAAAAGGGGCAAGTCGAATCATTATGTCACTACTTTTCCTTGAAGTCAAACTGAAGTACTATAAACCCCTTAAGGTTTCATTTGTCCCAATCCACCCAAATTAGAGTACGGCGAGCATACGTTACAGTAGGTTTTAATATATCAAATATACTAACTTTTTTGTGTTAAGAGATAGAGGAATGGTTAATTCAGCAAAGTTTTAGAACGTGCAAAAATATGAATCTTTGCTGAACAAACAAAATTTCTATCTTCATTGGGTACAGAGTTACGGAGTATTTTCTGTACAAGTTACTTAAAAGCTAATTTTTTGCACTTAACTTTTGTTAGCTTCATTTTAGAAGAAAACGTTATTCTAAAGAAGCATTTGGGTATAAAAAACGCACGTTTTTGTTGAAGGCCACACATCTTCAGGACTTTTCCTTTCCTTTTTTTTCGATAACTTTAAGAATTTCGTCTATCAAGTCACGTTTATAAGTTAGGTATGGCGCCCTCTGTACGGCGAAATTTGTAACTAATTCTATTAAAGCATATGAAGGACAGCAGTAAACGAAGCAACTTTCTGTAAGATATAGATCACATAGGACTTGAAAAAATAGTTTTGCCGTCCGTTTCTCGATTTGGACACACTGTGCGGCGGACCGCAGCAATGCACTGCATTGTTAAACATGTCCGGACATGGTAGTAATTTTGTCCGGATGTATCGAGTCGCGTCAGCCATTTAGCCACTGCTAATAACTGTGAGTGTGCCGGTAGCGTGTGTGTACGATCGTTATGTCTTGTTTGCAGTGCACTGCAGTGTGTGCAGAGCGAAGAATGACAAAAGATCTAGAATCATGCCGTGTCATTATCACCACGTCAACCTTGCGATCGTGTCTTATAAACATGTGATTTAATGCTTTCCATAAATTTCTTGAGTAATTTATACTTTTAAAGTGAAACAGAACTAGTAACTCATGGCTCCTGTTATGAAGGCTTTAACAATTCTTAAGCACAATGTTTTCTTGTAAAATGCAGCTAATAAAAGTTCAGTACAAAAACTCAATTTCGAGTAACTTCCTCTGAAATATTATATAACTCTGTACTCAATGAAGATAGGAACTACGTTTTTGACTTTCTCCTAGAAAGGTATAGCAATCACTTGCAAAACCGAAAGTATAAAAGTGCTCAAAAGGGCCGAATGGCATATATCACTCGACTCAGCTCGACGAGCTGAGCATTTTCTGTTTGTGTGTGTGTATGTGTGTGTGTGTGTGTGTGTGTGTGTGTGTGTGTGTGTGTGTGTGTGTGTGTGTGTGTATGTGCAGATTTTTATTCTCACTCACTTTTCTCAGAGATGGCTGGACCGATTTTCATGAAACTAATTGCAAATAAAAGGTCTTGTTGTCCCATAAGACTCTATTGAATTATATTGTAATCGGATTTTTAGTTTAGAGGTTATGTTTAAAAATGTGAAAATCATGAAACATCAATATCTCAGAAACTACACAACCGATTTCAAATCGGTCTCAAAAGAACGGGCTACCTAGAAAACCCTTAAGTTTTGAATTTCATAAAGATTGAACTTGTGGTTCAAAAGTTATGAAAAGAATCGTGTTCTGAAGACTGTTTAATCTCACTCATGTTTCTCAGAGATGGCTGTACCGATTTTCATAAAATCAGTGTCAAATGGAAGGTCTTATTGCCCCATAAGACCCTATTGATTTGTTTTGCAATCGGATTATTACTTTGCCTGTTATGTTTAAAAATGTGAAATCCAGCTATGAAAAGGAACATATTCCGAAGACTACTTGGACTCACTCACTTTTCTCAGAGATGGCTGATCCGATTTCCACAAAATTAGTGTCAAGTAATAAGTCTAGCTGCCTCATAAGACCCTATTGAATTTTTCTGTAATCGGACTGTAACTTCGTCTGTAATGTACCGAAATGTGAAAATCACGAAACTTCATTATCTCAGAAACTACACAACCGATTTGATTATTATTATCAGATGAGCGGGCTAGTTAAGGGTTAACTGATGAATTATGATTGAACACGTGGTTTCAAAGTTTGGTTGCCCTACACGTTCCCATTTCATTTGATTATAATCGAACTTAAGCAACCGTTATGTATTGAATTGTTAATAAAACAACGAAAGTCTATTATCTCAAAGATTACATGACTTATTTGAACATAACTAGTGTCATACGAACGAGTCATCTCTCAAACTTACAAATAACAAACTTCATAACAATTTGATATGTGGCTCAAAAGTTATGGAAAGAAGAGAAATTTAAAGACTATTCAAAACTATACCTGCTTTGATCGATATATGTGGCCTCAACATAATTTAAATGTGGTGTCGTACTATTTGAACGTTCCAAGTTCATTGATTCCTTGCGATTTGTTTGAAGTCTGCAAATGCACGACGAATCGGCCATAGGATATGATCAAAGTCAATTAACAAATCTGTACATCGCCTTAATTCTGAATATATTCATATTGGGTGGTATTCTGTCATCATCAGCAGACTTTCTGGCATCAATCTGACATCGAAAATACCCATATTGGGAGGTATTTTGGGTTGTTTTCCAGAAACTAAAAGTGGTCGTCTTCAAATTCAAAATAGTGTCCAGGCTCAATGTTTGGTTTCTATGCATCATCACGTTTACGGAATTATCCATATTGAGTATTATTCGGTCATTTCCGACTGTTGCCTATAAGTTGCCATTTAGCAATTCAAAATGGTGCCTGAGGTCAATTGTTAGCTCCTTGCATCGTTCTGGTTCCAGAGATACTCATATTGGATAGTATTTGTTTCTTTTAGGCTGTTTTTCTCAAACCGGTAGTCGCCATCTTGGATTTCAAAATGTATTTAGGATACTGGTTAAAGAAAAACTCATATTGGATGTTATTTGGTCACTTTGGACTGTTTTTCAGAAGCCGAAAGTCGTCATTTTGAACTTTAAAATTGCCTGTGAAACCAATTTCTGTCATCTGGGCGTAATTCTGGTTCCGAAAACATTCATATTGAATGGTATTTGGTCATTTCCGACTGTTTTCCAGACACCGGAAGTCACCATCTTAAAATTCAAGATTGTGTCTGTGATCAATTTTTAGCTTCTGTGCATCTTTCTGGTTCCATAAATACTAATGTTTAATGGGAATCGTCCATTTCAGGCTGTTTTCCAAAAACCGGAAGTCGCCATCTTAGAATTTAAAATGCTATCTGTGGTCGATTTTAGCTCCTGTGTATTATTCTAGATCCGGATATTATTATATTGGGTGGAAATCGGCCATTTTCGGCTGTTTTCCAGAAACCGGAAGTTGCCATCTTACAATCTAAAATGTTGTCTGAGGTCGATTATGGAACATATTTGTTACCACTAAAAACATTCACCTGCCAATATGGTTCCATTTAGTTGATTAGTTCGCGAGATGTGCAGAAATTTGTGAAGAAACATGCACTTCCAGAAGAGGGAGGGGCGTCAAACCATTATGGACATATTTGTTGCCTCTAAAAACATTCACACACCAAATTTGGTTGTATTTTCTTGATTGGTTCTTGAGCTGTGCGAAATTTGTGTTTCATTTTCATGGGATCCCTCCCTTATAGAAGAGGGAGTCGGGCTTCAAACCATTATGTACATATTTGTTACCACTTAAAACATTTACCTGCCAAATTTTGTTCCATTTGGTTGATTAGTTCTCGAGATGTGCACAAATTTGTGTTTCATCCAACTATTATGGACATATTAGTTACCCCTTAAAACATCCACATGCCAAATTCGGTTTCATTTGCTTGGTTTGTTCTTGAGTTGTGCAGAAATTTATGTTTCATTTGTATGGGACCCCTCCTTTCCAGAAGAGGAAGGGATCTCAAACTATCATAGGAACCTTTATCGGCACCAAAAACCAAATTTTCACGTCGATCGGTTCGGTAGTTTTCGGGCCTATATGGATCAGACAGACAGACAGACTTGACTGCATTTTTATATGTAAAGATTACAACATCAATATTTTAGAACCTAAAGAGTGAATATACATATATTTGATTGAAACGTTCATGTAAATCTATTTTTACAAATAAAAAATTGAATGAGAAACGCTGGGTCTGACCGCTAGGTGGATTAATTTAGGTTTTCTGCAAAGTTTCATATTTTTACATTTTCTAAAACTTTGCCGAATTAACTGTTCCTATATTTTATTTTTATCATTAAAAGATTAAAAACTAACTTATGATTTTGATTTGAAATTATGCGGGTTATTCATACAAATGCTTCGAAAACACTGTTTAGCTAGGATGAATGCAAAAACCGCTAAGGAATTAAGTTACACTTTTTGCTATGTCGAATTTCACTTATCAACTTCAATGGATGCGATAAAACCGAGAACGGCCGCATTACTAGCAGACATGCTTGCCTTTTCTCCTCAGAAAACCTCTAGAGTGCAGGAGAACATCTTGCACTGCGAAAACAACTGCTCTCACACTAAAGAGCAAATCAACGCTCATGCTAGAAGAGAGCGACAAACGATTTTTATCTGCTGAGCTTCCTGAACACACAGCGGTGAAATCTGAAATCTCTCTCTTGCGAGACAATGAACTATGGTGTACTTTCTCACACGTGTGGACATCACGCACATTAATCACACTGCAGAGCTATCTGCGGTGCGTTTCACAGTTGGTTTCTTGAGCATGGAAGAAGAGGAAAAGAGATTGAGAGAAAAAAATATAGACTGCGTTGCTCGTGCCGGTCGAATTTACTCTGGTGGAATTCGTTTTCGCAGTGTAGCTACACGAGGACTACACTTTTGCCCGGTAGGTTTTTTTCAACTTCCGTACTACTCGCCAGTGGACACTGTTGTGAACTTCTGCGTTTTCTCTGTAGAGTAATTCACCCCTCTTCTTTCTATAAGATGTGAGGTGAGCTGGAAGTGTGTTTGTCTCTCTGTAAGCTGGTTGAGACACTTTGGAGTGGAGAAAGAAGCAGTGTGGTGAAAGCATTTGCTACACGCAGGCACATACTGGAAGGGAAGTGCGCAGTGAATTTTTTCTCCTCTCCTTTCACATACTGAGGAGAATGACAAGCATGCTAGCAGAGGTACCAATAGGTGATTCAACTGCAGGACAACGCGCGGCCTTATACTGACATGCTTAAAAGCATTAACAATTGTTTTGTAAAGTAAATGTATTTCCCAGCGACTTGAGTTTATGTGGTTTAACAGCTGAGCTAGTATGTTATTTTCATTTTTTATCAGATATTCATAGTAAAATTTACGAATGAAAATGTGTTATATATTTGGTTAGACTGATCAATCAATTTTTTTTTCAACTAAATTGGCACCTAAGTAGACCAGCTTCGCCGGATTCAGTTGCGGAAATCTTTCCATAACTCAGAAACATGGTACCACAGCTAGGTGCAACGGTGAAGTTTGCGATCGAAGATTACGCATTTATAGTTAATAAAAATGAATCCGATATTTTATTGGTGTTGTCCACCGGAATAAAGCAACCGTATCAAATGTCCGATATATCAGATTGTGCGTCAAAGAATGCTGTTATATTTCCATAGTAATAAAGGTTTAATAAAGTTATAAGCAGCTTGAATTTTCTAATTGTAAATGATTGTACTTTCATGTGCATAAATTCTTTTTGAATGATATACATAATTGGACAATATACCGTGTAATAACGCAAAACCCCATATTGCTGTTAATTTAGGTTTATTTACTGTAGAATATTAGTGGCCAGTTCCAAGTAATATAGAATAACGATTTTATAATATATTATTATAATTCATAAAAACAACGTTTTTCAAATTTTTTACGGTGTATATTTCATTTTAGGGATAAAACTGTTATGTACAACTTTGCCGAGAACATTAAGCCGTTTAAATACTAGAAACATATTCTAGCATTATTAGACACTCGGCACAGGAGATAATCCCGAAATTTGGTGTCTGTAATTTTGTGCTGACGAAAATCTAATTGAAAATACTATATAATATGATTCAATGGGCGCCATAATTGGGTTGTTTAGCTATATCAGTTTTTCATATCATCTGAAAGAGCTGCATTTCCTAAGCAAAACGTGATTTTCAAAAAAAAATTATATCGTTGTCCTTAAATTTTTGAATAACGAAATGCTCGAAAAAATCAAATTTTGAAAATTCACGCTTCGCTCAGAAAATTATACTCTTTTAGCTGATATATAAAAGTCAGAAATCCGAGAATAGCTAAACAACCCAATTGGGAGCATGTGTGAATGTGGTTATCATTTGCAAGTGCTGCATGCTGCAGCATATAAAGATGTGCTAATTAAAGCGAACCGGTGTCAACGATTTCCTCATGTGAGATTGCGCTAAGCGAAATATGTATGACATAGCAGGCTCTTGTATGAAGTCACACGCGTGCAGGCAACGCTGGTGGAATGGTTGAATAATAAAAGTGGTTCCTACGCCTCGCTCGGATCGCAGCATAAAAGTAGCCTAGAGCCCAAGTAGAGAAACAGGTCTGATGCACGCGCGCACACAGCCAGCAGGCTGCAAGCAAAGGTGTGCGGGTCAATGTCAAGGGCAATAAGAGTGGCCACGGGTTACTGAACCGCTACTGTGGGTAGTTTCTCACTCAGCCTCTCTTTCTCTCTCTCTCTCTCTCTACCAACTCGATTACTCGCACATTGAGAACGTGGACTTATTTTGTAAAGATTATTAATGGTAGCAATCAGACAGCATTCGGATCGGCAATATAATACGTTGGTCGTATGAGCGCAATCATAACTCATGTAATTATTTAGAACGCTAATCGCAACAAAATATGATCGTTACGCATTGATTACCGGCTAGTTTTTTAATTGAGGACTCATTTTCTGAGATTTTCTTCGATGGGTCTTCGAAGTCTTAGATGAATTTGCTTATAAACATAACAGATGAAAACATAAAGCTGAAACAAATATTTCTTCTAAGAGAAACTACAGTCTTTTCTCAAGATTAACCAGTGCAGTTAGATAGACACGTAACGGTGCTTTTCATCTTTTCGACTAAATGCGGGCTTTCTGCACAGCGGAGAGTAAGCTTAAATGCATCAATTTGACAGCCAAGATTTATATTATCATCACTACAGATGATCGTTGGTTGTCGGCTACTGTGCTGCAAATCTTGTGGCAAGTTCCAATCATACCAATCTTCTTGAATTATTCTTGTTGAATAAAAACATTTAATGAGACAAACCTGTCTCATGACAATCATGACGAAATGTAAACAAAATTGCGATGATGAGAGAGTATGTCC
Organism: Wyeomyia smithii; assembly: GCF_029784165.1. Lineage (NCBI taxonomy): Eukaryota > Metazoa > Arthropoda > Insecta > Diptera > Culicidae > Wyeomyia > Wyeomyia smithii. The sequence continues at coordinate 73,259,613 of NC_073695.1, forward strand.
ATTCATATAATTATTTCTCGACTGAAATTCCTGCCAAGTTCATCGCAAACCCGTCAGCGCGTTGTATGCGTGTGTATAATTATCCGTTGATCATTATTAGTTGTCCCCTTGTGTTTCCTTGCGATCGAACGACTTATTTCCTGCTCTTCGTTCTGGTAGAAAATATGGTGGAAATGTCACAGAGCATCAATTAGCAGCAAATAAAATTGAAAATCAGCAAACTATAAATCAGTTGCTGTATTTTACTATTAACTAAACGTAAAGCCCAAGACTTCACTGTTTTGCAATACGTCGCATCCTGATAAAGTGAACAAAAAACTCATGCAGGTAATGATGTTTATTTAACATAGTTTTTATCTTTCTTCTGGAACACTACATAGGATGTGAAAAGTGAGTAGGTACCCAAACAAACGTTAACAGAATCAAGTGATTGTATATATACGTAGTTTGTATTAGCAGAGCGTGTAAAATAACAAACTGATCTTGTTGAATGGTAACAGTGGAATGAGAAAATATCTTTATTATAACATTTATATGATTGCTGTGATCTAAATACTTTTAGCTGATTGCTTTGTTAAGTTTGCTTTACCAACACTCCTTCTCAAACTTGACTGGAAGCACTCCAGCTGCGGTCCTATGCTTGTATAGCTTTACTTTGCTCAATGGTTTAGTGAGCATGTCCGCAACCATATGCTCCGATGGACAGTAAATTATGGTTAACACACCTTGTTGAACGAGGTCCTTGGTAAACTGAAACTTAGTGTCAACGTGTTTGGATCGTCGCTGTAGTTGCTCGGTTTCCAGTTGCCGGATGGTACTCTGGTTGTCCTCGTACAGCAGAATTTGGTTTTCTGGCTCGTTTACGTCTTTCATTAGCTTCTGAATCCAAAGTAGTTCTTGACACGCTTCAGCTGCAGCGATGAACTCGGCTTCGGTAGATGATAATGCAACGCAGGACTGCTTTCTGGCCGCCCAGCAAATTGCAACGCCACCGAAAAGGATTATGTAACCACTGTTGGATTTTCGGTCTCGTTGATCACCCGCCCAATCTGCATCCACGAAAACCTTTAGATCAGCATTATTGTTGCCCAAATTTAGGCGGAGATGCTTCGTCGCCAGAAGGTACCGCATAATTCCTTTTGCTTCTGTCCAGTCTACGACACTCGGGGCACTGACCTTTCGTCCAAGTAACGATACACTGATTGCTACATCTGGCCTCGTATTTATCGCTATGTAGAGCAAACCACCAATCAAACTAGAGTAGGATTTATTGTTTGGTAGCTTATTGTCTTCCTCCTCCTTTGCTTGCAAATAGCCGGGATCCATTGGGATGAGGGATGGTTTTGCCATTTCGAGCCCAAATAGCGATGCTAATCGGTGGATGTAGCCTTGCTGGTTTAGCAGAAAACGTCCATCAGTTGCACGCTCGACTTGAATGCCCAGATATTGTCGCACGTCGCCGAGAGATGTCGTCTTGAACTGCTTTGATACCATAGACAGGATGTCGTCGTATTCAGCTTCCGTTTTGCAGACGATTAGCGTGTCGTCCACATATAATACGATGAATACTTGTTTGTTGCCCGTAGTTCGCACATACAGGCACGCATCAGCAGTTGATTTGATGAAACCCAGTTTCTTGAAACAGTCGTCAATCGTTTGATTCCAAATTCGTCCGGACTGCTTCAACCCGTAGAGGCTCTTCTTTAGATGACACACATCTCCGGATGCTCCAGTCTCGTACCCTTTTGGTTGACTCATGTACACATCGTCCGTTAGAGTTCCGTACAGGTAGGCCGACTTTATACCCACATGTTTTACAAGAAGTTGATGAAACAAACTGATCTTGTTGAATGGTAACAGTGGAATGAGAAAATATCTTTATTATAACATTTATATGATTGCTGTGATCTAAATACTTTTAGCTGATTGCTTTGTTAAGTTTGCTTTATCAACAGTTTGTTGCTCGGTTACTTATTATAAATGGCATGGTATTGAAGGGAAAAGTATATTTTTTCGACGCATTTTTTTACGTAACTCCAAAACCATTTTATCGATTGTTCGAAATTTTTCGAGGTTGTTTAATTATAATAGCGAGTTTGTTACGTATTTTTGAAAAATGATCGGAATTTTGATATTTTTATTTTCACGACTGAGTTCGTGGTATAGAATGTTTATATGAAAAAAAATTTCAACGTCCCATAACTGTTAAAAGCATCCTTCACAGTCCTTGATTTTTGTATGAGGTGAGAATGTCAATATAATTTAGATAGTACTCAAAGAAAACTAAGTATATAAAAGTCTCATATAAGTCTGAATCACATTTCTTTATGAAGTAGTTGAGCGGGAGAGTTCAGAAGATTCATCTTCTCGCAAAAAGTCCCTAAGCGAAATTTCAGCTCAATCGTGCAAAAGTTTCTTTACCAAACTGGGTCACAAAGTTTCATTCCCACAGATAGACAGACATTCGATGCGACCTTTGGTTGCATAGTCAGAAATTTCGGACTTTTTGGACATTCCTTCGCCGCAATAAAGTGCTGATACTAAACACCTTGTTCCCCACGAAAGAAAACAACGATGGCCGCATGGCAGCGAGCAATGGCAGTTTTCTTTTTTTGGTAATTATAGGCGACAGAGATAAAGCCAAAATTAAAAAGCTAGACAAGAATAAGGAGAAAAATCGAAAAAGAGAATTGTTGCTCTCCGGAGTTTCAGTAGGTTAGGTTTAATTAGAATTTGTGGTTATAGCAGAGAAAAATCGCATCAAACGACCTGAAAATATGCCGAAAAATAGATTGAATATTTTTGATTCGAATGGAAATTTGCTTGGCAAACTATGAAGCTTAAAAAAAATTACAATCGATATAACACAAATCATGTTTTGACATCAAAGAGATTTGAGTTATGGTTATGCTCACATTCACAGAGATTTAATTAAATTATCTATCCAATCTTTCTGATGTTAAAAAATGTATTGTGTTAAATTGAGTGAGCCGACACGAGCTTTATGATTTAAAAGTTACTATTTAAATCATATTGCATCATTTGAATGTGATTATTCTCAAAAATGTTGAAATTCAAAAATATATAGAAACTTAATTTTTAAGTAACTCATCAAGGACTTTTTATCAAAAATTTTGGAACAATATCAAGTTTTACCAAAAAAACTCAATTGAGAGGAAAATTTAATTCGCTTTTGATTTAATGTATAATTTAGTGTTTATTTTCTAATTTCCTTAACTGAAATTCAAAATAACTTGAAAATTAATGCTTCTACGAAGTTAATTAGTATAAGCTTTTCGATTTAAAGTGACCATTGAAATTTTTGAAATCATAAAAATACATTTTATCTGGGCGTGATTCTTAAGAAAAGAATAAAGTCGCTAGATTGTTTGTTTCAGATCGTACAGATCCTCATAAATATATCCCTAACCAACTTATTAACCCTTTCCGATTTTGATTGACGAATTGATGTTGCTAATTTTGTTTTTCTGCTGCCCGTACTGGAAACCGTCGATAATCGGGTTTGCAACTTCCAGTGCTCTCCACGTGTAGCACATCGTAACTAAATGATACTGATTATAGTTTCCGGCAGTTTGCAATCGCTTTTTACCTTTGTTATACTGTACAAAGGTTATAAAATCGGTCGAAAAACGCAAAATAGATCCAAGGCCCGGAGGGCCGAACCGTATATACCATTCGACTCAGCTCGACCAACTGAGTAATGTCTGTTTGTGTGTATGTGTGTGTGTGTATGTATGTTTTCTGTATGTATGTGCCGCAAAATACTAACGCACCTTTCTTATAAAACGCAATATCCGATTTTGATGAGTTTATACGCAAACGAAAGCTACTGTGATCCCCCAGAATGCTACCGAGTGGATTTTTGATTAATAGCTTAGATTTTAGGATATTGATTGAAGAGTATTTTCTGGGGAGGACTAAGTTTGAAATGCCAACCGACTCAGCTCGGTGAGTTGAGCAATGCCTGTATGCGTGTGTGTGTGCCGGTATGTGTGTATGTATTTTGTTTGTATGTATGTAATGATACATCATGACACACATTATTTACAAAACGCGTTATCCGATTTTGATGTTCTTAGGCGCAAATGAAAGCTGCTGAGCTCTCCTAATATCCTACTAGCTTGAGTTTTTATTAGTTACTGAAGATTCAAGATAATGGACAAAAAATATTTTTGACATTGAACTGTTTAAATATTATATCGAAGAAAGAAATTTCTCTCTCTTTCTCTCTTACTGACTCTATCTCTCTCTCTTTCTCTTGCTCTTTTAATATCTATTCATTTTCATCAAAATAAGAATCAAAGACAGCTTTTTACCTTTGTTATACTAAACAAAGGTTATAAAATCGGTCGAAAAACGCAAAATAGATGCAAGGCACGGAGGGCCGAACCGTATATGCCATTCGACTCAGCTCGACGAACTGAGCATTGTCTGTTCGTGTGTATGTGTGTATGTGTGTGTATGTGTGTTGACTGTATGTATGTGCCGCAAAATACTAACGCACCTTTCTCATAGAACGTAATATCCGATTTTGATGATCTTATATGCAAATGAAAGCTACTGTGCTCCTAAAGAATGCTACCGAGTGGATTTTTGATTAATGGCTTAGATTTAGAGATATTGATCGAAGAGTATTTTTTTTTACATAAGATATTTAACTTTAAACACAAAACGAATCTGTTGGGGGCCAAGTGTTGTATACCAATCAACTCAGTTCAACTAAATGAGCATTGCATGTATATATGTGTTTGTGTGTCTGTACGTGTGTAGGTGTAAATTTGTTGTTTATCTGTTTGGTATATCAAAATCGAACAAAGAAAAACAAGAAAAAATCCCACCTTTCTTACAGAGCGCTTTATCCGATTTTGGTGTATACAAGTGTAAATGGAAGCTCCAAAGCTCTTCAAAAATCATACTGAGCGAGTTTTTTTATTAGTTGCTTGAATGTCATTTTGGATCCTTTCTCTCCATCATTTTTTTCTTTCTATCTCCCTTTCTCTCTTTTTCTCTTACTCTTTCTTTTTTCAACCGCTATTTATTTCTCTAAAGAAACTGAGAGTAAAAGACATCTGTGCTGTGTTTCATACCCTGTGTAGTGCGTTCTAAAGGGTGTAAATTAATGAACCTTTTGTTTTTAATAGCGCTTTACTAACAGCTTCCAATATATTCAGAGGGAACCGGAATGCTTAGTTAAATCCGCTTCTCACTAACCTGATACAATACGCTTTTGTGTATTATAAATATTGCTTTCTAATTTAAAAGTCAGTGCAATCAGAGTGTCCATGATATCCCGCTTCTCGTTGTCGCAGCAAGTTTTATAAAGTTCTGAAATTGTTTTGAATTTTACCATGCAGTCTAGGCCTTAAAAAATAGTAACGTTCTCGAATACACTTTGAGAAGTTAAAATCCTTCATCCTTGCTAAAAACCTTTATTTTCAAATAATGCATTTGAAATAGAATTGAACTGACAACTTTCAACAGCAGTTATATGAACTTCAATGAAATCTTTTAGCATTTGATCCTCACAGTTTTTATCAGGATTTTTGTTGATTTCTTGAAATAATCACACGTATGATTCAAGTAACTTTTATATGGTAACAAAGCATTTAGCGCGTTCCTGTATAATTCTGAACTATAATTTCTCGAGAGCAAGTTTGTAGAACTTCGATGCTAATTCATAATCTACAATCATTATGTTCTTTTCTAGATTTTGCGATTTTCGAAAACGAAGCAATTGTGGTATTTAAGCTTGGATTATAGGGAATTATATCAATAGTGTTGCAATGAGCTGACAAACATATATGCTGTTCTAGAATGAAATTTGCATCATTGTTGTCTTTATTGTTTCTGCACGTTCGATTATGTCAAAAATTCATTTTTCTATCCTAGACAGCTTAAAAAATGGTTTGGGGTCGAAAAAATATAACCCAGACTTCACATTCACAATATTTGTGAAAACCACGTCGAAGTTTGATTCAATGATTGCATTTGTTCCATCCACTGTAAAACTATCTTTAAAATTTAATTTTAATGATTTATGGTTTACTGGCATAATAAGTTTCTATGTAGTGTTAGTTAGTATAACAAAGGTTTCTGCACTGCCAGGTGGATTAATTCAGGTTTTTTCGCAAAAATTGACTTCCTTTGTCTTGTTCTGAGAAACCTACGATCTACGAAAGCAGTTCGCTATTTCATATTCTTGTCTATAATTTGTCTCTTCCGGACAAAATCATTTAATCACGCGCAAACGATATGTGACCCTGTTTGACTAGCATCTAACTAACTTTTGAAGGAAAATAACAGTAGCATGGAAGGCAGAATGGCGATACTTTTGGTGAAATCTAGTTTATCGAGAGTATTTTACACCAAACCGTACACAACAAGCGAATAGGAAATAAATATTTGGCAGCGTCACGTCATCGAACCAGTGAAAAAAAAGTTCGGCAAAAAAACACCAAAATCGTAGCAGCGAAGCGACGCTGCCAAACATCACCAGAAGCGCACAAGAAAGCCTCATCAGTACGCCAGAAAATCGATTTACGCTCGTTCGAATAATAGTGACTCGGGCAGCAGAAAAAACCAAGCTAGTAGAGCAATTACAAATGAAGAGCAGGAAACCAATCCATTCAATATCCCGTACTTCAAGCACCCAATCGAAGACCTTAAGTCCACGCAGACCCCTAAATGACAGGAAACGTGCCACATCTTGTTGCATTGCGCTGAAACTGTAACGCAGAAAGTCGTTTCCTTGGGTATAGCCGTAAAATTGGTTATTTAGGCGTCGCATCGATCATGTTCCACCAGCCCTGTACAACTTGCAGCGTACATCTTTTTTGCCGAGCAACTAAAACTGATTGTCGGCCTAAAAGGTTGTCTTTTGGTTTCACGCGAAGAGTTGAAATCAAACGACTATGTGCAGCAATATCGAATCTGGATACAAAAAGCTTTGCTCCCCATTCTGTTATGCAACCAATTTCCTGCGGGATCGTATAACAAATGGGGTGAAAACTGAAAATGATTGAGCGTTTTTTTCTCTTTTCATAAGCCTGTAGCGTATGGTAAACGATGCATCTTGCGATACCAAAATGAAACGGTTCAAAGCGAGTGTTCACTTTCATCTGGCATTGAACTCCAGATGCAGCAGGTTGCGAGGAATGTTTTTGTTTCTTTCTTTTAACAGTGGGAAATTTTCTTCGAGAAAAAAAAACATTATTGCGTCGAACATACATTTAAAGTTATGTAGAGAAATAGAGAGATTTTAGGTTGAAGTTCATTGATTTCAAACTTAAAAGTGGGTCAAAGAAGCAGTAAACTGTTGGGATAGACCATGTTCTCTGTGCATTTATTAATAAACTGGCGTTTGTCAATAATCTGATGAACTGGTTAAACCCACATTGGATATTTAACGACTAGAAGCAATTGAGAAACTGATTCAGCTCATGAATTAAATATTATTTGGAGACATCTACTTTACAAATCGATTCTAGCACCGAGTGTCGGTGCCGCAGCTCAAATCACAGTCAATTGAAGAATTCGAGAGGCCATTTGTATGCGATCGGCTGAAACAGTTTTCGACACTGACGCTTATAGTTTGGCAGGTTTCGCGCTTGTACCAAATTTCGACCGTTTGAGTTCTTTGTTCGTTCAGCCAAACTACAGCACAGCGCAATGGCCGCCACTGCCGCCGCCGGTTCTTATGTTGGTACCACATGCTGAATAATTCATCGCACTAAAACGGTTTCATTTACCATCTACCGGCGTTAGAAACAGGTGCTACCACATCATTGCCGATTCTGCTCGGGTGGAATTTCGCTCAGACGAAGCTAATGGGTATTATTTTTAACAATACGACTTTGCTGATTTCGAGCAGAAATTTGCGATAATTTGAAGTTACCCGCGATGCTGATTTACTTTTTTTTGTTCTTATCTCTTTCAGATATGTATTCTAGCGACGTTCGTAATTAGTATACAATGCCGTCCCCAGGCTGTGCAGTAAGTTTCGACAAGATCCGCACTTGAGAACACACATAAATAAATAGAAAACCGCACCTGCGGTTTGAGTGAGAATTTTTATGTTTATTGTTTCAACTCAGCGCATGACGACAACAGTATTCTTACCCATTTGAACTTGAGTCGATTAACCTAGCTTCCTGTAATATTTGTTGTCAACGTGTAATGTTGCCTACTTTCCGATAAGTTTTTCTCTGCTTCTTCTTTGGCTGCATCTTCTCTCTATCTCTTAGAAAATTATTTTCTCTTTACAAATTTACTGTTCATGTGTTTTTTAATTTGTTTATGTAATAAATATTGAGAACGGGAACCCATCAATGCCATTTGTTATTATTATGTTGTTCAGAGGTTTATTTTTGTTTTTATTACATCTGGTAGCTAACGTTCTGCATCGTAAGGTTCAAGGAGTTCTTCACTGTTTTACGATATACTTTGTTGGCCTAGAATTTTATAAATAAACCTAAATATATTGCATAAACTAGATGCATTAGAGCAACGATGCAATTAATAATCATCATTAATAACTACTAAACATTCGGATCGTTTGTATTCAAGCCGAATTGTCATCAAATTAGTTTCAGTGTCGACGTCCGATTGGATTCAACATGTTGCTTCAAACATTCTAACTCGCATGCGAGTTCGCCATACAAACTCTGCTGATTGTTTTCATCTCTGATTGTTCTGAAAAATCACAAAAGCAGACTGAATTATTGTTTTATTCTGTGATCAGAAATTATCCAATATAAAAAGTCCGACCATTACAAACGCATATCAGTTTAAAAATTGGTGAATCTGCTGATTGCCAACAAAATAGCAATCCAGCAGCTTAATGTTAGCGCTCTTGTTAACGCATTCAATCAAGTTCCCGGCTCTTCTATGCCTGCTTTATTTCCCGAGAATGGACCCGTTGGGGTTCGTGCATCCATTATTGTTTACAAAATTGGCGCATGATACAGTTCGAACCATCCGATTGTTGTAATATCCAATCGACCCCTCATAATAACCTAAAAGTCATGCGGTGTAATTACTTCGGAACACAAGTTCTATAAAGAGCAGGTGCCTTTCAAGGCGGCACTTTGATTCGCTTCCGAAGCCGAAAAAAAAAGTGTAAGAAACACCAGATCAATTTGCTTTCAAGCATAGAAAGCGCATGATTAATCGATTTGCTTTCATTTTGGCTATTTGAAAAGTTTGAAAACAGTCTCCATTCGACAGCGCGAGTGTTTGTGTGTGTGCGTAGGCAGCCCGTTATGCATTCGTTGCGATTTGACCGGATTGCGGGGCTTTGGATGCTGCGAAAAAACCCATCACTTACTGACGATCGGAAAAGTTTGTTATCGAGCGGAGTGTCATAATTTACCCTAGTGCCTGAACCGACCGAATTTATTCAATGAACTATTTTGTATCTTGCGTATTAACTCTTCTTTTTGCCGGAATTATCGCACACAATACGTTGGTTTGTTGGTTGGCCAGAGTGCGTTCTTCATGTGAATCATTTGTCTGCCTCAAGTTTATGCTTCCAATCGCATCATAGAAAGCACCGTTTTTTCTCACACAATGTAAGCTTCCCAAGCTTGTTTTTTCAAAAGAAAAAAAAAACACATTTGAAGTAATATTTCAACATTAGATTTTACTATGATGAGTAAGAACAGTCAATTTATTATTTAAAAGTAAGCTGTTGGTTGAATAAGTCGGTGAGCCGCGAGCCTAGAAAATCAGATTGTGGGAATTTAGACGATTCCACAAGGTAATCATAATTGTACTGAACACGGAAGCCATTACCAAGGAGAAAATAAAAGAAACAGTGGAACAAATGTACGAACCAATTAGGCGCCAGCATAGCATTCACTTCAGTTCTGTTTCTTGTTCTGTACATTTTTTGGATCACGAGATTGCGGTGATTAAGTAACATAGTTAATTTTCTCTTCTGTTGTTGTATCTGCCTCAGTACCCTGATATTATTCTAATTGAGGTAAATTTTTTTTGACACTTCCTTGTTGCGCACAGGAGGTGTGAATCTCCCATTTTGTGATGTCTGGTTTAATAACTTAATTTCGTTTTGGCATTTTTCGTTGTTGTGATTGCTCGTGTCAATGTATATTAACCATTTCCAGAGCCAAGCACAAACAAAGAAATCATAAGGGAATCCCATTAAGATTATTATAGGAACAGAAAACCGCCTTGTGATTAAACGGCAGTATAATTAGTCATTCGTCATTTTACACTTCGATTAAGAGCAATCTGTTCGGAGTTGCTTTTCTATATTTTTACGTTTAGAGTAGAGTTTTAGGGTCTCTTCTTAGAGATTTTTTTTAATTCATCATTACATTCCAAGGATACGGCTTCTTCAGTCTTAACGGTGGATTAAAACGCTACTATTGTTTATGTCCGACGTTTCGCCCTTTGGACTTGGCCTTCCTCAGGGGATATAAAGTTGTACCGTTTTTCGTTCAAATCTAAGTATTCTAATGACTTCAACAGATTTGGATTGATTTCTACCCTCAAAAAACTCTTAATAATTAACTTCCTACATGCATCTATTTTTAGGTTCTCTCGAATTTAGGCTTAAAAAGTTAGAAAATTAACACTGCTTTTTAAAATTAAAAAACAGAGCTGAGTTTTCCTTGAAATTCATTTTTCGTTAAAATTTGACTATTTAATTTTTTAAGGTATGATTTAAAAATTAAAAAAAATCTTTTGAACAATGCTAATAATTTTATTTTTAAAAAAGTTTTTTCCAAGGTTAAAATCTCATATAGTTTGACCAGATCTTATGTTGAAAATAATATGACATATTTCAAATATTTTGTTGAAAAATTTGAAATATTCAACAAATTAAGCGAAAGTTTAAGACTGAAAAGAGATACAGAAGTTTTACCCCAACAACCTTGACTTGACAATGACATCCGCGAAAATCTGAACACGTTTAGTTTAGAACACTGTTACCATTAAAATATTACAGCCGCGCGTGAAATATTACCCAAAGCCAGAGCTAAAGGTTTGATTTTGACATAAGCAATTAGTAACATGGTGACGAATGAAAAACAAACTTCCGTGAACGAATTTTTAACAACCGTAAAGACTATCCTTTCCTTTCGGTACACCAATTTGTAACATTAGCTAAATCCACTTCCCATATTTAGACATTATTTGTGCTTTCTGAAAGGTTTAACTATCGAAAAGACATTAATAAATGACGAAACTGTTGGTCGTGTAGATTGTAATATTAACAAAAAATGTGGTGCTGAAAAGAAATCCAAATTGATTAGTTGACCAAGTTTTCATTTGTCGTTATGGACGATAAAACATACATTCTAAAGGGTGTTACGGTCAAAAATTGGTCAAACAAAAATGTGTGTAAATCGGACTTTTATTTTATTAAAAAATCGAATCATGTTTTTTTTGTCAAGTTTAATTTGTACAGAATAAAGGTAAAATACTTAAACTTTCCTTGACTCCTTCCATCAAAAGTTTTGTACAGCCTCCATGGTCACTTTTTTTACTGCAAAAGGTCAGTTAGCCTTGAACTGCAGATTGTTGACAACTATCTTTCTTGTCTTCTCGAGGCTCCGCTTGACGATAGCCCAGTATTTTTTTATAGGGCGGAGTGTGTTGGGAGGTTTCATGTCCTTCGGCACCACCAGGACGTTGTTCGCGGCATACCATTGCATGGCCATTTTTCCGTATTGGCAAGATGCCAAATCCGGCCAAAACAGAATGGAATAGCTGCGTTGCTTGAGCCCTTAGCGATGAAATGGTGCTCTTCAAACCACAGAAACAGATGGCATCTTTCCCTTTGGCGTCATACACAAATTACGTAACGCTGAACATCTAGATTTCAGACCCCCCTCCCCACTATGTAACGATAGGGAACGTCCGATATAACTCCACCCCTAAAATTACGTAACGCTGAACATCCTGACCCCCATCCGAAATTCGCAATTTCAAGCAAATATCACAGTTACGTAACTGTCTCTACTACCCCCCTACCCCCTACGTAACAATATGTAACAAAGACGCAACCCCCTTCCCCCTCCCTTCATGCGTTACGTAATTTGTGTACGAAGCCTTTCCAGTTACCTCTAAGAAGCCATTGAAAATCTGTCTTGACTTAGGTTTCATCATCCAGAATCATGCAATCAAACTTCTTCAGCATATTCACGATCATTGCTTGGCTGACTTGTTTTGCTTATCGTCACGATTTGGAGTCATCACGTTTTTGTAAGTCGACAGTCCGGCTCGTTTTTTTTACTCGACTCATAGTTGTAGACAACACCCCCAGCTTGCGTTCGACATCTCGGAAGAAAAGGTTGGGATTTCGCTTGAATCAATTTTAATACGTTGGTGACGGTTGATTTGGCCACATTCAATAATTTTGTCAGCTTGGTGGGCGAGTAGCTCGGATCTTCGCGATACGCGAGCAACATTTTGATTCGATGCTTCTCTTGCTTCAACGCCATTTTCACAACTGAAGAGCAAATGTTAAAATTAACACAAAAAAATAAATAAAAACAACTTATACCCGTTGCAAAAATGTCCAATTCTTGTTGAGTAATTTATGGTTTTTATGGTAATCATATTCATGAGATAAACTTTCAATCACCATCAGTAGCAGCATTCAAAAATTGACCTATTGGGACGGGGAGACTCTGTCAATTTCTTTTTGATATTGATACAGAGAATATCAGGGAATGGTTGGTGTCTATCCATGTCGTCTGTGCTAGGAATGCTCGCGTGTGATTGGTTCATTGTTCGCGTGAATTTGTCCTTGACACTTTTTATCGATTTTTACCGCTTTGCAATGAGAAAATAATGATAATAATAATGAGCATAATACAAAATTGTTCAACATTTTATCTATCCAACAACATATTAGTTATTGCTATCCATCATGTGGTTATGCTGTTATTATCGTTTCTGATAACAATGTGCTCCTGAAAACATTCGAAATGGCAGTTGGGGTCAGTTTACGGCTTATGCATATCACCGGGATAATCCGTTAATACTCATATAAGTTTGTACTTGGCCATCGTTACGCATTTTCCAGAATTGGAAGTCAACTTCTTTAGTTTTTCAAAATGACCGTAAATCGACCCCACATGCCGCTTAATATTTTTTCATAGGTGAAGGTTTTGCTAGAAACAAAAAAAAACTTACATCAAAATAAATAAAAAAGTAATTTAAAAAACTAAAAAAAAATTAAAAAAAAAAACAATTAAGAAAAAAATAGAAAAAATGAAAAATAACACAAAAAATTAGAACAACAAAAAAATCCAAAAATATTAAAACATAATTAAAAAATATATTTACAAAAATTGGATTGATTCAACTGTAAACAATTGCACTAATCAAAATTTGAAAAAAATACTACGAGATATATTCATTTTGTGAAAAATGTGTTCTCTGACTTCAAAGGGGTTATTCAAATGAAATCTTCTCATGTAATCGAAGAATATGTATAATGGACTGCGACCTGTATTTCAATTCCATTTTTTTCAAAAATCAGTCGTGATTCAAAAACAAAAATACTTATGGCACCAAATGATAGCTCTTCCTTATAAGAACACTTGTGCAACGAATTGCTCAGCTGATACCGACCCTAGAAAAATGCAAAATTTTCTTTGAATAATGCCCTAAATATAAATATTGTATTCCACACTGCTTACGAAATATTATTTGATAATGCTAGATCGATTTAAACATCCCTGATACACTTTAAGTCTAAATTCACGGTAATTTTAATAATTATCTTTCAAAAACAAGGAACCAAAACAAACGTTATAGGAACGTTTAAGTATCTACGACTTTGTCTCTAAATTCATTCCGATCGAATTTGCAATTCAATTTTTGTTCAATAGTTTAGTAGATCGTAGTAAATTGATACGTTGGGGTCGGAAAATAAATACTCTCAATTTCGTAAAGTTTTTAAATAGCGGAATAAAAACATTTTTGCTATAATTTGTCACTTCCCAATAGTCTGCCAGACCCAACAGTTTTTTTTGAACACCATCAGCTTAACATTTTTTTGTAAATCCTTCCACAACCAGTTATGTGATGTAGGAGTACAACTCATAACTTATAGTTAAACAGAGTATAATTTACACCACGGTTCTCATTGTAAGCTATGTTTTATAGTTACAAAAAAAAACTTGACAGAATGGAATTTGGTATTGATATGATAGAAAATGTTAACAACAGAAAAAACTACCTGGTTCGCCCAACATGGTTTTCCTATCATTTTCTTGGACCTTTTGTACTAAACCATCCAACAAACCGACACCGTTCTTTGCTTTCACCACAGCACATGCTAAGAGGTTATATAATTCGCGGTTACCATCCGTAATAATAAAATAATAGCACAACTAATTGACACAATCGGCTACCAGATGTATAATTTCTATAACGTTCAGTAAGCGGATATGGCATTGGTGGGTTCTACAGGATTTACAGGTGCTACTTCTTCGGATGCGAACACACGGTGCACGTTTTCTAGCAGATTGCTGGCTTTGTTTCAGCGCTGGAAATGGAAACCATCGCAAGTGTAATTGCGCGAAGAAGCGATCCAAACTATGACAGAGAAATTACCGTCTCGGGTGAGCGTCTTTATCGGGAAGGCAAATCGGCCGCCCAGAATCGCGGCATTTCTCATCCGAGGCTTCTTTTTGTTCGTTTTCCCACCTCTCGCTCGACCACGCTGACCAAAGTGACGAGGCGGAATTTTACTCACGCGCATTTTCCGCGGTGTACTGTTTTTCATTTTTCTCTATAGCTGTTCCGACATTTGTTCGAAAGAACATCCCAAACAATCGATGACTCTGCATTCGTGACGGGGATGATTATAATGATGTTCGTGCGTTCGATCTCGCCGTGCGCTTTGCTTACCAATTGCCGGGATGACTGGAAATCGCGTGCGCTGTGGAAATAATTCGTTTATGCTTCGCTTTATTGCTACATACTTGAGATCTTTAGAGCTGCCAAACGGGAAAAATTATGCGCGAAGAAAAGCTGAACCGTTCTTCTTTATAGTGAAGCATGATGATTATTGCATTCTAACCAGTTCCTATAGTTTGATGAAGAGAATCGGTACAGTAGTCGAATTCAAGCCGTAATACGTTGAAATGGCTGTTTTTGTTTGCCTCTGTGTGTGTATTTATGTTCTCGTGTTGTGCTTTAATAACAATGAATGCCATGGTTCTAGTATGTACAGGTATGTTCCACGAAGTAATGTTATTAATTTTAAAACCTCTTTTTATGTTGTGTTCGTCCCTCTCCTATCCTCTATCCTGTGTACATATCAGCCATTCGCCTTGGTAGAATTATAGTTTTTTTTTCTCTATCTATCTATCTTTTACTCACATAACTGTCAAGTTTAATACCAATGATGAGCTGCTTGCTATGGTGCTTTATTAATTCACTTACCAAATGTTGTGTGTGTTTGATCTAATAGTAGATTTGGAAAGCTGCCAAGAAAACCCACACGGGTTCGGAACTGTGCTTATCGCTGTGGGCCGTTTGTGCTACTCGTTTCCGGAAGAACTCGAAGAGGATCACGAAAGGCAGAAGCTCATCGTTTGTTTGAACTTTATCTTTTTCCTAGGATTCCCACAGCTGAAACGCGGTACAGTGTAATGATTAGGTATTCCAAAAAATGTGTCATATGTGTCGTGTTTTTTTTGCGAAATTATTCTCGCCAGTGATTCATCATTTATCGCATATCTCTTACCACAAGAATGCAGTTGGTAAACGTAGCTGTGAAATTTGCGTACCACAGCTGCGTATTTTTTACCTCCTGGACTGGAACGAAATGTTGTTCATTGAGCCTTATAACAACTCCATTTACCTGCCCACTCGGTTTACGATCCGCTGCGAACCGGTTAGGTGCAAGTTTAATAACCGAGTTTACCCTAACGGTCCCATTAGGGCCTCCATTAGGTTGTACCTTCACACTTCTAATATTGCCTGAATTCTGTAATTATTGCAAAAGATGGGAAAAAATCATTTACGCCGGCCATAAATTTTACTGTCGCATGTTTTTTTCTCTCAAAGAAAATAATTAAAACGAAACTAGTTGGTTTTCAGTGGCAATAGCATTCCATGCTGAAGTAGAACGTTCTTTTTGTCGAGTGCGTTTTGCGCTGCTGCAAAATTAAATATGAAAGACATTAATCAGAAACAGAATTTCCCACGACAGAATTCACGCCAACGTGACCAGATGTAGACCAGGTCTACACACCCACAAAGTTTTATTAAATTCTTAGAGGGTGCTGCCAGCCCGTCAGTCGAGTTAGATTTATAGTGCAGAATGTGATCAGGTGATCATTAGAAGTTTCACAAAGCGATTGAATGATACTATCAAGTTGCTGTTGATGAACAGTTATTTTTTCATAGTTGTTGGTGAATTGTTCTTTAACTACCTTTCTTCACATTTTTTTTAATTAGTGCAGTTAATTAACCATATAATGTTTTCATCATCATTAGAAACGATGATTTATATTTCTCGTCAATGTCACGTTTTTCCCAATAAAAAGTATAAAACGGGTTTAAAATTGTTTCTTCGTTGATGAGAAAAACAAAAATGTGCTTATGAAACTATACTCGTTTCCTGTACTGTTATTAAAATAAATTGATGGAACGTCCTCGTTTAATATATGTATGTGATTCTGACACCATCAGTGCTGCATTTTTCAAGGTAAATTAGCCACTAATGATGTAATTCCTGTAGATGTGTGAAATGCGCCTAGAAATTTGTTCGTTATGTGTGAAGAAAAGGGCAAGAGTAAGGAAAAATAAGTTGCTGTAATTCAATTACTATGAAACCCTGGCTTGAAATGTCATCAACTCAAATAAGGAGCGGTTAACGAGAAAGTAAGCATAAAAACCTAAATTAATCCACCTAGCGGTCAGACCCAGCCTTTCTCATTCAAACTTTTATTTGTAAAAATAGATTTACATGAACGCTTCAATCTAATAAATGTATATTCACTCTTAAAAAATATTGATGTTGTAATCTATACATATAAACATGCAATCCGGTCTGTCTGTCTGTCTGATCCATATAGGCTCGAAAATTAACGAACCGATCGGCGTGAAAATTTGTATGTAGGGGTTTTTGGCGCCGATAAAGGTTCCCATGATAGTTTGAGACCTCTCCCTTTTCTGGAAGGGAGGGGTCCCATACAAATGAAACATACATTTCTGCACAACTCAAGAACAAACCAAGCAAATGAAACCGAATTTGGCATGTCGATGTTTTAAGGGGTGAAAAATATGTCCATAATGTTTTGACACCCCTCCTTCTTTTGGAAGGGAGGGATGCCATACAAATGAAACACAAATGTCTGCACATCTCGAGAGCTAACCAACTAAATGGAACCAAATTTGGCAGGTGAATGTTTTAGTGGTAAAAAAATATATTCCATAATCCAGGCAACATTTTGGATTGTAAGATGTCAACTTCCGGTTTCTGGAAATCAGCCTGAAATGGACGATTCCCATTGAATATGAGTATTTCCAGAACCAGAAAGATGCACAGGAGCTAAAAATAGATCACAGACACAATCTTGAATTTTAAGATGGTGACTTCCGGTGTCTGGCCAACAGCCGGAAATTACCAAATACCATTCAATATGAATGTTTTCGGAACCAGAATTACGCCCAGATGACAGAACTTGATTTCACAGGCAATTTTAAAGTTCAAAATGACGACTTTTGGTTTCTGAAAAACAGCCCAAAGTGACCAAATACCACCCAATATGAGTATCTCCGGAGCCAGAATGTTGCAAGAACACCACTATGGGTTGTAGAATGGCAACTTGTGGTTTCTGGAAAACAGCCAAAAATGGCCGATTTCCGTCTAACATGAGTATCTCCTGATCTAAAATGATACACAGCAGCTGTAATCGACCACAGACCCCATTTTGGATTGTAGGTTGGCGACTTCCGGTTCCTGGGAAACAGCTGAAAATTATCGAATAACACCCAATATGGGTGTTTCTTCAACCAGAATGACGCTCAGAGGCTAGAAATTATCTTAAATACCATTTTGAAATCCAAGATGGCGACTTCCGGTTTGTGAAAAACCGCCTTAAATAACCAAATACCATCCAATATGAGTATTTATGAAACTAGAATGATGCAATGAGCTAACAATTGACCTCAGGCACCATTTTGAATTGCTGAATGGCAACTTTTAGTAAACAGTCGAAAATGACCGAATAATACTCAATATGAATATTTCTGTAATCGAGATGATGCATAGAAACCAAACATTGAATTTAAAGACGACCACTTTTAGTTTCTGGAAAACAACCAGATAACTAAATACTTCCCAAAATGGGTATTTCCGGTGTCAGATTGATGCTAGAGAATCTGCTGAAAATGACCGAATACCACCCAATATGAATATATTCAGAATTAAGGCGATGTACAGAAGCCAAAAGTCAGGATATTGTCATTTCGATAAACCCAATCATTTCAAACGATTTGTTATTTGACTTTGATCTTATCCTATGGCCGATTCGTCGTGCATTTGCAGACTTTTAACACATCGCAAGGAATCAATAAATTTGGAACGTTCAAATAGTACGATACCACATTTAAATTATGTTGAGGCCTCATATATCGATCAAAGCAGGTATAGTTTTAAATAGTCTTTGAATTTCTTCTCTTTCCATAACTTTTGAGCCACATATCAAATCGTTATGAAGTTTGTTATTTGTAAGTTCGAGAGATGATTCGTTCGTATGACACTAGTTATGTTCTTTGTAATCTTTGAGATAATAGACTTCCGTTGTTTTATTAACAATTTAATACATAACGGTTGCTTAAGTTTGATCATAATCAAATGAAATGGGAACGTATAGGGCAGCCAAACTTTGAAACCACGTGTTCAATCATAATTCATCAGTTAACCCTTAGCCTGCTCATCTCATTCTAATATCGATAATATTGATCAAATCGGTTGTGTAGTTTCTGAGATAATGAAGTTTCGTGATTTTCACTTTTCGACACATTACAGACAAGTTACAGTCCGATTTTAGTTAAATTCAATAGGATGTTATGAGGCAGCTAGATCTCTCATTTGACTTTAATTTAGTGAAAATCGGTGCAGCCATCTCTGAGAAAAGTGAGTGAGTCCAAGTAGTCTTCGGAATATGTTCCTTTTCATAGCTGGATTTCACATTTTTAAACATAACAGGCAAAGTAATAATCCGATTGCAAAACAAATCAATAGGGCCTTATGAGGCAACTAAACCTTCCATTTGACACTGATGAAAATCGGTTCAGCCATCTCTGAGAAACATGAGTGAGATTAAACAGTCTTCAGAACACGTTTACTTTCATAACTTTTGAACCACAAGTTCAATCTTCATAAAATTCAAAAGTTAAGGGTTTTTTAGGTAGCCCGTTCATTTGAAATCAATTTTGTTCATATCGGTTGTGTAGTTTTCGAGATAATGATGTTTCGTGATTTTTACATTTTGATACATAACCTCTAAAATAAAAATCCGATTTCAATAAAATTTAATAGGGTCTTATGGGACAACAAGACCATTCATTTGCAATTAATTTCATGAAAATCGGTTCAGCCATCTCTGAGAAAAGTGAGTGAGAATAAAAATCTGCACATACACACACACACACATACACACACACACACACACACACACACACACACACACACACACATACAGGAAATGCTCAGCTCGTCGAGCTGAGTCGAGTGATATATGCCATTCGGCCCTTTGGAGCACTTTTATACTTTCGGTTTTGCAAGTGATTGCTATACCTTTCTAGGAGAAAGGCAAAAAAATTGTTATTGTAATTGAAGTTTTCTATTTCAATTCGCTTTTTCTATCTTTTTCTGTCAAATAAATGTTGTTTGAACAATGACTTGAAATTTTTTCGACAATAATGTAATCTTTATGTAAATTTTTTGGATCAAACAATTCCGAACAGGTTTTGTCTTTTATAGAAAACGTATCGCAAATAAAAATATTTCAGAAATCACGTATTTTATGTTGGATTCATATGATTCAGTAAACAAAAACGATATGTTTTTATGATATATAATTTTTATTCATAGCCTACACTGTGTATTTGAAGCAAAATTAATCGAAAATCAAAAATTTTAAAATTTAAAAATGACCACGATTAGAAGCTAGTTAGGAAGTTAGCAGAACTCGTGTGTGTTTTTTAACAAATCTCTTAAAATTAAATCGCTTCTGCAAATACTAAAATTTGACTCTCAGGATCGTTTCAGACAAAATTTATTATCAAACTTAAAAAAAATTCACTTCATTTTTATAAAGAAAGCGTTATTCTCCAAAAAGCAATATGCAATGAAGCAAACCACGCTAAATAATCTGAAAATAACCAAAAATTTAATCAAACCTTATTTCTTTGAATTAATATTTGCACACATATTAACCTGGAGAATTTCTCAGACTAAAGAGTAGTTTATTCAAAAAGTGTATGCATTTCGGCATGAATTTTATTTAAAGCATTGTGTACAAAATAACAAAATATCTCCCAGATGGTCTCGAGGTATGATGTTGGCCCAGCAAGCCAATCGTCGTAGGTTCGAGTTTGTTAGTGTCAGTGGGATCGTAGCGCTCGCCCCGCAATTGCATCAATGCATCAATGCATCAAAAATGCATCAATGAAATGGTTTGGATGAAGAAATGTGAGAGAAATTCTTACTTAAACGATAGGTTTTAATAATTTTAACTTGTTCGAGAATAAATTCGTATCATAAGACTGCAAAAATATATCAAATTTTAAATTATAATGAAACCTTCAGCGAAAGGTCCAGGATGGAGAAACAAAAAAATCTGATGGTTGAGTTTTGAAAAAAAAAAAAACAATGTCAACATGTTTGAAAATATTTGTATTCCAAGAATTTCAAACATTACAGATAGTCGTTTTAAATCAAAAAGCTCATAATAGTTAATTCCGTAAACACACTGATTTTCAAATTATTTTGAAAGTTTAGAAAACTAGAAAATAAACTATAATTTGTTAATGACAACGAAATATTTTTATTTTTTTTTGTTTTTTTTTTGTGGTACCAAAATAGTATAAATGATTTTTCTGTCGAAACTTGACATTATTCCAGAACTTTTGGTGGAAAGACTTATGTACCTTCAGTAGTCTTGTAATTCCTAAATGATGCCTGTCGCTTCAATATCCTAGATAGAAAATCCTCGGAATATTAACAATGTCACTGCAAAGCACTCGTTCAAAAGAGGAAGCAATTCATTCATAAGAACTTAATACAGCCATTAAATATATAAAGGGCCCTTTCCGATAAGCTCCAATAGTTTAATCTAAAAGTGGTATGACATCCTGAAGAGGCTTACATTGATTCGGGGCCCGCTGCGAAAGATCGAATCACTGGTTGCGGTGTAAAATGTATCCAACAGGAGAAAAACTTTCTGAAAGCATCCGTTTTGACGTAGAATTACGTTTTACGGCAACGGCTTACAGAGAGTGTAAATTGAGAGTGACACGAAAATTATCCAATATACGCAGATTTCGACCGTTCAGAGCTGAAAACGAGTCTACATACCGTCTAATATGAGAATTTTCGAATCTAGATGATACTCAGGGATCAGACATCAACTCTAGATGAAAACAGCCTAAAATGACCAAACTACATAACATGAGTATTTCCTTGATCGTTACTATACACAGAGGCCAAATATCGACCTTAGGTGCCATATTGAAATCCAAGATAGCGACAAAATGGCCGAAAATCATCCGAAATTAAACACAACCATTGAAAAATGAAAGAAATAGTTGCCAATCGAGTGTGTTTTTCAACCTATTGTGAAAAATACATTGAAATGAGACAGGCTCTTGTAATTCTATGTTAATTCGCAATCGTGATTTTTGAGATATTTTAAAATTACCTGTTAGATTTTTTATTATTTATAATTAATTCATAAGCAAGAAATTATTCTAAATTTCCCAATCCAAAATTTTTCACTTGAAGTTTTGAAATAATGTAAATTTCAACTAAAAAAATAATTTCATGAGAAAATCTGTATTACCATAAAATTTGATGTCTGTTTTCCAACTTTCTGAACTTTAATTCAAACCAGCTTCAAAACCGATGCATGGAATGCATGTATGTAGTTATAAAAAGGTCTTGATTTGAAATGACTCTCTGACTTATACAAATATTTTTCAAAAAGTTTGTATTAAATTTCTTTTTCAAACACTCAACCCTGAACAAAAAATCTATTTCTCGTATACTTACTCTGGACATTTACCCAAAAGGGTTTTTTTATAAGTTTTACTTTCTTTTGAAAAAAATAAGAAAAAAACAATTATTATTCTTTTTTTTTTGTAAATTGAAATTTAGTGATTTTTTTCCAAAAAAATTGTTGTTGTCCAAAAAGAAATCTTTTTTGCTGTCTTAACAATAAAACCTATGTTCAATACGCCCTTTTAGAAAATAACTCTAGAGTCTGAAAAATTCCTCCTTCCACAAAAAACGCGCAGTTCATAAGTCAAATACGTGTTAAAAGTTTCAGTCAAATAAAAAATCATCGATATTGGACGAAAAGTCATTTGGCATGGTTTTGTTCAAAATTAGAAAAAAAAACATTGAATTATGCAAATTTTTTTACGTAGGACTACGTCTTTGTTTTCTATGTTAGATAACATTTTGTAAAATTGAAAATGAAACTGACAAATGTTGCGTCAGATTTTGAACGATCATAGCAAGCGAACGACTCAATGCATCTTAGTCATTTATGTGTCGTAGAAAGAAAAAATGTGTGACAATTGTTTGAGATAATGTTCAGCATTGTTGCTGTACTGCTTAATGGTGAAAATAGGTGAAAAGTTCCAAGGTCAAGCTTTCCCATACATTTCTCTCGCTATTGCCTTGCTTCCCGAGCAAGGATAACAATAACATGGACGGAATAAATTCCACTACCTACATATTCTGACTCGACAAAGTGGTTTGTTTCGTTTCTCTTTCTCGAGACTGCGTGGCCACGCCTTCAACGCAATTTTTCGTCACACGGTAGCGAGTAGAGTATGGCTGTTAGAGGTAGGCGGCATTAGGAAACGAGAGCTGCGTACAAGTCAACTTTCAGGCACTGCGGAACACCTTACCTTTATTTTGCATATGTTAGCAACAGGTACCATCGTATGCTGCAGGATATTTTGCTATCGGAGCGCAGAGCGGAGAGCAAATTTATTATGTGTGGCCAAGCAAAATATTCGATGCTACCGGTAGTGCGATCCTCAGCGTTCGGTAGCACACATTTCTATTTGAAAATGATGGAATCAGTTCTTTTCAGGACTATGAATGCTTGAAGATAAGACACAACTACTACTACTGTGAAATGTCCATGTATTTCTCAATAATTATTTTTACAATAATGACCAGGGCACCAAAGATAACCGGTAGTGTTGCCTATGTACAGTTTATCGTAGCAAAATATAACCCTCATTTTAAAAAATTTCACTGCTAAATTGGGTGATTTTCCGGTTCAATTGTTACTTTGTACCCATTCGAACTCCGTTACCAGTCCAATATCGATATTAATCTAGAACCAGGGTAATTTTCGCATCAGAAAAGCACAAATTTTCTTCTGGTGATCATGACAATAATTCAGTAGTATTGAAGGTGTTTTATTTCGTTTGTCTTTCCCGAAACTGCGTCGCTCCACCTCCATTGCAAAAATCTATGCTCAACTCGATACAAAAGACTGCGTGTAGAAAATTTAACTTCATTCTTGTTCTTAACACGATAGCAAGTGGAGCCCTTATACCTGTGTTAGATACACGATTTGTCCTATGTCACCATTTTATACAACCCCTACGGCTGTATGCCTTGTAGTAATTTTCATTTGATTCACCGTTTCGTGAGTGATATTAATCGATTTTGGATCAGCTTTTTAAGGTCCATCGATTAATATTTTTTAAATTATTAAAACGGCCACCAAAACTAAAATCGAAACAGACTTTTTCTTTCCTATAAACAATTCAGCGCAAAAGAGGTTAACTATTTTTCTATGAAATACATTTATACGCCGTAGTACACTTTGTTGAAAAGATCGATTTAAAGGTAAGACTACCTTGGATGAATCACTCTCACACCCTTCGAGAATTGCTTATTCTTTTGATATACTATGCTTCGTATCAACTGTTAGTTTACTCAGAGGAATTTCTTTCGGCTTCGCTGTCTTTTAAATGTGAAAAGAAAACGATTTTTTTTTTCTTACACCGACGTTTCGAATATCTTATATTCATTATCAAGGGTCTACAAACGAATAAAGACCATGCAAATTGTAACAATAAGTAACTTTCGATATACATCCCCTCCCCTAAACTTACGTAACGCTGAACAACCTAACCCGTTGCCGCATTTGCAATTTTGAGCCAACATCACGATTTCGTAGCTGTCTCAAATACTCCCCCTCATGCGTTACGTAATTCGTGTACGACGCCTAATATATCGTTACCGAGAGGACCATTTTTCAGAGCCACATCTTCGACTAGTGCATTTATTGTCAAAACAATAATAGGATAAGTTAACCTATAGTGGTCCTATAGTGACCCACCCGCCAGAAAACTCGAAAGATTTTCGGTAAACTTCCATCGGAAAAATCTTATCCAGCCAATCTGCATTAGAATCACGATAAACATTTATTCCGATTGAGGTTAAGAGACATTGTGTTAAACTGACTATAGGAACGATAGGCTGGATAAGATTACCCCTTCTTTTCTATAGTAACCAGACATCAGACGTCATTAATCTATTGTGGACCACCTGTCAAATTAACTCAATTTCTTTTAATATAAATAGGAATTCATAAATGTTAGTGATGCAGATTGGTTTGATAAGATATTTCGCGATGAAATTTTCCTGAAAATCTTTCAGATTTTCGTACGAATTCACGCGAAAACTCGAGGGATATTCAGAAAATTTCCATCGGAAAATATGTTAACCAGCCAATCTGCATTAGAATCACGAAAATAAATTATTATTTCGGATTTCTGTTGGGAGACTAACAATTGAGTTAATCTGATAAGTTGTCTAATATAGGTTAATTTACTTTATAAATATGTCTAGTGATTCTGATGCAGATTAGCTACAAAAGATAATTTCCGATGAAAGTATTCTGCAAGTTCCTCGAGTTTTGTCGTAAACTCAGTTAATCTGTAGTTTTACCCGAAATCAGCGTAGGATCTCAAATTCAATTCATTGTGCTCAGTTTAATTTAATTTATTTATAAATATTTCTCGTGGGTTTTCTGAAAATCCCTCAACTTTTCGAGTTGAACTGGCGGGTGGTCTATGGAAAGGGGTTCACTATAGGTTATTTTACAAGCAACAGGCGCATAGAGTGAAGGCGAAAACAGAGTGAGTATGAGAGATATTACCAAGTGAGAGACACGTTTTAGGAGAAAGAAAATGTAGACAACACATTGTGCTGCTCTTTGTGACAAATTGTGTGGTAACAAAGTGCTTCAGTTTGATAAGTTCGCGTTGCGAATGAGAAACAAGTTGCAAACACAAGGAACCAATGAATTGATTTGTCGAAATTTTTCTGCCGAAAGATGGTGTTGAGAATAGTAAGTCCTTCCCACAATCCAACGCACAAAGAGAGGCACAATGAGTGGTGTCGTGCACTCCAACAAATGTGGTATTTTTTCGGTGCGAGTAAAATGCAAGAGAGCAAATGGGGAGAATAGAAAACAAAAATATTAATATCGGGAGCTGCACTCACTGTTTGCTGGTCGATCTGATTTGTGCAAATTTGTGTGGTTCTGTCTTGTCTTATGACTAATTAGTTTTCTCAGTGTAGTTACACCGTCCCGGACTACACTTTGCAGCTTAAAAAAACACTTTTAGGGTGGTTTGGTATGCGTAATGATATGGATAGCTGTCAATTTGCTTTGTTTTGGTCTTTATCGCCATCGTCTTTTTGTTTCGTTACAATTTCATATTTTCATCTCGCAAATGTGCTGAAAAAAAATTACCTCACACTTCACCACGTAGAACGAGAACTAAAACAAACCAGTTTTGACATATACATGTGAATGTGTTGGTAACTCCCAAAAGTACACTCTGTTTCTTTCAGGCGTAGTCCGGGACAAAAAAACAATGTAGCTTTACCGTTAGATGTCAAATTCGTCCTAACGGTATTCGGAATTCGGAAAAGGACCGTTTTAGCAATGTTTTTTATCGTTTTGACACTGTATATTTAGTTTGTAAACGCAGTGAACTTGTAAACTTTTCCTTTTCCACAAATTAATTTAATTTTTATTTAAAAAATATATTATTGGTATGAAACTAATCATAAAAATAAGGCCGTTACAAATTTTATTTTCATTTTATGTCACCCGCAGGGTGAGTAATTATCCCAATTTATCGATCTGAAAATGATAGTTAACGCGATAGCAAAACCGTTGAAGATTTTTTAGCCTGAGAATTGTAATAAATTTTGTGACTTATTTAATTTTTAGAGTGTATTGCTAATCGTTTTGTTCATAATTATTGTTTTGCCAATAAAAATTTTATAATATAAGAAAAAAATTTATATTATATTTTTTATTCAATCTAGATCGATTATTTTTACAAATTTGCGCAAATTGTTGAGAACCTTTAACCTTCAATTTAAAAATCAAATTTGATTTTTTGATGCACGATGTTTCAGCTATGATTTTTCGAAGCAGCTGATGTTCCAGAATGAAAACTTAATTCCTCTTGCTGATTATTATTTGACAGAAGTTGTAAGAGAATACACTATCAAAACTACAAACAATACTACAACAAATCTGCTGTGATATTACCTAATATTTTTATGCGTTTCTGTGTGTTTAAAATTGGTCTTCAACTTATCACAGATAAGTCGAACGTACTCGACGTGAAGGTTTCAATAATTTAGAATATTTTTTTTTTATGTTTTACAGCTCATTACATAGCCCTGAGGCTTCTGGCCTATGGGCATCATCCCGGTACCAAAAAACACATTTTGGGATATATTTGGCTATTTTAGGTTGATTTACTTTATCGGAAGTCGCCATCTTAAGTTTTAAAATGATTGTCGACTTATGAAATGATCGAATAGTTGTTGATCTGAAGGTGTTTTGCAGATTTCTCAAGTCATCATCTTGGATTTAAAATGACGTCTGGCGTTGTTTCGTGGCCTCTGGGCATCGTTCTGGTTCTGAAAAATGAATGATATTCGGCCATTTCCAGAGACCGGAATTTGTCATCATGAACTTCAAAAAAGCCTTCGGAGTCGATTTCTTGACCTCTGAGCGTTATCCAGCAAAAATACGTATATCGAGAATGTATTTAGTCATTTTAGGCCGGGTCGCAAAACCAGAAGTTGATATCCTGATCCTTGGATTTCAAAATGACTGCCGACTTCTTAACAGCATCTTCATGCCGGAAATATTCCCCTCGAATTTCATTCGGTCCTTTAAACTTTTTTTTCGTAATCTTGAAGCCGCCATCTAAGATGTAAAAATGACATCTAGAGTTGTTTTTCGGCTTATAGGTATCATCCCGGTTCCGAGATATACATGATATTTAGCCATTTAAAGCTGTTTTCCAGAAATCATAAATCGCCATTTTGAACTTCAAAAAAGATGAAAACACTTTAAAAACAATGGGAATAATCTCAATGAGATACACTGTGTTAGTTATATAATACAATCAGAGTAAATTTATTACCAAATTCATTACACTTCTTACTCGATCATTACACTGTACCGTGCTACATTCCCACTTTTTTCATCTATCAATACCACAAAAAAATTGTTTAGGCACCCGCATTCTCCTGACGCTCAACTTTCTCTCTCTTCCAGGATCGAAAAGCAACTGCTCCGCTTAATCCCCCAGGAGACGTCCTACGAACCGCAGCGTGGCACCCTAGAGGAAACGCAACGCATTCTGCAGGAAATCGAAAAGATCAACATCGCAATGGGCTACAAAAAGAAACAGGACGTAGCCTTCCCGCGGACACAAGGCTTCAACGAGGGCTATTTCTACCCAAGACCGGTTTATCAGCCGCTTAATTTTCGCACTACCACCAGTCCGGCTCCACTGTTCAAGCAGTTTAATGTGCAGGAGCTGGGCAGCACGACGGATCCGTTCCAGACTCTGGTGTACTACTATCCGGCCCCCTATCTACGTCTTCCGATGCCTGATGGAGCCCGTGCTTTTCGGGTGTACTCCAAGACGAAGAAACCTAAGCAACTGCAACCGAAGATCTACGTGCTGCCGATAGCTGTTCGTTCTGCGGACGGACAGACAAATGAAATCCGGTATCTTCCTAGTACCGTGGACTTTAGAACATTGCGCTCGTTTAGTGGCAAGGGGAAAGCAATGCAAGAACAGGAGGTTCCAGTTGCACGAGGAATGAAAAAATCAAAAGGAGTGATGGATGAGGTTGCCGTAGCGGTCGAAGAAGAAAAACTCGAAGAGGATTTGCTAGAAGAAATGCTTGATGTTGTTGAATACGAACTAGGTGTGGATGAAGACGCCAAGAAAAAACGAAAGAAGGCTCCTCTGGTGCCAACTTTACCGAACGATAAGTTTTTAAACAGTAAACTGACTGACAGCGGCAGTGATGAGAAAGATGACGGAGATTCGGACTTTGACATGTTGATTCTGAACAAATCAGCCGGCGGTGGTACGGGAAGAAGCTTCAACATTTCGGCCACGTTTCAGAACTTTACCAATCGCTTCAGTATTTTGCCGTCGAGTACACCAACAACCACACTAACGTCTTCGGAGGAAAGCGACTTGAAGGAAGCTACCAACACCACGGAGGTTGAGGTAGAAGAAGAAAAGGGTCCTTTTGGGCTGTTTAACCGTCAGAGTGACCCGGCAGCAAACGGAGGGTTAGTCATTCAGCGATTGAGAGTACGCCATGGAGGGATTGCTATTGCGGGACCTGGTGGCGTAGCCACGGCCGGAAGTGGAGGAACGGCAATTGTCGGTCCCAATGGGACAGCCATCACGCATCCGAGAAGCCTGACTATAGCCGGCCCGGGAGCGAAAATATACGCCGTACCGGAAAGTGTCGACTTGGGCAAGACGATTAATGCTACCAGAAGGAGTTTACCGGCGGATGCCGTCCTGGTGGCTAGTGGGCCAGTTGTGTACTACAGGAATTAGACGAAACGGAGTGGGAGTTGATGTGTGACTGTTGTGGTGTACATATCTTTTGTATAAATTTCATACAAAAATACTTGCCATCGGTTGAGACAGAGACTTTTAATTAAATCTTAAAGTAGATCTTGAGTGCAGATGGTCTCAGAGCAAGACATTGATTTCACGACAAAATTTGCATTTCTATTGTAAGATTTTAGGTTAAGAAGCAAAAAATAAAACTAATGCTAAACTCTTTTACCACAAGCAGTTTTATTCGTAGCGTTTAGGTTGCATGTAGAATTAATTATGGATTAACTCCGTTACTAGCTCTAACTAATCTTACGAAAGTGAACAGTTTCCTCTCTTCATGTGTGATGTAGCTTAACATCTGGTGCTAAGACTTGGTAGTTAACAGCAAGCGTCTAGTGGCGAAAGGTGGTTACGGCAAAACCTAGCCCTGTAGTGCGTCTCCCGACACAGCACATTAATTGAATATTCTTTTCTTACCTCTTTCCTCCGGCAAGCTTTTTCCCCTTCCAGCCACAGCCGTTTCCTTCACCCTACCTCCTGGCACCGGGTACGAACGTGAACTTGAACTACCCACCACCAGCTCCTTTGGTTCCTTTCGGAGGAAGGTCTGGATTCTACGACGATGCCACCTTCCATCTGATTCCCGGTGCCTCATTCGCGCCACATCCGTTCAGTCGGATACCGAAAACATTGCCTGCGGGTGGTCCGTTACCGATGCAGTTCAACGGAGCAGCTGATCCGATCAAACTAACGGACAAACGGAACCAACCGATTACTCAAAATGGACAACAGCGACAACCGAAGCGAATCATAAATGCGCCATTTGTCCAAGCACTTCAGCAACCTAACAATAAGTTTAAAGTGCAGAAGTTCAAGCTAGTACAATCCAATAAAGCAGCAGTTGCCGAAAGTTCCAAACCCGAGAAAACCACGACGAAGGCTCAACCAGCGGTTACCGAAAAACTACAGAGCTTGAACCCAGATTTTCCTGTCTTTGCTACAGCCACCGGATCAACAGCTGCTGATAAGCCAGTTCCCAGAGTACCGATCGCGCCAGCCGTAGCCGAGTTCTACCCAGTCTACGGCGTACCAGTGACAGAGAATCGAGACGAAGCATCGCTCATATTGGAGCCAAGCTCCAAAGCCATTTCGGGAAATGGTGGAACCGCAATTTCAACGCCTGTTTCGCACGCCATTCTTAAGCACGGTAGTTCAACACGAATTCTTTTCCGCCCGCAGTCTGTAGCGATAGTTGGTGCTAATGGTCTAGCACACGCCCAAGCTGATTTAATTGTAGACTATGTAAAATAATCAAAAACCAAGTTCAATTGCGCAACAAAAAACAACAAAAAAGCACGCTTCCGAACGAATAAAATGCACCAGTAACTGGTTGTAAATAGTGTAAAACACGGTGGTTTTCTTAGCAATAATCCCGTCCCACATTCACCGGCACACGCACACGGACAGTCCCTCAAAATGTTTGCGTTGCATCCAACGGTTGACCCGCTTGTGTAAACGTGATCAACGCACAACTCCATTTTCTAGGCCTTCGCTTGATGTCTGTTGTACTACGAAATGATTGTAAATAGTTGAGCTTTTACATTACCATTCTACGCAAGCCGACAACAGGTAGAACGGCATACCGCACGCACCCACTGAGCCTTATTTGGATGCATGGCGCGTGCACCATTCCACCGTCACTTCACACTGTTTTCATGCACATTTCAATCTAGCAATAGTTCACATATTCACTCTATTCTGTCCTATCAGTCTATTCCTTTCATTACACTCTGTCTGATCAAAGCCCTCACAGCCGCTGTTAGAATTTGATACTGACAACCCCCTGCTTCAAATCCGAACAAGATGCCTCATTGTTTATTGCTTTGCCCGTTATCCTGGCGCGCGGCGTTGCAGCTGTTGACCAACAGAAGTTTGCCTAGAGAGGTGTTCAAATCTTCCCCCTACTATCCCGTCTCGTTCACAGAGCTTCGGCCGAGCATCGTACCACGTCGGACGTTCTGAAGTTGCCATTCTACGGTGGCGCTCGGGGTCAGATACTGGAGATTCGCAAGAACTCCGACGGAACGGTGGTGAGTAAGATCCTCCGGGGCGATGACGAGGATATGGAGCTGAAGGTGCACCAGATCGTGGATGAGTTGAAACAGAACGAAGATATTCTGGCGGAAGACGATGATATCCAGGCGGCCGATCAGTCGTTCGGTGATTATTTGCTGAACATTCAGAAGGCGGCGGCTTCGCTGGTGACACTTCAGGAACAGGTGAAAAAAACTGGCAAATTGTCGAGCGACCAGAAGAAGGTCTACGCTGATAATCTGGAAAAGCTGGGTGTGGCAGCCCAGAAGTTGGCTCATATTCAGCAGCAGGATGATGACCATGACGCGATCAAGTTTTTATTCGATTGTAAGTACTGAAAGGAAGAAAAATCAACATATATTAATTTTTCTTGTTTTTTAGCTCAATTCGACCAAACAGACCAGAAGAAGAAGAACACCCATAAGATCACAAACTTCCCCGGATACAAGGGTAAAGAGGAAGAGCAAAGTCATAAAAAGAAAGAGGAAGAGGATAATGTTGGCGAAGAGGATGGAAATTCCAACTCGCAGAACGATAGCGATAGTGTTCAGGTGCACTCTCCCGAGAAGGAAGCTTCCATTGCGGAGGCTAAACCCGTAGGTAAGTGGAAAAGTTTTGCTATTATTTTATTAAATGTTATACTGCAATAAGAAGAATTTGAAATTTATGAGCGCGGGGATATGATGATCCTCTATTTTATAATGAGGATGGGTCTATGAAAGTTACCAAAAATATTCCTGTCTGTAAAAAAATACTTGGGACATCACCAAACTCAGACTTTTTTCTTTGATAAAATACAGCAATCGTTGAGCTATTGAGTGTTAAAGATGAATAAAGTTGACAGATTCAGAGCTTGAGAAATCCATATTTAATTCTCGGAACACGCCGGAACTGGAGCTAAATGTTTATTCTTTATTTTCAATTTGAAGCTGAATTGAATCCAGTCCAAAGCTAAGTTCGGCTAAAATTTACCGTTTTACAGAATGGACTTGTGTAATTTTATGTCAAATTTTGCCATTTATTCGTTGAAAAAAAAAGAATCTTTATCTTTTGAAAACAAAACTAAGCAAATCTGTGGAGATTTGACCTCTCAGTTACTGGACACAGATAATCATTAAAAATTTCGTCTTCTCGAAAAAAGTCCCCATGCAAAATTTTGGCTCGATCGGATTTCGGGATGGGGAAAGCGGTGGAAACTTTACCTTTTAAAAAATGCACTGATAGTAGTTTATGAAATTTGAAGCGCTTTTTTCAAGCCAAATGTCTCAGAAATGTGCCCTCTCAGCTGGTCTCGAGGTACGGTGCTAGCCTAACAAACCAGTCGTCGTAGGTTCGAGTCTCGACTCGGGAGAGATTGTTAGTGTCAATAGGATCGTAGTGTTAGCCCCGCAATTGTCCTGTACACTTTACAGTTGGCTGCGAAGTCTGTGTATAATAAAACAGCAGGTCGAGTTCCGAATCGGAATGTAGCACCAAGGCTTTGCTTTTTTATTGGAAAAATATTTTTTCCTTCAAAAAAATTATTTTCATAAACAACAACTTAGGATGCATCTGCTGTGAAAATATCATCAAATTCGATGCAATTTTTTTAAAAATACACCAAAGTCGCTTTTTACGCGGGGGATACGTGCCGCGTAAAAAAACCACGTGAATTCCGGAATCCGCGTAAAAAGAAACCTGCGTTAACTCTGTATTCCAAGTGAAGGAAAACCGAAATCCGCGCAAAAAAATACCGCGTAAAAAAAAACCGCGTAAATTCCGGAATCCGCGTAAAAACAACGCGCGTAAATTCCGGAAGCCGCATAAAAAAAAACCCGCGTAAAGAGCGACCTTAGTGTATGTCTATTTGAAAAGAATATTGACCTAAATTTCAAATGACAATAACAACTTCAGAACTTACTCAAATTCTATAAAAATTGGAAAATCAACTTCCCGAGTAAAACTCTTGAAATTTTTAATATTTATTTGAAAAAATTAGACATTGCGATTTTTAGTGATCCGTTACACGAATTCTGACCCATATGTGTAGTATCTGCCAGGGATGTTACGGATGTGATTTTTCAGACAGCTGCAGATGCGGATGCGGATGTCAATTTTAATGCGAATGTTCCACTTTCGCGGATGCTATAGCGGATATCCGTAGCATCCCTTGTGTTATATTTTGCTTTTTTCACATAACCATGCCCCTCCTCAGTGCAAAAGTTATTTGGGCGAGCAGTGAATACACCAAGGAAAATTTTTCTGCAATATTTTATGAAGCTTTTTTTTTAATATCCGCTTGATATGATGCGGATGCGGATATGTGATTACGGATGCAGATGTTGATGCGGATGTCAATTTTCATGCGGATGTTCCGCATTTGCGGATGCGGATGCGGGTATCCGTTACATCTCTATTATCTGCATTTATTCCGGCGAAGAAATATCGGGAAAATAAACTATTTCAGACTGTGCAACGGAAGGTTGCATCGCATGTCTGTCTGTCTGTGGGAATAGAATTTTGTGACTGGCTCTAGGAAATAGGATACGGTACGATTAAGCTGGAGTTTAACAAAGGGACTTTTTTCGAGGAGACGTTTTTTTTGAGACCGATTTATTTGGTTTCTTATATCAGCTTTATGTCAGGAAAACGAACACAATTTTTGAAAATATTCGATATATGGTAAGGAACGGCTTAAGCACTAGCGCCTATTTTATTAAGTCTGTCTAATGTCCACGGTCCATACAATTTTTTTAGAATGTATATGGGTAGTTGTCTACGGAGGAGGAGGGGGGGGGGTCAAAATCGTTAAAAATCTGTCCACGTGGTATGTGGATGGCCCCTTAAACAAACTTAATGTCCTTTTAGTTGTTAATGATTCAATGATGTTTTTAAACGACTCATGAGACTCGGATTCATGAGAATGAACCGATCAGTTAATATTTTCATTAATCTAGTCAGTACTCAAGTTATCAGTATTGATTGCGTGTAGTAGTTTAGAGCTGCCAAAAAAATTGAAAAAACACTAGAGCATGATTTGCGTTATGTCTAACACGCAATCATTGTACTGGTTCCAAACTACATCAAAAAATGCTCTAAAAACGCACAACTTTTTACTGGTTTCACACCATTCAACTTTTGCGTGTAAGAAAACGGGTCTTAAACTTTTGAATTTTAATCAATATCGACGGTTTCAATAACGAGAACAAAAACTCTGATTAACTAGCTGCCTAAATACCGTTCAACACATGAAAATTTTTGAAAAAAACTTCAATTGAAAAATATCAGCTTATATTTAACCATTCAGGCGCCATTCGACTGCTGAAAAAATCCTCTGCAAAACAGATGCGATCTGCTTGAAATAGATTCGGGCTGATTAAAAAAGAGTCCCTCCACTGGGAACAATAATTGACTACCTTTAAAGAGGGCTAAATCAGTTTCACAATCTGAAAACCAGTGCTGACAGAAAAAAAGTTAGTAAACAAATTGGTATACTTATGTTTTTATTCCACGCAGGAGGCTCCATATGCTGCTTAAAAAAAGGTCCCTATCCTCTATACTCACTTTTGAATAATGGAAGACCGACCAATTTACTGGATTGAAAAGGACTACATTCTTCTTATCTGAGTCATGGTTTAAGCCAAGTGCACTCGCCTCGATAGCGGAGACGGTCAAAAACTGACATGTCACTGGTGAACCCAGCTTATCAGACCATAGACATATCGGACATCCTGCCTGACAAATATTTGAACACTAGCTGAACTGGACATTGCAGTAAGTGACAGCACAGCACAGTGGGGCGACTTCATACAAAGGCTGACCAAGCAAAAACAGTGTCGATAAATGCGACAAAAACTTATTTACATAATTTTGGGGCGCTGGACACGAATATGGTATCCAGTTTTTATTTGGGGCCATCCATTAAGCACGTAATTCAATTTTAAATATTTTTTGGCACTTTTTCTCTTACGTTCTTGCCTTTCTCCTAGAAAGGTATAGCAATCACTGGAAAAACCGAAGGTATAAAAGTGGTCCCAATGGCCAAATGTCATATACCACTCGACTTCTTTCGACGAACTGAGCATTTTCTGTATGTATGTATGCATGTATATATGTGTGTGTGTGTGTGTGTGTGTGTGTGTGTGTGTGTGTGTGTGTGTGTGTGTATGTGCAACTTTTTTTTCTCACTCACTTTTCTCAAAGATGACTGGACCGATTTTCATAAAATTAATTGCAAATGAAAGGTCTAGTTGCGCCATAGGTTGCTAATGAATTTCATTGTAATCGGATTTTTAGTTTAGAGGTTATGTATCAAAATGTAAAAACCACGAAACATCAATATCTCAGAAACCACACAACCGATTTCAATAAAACTGGTTTCAAAGAATTGGGCTGTTCCCAGAACCCTTAACTTTTGAAATTTCGTTATGATTGAACATGTGCTTAAAAAGTTATGTAAAGAAAAGTTATCCTGAGAATGTTTAAACTCACTCATTTTTCTCAGTGATCGCTGAGCCGATTTTCACAAAATTAGTGTCAAATGAAAGGTCTAGTTGCCCCATAGGTTGCTATTGAATTTCATTGCAATCGGATTGCAACTGTGTCCGTTGTTCATAAAAATGTGAAATCACATAATGAAAGTAAACATATTGACTTTCTCCTAACGATCACTGGCTAATTAAAAGGTAGAAAAATGTTTGAAATGGCCGAATGTCATATACTACTCAACTCAGTTCGACGAATCGAGCATTTTCTGCATATATGCATGTACAGGTGTATATGTTTGTGGGTGGGTGTGTACGTGTGTATGTGCACCTTTTTTTCGCACTCACTTTGCTCAGAGATGGTCTGACCGATTCTTTCTATCTTGGTGTCAAATGAAGGGTCTATTTGCCGCTTAGGTTGCTATTGAATTTAATTGTAATCAAACTTTTAGTTTTGGCACTGCGTCAGAATGTGAAAAACGCTCTTATATCTCAGAAGCTATGAACATAGTTGAATTCAAATAAATGGGCTTTCAAACCCTTAAACAATGAATTTCATAATGTTTAAACATGTGGTTTGAAAGTTATAGAAAGAAACGAAACCCACAGACTGTTTAAAACTATAGCTACGATCAAAATATGTGGCCTCAACATAATTTAAATTTGATATTGTACTATTTCAATGTTTGCGGCTTTGCTCGGGATTGAAGTTGAAATTAAAAGTCATTTCTATCATTTCACTTTTTGCCTTTCTCCTAGAAAGGTATAGCAATCACTGCAAAAACTAAGGTATAAAAGTGCTCAAAAGGGCCGAATGTCGTATACCACTCGACTCAGTCCGACGAGCTGAGCATTTTCTGCATGTGTGTGTGTAACGCTCTCCCAATCTCACTTAATTTTCTCAGAAATCAATTGCATATGAAAGGTCTAGTTTCCCTATAAGACCCTATTGAATTTTATTGTAATCTGATTTCTATTTTAGAGGTTATATATCAAAATGTAAAAATCACGAAACATCAATATCTCAGAAACTACTCAACCGATTTGAACAAAACTGGTTTCAAATGAACGGGCTACCTAAAAACCCTCAACTTTTGAATTTTATGAAGATGGTTCAGAAGTTACAGAAAGAAACGTGTTCTAGAGACTGTTTGATCTAACTCATGTTTCTCAGAGATGGCTGGACCGATTTTCATAAAATCAGTGTCATATGGAAAGTCTTGTTGCCGCATGAGACCCCAATGATTTTTTTTTGCGAACGGATTATTACTTTGCCTGTTATGTTTAAAAATGTGGAATCCAGCTATGAAAAGAAACATATTCTGATGACTACTTGGGCTCACTCACTTTTCTCAGAGATGGTTGACCCGATTTCCACAGAATTAGTATCAAATGAAAGGTCTAGCTGCCTCATAAGACCCTATTGAATTTTGCTGTAATCGGAATGTAACTTCGTCTGTAATGTATCGAAATGTGAAAATCACGAAACTTCGTTATCTTAGAAACTACCCAACAGATTTGAACAATATTGATATCGAATGAACGGGCTAGTTAAGGGTTAACTGATGAATTATGATTGAACACGTGGTTTCAAAATTTGACCCCCCTATACGTTCCCTTTTCAATTGATTGTAATCAAACTTAAGCAACCGTTATGTTTTAATTTGTAAAACAACGAAAGTCTATTAGCTCAAGTATTACACGACTTATTTGAACTAGTGTCATACAAACGAGTCATCTCTCAAACTTACAAATAACAAACTTCATAAAAATTTGATATACTGTTCAAAAGTTTTGTTAAGAAAAGAAATTCAAAGACTATTCAGCACTATAGCTGCTCTGAACAATATATATGGCCGCAACATGATTTAAATGTGGTATCGTACTATTTGAACGTTCCCGGTATCGCTCGTGATTAAATTGTTCGAAATTAAGAGTCATTTCTTATATTTCGCTATTTTTGAAGCACTATCATTACGTCAAATTTCAAATTTCATACTTTAATTACAACATCAATATTTTAGAACCCAAAGAGTGAATATACCTTTTTGGATTTAAGCATTCATGTAAATTTATTTTTACAAATAATAAGTTTGAATGGGAAAGGCTGAGTCTGACCGCTAGGTGGATTAATTTAGGTTTTTTTTTTAAAAATTATATGATCTTTGACCACAAGTACTGCCCCCGGGCGTCCTCCCCCATTAAAAAAAAAATACGTAATTTATGGACGACCCTAACAAATTTTGCCTTAATATATATTTATATATATATTTTAATTAATTGAAACAACATAAGAAATACAAACAAATTACAAATTGAAAAAAAATCATCACCATCATCATCTTCCCCTGTGATTGCTGAAATCTCCTGTTGAACTGTTTCCAGGTAATTAGAAATTATTATAATTATCAGCAAGAAAAATTTCTCTCGCTGCTATTTTCATTTCTTCTAGTGATTTTCGATGTATCATTATTTCATATACATGTTGTCTTTCTAATCCGGTTTTTATGGTAAAAATAAGACATCCAAATACATGTGTAAAACCATGAACTGATAACTTACTATTGAATTAGGTGGTGCCGCTGAAGTTGAAAACTCCATTATAAAATTTACCGAATCTCTGAATTCGAAAACCAAGACACTGGAATCACACAACGTTCTAAATGAACTCGAAAAAATGCGGAAGGCGATGAATGTTCTTTGTTTTTTTCTCATACAGCAAACTGCGTGCTTTACTTTTGTATGCAAACGAGTGCGAAGCAAAAGCAATCTGCAAACGGGCTATTGTTTGCCGGAGTTTGATGGTATGAATATGCTGCTAAGATTTGACACTTCAATCAAATGGCTGAATGTTTTCAATATTGTTTTGAATATGCAGAAACTTATGAACTAGTTTGACATAATTAAGATTTCATAAATATTTGTTTACTGTTTTCTTTTATTTGTAACTTTTATTTGTAAAAATTGATTTACATGAACGCTTCAATCCAATAAAGGTATATTCACTCTTAAAAAGTATTGATGTTGTAATCTATACATATAAAAATGCAAGCCGGTCTGTCTGTCTATCTGTCTGTCTGTCTGATCAATATAGGCTCGAAAACTACCGAAACGATCGACGTGAAAATTTGTATGTAGGGGTTTTTGGTGCCGATAAAGGTTCCTATGATAGTTTGAGACCCCTCCCTTTTCTGGAAGGGAGGGGTCCCATACAAATGAAACATAAATTTCTGCACAACTCAAGAACAAACCAAGCAAATGAAACCGAATTTGGCATGTAGATGTTTTAGGGGTAAAAAATATGTCCATAATGTGACACCCCTACTTCTTTTGGAAGGGAGAGATGCCATACAAAGAAACACAAATTTCTGCACATCTCGAGAGCTAACTAACTAAATGGAACCACATTTGGCAGGTGAATGTTTTCGTGGTAAAAAATATGTTCCATAATCGACCTCAGGCAACATTTTTGATTGTAAAATGGCAACTTCCGGTTTCTGGAAATCAGCCTGAAATGGACGATTCCCATTAAATATGAGTATCTCCGGAGCCAGAAAGATGCACAGAAGCTAAATATAAAAAAAACAGACACAATCTTGAATTTTAAGACGGTGACCTCCGGTGTCTGGCAAACAGCCGGAAATGACCAAATACCATTCAATATGAATGTTTTCGGAACCAGAATTACGCCCAGATGACAGAAATTGATTTCACAGGCAATTTTAAAGTTTAAAATGACGACTTTCGGTTTCTGAAAAACAGCCCAAAGTGACCAAATACCTCCCAATATGAGTAGCTCCGAAGCCAGAATGTTGCAAGAACACCACTATGAATTGTAGGATGGCAACTTCTGGTTTCTGGGAAACAGCCAAAAATGGCCTATTTCCGTCTGAAATGAGTCTCTCCGGATCTAGAATGATACACAGCAGCTGAAATCGACCACACATCCCATTTTGGATTCTAGGTTGGCGACTTCCGGTTCCTGGGAAACAGCTGAAAATGATCGAATAACACCCAAATGGGTGTTTCTTCAACCAGAATGACGCTCAGAGGCTGGAAATTATCTTAAATTCCATTTTGAAATCCAAGATGGCGACTTCCGGTTTGTGACAAACAGCCTAAAATAACCAAATACCATCTAATATGAGTATCTCTGGAACTAGAATGATGCAATGAGCTAACAATTGACCTCAGGCACTATTTTGAGTTGCTAAAGGGGCAACTTTTAGTAAACAGTCGAAAATGACCGAATAATACTCAATATGGATATTTCCGTTATCGAGATGATGCATAGAAACCATTTTTGGTAGAAACATTTTGAATTATAAAGACGACCACTTTTAAGTTCTGGAAAACAACAAAAATAACTAAATATCTCCAAATTTGGGTATTTCCGGTGTCAGATTGATGCCAGAAAATCTGCTGAAAATGACCGAATACCACCCAATATGAATATATTCAGAATTGAGGCGATGTACAGAAGCCAAAAGTCGAGGATATTTTCATTTCGATGAACCCAATCATTTCAAACGATTTGTTATTTGAATTTGATCATATCCTATGGCCGATTCGTTGTGCATTTGCAGACTTTTAACACAATTCAATTCAACTCAACATAATTCATCAGTTAACCCTTAGCCTGCTCATCTGATAATAATATTGATAATATTGATCAAATCGGTTGTGTAGTTTCTGAGATAATGAAGTTTCGTGATTTTCACATTTCGACACATTACAGACAAAGTTACAGTCCGATTATAGTTAAATTCAATAGGGTGTTATGAGGCAGCTAGACCACTCATTTGACTTTAATTTATTGAAAATCGGTTCAGCCATTTCTGAGAAAAGTGAGTGAGTCCAAGTAGTCTTCGGAATATGTTCCTTTTTTTAGCTGGATTTAACATTTTAAACATAACAGGCAAGGTAATAGTCCGATTGCAAAACAAATCAATAGGATCTTATGGGGCAACTCGACCTTCCATTTGACACTGATTTTTTTAAGATCGGTTCAGCCATCCCTGAGAAACATGAGTGTGATTAAACAGTCTTCAGAACACGTTTCTTTCCATAACTTTCGAATTACAAGTTCAATCTTCATAAAATTCGAGAGTTAAGAGTTTTCCAGGTAGCCCGTTCATTTGAAATCAATTTTGTTCAAATCGGTTGTGTAGTTTTCGAGATAATGATGTTTCGTGATTTTTACATTTTGATACATAACCTCTAAACTAAAAATCCGATTACAATAAAATTCGATAGGGTCTTATGGGACAACAAGACCTTTCATTTGCAATTAATTTCATGAAAATCAGTCCAGCCATCTCTGAGAAAAGTGAGTAAGAATAAAAATCTGCACATACACACACACACATACACACACACATACAGAAAATGCTCAGCTCGTCGAACTGAGTCGAGTCATGTATGTCATTCGTCCCTTCAGAGCACTTTCATACTTTCGGTTTCGCAAGTGATTGCTATACCTTTCTAGGATAAAGGCAAAAATTGGTATACTTATGTTTGTATTCCCCCTTACACATTTCGAGAATTTCGTCTCAATACGCAGGAGGCTCCATATGCCTAAAAAAGGGTTCCTATCCTCTATACTCACTTTTGAATAAGCTTTGTTGAATAACAATCATTCGTCAGGAAGATAGTGGAAGACCGACCAATTTACTGGATTGAAAAGGACTACATTCTTCTTATCTGAGTCATGGTTTAAGCCCAGTGCACTCGCCTCGATAGCGGAGACGGTCAAAAACTGACATGTCACTGATGAACCCAGCTTATCAGACCATTGCTGGTATATCGGACATCCTGCCTGACAATTATTTGAACACTAGCTGAAGTGGACACCGCACTAAGTGACAGCACACGCTCACAAAAGCTTTTACTTTAACAAAACGAACAGTCCGCCATGATGTGCCCTGGTGGAACGAAACTCTCAGCAACCCTCATCGGGAAGCTAGACGCTTGTCCAACAGGGCTAAAATCATGTCCAACTGGGATGCCTATAGAGCATCCCTCACTAAATACAACGCTGAGCTACGCGAGCCAAAATGAGTTCCAGGGCTAGATTGTTTTGAAACATTCAGACTCTAACTGAGGCAACGTGACTGCAGAAAGTGATGTTTAATAATAATACGAATGGTCTTGGGCAATTGGAAAAGGGATATGGAAGTATGACTGTTTCTACCAAAAAACACTAGATGTTTTTAGGAATATTAACTATCCTGGCTCGACATCGACTTCCGGATCGAACGTTGAAGAGCTGCAGAGCCTCGGGTCCAGACGCATGGCGTCACTTGACTCTACAGTGCTCGCTCGTCTACTGTTCACGGCGACTTCTACCAACTGGGCACTAAGCTCTTTTGAGTCTATAAAGTGTTCAGGATCGGATGGCATTCTACCAATCTTTCAAAAAAAAAAAAAAAAAAAAATCGGATGGAGTCATCATGTCCGAACTAATCAGCCTTTTTCGAGCCAGCTTTACTCTGGGTCGTATCTCGGTCAGCTGGCGGAACGTCAAGGTGGTGTTTTGGTTACCAAAGTCGGGTTAAAAAGATAAAACACTGCCTAGTAAGCCTTTCTAGATATTGAGGGAGTTTTCGATGACACGTCCTTTGCATCATTTTACACAGTTCTACAAAACAAAGGAGTCGACGATACTACAATGAGTTGGATCCAAGCTATACTTTCGAACAGGAAGATCACAGCTCCATCGGGAGATAGGGTAATCGCTTCATTATTCATCTCAACAGCTAGCTGCACCTATATTCATCTTATTTCACTCATTTGTCCAATTTACCAGCAAATTCCTACAAATTTTTTAATGTAAATCTATTTGCTTCTCGATTTTATCAAGTGGTTGAAAGTTTTACGTTGAAAATATGATGAAATTTGACGATAAATTGATCAAAAAGGCGTGATGAGATGAATATAGGTACTGAGATGAATATAGGAGCGATGAAACAACATAAGAAATACAAACAAATTACAAATTGAAAAAAAATCATCACCATCATCATCTTCCCCTGTGATTGCTGAAATCTCCTGTTGAACTGTTTCCAGGTAATTAGAAATTATTATAATTATCAGCAAGAAAAATTTCTCTCGCTGCTATTTTCATTTCTTCTAGTGATTTTCGATGTATCATTATTTCATATACATGTTGTCTTTCTAATCCGGTTTTTATGGTAAAAATAGGACATCCAACTACATGTGTAAAACCATGAACTGATAACTTACTATTGAATTAGGTGGTGCCGCTGAAGTTGAAAACTTCATTATAAAATTTAGCGAATCTCTGAATTCGAAAACCAAGACACTGGAATCACACAACGTTCTAAATGAACTCGAAAAGATGCGAAAGGCGACGAATGTTCTTTGTTTTTTTTCTCATACAGCAAACTGCGTGCTTTACTTTTGTATGCAAACGAGTGCGAAGCCAAAGCAATCTGCAAACGGGCTATTGTTAGCCGGAGTTTGATGGTATGAATATGCTGCTAAGATTTGACACTTCAATCAAATGGCTGAATGTTTTTAATATTGTTTTGAATATGCAGAAACTTATGAACTAGTTTGACATAATTAAGATTTCATAAATATTTGTTTACTGTTTTCTTTTATTTGTAACTTTTATTTGTAAAAATTGATTTACATGAACGCTTCAATCCAATAAAGGTATATTCACTCTCAAAAAGTATTGATGTTGTAATCTATACATATAAAAATGCAATCTGGTCTGTCTGTCTATCTGTCTGTCTGTCTGATCAATATAGGCTCGAAAATTACCGAAACGATCGACGTGAAAATTTGTATGTAGGGGTTTTTGGTGCCGATAAAGGTTCCTATGATAGTTTAAGACCCCTCCCTTTTCTGGAAGGGAGGGGTCCCATACAAATGAAACATAATTTTCTGCACAACTCAAGAACAAACCAAGTAAATGAAACCGAATTTGGCATGTAAATGTTTTAGGGGTAAAAAATATGTCCATAATGTTTTGACACCCCTACTTCTTTTGGAAGGGAGGGATGCCATACAAAGAAACACAAATTTCTGCACATCTCGAGAGCTAACCAACTAAATGGAACCACATTTGGCAGGTGAATGTTTTGGTGGTAAAAAATATGTTCCATAATCGACCTCAGGCAACATTTTGGATTGTAAAATGGCAACTTCCGGTTTCTGGAAATCAGCATGAAATGGACGATTCCCATTAAATATGAGTATCTCCGGAACCAGAAAGATGCACAGAAGCTAAAAATAAAAAAAACAGACACAATCTTGAATTTTAAGATGGTGACCTCCGGTGTCTGGCAAACAGCCGGAAATTACCAAATACCATTCAATATGAATGTTTTCGGAACCAGAATTACGCCCAGATGACAGAAATTGATTTCACAGGCAATTTTAAAGTTCGAAATGACGACTTTTGGTTTCTGAAAAACAGCCCAAAGTGACCAAATTCCACCCAATATGAGTATCTCCGAAGCCAGAATGTTGCAAGAACACCACTATGAATTGTAGGATGGCAACTTCTGGTTTCTGGGAAACAGCCAAAAATGGCATATTTCCGTCTGACATGAGTATCTCCGGGTCTAGAATGATACACAGCAGCTGAAATCGACCACACATCCCATTTTGGATTCTAGGTTGGCGACTTCCGGTTCCTGGGAAACAGCCGAAAATGATCGAATAACACCCAATATGGGTGTTTCTTCAACCAGAATGACGCTCAGAGGCTGGAAATTATCTTAAATGCCATTTTGAAATCCAAGATGGCGATCTCCGGTTTGTGAAAAACAGCCCAAAATAACCAAATGCCATCCAATATGAGTATCTCTGGAACTAGAATGATGCAATGAGCTAACAATTGACCTCAGGCACTATTTTGAATTGCTAAAGGGCAACTTTTAGTAAACAGTCGAAAATGACCGAATAATACTCAATATGGATATTTCCGTTATCGAGATGATGCATAGAAACCCAACATTGACCCTGGACACCATTTTGAATTTAAAGACGACCACTTTTAGATTCTGGAAAACAACAAAAATAACTAAATATCTCCCA
Source organism: Wyeomyia smithii (assembly GCF_029784165.1). NCBI lineage: Eukaryota > Metazoa > Arthropoda > Insecta > Diptera > Culicidae > Wyeomyia > Wyeomyia smithii. The sequence goes on from NC_073695.1 coordinate 73,304,435, forward strand.
ATATGGGTATTTCCGGTGTCAGATTGATGCCGGAAAATCTGCTGAAAATGACCGAATACCACCCAATATGAATATATTCAGAATTAAGGCGATGTACAGAAGCCGAAAGTCGACGATATTTTCATTTCGATGAACCCTATCATTTCAAACGATTTTTGAATTTGATCATATCCTATGGCCGATTCGTTGTGCATTTGCAGACTTTTAACACAATTCAATTCAATTCAACATAATTCATCACTTAACCCTTAGCCTGCTCATCTGATAATAATATTGATAATATTGATCAAATCGGTTGTGTAGTTTCTGAGATAATGAAGTTTCGTGATTTTCACATTTCGACACATTACAGACAAAGTTACAGTCCGATTATAGTTAAATTCAATAGGGTGTTATGAGGCAGCTAGACCTCTCATTCGACTTTAATTTATTGAAAATCGGTTCAGCCATTTCTGAGAAAAGTGAGTGCGTCCAAGTAGTCTTCGGAATATGTTCCTTTTTATAGCTGGATTTAACATTTTTAAACATAACAGGCAAAGTAATAGTCCGATTGCAAAACAAATCAATAGGGTCTTATGAGGCAACTAGACCTTCCATTTGAAACTGATTTTTTTAAGATCGGTTCAGCCATCCCTGAGAAACATGAGTGTGATTAAACAGTCTTCAGAACACGTTTCTTTCCATAACTTTCGAATTACAAATTCAATCTTCATAAAATTCAAAAGTTAAAAGTTTTTCAGGTAGCCCGTTCATTTGAAATCAATTTTGTTCAAATCGGTTGTGTAGTTTTTGAGATAATGATTTTTCGTGATTTTTACATTTTGATACATAACCTCTAAACTAAAAATCCGATTACAATAAAATTTGATAGGGTCTTATGGGGCAACAAGACCTTTCATTTGCAATTGATTTCATGAAAATCGGTCCAGCCATCTCTGAGAAAAGTGAGTAAAAATAAAAATCTGCACATACACACACACATTCAGAAAATGCTCGGCTCGTCGAGCCGAGTCGAGTCATGTCCCTTCAGAGCACTTTTATACTTTCGGTTTCGCAAGTGATTGCTATACCTTTCTAGGAGAAAGGCAAAAATTGGTATACTTATGTTTGTATTCCCCCTTACACGTTTTGAAAATTTCGTTTCAATACGCAGGAGGCTCCATATGCTTAAAAAGGGTCCCTATCCTCTATGCTCACTTTTGAATAAGCTTTTTTGAATAACAATCATTCGTCAGGAAGATAGTGGAAGACCGACCAATTTACTGGATTGAAAAGGACTACATTCTTCTTATCTGAGTCATGGTTTAGGCCCAGTGCACTCGCCTCGATAGCAGAGACGGTCAAAAACTGACATGTCACTGATGAACCCAGCTTATCAGACCATAGACATATCGGACATCCTGCCTGACAATTATTTGAACACTAGCTGAAGTGGACACCGCACTAAGTGACAGCACACGCTCACAAAAGCTTTTACTTTAACAAAACGAACAGTCCGCCATGATGTGCCCTGGTGGAACGAAACTCTCAGCAACCCTCTTCGGGAAGCTAGACGCTTGTCCAACAGGGCTAAAATCATGTCCAACTGGGATGCCTATAGAGCATCCCTCACTAAATACAACGCTGAGCTACGCGAGCCAAAATGAGCTCCAGGGCTGGATTGTTTTGAAACATTCAGACTCTAACTGAGGCAACGTGACTGCAGAAAGTGATGTTTAATAATAATACGAATGGTCTTGGGCAATTGGAAAAGGGAGATGGAAGTATGACTGTTTCTACCAAAAAACACTAGATGTTTTTAGGAATATTAACTATCCTGGCTCGACATCGACTTCCGGATCGAACGTTGAAGAGCTGCAGAGCCTCGGGTCCAGACGCATGGCGTCACTTGACTCTACAGTGCTCGCTCGTCTACTGTTCACGGCGACTTCTACCAACTGGGCACTAAGTTTTTTTGAGTCTATAAAGTGTTCAGGATCGGATGGCATTCTACCAATCTTTCAGCAAAAAAAAAAATCGGATGGAGTCATCATGTCCGAACTCATCAGCCTTTTTCGAGCCAGCTTTACTCTGGGTCGTATCTCGGTCAGCTGGCGGAACGTCAAGGTGGTGTTTTGGCTACCAAAGTCGGGTTAAAAAGATAAAACACTGCCTAGTAAGCCTTTCTAGATATTGAGGGAGTTTTCGATGACACGTCCTTTGCATCATTTTACACAGTTCTACAAAACAAAGGAGTCGACGATACTACAATGAGTTGGATCCAAGCTATACTTTCGAACAGGAAGATCACAGCTCCATCGGGAGATCGGGTAATCGCTTCATTATTCATCTCAACAGCTAGCTGCACCTATATTCATCTTATTTCTCTCATTTGTCCAATTTACCATCAAATTCCTACAAATTTTTTAATGTAAATCTATTTGCTTCTCGATTTTATCAAGTGGTTGAAAGTTTTACGTTGAAAATATGATTAAATTTGACGATAAATTGATCAAAAAGGCGTGATGAGATGAATATAGGAGCGATTACCCTACATGTGTCACAGTACAGGCAGTGAAAAGGTGTCCTCAGAAGGGAGTTCTTTCTCCACTGTTATGGTCACTGGTAGTAGATGTTCTCCTAATCAAGTTATCGCATCTAGGCTACAAAGCCATTGGTTTCTTATTGTTCGGGCAAAATTTGATGCAACTCTTTTTAGTCGCATGCAAACGGCTCTCAACACCACCTTCCAGTTGTGCTTAGAACAAGGGCTGAGCATTAACCCCACTGAAACAGTCATTATACCCTTTATCAAGCGAAGGATGCAGTTAATCACTCCTTCGCTATTGAATGGGAAAAAAACTGAGTTTTAGCAATGAGACCAAATATGCGCGTCATCACGGGACTCCTAACTGGACACTGTTGGGCTCTTAATAATTTAAAGCAAACGGTAGAATCCCAACCGACAATTATCGCTTTTTCAACGTTGAACCGTAGAGCTCAGCGTATTTGTTTTAGTTTCGCGGGGCTCTTGTTTCATCGAAGTTCAACTTCTTTTCTTCGGTAGTTACTTCTCAACTCTGAACCAAGTGTGGAGTACCAATCCCAAAACGGCCACAGGTTTCTTCAACAATGTATGTAGTTCCAGAATGGGGCACAGGCTTACAACCAACTAACTCAACTCCATCAATGAGTTCGAGAATCTTGTGTACTGTGTAAAGCAATCGAGGCCAGCCACAAAAGACAAACATGTCTGTCGCAGTAGCACTTCTGCCCAATACAAAGAGAAAAAAGGCCCAGCGCACTGCCGTGAACGCATGTCAGTCCCATCCTGAATTTTCGTCGATTTGGCCATCAGCGGGTAGAATCGCCAACGCTTCTCAAAATAAATGTGAAAAACAACATAGTTTGTTCTGTAAAATTCGTAAAAAATATCAGGTCAGTTTGTCCCATCTAAAAAATTAACGCATGTTTAGATAATGTTGTCACAAAAACTTTGCGGAAACCATTTTCCTTCTAACTCTTCTTGTTTTGAAGATATAATGGTTCAAATCAAACTAGTCCTAAAAATTACATTTTTAGATTTTTTTTACAAAACAGTAACATCAAGAAGGCATTAATGTTCAACATAATAATGTAATTTGCGAAAACAATAGGAAGATAGTTAGAGCGAGCGGTCAGATTCTAATTGTGATTAAATTATTTGGAAGCATTATTAAACAGTGATTTTGAAACAATACTAAAGGTACCTATAGTTAGTTCCTATTTGAATTGCTTTAAACATGGAATTTGTCTGCAACATTTTTGGTCCCTGTGACAAAACTTTGACTCATTCCGGTGGCAAGCATCAATATGTCCATCTAGAAATTCACTGTAATTTCCAACTAACCACATTGTTTTGCATCGATTTTAGGTTTGGCCATTGCTGGCGAAGGAGGAGTCGCGTCATCGAAGCCCGTTGCGACTGCAGTGGTCGGAGATGGAGGACTCGCCGTGGCTCGACCCGTGGCTACTGCAATTGCGGGAATTAAACCCAGTGAACTTGGCTCCCTAGGTCTACCGATCGCCATCAACAAGAAGCTAGTTACCAAAGGAAAATACGGATTAGTGGCAGCGGATCATGATGTACCGAATGGACTGCTCGTGGGGCCAGGATTCCAGGAAGCCCGTGTTTCTCAAAACGAAATTGAAGCGGAAATCGACGACGCCCGTCAGCAAGCGTTAGGGCAAATTGATAGCCTTGCTCCATCCTTCGACACGGAAAAGTTTTTGGCCAACTTGAGACTAAAGGCAAAACAGCAACAACAACAACAGCAGCAGCAAAACCAACAACAACAACAACAGCAGCAGCCATCCCCGTTTAATTCTCAACCAATTTACTATCAACCGCAATTAAATATGCCTCAGTCGTATCCTTTTATGAGCGATTACATTAACACACCCCAGTATCCAGTGTACACTCCGAACTTTCTGCCATATTACAGCTGGAATGCTTATTCGGCTGCCGCTGCCTACCAGAATCAGTTGGCCCTTTTGGCTGCCTACCAGCAGCAACAGCAACTGGCATTTCAGTCCCAATACAATCCATACTTTTTCAGCGCAGGCTCCATTGCCCCCCAGCATTCCTTTCAGCAATATGAATATCCCCAGCGAGCTTCATTTTACTCCGCTCCAACTGCCATCAATTCTGCCCCCGTCAGTGCCACCGCCGCTGCCTACCCGAGCTATTACAATTATCCATCCTACTCAACCCCATCGCCATACAGATTTTTCTACTATTAGATTGCTTATCACCAACCCGACCACCGGCGGATTGGACGGTAACCCATACATTCTAAGCATTAGCTCCAATGGGAAGTAAAACAAAAAGACTTGAAACTCATTCCACCCTGTCCGTTAGGATAATTGCGTAGTGTATCGCCTCACGGAAGGATCGCACTTTTGTAGATCGTCCCAGCGGACGGCAGGCAAGCTCCGTTGGCGAAGATCTACGAGACCTGCCCCTTCAATCCCCTCGGTGGGTTAGTTTTCCATTTAACAAATGATAGGGAATCAAGATGCGGGTGGAATTCGAAACGATACAAATAGGTTTAGGTTGCTTTCCCAACGACACGATTAAAAAACTGTTCGTTGTAATCGAATCGATACAAATATAAGAAAATAGCGTTTAGAGTGTAAGAAAACGATTTAGGAAAAAGAAAAGAGACAAAGAGATAAATAAAGGATATTTCTATAAAGGTCGACTTTATTCTATTGGTGCTTGGGAGTGTTTACACTGAATTTGATAGGCAATATTGAGTCATCGAGTCAGACGATCAGAGGTTTGTTTGTTTTTGCAGATTACACACGTTGTAGATGAAATAGAATGAGTATTTTTTGCGATGTAGATGTAACTTTTGCGTTTTAGGAATTTCGAATCGATTTACTTTTCAAGGGCAAAACCCATAAAAAAGTGAAGTGAAAGATATTCTTAAGCGATTGTGATAGTGCAAAAACTAAAATCAAATTTTAGTAGGAAATGCAAACTTGCAACTTAGATTGAAACGTTGGAAGGACAATGAAGGATAAGCCTTAAAAAGGCGCTAATGGTTCTTAAGGAACTGAGAGGGTGTAAAACGAGAATCCTAGAAATGCTCACGTTGACCTGAATTTATTTGTTATTATTAAGCTTTATGAACCAGCTATGTAACTTCAGTTGTTGCTTGAATTATGTCGATTGCATTTTAGCAACAAAAGATGGTTTATGAAACTTTAAATTGTCGTTAAGGTAACAAATTTCCGAAACAAAAAAAAAACCATATAGTTGTTCTGGCAGTTGCAAGCACTTGACCTTTGTGAAGCATAATGTCTTCTGAAATATTTGTTTTTTTTTATAACCTACAGTTTTTTTCTCTGGAAGAATATCAATCATAATGTTTAGTTATTTTCTCTAGAAGGATAACGATTAAAATAACTCTGCTGCCATTTTTATTGAATTACTTGTGTTTAGGTTATAATTAATTTGACACAATCATTTTAAATTGTTTCGTTTCAATTTGACTAACCAGTCAACAAACTGTTGAAAGGAAAAGCCCTAAACACAAAGTAGCCAGGTGCAAACAACAAACAATTTCCCATCAATGCAGTTAACACTATTTGATCTTTGTGATCTTTGTGATATCGCCAGAGTTCTGCTGCGTTCCGCACTTCTATTATTGATAATATCACTATTGAGAGTAAGTTGGATTATTTTAATTCGTGCTTGTGTGTATGCCCATCCTTTTCACGCTTACTATTCCGAGCCTTGCTGCCTCTGACCAGTTTTATTGTGAGAGGAGTTAATTTTTCTCAAGCAGTATTTCTCGAGGTTCTGGAGAATACAACGTGGAGGAAGGGTTAATAGGGAGTCTGAGTATAGACCCATGCTTAAGTCCGTTAATTTCGAATGGCCCTGATTCTATTAAGATTCGAACGCACGACCACCCACTTGTCAAAGCGGACTCTGTAGCCTTAAGGCTGCGAAGCTCCCTCAGTTAACACTGAATTTAACTTTTACGCTAACGTGCTTTGGATGAGAATTTAGGTAGGTACTAAAATTGGATTGTGTAAAGTGGAATAAGTAACGAAATAATCGCTAAGGTACGAGCTTTTGCGTGAGAAATTCTTCTTCTTTCCAAACGCGATAGGAATGGCACTATTAATGTTATAAATATCATCGATCTATTCCCTTCGATTTATATCCAATTTCGCAAATTACCGTGATTACAGTTCTGTTCTGCCCCGTAAGTTACTGCAATGCAATGGAACACTTTCAACGATTCGAGCTGCAGTCTGGCGCATTACTATTACATTACTGGCTTGATTTTGTGTTTTTTCCATAGTATTGATCTTTTCGTTGCGGTCTTTTGGTTGGCTTACTGGTACGATGTTGGCCTATCGAACTATTCATCCTAAGTTTGAATTTTGGCTTGGAGAAATGGTTGGAATTGATTAGATAGCATTGAGGCGTAATGGTTCTGTTTACTAACTGTTCATTAATTCATCTGTCAAGTAACAGAACTGAAGTCCCAAAAGCTGAATATAACATTAGGGCTTTGCTTTTGCTTTTCCATTCCATCATGACGGAATAAAATTGTATTGCATTGTTAATCGGCTATAGTTGATTTAACTAGTGTGATTTAGCTTTCTGTGCTACCTCCAAGTTGGCAGCCCCATCTATGGGATAGGGATCTTAGGCCTATAACCTGCTGTACCTTAAAAAGAGAAACTCTATCACTCTCAAAATATAGTGCAGGGTGATCCCTAACTAGATCCAGAAGATAATTGATGTTGCCCTCCGGCGACAGTAAGCTGGATTTCATGCGGGTCGATTATGCGTGGACCACATCACAATGTTCCTTATAATACTGGAGCATCGAAGAATTCCAGAAGTCTCTTCTGCTGGTTTTCATAAATTTTGATTCAACCACGAAAACTCAAGCGTAGAGGATATTCCAGCTAAACTATAAGAGTCACCACAGGAGTACCGCAAGATCCCATTATGAGCCCGGTGTTGTGGAATGCCATGTATGACGGTATAATGAAGCTAAAGCTCATGTATCTGAGAGACGCGAGGGCATTACGCACAGTGTCATACGAAGCATGTTGCCTATTAGCATCATCGTCAAGGACGTTGGGGGGTACGAAACACCATCAAATTATCTCCGATGCTTAAGTGGCAGCGGGTATGGTCCGAGTCCACAAAAAGTCCGAGCATCAATGGAAACACTGTCAAAAATGGCGCGGAAAAGGAAGGGTGGCGCTTAAGTCCCGGCTATCAAACGGAAAATGCATCCGTGTCCAAGCTTAGGAAAATGACTGGAGAGCGACACTTTACTGATGACTTTTCTCTCTTTTCACTCTAACAGCCTCATGCATGAGCTATTCATGAGAGCTCACATACAGCTACAGCTTACACAAGGCAAAGAAACTGACAGCTCATTCTTGCGCATGTATTTTGTTCGTTCGGACATGACAGCCTAGTTTGTTCATTTTGAGGATGTCCTGTTGCTGTTGACAGCCTGCTGATCGGCTGCGGCTGTCATCGACTTGTATTTTTTCGTTTCTCCTTTTTCACAGGCCGGTGGCATATTGAATACAAAGCAAACCGTTTCCATTGTTGATATTGTTCCCCACGTAAGAAAAAAACGTGCTTCGCACCATCTCTCTTTCATTCTTTCATCGGCTTTACTGTCGTGAATCATAATCACCTGACATCCCGCTCGGATTCGTGTTGAAGGATGTCGGAAGATTATAGGCTGTCATTTGCGACAGCTTGGAAATACCAACAGACATAAGGAGATGAAATAACAGCCCGTATGGAGTTGCATGTGTGTTGTCGTCAGTTTCTGTCGGACTGTTTACCGAACGTGTGGGGAGCAGAGATAGCTGTGAAATACAATGAGAGCCGGATCAGTTGAAAACTTGCTGTCATTGTCTTGCAGTCATTTTCATAACACTGTCCGTGTCTAAACACACGCAAACTGATGCATTATCGTTCGCAGAGTTTTTTTCAGCGTCAGCAAATGATACAGGCTCCAAGGGAGCAGGCCCCCGCGAACTCCAAAAAGCAGTTGATCGAGCTCTGCCCACCAGCGAGTTCGTCAACAGAGCCAACACGGCTCATAGGTGAATCGAAGAACAGATAAGCCACGGGGACTGAAAATGAACTACCGTGGTAGACAGAAAGTGGAAGAGACGAGAAACGCGGAAATCGTCCTGAGAAAAAAAAGGTAACCACCATAAAGCTCCCAAAATCCAGCTCTGAAGAAAGCCAAGCTGGAAGTGGGTTGGCCGCTAAGTCAGTTGTGCATCCTACATCAGCCTGATGTTAACTTTAAGAGCGGACATGAATCCTAGTCGTGTAAAGGGTCGACATTGCGGTGGTGCAGGCCACAAAGCGTGGAACCGCGGGGCGCATCCAAGTGTTCGATATACAGCGGAAAACGGGACGTTAAGCACGTCACGAAAGACCCGAGGTGCCCGGTTAGCAAGCCAGCCACTAAACCGCAGGCGCTATTAAACCTAAACCACGGCTACGGGGTACAGCAGCTGCTGTACCAAGCAGCCACTGAGTCGTTGTCAGACGCTACAGCATCCGGAGACGGTAACTGGGTAACGGATAAGTCCGGATGGCAGGCTCCCATCCAGGAAATGTGTTGACTTCGAATGAGGGTTATGTGGTAGCCAAGGTGGATAGAGTATTCTCTTGCAACTGCTCTGTTCCGCCGCATTGGTCTACAGAAAGGTTCGCAAAGATGGTCAATCGTATAACCGAGGAACTAATTGACCTAACGTTGGTGGTGGCGTGTGACTTCAGCACTTAAAGCACCTACACCAGAAACGGCGCAGAGTCGAGCATCGACGTGACGTTCGGCAAACTGGAGGGTATACGGTCAGTTACACACTTAAAATTTAATACCGGGTCTCGGTGATTTTTGCCGAAAACGGCACCGCTGAGTGCTCAGTTAAAAAAATAAAGACAGCTGTCACATTTTTTCGTAAATCTCGGTTCAACCTAACTGAAATTTCGGTACAAAATATCCGTAGCTCGGTAATATTTTATGCCGAAATCTCAGTTAGGTTGAACCGAGATTTACGAAAAATGTGACAGCTTTTATTATTTTTTTAAACCGAGCACTCAGTGGTGCCGTTCTCGGCAAAAATTACCGAGGCTCGGCAATAAATTTTAAGTGTGTATAACGTGGACACGATGCGACAAGCGACGAGTAGGGCCAATACTCAATTTTCGTTCAAATTCGTGCAAGCCGGAGTATGCAACGCACGTGTACAGATGTGCAAAGATGGGAGCACCGGGCAGCATTCAAATCTGCTGAGGTAACGCTTAAGAGCGCAATAAAGGCCAGTTTTGATAGCCTATGCGACAATGCCAACACGAATCCGTGAAGTGACGTCAACAGGATTGTGCCACCTAGACCAGACGGAATCTTGAACATGGCCATTAAGACGACCATAAAGGTAGCCCTCGGGCTGTTCAGGGCGGTCATGCAGAACTCTTAGGCGATTGCCTCTTCCCGGATATGTGCAATTGACAGAAACTGGTATTACTGTCAAAGGCCGGGAAATCACTAGGTGACACATCGGAATATTTTTTCTCCTGTATGGACTTCCTCACTTCGACCAGAATCGTAGATCTATTATGAGATATGCCCGGGTGTCTGCTGTATCCCGCCCTTCTACTATGAGCAATACTGCTTCTGAGAAGAGGCATGTTTATTATTATTGTTTATCAGCGCTTGTGTGTAATGTGATTCTCTTCTTTTTACACGCTTACTACCATACCAATGCTCGTTCCTCTTGCCAAATATCACCAATTATAATTCCCTGGAGAAGTTTCGTCGTGCGTTCTTCTGGCCAGTTTTATTAATAAGAGGGACTTTTGTTTTTGTTAAGAGGAAGTCACGGAAAGGTATTATACAGATATCAGCGTAAAGGAAGGAAGGGTAAGTGGTGGGGAGCCTGAGAATGAACCCATACTTAAAGTCCAATTTGGACATCGAATGGCCTGATTCTACTAAGATTCGAAGCTATGACCATTCGCTTGACAAAGCGGACTCTTTAACCTTGCGACCAGGCTTCGAAATGGTGACGGTAGAACCACTTTTCACTGCGATCATCGTCTTCTTCTTCCTCTGACGCTACCAAGGCTCACTGTCTGAATACATTCTTAAACAAACATGTCAAACATGGCCGTCACGACGTTATTCTCCTCAAACGTATTTTGACATTTTTTCTAGAAATGAGAACTACGCACGTTGAGTGCGTTTATTCTGGAAATTATTTTTATCATTGATCTTTTAATAATATTTCTCAACATAAATGAACGAAGTAGACAGAAATAGGCCGAAATAACATCGCTAAACGATTGACAGTGTGCATCTCTTTGATACGCGAGTGTCGTTTGACTATCCTTTTCTTTCTGTGAGCTGAGCGGCGATGGTTTGGTTATTTTACATTTATGACCGAAAGCCGACTGTGACGCACGCTAAGGAAGCGAGATCAAATGAGATGGTGACCGTTTGCAAGCCTGCTTGCGACAACGCAGCTTCCACTCCCACATCGGCATATAGACTGCATAATCTGTCTGCTAGACACAGCGGGCAAGATCTGTCAAGCAACCATTTCGGCTTCCGTAAAAATAGGTACACGGTGGGTGCTATTCTCTCCGTCACCAAGACGGCTGAGGTAACACTCCAACGTAAAAGAAGGGGCATTCGCTATTGCGCAATCGTCACGCTAGCTGTGGGAAAGCTGAGACTCTACAGCCTATGTGCTTCGGAGTCTTAAGGTGCCGATGCCACTGTACAAGATTCAAGAAAACTACTCTCAGAAAAGCGAGCGCTAGTTTACAACAAGCAAGAGGGTCTAACAGTAATCCCACTCCAGAAGGCTGGAATCAGCTCACCATAAGACAGCATTGTTGAAGCTCCTGGGGTGATTATCTACGACAGGTCCACGTTTGGGAGCCACGTCGATTATGCTTAGAAGAGAACTTCAACGGCTATTGCAATATTATTGCTTATGATGTCAAATAGTTCAGCGGTGTAGTGCAGCAAGCGTAAACTTTTCGCCATCGTGACATCGTCTATACTCAGGTATAGTGGGCCAATGCGGTCGAAGGTTAATGTGCCTGAGGTGCGCTAACCGCACCTACAACATCTTCAGAGAAGACTTGAAATGCTTCGATCGACGTGACACGCGAGGGACACAAAAAATCATAAGATCGTCCTCGATGATCCAATGGTAGCGCGAATGGTTCAAGTCTACACAAGCAGGGCCGGCGGTTCATGTGGGTAGTGTGGGTAGTAGTACCCATTCGGAAAATGTCTCTGTGGGTACTTACCCACACGGGATTATTCCCCTCCCACTCCCACTCGGAAAAATAATGTGACGCCGGCCCTGTACACAAGGTAGGTGTATGCGTCGACTCATCCCGATGTTTTCCAGATAGAACGAGAGGCGCAATAAAGAAGATAGCTTTTATCATGTCAAGTCATGGTTACTTCATGCAATATCTGCATACATTTGGGCTCGCGGAGCCAACCATGTGTCCACTCCGCAGAATGTGCAACGATGAGGGCATCTGGAGGGCGGTTAGTGCAGCTGTTTCCCAGATCACGGCATCAATAGACGATTTAACCATCGAAATGCCATGCCAGAGAAAGCTAACTGCACGTCTTAGAGGTAGCTAGTAGTTATCAAACCCGAAACCCGAACCTAATCCGTACCCGTCGGGTTCGACAATTTTTGAAGGTGTCGGGTACGGGTCGGGTTCGTGTTTAGTGAAAATACTACAAGATATACAGCCCTAGGGGTTGTATGGAATGGTGACGTAGGACTAATGTATATATTATATGCTGCGATAAACTGTTCATAGGCAACACTACCGTTTATATTTGATGGTCGTTATTGTAAAACTAACGATGCATAAATACATGGAAATTTTACTCTAGTAGTAGTTGCGAAAATTCTCATAACTCTTATCTTCAAGCATCTATAGTTTAAAAAAAAACCGATTCCATAATCTTCAGTATGAAATTCGTGCTACAGAACGCTGATGATCGCACCGGTAGCATTGAGTATTTTGCTTGACCGCGCATAATAAAGTTTGCTCTCCGCTGTGCCCTTCAGTAGCTGTGCCAGCTAAATATGCTGCAGCGTAAGATGCGATGGTAACTGTTGCTGCCGTATGCAAAATAAAGGTAACATGTTCCGCAGTGCCTGGAAGTTGACTCGTATGCAGCTCTCGTTTCTCAATGTCGCGTACCTCTAACAGCTATACTCCACTCGCTATTGTGTGACAAACTAGACTGAAGCTGAATTTTCTACACGCAGCCTTTTGTATCGAGTTGAGCGTAGATTTTTGCCATTGAGGCGTGGCCACGCAGCTTTGAGAAAAACAAACAAACCAAAACACCTTCGATACTATTGAGTGATTTTCATAAGCACCAAAAGAAAGTTTTTGCTTTCCCGATACAAAAATCACTCTGGTTCTCAGATTAACTGATTTTCGTTACTAATATTTGACTGATAACGGTGTTCGAGTGGGCACAAAGAAACAATTAAACCGGAAAATCACTCAATTTAGTAGTAAAAATTCTTGAAATGAGGGATATTTGCTATGATAAACTATTCATAGACAACATTACCGTTTATCTTTGGTGCGCCCTGGTCGTTATTGTAAAAATGATTATTGAGAAATAGCTGAACATTTCACACTAGTAGTAGTTGTTAAAATTCCCATAACTTTTATTTTCAAACATTTATATTTCTGAAAAGAACTGATTTCATAATCTTCAGCTCGCAATGTGTGCTACAGAACGCTGATGATTGCACCACCACCGGTAGCATTGTATATTTTGTTGGGCCGCGCATAAAATTTGCTCTCCGCTATGCCCTCCAGTAGCTGTGCCAGCATAATATCCTGCAGCGTACGATGGTAACTGTTGCTGCCGTATGCAAAATAAAAGTAACATGCTCCGCAGTGCCTGGAAGTTGACTCGTATGCAGCTCTCGTTTCTCAATGTCACGTACCTCTAACAGCTATACTCCACTCGTTATTGTGTGACAAACTAGACTGAAGCTGAATTTTCTACACGAAGTGTTTTGTATCGAGTTCAGCGCAGATTTCTGCCGTTAGGGAGTGGCCACGCATTTTCGAGAAAGACAAATGGAACAAAACACTTTGTTGAGTCAAAATATGTAGGCAGTGGAATTTATTCCGTCCATTTTATTTTGAAAGGTTGATAAGCGTTTTTTAACATCGATTTAATAATAATTAATATAGTCACTGATAAATAAAAGATTGTCAACCTAGTTGCACTAAATTCGGGTTGTTTGCCTCATAAATAACTCTGGCTTAACTCTACCGGGGTTAACGAAATCGAAATATGTAGTCTTTTTTTGAGTTGCTCGGTACTTGAAATCAAATATTCTTTTTATAAGATACTCTCCGTAATCAAGTCACACAATCCGCGCAGGAATAATCTAACTTTCATGCAGCGATTTGTTAACTCATGCTTATTTTGATTCTGATCATCTTCCTATAACTTTTTCCTTATCCCGTGAAACTATTTTAAATTCCACTAGGTCTGTGTTTAATTATCACAAGGCCGTACCACGATCGAAGAAAGCTTGAATTGTGATATTGTTCTACAAAACAGTGCTGACATTTCAAACCTGACTGGCTGACTGACGGAGCATTGGATGATTTGTGCAGTTTAATATTCAATGTCCGAAACTTATCAGTTCCTAAGGCTAGAGTGCAATTTAATACACCAATCATTGGCAATGAGCTCCAACTTTTTATACGTTTGAAGAACATATGGAGACGTCAATATCAAAGAACTCGTGATCCTGCATGGGAAGTTATTTTTAAAGATTTACAAACGGAAATAAAATATAGATTCACTTTCTTGCGAAATGAAAATTTCATGAGAGAAGTTGAACAACTAAAACCATATTCCAAACCTTTCTGGAAGCTTTCGAAGCTCATTCCATTCCTTAAAGATGGTGATCACATATTTCTTACGAATGAACAAAAAGCTCAAAAACTTGCTCAGCAGTTCGCGAGTGTTCATAATTTTAATTTAAACGTAATAAGTCCTATTGAAAATGAAGTTTTATAAAAGTATGATCAGATCACCACTCAAGAATTTCTTTCTGAAGAGGTACTGGAAACAAACTTGAATGAAATACGAACTATTATCAAGAACTTTAAAAACATGAAAGCACCAGGAGATGATGGAATTTTCTATATCCTCATCAAAAGACTTCCCGAAAACTCTTTAAATTTCTTGGTGAGAATTTTTAACAGATGCTTTCTCTTAAAATGAAAAGATGCCAAAGTCACTCCAATTTTAAAACCTGAAAAAATCCAGCTGAAGCATCAAGTTATCGTCCAATTAGTATACTCTCTTCTATAAGCAAACTTTTTGAAAGAATGATTCTTAATAGAATGATGACACATATCAATGAAAATTCAATTTTTGCAAATGAGCAGTTTGGATTTCGCCATGGGCATTCGACTACTCATCAGTAACTTAGAGTATCTAATATGATTCGTACTAATAAATCTAAAAGGTTATTCCACTGGAGCTGCTCTTCTAGACATAGAAAAAGCATTCGACAGTGTTTGGCATAAAGGTTTGATAGCTAAAATGTCCAATTTCCGTTTTCCTCTTTACATCACAAAAATGATACAAAGTTACTTGACTGACCTCACTTTTCAGGTTAACTATTTGAATAGTAAATCTGATAGATTGCCTGTTAGAACTGGTGTACCTCAAAGAAGTACTTGGGCCCAGTTTTATTTAATATTTTTACTTCTGATCTTCCTGATTTACCACCAGGATGTGAGAAATTTGTTTTGTGACGATACAAGCATTTCCGTAAAAGGAAAGAGCCTTCAGGTCACATGCAGTAGGCTGCAGAAAAGTCTAGATATATTTTCTTCATATTTGCAGAAAATAGAAGATTTCGCCTAATGCATCAAAAACATAATTAATTATTTTCCCCCATAAACCAAGAGTTTCTTTTCTCAAACCCACCAATAATCATGTTGTTAAGATGAACGGTGCAATCTTAAATTGGTCTGACCAAGTTAAATATTTAGGGCTAATTTATGATAAAAATCTTACCTTCAAGGAGCACATTGAGAATATCCAAACAAAGTGCAATAAATATATCAAATGTTTGTATCCTCTTATCAACAGAAATTCTAGACTTTGTCTCAACAATGAACTACACAGGCTTACTAATGTGGAAACATTAGAAAATATGTCAAACCAAATTATCCATAAGTTCCGACAAAAGTCGTTGCAATCCTCAATTACAACGATTAGCTGACTTTATAGTCAGTAAGATAGGTGTAAGATTAGATTAAGGTTTAATTTCTAATTCCTTTTTTTTCTTGACAAGTAGGTTTAAAATATTCCTACAATTATATTCACTTAACTGCGGAAGCAATTACAATCTTTAATTAAAATAAAGCTTAAAATATTTGTAATAGTGTAGATATGTCACCGTTTGTGGCAGAACACACAATAAAAATTCTGAATAAATATTAGTAAATAATTAATTCATCACAAACCATTCCCGCTATCAAAAAACAAAAGTTACCACTAACAGAGGTGGGATGGCTTTCTCGGTCTTGAAGAATCAAAACGACTAAGTTTTGTTCAACCTGACGTTTCGACCTTTGGTTTAGGCCTTTATCAAAGGATACTACGTATTAAAATAACATAATTACATGTAGGTACTAACTAACAACACAAAGCTTTAAACTTACACACTAGTCTACCGTTTTTCGTTTCTTAAACATTAAACATCGATTCTTGAAGGTTTCGCGTTAATTATTTGTCAATCATTTATTTCTCTCAACTTGTCTAATCAATTCCCCCTGCAATAAGTATTTAAATATCGAGAAAAAAAATAGTTTGACTTGGCGGAAAGTTAAAACTGTATCGGGTTTTTTCAAAATGGGGAGTGAGATGCTTTATGATTGATGTGATTGCGTATCTGTGGTGCTATAATCTGGGCTATTTGTTGGTCTGTTATTATTGAGAGTGATCTGTGATCTGCGAGAATTGGTGTTTTGGTATGTGTGAAGAATTCCTGCGTAAGTGGATTTTAATCCGTAGTATCCTTTGATAAATGCCTAAACTAAAGGTCGAAACGTCAGGTTGAACAAAACTTAGTCGTTTTGTTTCTACAAGACCGAGAAAGCCATCCCACCTCTGTAACGATTATTCCGGTCGATCTCAGCTACTAGTTACCACTAACTGTCAGAAAAGTGAGGTTAAAGAGATTCGGTGAGATGGTATATAGCGAGCCTCGTTGCAACAGAATTTACTGACGCTGGTGCCAGTAACGTGGAACTGAAGGCATATGGATAAAACCAGAGTCGTCGTTAAATGCAAAATGTTTTGAAGAAATCAAATGCTTTTTAATTGTTATTGATTCGATGATGTTTTTGAATGACCGGATTCATGATAGTGAATCGATCAGTTCATATTTGCCTTAACCTAATCAGTACCAAGATCATTAGTATTGATTACTGGTTGCACTGCTTTAACGATAGCAGCATTCTGAAAAATATTACCGATACCAGTACGAATCATCATGGCAATACTAGCACCGGCAGAGCTGCATGCCACCACGGGTCGACGTGTGGCGATCGTCGAGGGCGCACAATACAGGTGTGACCACTGACAGTACCGAACAGTCCCGGACCAGCAGCGGGAGGTCGCCTAGGGGTGGTGAGCGTCGGACCAGGGACAGTCGACTCCTCGCAAAAGCCACAATCACCCGGAAGCACCTCTGACGGAGCGAATAGAGCCGCTCCCAACACCCAAAAGCACTAACCCACCCATCGGGACTGATGCCATTAAAGTCCCGATTTTGGCAACTGGCAGCATAGTGAACGAATATGAGCTGGATTTCGGAATGGTACCGCGTCCTCGGGCTGGCACTTGCATCGAGCTCCCTTAGTAAAGTCGTGTGACAACGGCTTGAAATGGCGAGGTGGTACCCGGTGCAGGGGTCTCCGTCCCATAAAACCTGGCAGGCCTTCCAGTACGTTCCGAGTCTATTGCCTGGTGGGAATCAAGCAGGAGTAGGATCAGATGGTTGTTCCTGACTTGCGCCGGTCGGTGGAGTCATAGTTGCCCATAAGGCGCTATGACTGCTTACACTAGCCATGACCTCACTGCTTCGGCATAGACCACCATGGGACCACATAGGCGACTACTCCACCATGGACAAGGATAGCGGCTGGAAGGGGGACCCATTTAACATCAAGATGAACACATTCAAAATGAAAGAGACGAGTGCGGAGGGATTACAAAATCCCTTCGCAAGAGGTGGCATCCAGCGGTCTCCGCAGAAGATGGCGGAGGCGGATGCGGCGAAATCTGGAGGTGGAAAAACGGCGAATCCGTCGGTGTCCACACCAGACATCTCGGTAGACGGTCCCTTGCTAGTCAAGGCCGTCGAAAGGTGTATGGACACGCGGCCAAGAGTGGCGGCGCTGTCTGAACAACTCGATGCCATAATCGAGTTCTTGGCGAACAGGCGAAACATCGCTGGCGACCTGAAGCAGAGCCTCCTCCTGCTTCGGAGCACCATTGATGAAACCAGAAAGGAGCACGAAGAACTCGTAGCTCGGGTGAAGGCGGCCGAAAAAGCGGCCAGGACCGGGAGGGCGACTGCATCTAAAGAGGTGCAGACAGACGCCCCTTCGTTCGCGTCGGTCTGCTCCACGGGGCAGGTCGCTAAGCGAACGAGGCAGTCCCCGGGGGAAACGGTCCCCGGGAGCACCAAGAAACGATTGGTCGTGCTACTCCCACGGGAAAACACGCTAACCGGTTCAAGGTCCACCGCGGGAAAGGCACAGGTGGAGGCTACGGGCAACCCTTGGACTACCGTAGAGGGTAGGAAGCGTCGGGAAGGCGCGACGCGACATGACGGCGGAGCGGCCAGAGGACCAGAAAAGGTCAAAAAGGCGCGGAGTAGGGGTGATGCCCTCATACTCAAGACGGATGGGTCGAAGTACTCAGAAGTCTTGAAGAAGATGAGGGGGGAAACCCAGCTCAAGGATCTGGGGGCGGATGTGCGGAGTATCCACCGATCTCGCACTGGCGAGATGATACTTGAGCTCCGGAAGGACGCCAGAAACAAGGGGGCTACCTACAAAACGGTAGCTGAAAAGGTCCTAGGGAAAGTGGTGCAAGTGCGGGTACTCACCTCAGAAGTGACTCTCCAGCTTAAAAACCTGGACGAAACCACTGAGGGGTGCGACATTGCACAAGCCCTAAAAGCGAAGTGCGGGGTGGAGGTGGCTAAGGTGTCAGTCCGCCTCCGCAAAGGTCCGGCGGGGACCCAGATAGCTACTTTCCGACTACCGTCGGCGGACGCTAACCTGGCCCTGAAAGAGGGCAAGTTGAAGGTCGGCTGGTCTGTATGTCCTCTGGGCATACTACAGCAACCAGACATTTGCTTCCGGTGCTTCGAGGGTGGACGTAAGTCCTGGACCTGCAAGGGGCCCGATAGGAGCCAGCTGTGCAGGCGATGTGGAGGTGCAGGCCATAAAGCAAAGGACTGTGGGGAGTCTCCCAAGTGCATGGTATGTTCCGGGAAACGGGACGCCAAACACTTTATGGGAGGCCCCGGGTGCCCAGCCGGTAAGCCGGCTTCGAAACCACGGGCGTAAGGGTGACTTAACTGAACCTGAACCATTGCTTCGCGGCTCAGCAGCTGCTACACCAAGCAGCCACTGAGTCGTTGTCGGACATCGTCATCATATCGGATCCCTACCGCATCCCTCCCGGAAACGGTAACTGGGTTGCGGATGAGTCCAGTTTGGCGGCCATATGTACGACGAACAAGTTCCCGGTTCAGGAAGTTGTCTCAATCTCAGAAGAAGGGTACGTAGTTGCTAAGGTGAACGGAGTGTTCTACTGCAGTTGCTATGCTCCGCCACGTTGGTCTACCGAAAGGTTCACCCTGATGGTCGATCTCCTATCCATGGAGCTAACGGGCCTAACGCCGTTGGTGGTGGCGGGCGACTTCAAGGCTTGGGCTGTTGGGTGGGGAAGTCGCTTCACGAACCAGAGGGGCCAGATCCTGTGGGGGCTTTGGCAAAGCTCAACCTAGATCTGGCCAACGTTGTGAACATAAGTACATTTAGCAGAAATGGTGCGGAGTCGATCATCGACGTGACGTTCCCCAGCCCAGGACTGATCAAGAACTGGAGGGTAGACGATGGCTACACTAATAGCGACCACCAGGCGGTCTGTTATAGTGTAGACAACAACGAGAGGCGGCAAGCGACGGGTAGAGCCAACACTCCGACCGTTCGCGGGTGGAAGACATCGCACTTTGTTGCCGAGGTATTCGAAGAGGCAATGAGAAGGGAGCGCGAAGGGGGCAGTTGGCTCCGCTCGACTGCTGACCAACTAGTTGCTATGCTATCGCGGGCGTGCGACGCCACCATGCCTAGGACTCGCCAACCTAGGAATGGAAAGCCACCGGTCTACTGGTGGACGGACGCGATAGCCGACCTTCGCAGTGCGTGCCTCCGTGCAAGACGGAGGATGCAGCGTGCGCGAAACGAAGAAGAGAGGACAGAGCGCCGCGCAGCATTCAGTTCGGCAAGATCGATGCTAAAGAGTGCAATAAAGGCCAGCAAGAGGGCCTGCTTCGATAGGCTATGAGCGAGTGCCAATACAAATCCGTGGGGTGACGCCTACAGGATCGTAATGGCCAAGAGTAAGGCGCGCTGGTGCCTGCAGAGCGATCACCAGCGATGCTGGAGCGTATCATCGAGGGACACTTTCCACGCCACGAGCCAAGTCCTTGGCCTCCGGCGGTCGAGTCTCACGTCCGACGTTCCAGTATCTCAGACATAGACCAGGGATGGTCGGCCAACCTGCCGAGCATCCAATCCGTGAGCGACGACAGCCGTGTCGAGGCAGGGGAGGAGGCAAGGGTTACGAATGAGGAACTCATCGTGATCGCCAAATCCCTAAAGGTGAGCAAGGCACCGGGACCGGATGGTATCCCTAACCTGGCGATCAGGCTGGCGAAAAAACCGCCCCCGGGCTGTTCAGGGCAGTCATACAGAGGTGCCTGGATGACTGTCTCTTTCCGGACAGGTGGAAGCGGCAGAGACTGGTCTTATTGCCGAAGGCTGGGAAACCATCAGGGGACCCATCGGCATATAGGCCTATCTGCCTGCTGGACACCGCGGGCAAGGTGCTTGAGAGGATCATCCTCAACAGATTGGTGAGGTACACGGAGGGTATACACGGTCTGGCACGTAACCAGTTCGGCTTCCGGAAGGGCAGGTCCACGCTGGATGCAATCTCTTCCGTCATCAAGACGGCGGAGGTAGCAATCCAGCGCAAGAGAAGGGGAATACGCTACTGCGCAATCGTCACGCTTGACGTGAAGAATGCGTTTAATAGTGCCAGTTGGGACTCCATAGCGCTCGCGCTCAGGAGCATCCATGTACCGGTGTCGCTGTACAAGATTCTGGAAAATTATTTCCAGAATCGAGTACTTGTTTACGACACGGAGGAGGGTCAGAAGTGCGTCCCAATTACCGCAGGAGTTCCGCAAGGTTCTATCCTGGGCCCGGTGTTGTGGAATGTCATGTATGACGGAGTGTTGAAACTAAAGTTCCCTGTAGGGGTTGTGATCGTCGGCTTTGCAGACGACATAACGCTGGAGGTTTACGGCGAGTCTATCGAGGAGGTCGAGTTGACGGCCGCGCACTGTATACGCAAGGTCGAGGACTGGATGCGCTCCAGGAAACTGGAGCTCGCGCATCATAAGACGGAAGTCACGGTTGTGAAAAACGGTAAATCGGAGCAACAGGCGGTGGTCAAAGTCGGAGACTGCACCATCACCTCGAAGCGATCCCTGAAGCTCT
The DNA here is from genome assembly GCF_029784165.1 of Wyeomyia smithii. Classification (NCBI taxonomy): domain Eukaryota; kingdom Metazoa; phylum Arthropoda; class Insecta; order Diptera; family Culicidae; genus Wyeomyia; species Wyeomyia smithii. The sequence continues at coordinate 73,325,886 of NC_073695.1, forward strand.
TGGGGGTTATGGTGGACGACAAGCTCACGTTCGGGAGTCACGTCGACTATGCCTGTAAGAGGGCCTCATCGGCTATTGCAGCACCATCTCGTATGATGTCCAATAGCTCAGCGGTTTATGGCAGCAAGCGAAGACTTCTTGCCAGCGTGGTTTCGTCCATATTTAGGTATGGTGGGCCAGTGTGGTCCAGAGCGCTAGGTACTAACAGTTACCGTGGTAAACTAGAAAGTACCTACAGGCTCATGTGCCTGAGAGTTGCGAGTGCGTATCGTACGGTGTCATACGATGCAATCTGTGTCTTGTCCGGCATGATGCCTATCAGCATCGCCATCAAGGAGGACAGAGAGTGTTTCGACCAACGTGACACAAGGGGCATACGAGGTACCAGAAGGTCATTCTCGATGCTCCGCTGGCAGCGGGAATGGTCCAACTCCACAAAGGGCAGATGGACGCACCGACTCATACCGGAGATATCCGGCTGGGTCGGGAGACGACTTGGTGAAGTGAACTTCCACCTGACACAAATCCTGTCAGGCCATGGTTGTTTCAGGCAATATCTGCACAGGTTCGGACACGCGGTGTCCCCCATGTGTCCCGAGTGCGTGGAGGAGGAGGAGACTGCGGAGCATGTCTTTTTCGTATGCCCCCGTTTCGTAAGAGCAAGGAGCAACATGATGGCTGTGAGCGGGCCTGGCACTACTCCGGACAATCTAGTTCGGAGGATGTGCGACGACCCGGACATCTGGAACGCGGTCTGTGCGGCCGGCTCTCAGATTGTCCTGGAACTGCAACGTGTGTGGCGGGTCAACCACCAACACGCCAGTGGTAGCTAATTACCAGTCTCCAGGTAGTTAGCTAGGAGGGTGCATCACGCACAAAAGCCACTCCCCGATGTAATACTTAACCGTCGTTCCGGGAAGACCAGGGCTGGAGACTGGAGGGGTTTTAGTGGGTCGGGACAGGGATCAGTAGGTGCCTGGGCGAGTGTAACTACCCCAGCATATCTCCCCTAGTCTCATCCCCACACCCTGAGTTCTCTTCTCAGGTGTCTGTTTGCAGATTTCCCCGCCACCTTAAAAAAAAAAAAAAAAAAATACTGGCACCGGTTAATACTTCAAAAGTGTTTTGATTTTGAGCCGTCCAATACATTGAACATTCGCTAGAGCACCAAATGCGTTATGAACAACACACATTCGTGGTACTGGTTCCGAAACAGTACAAAAGATGCTCTGAAAAGACGCAATATTGATGTGGTTACGCACAGTCCAACTTTTGCGTGTAGTGTTGTTATTAGATGGTGTAATGCCTTACGAAAGTATACTGGATACTGTTGTTGTTGAACTCATGTTATTAAAAACATTTCCAAAGCTAGAAAAAACGAGCTTGTTTTCGAAATGCGGTTGTATTACCGATAAAAAACAACTCCAAACACAATATAACAACACAAGTTTTAAACTACGCTTGTAGCACACTTATATGATTACTTTCATTGTAACTTATTTCCTAACATGTTTTGTGTGTGATGCGGGTATTTTTTTATTTTTTTTCAATTATTTCGAAAATTGAAACGCTCTTAGTTTTAATTCCAAACGCGTCGCTTTCTTGCATTCACCGAAATAGGTACAGAATTGGGATGAAAATCAGTAGTGTACTGTAATTGAGTTTATTGTTGTATACAAGATTTATGCTTAATGCCACAAAATTTATGAACAATTACGAAATGGTGTGAAGCGAAAATTTGCTTTTGCTGCACACCATCCGTAAGGATTTTTCGGTTCCCATGAGCATAAGATAGAAGAAACTTCCAATGCTAATAAAAAGTAAAAGTTCGAAAGCCAAGGGTGGTTATATTACCACTACCAGGTTAACTAGGAAAAAATTTCCGGTAATGCAAACGAGAAGGGTTATTTATGACCGAACCGTATAGCGAAACTGCGAATGGATTGGGCAATTCAAAATGTTGTTTCAGCCTCAAATGCGTCGGATGTTATGCAATGGGAGGAAAGTGAGTAAAATGTAATTATTTTTTTACACTTCCTCACAAATTAGCAGACAGCTGTTCAAGGTTTCCGGTTGCGCATCATTTTTGTCGTAAATGCTGTGTTGGTTTACGATTTTTCTTAAATTTAAAAAAGGCAGAATATTTGCTAAGCATGAGTTCTACAATTCATATTGGCGTTGAAGTGTTTATGGAAAACAAATTGGCAAAATAACATAAATTATTCTGTTTATATTGGTCGACTACCATTTCAATTTTCAATATAATCACCACAAACCCTATAAAACATTATGTATTGAAACAAAGACAAAAAAAAAATGACTCAATCAATTTCTTCCAACAAACATGTTGCGCAATTTTATCACCACTAAAAATTCTAGAAACTCGAACGTGGGTCCTCCGACGCTAATTATGCGATCCGTATTCTACGCACTTCACATAAAGGAGCCTCGTTTTTCATTGCTTCTCCCTCTCGTGCCTTAAAAAGCAGCCAATCGCACTCTCAGCTGATGGGTCTAATTTGTATGGGCTGAAGGGCTGCACGTTCTGCAAATCAGCACCCATCATCAGCTATCGGTATAAAACTTTCAAGTTCATAGTAGCTATTTATTCTTTCGATTATTATTGTGACCACGCTGGCAAAGATTTCGAAATGCACATGCAAATGCGGACTGCAGTTTCAATATCAAGCTCAAATTGCGGCACCCCGTTCGTTCGGTATGCTTAGCTAGCAGTAACATCAAAGGCAAATAAACCGGTTCGGGCTCTTCATGCAGTATACCGAGACCCCATGGGACGAGGTTCGATCGGTTAAAGGCATGGTGTCTTGTGCTGTGTGTGTGGAATCCACTACAGTGCGGCTTTATTCGGTGCATTAACGTGCGGGAGGAAGAATCTAAACTCGAATTCTTGCAGAACCGGTTGGCTCGCAGCAATTCCTGGGAGCTGCAGCCTATTCAAAGAAGATGCCCACTGCTGGAGTGACGGGTCTTCTGCTCGAAATGGGTATTTTTCTGCAACGGCGAAGTAATCTTACATAAATTATGCTGATTGTTGCCTCACGATTGCAGAATGTTTTTATGTGCCGTGTTCGAATGATTTAGTTTTCTATTAATGGTAATGATAAAAGGAACTAGATAGGATCCGTTGCATGATTTGTGATATTCGGCTCTTCAATCATAACGGCATATTTTTCATGTAAGGTGCGTTATATTACTAATTTTTTTCGTTTCAACCTTTTTTGAACCTTAAAATATAATATAAAGTTAATTTATTCCAAATCATGACCTAAAAAATATTAAATAGCAAACCAGAGAGCAATAGTTAAGAATAGTTAGATAGACTTGAAATGGCAGAAAAGGCAAACAAAATAAAAACTTAACATGGCAGAATTAGAAAAATGTGTACAAAACAACTTAAAACGCGAGAAAGGTATACAAGTTGAAGGAGAATATACAAAAGTAGAAAAAACAAAAAATATACTATAAGAAAAAAACGCTGTTGAAGTAAACAAAAATCTTGGCACAGTAGGACAGTAGGGAAGATAACATAAGGCCCCAAAAGAGTATAAAAAAACAGATATTGGATAAAAAGAAGCAAAGGGGAAAAACCGAAATGAAACATGAAATGGACTTAACAAGGATTAAAATTCTGACAATAAGAAGAAAATCGAAGGGAAATCTATGAAAAAATGTAAAAGAGAAATAGATTGCTAAAAAGGCAGAATGAAATAATAAAGTGCGTGCTCGAGAGTGAGGGAAAAGGGAAAAAAACAAAAGAACTCACAATGAAATGAAAAAAACAAACAATAGAAATCAAGAGCAAAATGTGCAACAAAAAGTGAAAGAGACAAAAGAAACCCAAACGGGAGGCGAAAGGTAGCCACAAAAGGACAATCACGAAAAAAAGTTTTGCACAAAAAGAATAAAATGTTTAAAGGAAAATTTTCTACGAACCGAAAATGTGCGTGGTGTAAAACAATTGAGAGTTTTCTCTCTCTCTCTCTCATATGTTTGGTTTAGTGCTTTATAAATTCACATTGTGTAATAAACATTCGCACCCATCAATCCATCCGAATGTTATTATTGGAATAAGCTTACCGAGCGATGATTTTATGAGAATCGTACCGATAGCATCGTAAATCTTTTCGATTGGCTGAGATGCATTAAAGTCAATGTTCCGTGATAAACAATGTTACCCATCACCTTCTGCACTCGTGCGATTGAGTGACGACAGGCCGGGAGGACACCGCGAAGAGTGCGTTATATTACTGTACGCTGCCGGAAGAGATAAATAGCGCAGTACCCGATCGTCCACCACAAAGGGTTAGTCCGGTTTAGATGGGATCGAGCAGAGAAACCTGGTGAACCTAGCGAGTAGGAAAATTTCCAGTTTCAATTACAGTGAGAAAGATAGACAAGTTAAGTGCGCTGGGTCTTTTCGATGCAATTTTTTCACGTTTCTACTTTGCGGTGCTTCATGTTTTGTGTTTTGTTTTGCTGGTTTCTTCGGTTTTGCTATGGTCCGCGCCGTTGTTTGTTGTGTTGTTCTATTGCACTGATAGCATTGAATTTTCTCGGTATGGGCGTCAGAGGGAGATGGTGCACGAAGACGATGATGCGGAGGAGGTGGTTTACGCAGGACGATCTTCGTTCGAAGTCGGTGGCCGGCTAGCTGAAGCGTACCAAGAATGGTAGTAGATAAAGCTTATAAAGGGCTCCGCTTCCTTGGCCATTTCCAGTCAGTGTCGGATAGACTCCGGATCTAGTCGCAAAGTGGGAATAGTTGGAATAGAGTGAAGGCATACGAAAGAGTGCTAAGGTAAGAGAGTGTGCTTGGTTGTGATGCTTGGAGCTATGATGGTTCTCAAAAATGAAAAATAGGCAAAAACTCTTATAACATAAAACATCAGAAATTGATGTGTTTAATGATGTAGCTGAAACCTACCGCTGTGAGTGATAATTTCTTAGTGCATTTTATTTTCTTGCATCGTTTTATGGAGTCGACATGATCTTTCATAATGTGCTTAAAAATCGAACATGTTAACTGTAGAACAAGTGCCGGTAATTTATAGTTTTGCTCAACAAAAAATTTGGTGGATTTACAATTTTTGTAGTTGCTATTAAGCGAATTTCTGCTGAACTATACCTTGAAAAGTTGTAACACAATGAAATTATTGGCTGGATGTCCGCTATTTTTATATCAATGATAATAGTTTAGTCGACATATTCCAAAGAGATCAGAAATTAAATTTTGTGGAAATCCGTAAAGTCTTTTCGAATAATTGAACACTGTTGGAAGCATGTGAATCTGAGTTTTACCTTTTTTCAGTTACGTCCAATATTGATTACACAGTGAAACGTTTTTTTGCCTTGGCTTCCATGTATGATTTTTTGATGGAGTTTGATGCGAAAATAAATTTCCCCGAGTTTGAACATATTTCAACTTAAGGAACAACAATGGCGCCATTTTGAATTATTGAGAAATCGGAAATTTTGATTTTTTTTCGACGCCATTTTGTTTTAAGACCAAATATCAAAATTTTATGAGTTTGTCCACTTATTAGCATCTTCTTACCCATATTTAAACAAAAAAAAAAGAACTTAAATGGGACAAAAACTGAGCTCAAAACGGTGATTCTATGAAACCGGTTTTTGGCATGATTTTAGTATATTTCACAAAGCCTAATAATATCGAGTATGTAAGAGTATTAATGGTAATGCACTAATATTTGAAAGTGGTAGTAAAGTTATAGCATATATTGAGTAAAAAAGTCTCAGAAAGCGATTGGTTGGTGTCTGATCTACATATAATGTCAGCAACATGTCGACCTTGCTCCAATTCCCCTACAATACTAAAATAGGTTGATCTCGACGCGAAATTAACTTATTTTCAGTGGTTGGCACCGCTAATCGAAAATTTAGCGACACTAATCGCTAAGTCGCTAACCGGAAAATTTAGCTCGATAATCGCTGAACGCTAAACGCTAAACCCACATTAGCGGAACTTTCGCTAATCGCTAATCGCTAACTTTTTAATATGTAAATAGTCATAGCGCTATATTTATTGCTCATGTTTTGTAAGATTTGGACCACTATGATCTATTTTGGTAAAAAAAGAAAACAATTACTTTTTAAAGCTATTTACAGTAAGAGGTTCACGAAACGGTATTCATATTTGATTTCGTAAAAACAAGAATAACAAAAGTTATTTAGCTTGCATTGAAAATAGATACTCTTAGGAATGTTTTCATGAAAATTCAATTATTATCTGAATCGAAAAAATAGAACCAAAGTTCACATAATTTCAAGCGCATTGCAATTCATCATAGTTCTTGGTGTACCAAAAATTCAATCTAGACCTTGTGCTAGTTCTTCAAAATGCTCCTGTGGCTTGTACGATAACTGGAACTCCATTCTAGGGTAAAAAAACTGACAAAAGTAACTTTCGCAGTAAAGTATCTTCATCTTTCGAAGCAATTTACGTACGCCATCAGCAATTCACAGTTTTTCTAAATATTTCTATTGTCGCTACTCCACAAAATTTAGCGAATTAGCGATTAGCGTTTCGAAGGCCAAAATTTTAGCGACGCTAACAGTTTCGCTAACCAGCTCAAAAATTAGCGAAATCGCTAAATCCCTAACTGCATTTTTGCGTCGCTAATTAGCGAATTAGCGAATTAGCGGAATGGTGCCCACCACTGCTTATTTGACATCTGTTTAACGTAATATCAAGAGTGTAAGCGATAACTTAAAGATACAATAACAATACAATAACAATTTGGATTCACATGATCCTCTCCTTTATGCGGGGAGGGGGTCGCGAATATTTGATCCGTGGTGGCACGGGACCCTATAAATTTGACTTGCGGTGAAATAGGAGGTAGCCAACAGCAAAGTAGTCAAGGAAGTCGGTCCACTCCAGCAGATTCGTTGTTTTTCAGCCGACCAATCCCCTTCTCCATCTTTACGAGATTAGGGCTGTAATCCTGTTGTCTTCTGTTCGTGCACCACTTTCAATTGCCATACCGTCCTCGCGCTCTGTAATATCGCCAGTCAAATGCTCAGCGATATGCTGCTTGAACATTTCCATCACCTTACACTCATCCTGCACATATTGGCTTGCGGCTCGTAGTCTTTGCGGCAGCTGTTCAGCTGCTCGTAGAACTTTTGATTGTTGTTAGCTTGGTACAGCTCTGCCATTACTACGCGAACTCGGTCCTCTTGTTGGCGCTTTTTTCTTCGCAGAACTGAGCTTTTGCTGTTCCGTTCCACGTTCGCTCTAGTACGGTGTTGTAGCATTCTCGTCGATGCCGCGGCGTTGGACTTCGAGGGTATTATGCACCGTCGAGCATACAGCTAATAGGTAGTGGTCCGAATCCTTATTCGCACTGCGGTAACGTTTGCGGTAAAAAAACGGATGGTGATGAAAAAAAAACTAAGACCCCATTTATGGTAATTATATTATCTTATTTGCAAAAAAATTCTGCACCCTTGCGAGCGGCCTTCCGGCAGTTAACCGGAACATTCGTCATGGCGGACAAAAACATGCGTGTAGGCATGTTTTTAAGCTCATTCTTCGTTTTTTTATTTCCTCCTCCTCCTTTTCTACGACAAAATTGTTGGAATAGATCTTGCGCTTCAACTTTGTCCAGAAATTCTCGATGGAACGCAGCTGGGGGACGTTGCGCGAATTCGCCGACTTCGGTGCCACATCGATATGCAGCAGCTCCATCTCCTCCAACGATCGCTTCGAGTAGTGGGCCGACGTCAAATCTGGCCAGAACACCGTATCTCCGCCCTTATGGAATTTATTGATGAACGACGCAACTTCTGGCAGGCACTTCGTACTATAAATTTATCCGTTCACGGCCAGCCCGGAGCGAAAGAAGAGCAACTTTCTCGCTGATTGTCAGCCACAGCCGCACCTTCTTGGGGAACTTGGTCTTTGAAATAAACTTCACCTCGGTGCTCCCTTCTTTCGTTGGAAGGTAAAATACGAAGTGCCCTGCTAATCGTTGCCATCCGGGGTGAGATAGGTCTCATCGTCCATCATCACTGCCACGTCACGATTCGCCGGGAAAATCGACTTGACCATCTTATTCAACCGCCGTCGCTGCGTCATTGCCTGCTGCTCCGAGACTAGTGGACGGGACTGCCGCTTCCTGACATGTATGTCCATGTTCTGCAGATACTTTTTCACTGTTTTACCGCATGCACCAACCTCCCGGCCGAGTGCACGCAGCGCTTTAGCCACTTTTCCCTCGCTCTTCCTCTTCAGCATCCTTTGAAGCTTCTTGTCGCTCAGGGTCGTTGGCCATTAGGAACCGGGCTTTCTTTCGATGCTTTGATCGTTGTCCAATAGTGTCAAGATGTTATAGGCACAAAGTGCCGCACGATGTCGGTTTTTGACGCGGCGGGATACCGTTCTTTGAACGCGCACACTTCTGAGCGGAGTAGCTTCACTTTTTTCGCCATCGTTTCGTTAGAGTTCGACTTATAGAGCTGTCAATTTTTTTTTGCTAACTCATGGGTTACTATGATTGATGATGCATGAGTAGTCTCGTCAGTGCGATTAAAGGTGAACCCATGAAAAATCGGCAATTTTTGTCCATTTTTTTACCGCTAACGTTAGTAGCGATTCCTCGGTTATCTCAGGAGCGTCAGCCGAAATCATGCTCATTGGGATATCGGAAGCGGCCAGTACAGCTTCAGTAGTAGCAGCAATTGTATTGAAAACAGTAGACAAATGATCAGCAAACAGTTCACGTTTAATCAATGGGTTCATAGTAGATTTATCATCTAGAAAAACCTTTGCTGGGATTCCATTATTATTCCTTCGCTTCGTTCCAAAAAACTTCCAATCACTTTTTGGGTTCCGCCGCAGATTGATTTGCGTGTTAGCAACGTACTGTATATACAATCGAGTCTTGAATCTACGGTACGATTGACTTGCTTGCTTAAAATTGCTACCATAGAGAGTCTGCCATCACTATGATTTTCCCTAAACATATTTTGCATATTGTGTACAGAGATTTTTGAAATTACTCATAAGATTGATCTTGTAATGATATTGCTCAACAAAAATAGAATGCAGTAGACAAAAATAAGCTTAAATATCACAATCGAACCTGTCATGCGAATCTGTCATACATCGCTTCGATTCGTGAGTGTCAATTGACTAACTGTTCTTTGTGCCAGAGCCGACGGTCGTTCTACATTCACAAGCCTACTGAGACGCATACTAACGAAACGAAACCAAATAAAAGGCTTGATCGTTTACAAGCCTGCTTGTGAACCTAATTGTGATCAAGTTGCATAACTTGAGATGCAAAGTATACACCACATGTTTTGCAACTTTGCAAGGATTTTTGTACGGGAGGGCAGTATAGATCGAAAGGACATTGAAAAGGAAAAGCCTTGGTGCTTCATTCCACTATCGGAATTCGACCTTCTGTTTACTATATACTGACTCCGCGGATAACTGTTTAGTGTACCGGACAATGGGACACCCGAAACAATGTTCAATTCTAAGAGATGGAGGTAGTAAAATCGAAATTTAAACGAGCATTTTGCTCAATGACCGAAAAAACTGCTATTAGTTACTCTGTTTTTATATTATTTTAACTTTCTTGTACTTACTTTCACTAAATCCAATATATTTTCATCAATAAACTTGATTTTGCTGTACTACTATATTGAGTCAACGGATTTTTTTAGTTTTGTTCTTTTGTAGTTCAGCTTTAGCTTTGTTTTCGGTTTCCATTTCTGCTTCCATCTGGATCAGTTCCACAAAAACTGTTTCAATTTTTTTTATTTTGTCATTTTTGATTCGACTGAAACATTGCATAGACGTTTATATGGGCAAAAGATGCCATTTTGTGCTATTGGTTTAATTTTTTAAAGGCGACTTATTTTTGAGAAGCTATTTACTAAAATACTATGTTGGGAACTCCCCATCTGGTCTCGAGGTACGATGCTGGCATAACAAGCCGGTCGTCGTAGGTTCGAGTCTCGACTTGGGAGAGACTGTTGGTGTCAGTAGGATCGTAGCGCTAGCCCCGCAATTGTCCTGTACACTTAACGGTTGGCTGCGAAGTCTGTGTATAGTAAACAGAAGGTCAAGTTCCGAATCGGAATGTAGAGCACCAAGGCTTTTTTATGTTGGGAACTTATTCGACAAAATTGTAGATAATAAATTTATCTTTTTTAAGCAAAAAAAATTTCCGCTGTTGAAACTTTTTTTTAAAATTAAAACCTAATTATCTCAAAAAGCTTATTTACTGTCCGATCATGGAGAAATCAAGAGAAAAAGTTATAATTACTTGAAAACAAAATTTTTTTCGCAGGGTAGATTTTTTTTGGAAGGAGAAAATTGTTATCTTCAATTTTGCCAAAGACATTATACCAATTAACCAACCGTTAAGCTGGAAAAAAAAATAAGTAGTGCACTCTATTGGTGATTATAACCGGTGACAACTGAAAATTTGATTTTTTTCTACCGCCGTCAAAACAAGGGGGATAAACTTAGTGAAAAACTGATTTATTTCTCATGAAGATACAATCATTACGAACTAACAAAAAATATTGAACATTTGAGAAAGGTCCGTTATCCGCCTTCCGAAAAAGCTTTCTTATGATGCCGAAACAAGAACGTTGTACGGCCTTCAAGTCCGCTTTTCAAATGCATCTCTTGGTTCTACCAATCAACAGTTCGCAATTAGTTGATCTTCAGTTATTTTTGCACTGAAGGAACTCAAAATCCCAAAGAAATTTTCGATTGGACGACACTGAGGTAGATTCATTGAGTTGAGTATCTGGGGTACACATGAGGTCGAGTGGTTGTTCAGAAACGTTTGTGTTTTTTTTTTTTTCGAAGTAATGTGATGATATTTTATCTGATCAAAACACAAACTTTTCATCGGTATGGTGTTAGAAGAAATGGAATAATGATGTTGTTTAAACATTCGTTCTGGAATTAATTTTGATTGATAGCCAAACCACTACACAATGCACACAAAACGTCCAAACGCGTATAACTGTGATGTTATCTCGTTACGCTGAAGGAAGCATGTGCAAAACAACAAAAAATTTTAAAGCTCGTTCTCTCAATTGTGATGAGTCGGACGAGTAACTCTTCCACCATTTTGTTGTACGAACCTGAAGCTTCAAAACTTCCTGGCTTATATCTTTTTAACCAAAATTAATCTTTGCATAGAGTCTTCATAAAATTTTTAGGCATGACTAGGCCTAAAATTCTCCAGAACATTGTATTTGGTAAAAGAAAAATAAAAAAACAAGTTAGAAGCAGAATTTACTGAATTTACGGGCATTGTCATATGAAACCCAAATTTTCTCAAATTCTACTATATATGTAAAAAGAAAAAGATCTGTTAGCAAAGTTGTTTGTAATTAAATTATCTACAACTTTGCTGAAGATAACTTTGAGTTTCATGTACAAACAAAAGAGCTACAAATTTTATTTTTGTCATAGTAGGCTATGGCTATTGTTACATAACACCATAATGTGAGCAAATTTAATACAAGCAATTGCTTCGAAGATACTACAGTTCTAAAGTGAAACACTGGGATACTACAGAATTAAGTTCGCGACATTACTATTTTAAACCACTGTGAACTAGGGATAAACCATGACTTAGACAAAAAGGAAAAAATTCATTTCTGCCCTCTGCTCTGGCTGGTCTTCCACTGTCTTCCCGGCGGATTATAGTTGAGGTTTGCAGTGAATCATACGGAATAGAAACTGGAAGATTTTCACTTTCAAAACCGTAAACTTTTCGCCAAAATTGTTGCGCAGTTTGAAGTGAATTGTTCAATAAGCTTGCGGAAAGCTCTTTGTTTCGATGCCATTTTGGACAAAATTGGGCATGCGTGAAGAAAATAAAAAATACTGGCAAAAAGGACAGAGAGTCCTTTGAAATACATACTCTCATTTCTCTCTGAACGTCTTTGTTGTGCAGTAAGAGAGCCTCTTAAAAATTGTCACCAAGGTTGCCGTATTTAATTTTGTTTATTTGGCTGGAAAAATCTGACAATTTGTTCAACTCGGTAGAAAATCTGTTCAAAAATCTGTGCAGAGCATTTGGATTTCGTGTTGCCTTCAGATACCCCTCGTTTAATTATTTAGGGGCTTTGACAAATAGTTTGTGTAAGTAAGTATGTTACGAGCAGATCTGAAAATGATGCAAAATTTCGAATTTTTGGGAGTATATGAAAACTTTTCATACGCTCTCCATCAGATATAACACTGATAGCCCTGTGTGCACCGGTTAAAAAGTGTTAAGAGTCACGATGAAATTTTGTTTTAAAACCGCAGCAATCCGAAATTACTGACTTCCATCTAAATATGCATTAATACTTTGAACAAGGTAAATATTTTTAAAATTTGCTATTTGCATATTGCTATTGCTAAATTTGCAGCATGCTATCTCTTTCTATGTTGAATGAGTGAAGAGTCTTCCCGACTAAAGTGACAGGTATATGGAATTTTTGCTGGGCGCCTGCCTCGGGTCTTTATTTTAAAATAAAGCCCCGATATATTGCTTACTGTCAAATGTGTAGAGTTTAGATCGGGCTGCCATCCCCTTGGATAACTCGCTGTATTTGGCAAAAATCTATTATCTGTGTGTACAGATCCTGTGTCATCGATTTATTTGAAAATGATAGTTTTGAGAAGGGAATCATAAAAAAAAGAAAAGAAATACAATGTTTTCTTGAAAATCTCGGAAAGGACTACACTTAGATTAGATTAGATCTTGATGAAATAACTTTTTTTTTCGCTTACGAGGCCATTGGTTCTAGATATCATCATTCTTACGCTCCAGTAAATTTTCCGATTAATTTGCGCCCACGCGCATCCCAAAAAACCGATGCAAGCGAATAAAACTGTTTTCGTCTTCTTCGGAGGCGATTACCTTCATCCGGTTTATTGTTACGTTTGTGCTTTCGCCTTGGATGTCAAATGGTGGGTCAAAGCTTCGTTCATGATTATGAATCGACGTAGAAGTACATCATTTCCAGTGCGGTCACCGCGTTTGGTCGCCTCTTACAAAAGACAAAAAGACTTACACCGACTTTAATTATTCGTCAGTTTCAAAGAGACTACATTGTTTTAGGTGAATTCCTCGATCGAAACGTATTAACTCATTCCCGGCGGAGAGAAATCAGATTTTTCCTTAGAAAAAGACCTTCAAACTGTTATTAACTACCTAGCAACTACATGTTCAATTGACACAAACTGTGTTGCGTATTGAATTGAATTTTGTCTGATCCAAGCGCTTTTCATCGCCTTTACCCGGCTCCCACAGGCAAGCGAACAAACATTTTTCGCTTGTTGTCGTCAAAACAAATCTATTTCAATACTGGTGAATACTCTATTAGCATTTTATTAGAAAATTATAAATTTTCCTTAAAATGGCATTGTATGCATTTTGTATGCTCATTTTGTATGCATTTTATGACATGCATTGCATTTTAAGTACACGTGCTAGAAATAACGCCGAAGCATGAAATATTGTATCCTGTTTCGCGCATTTTTTACCATTCTGGCAGCTCTCCATTAAACTATCGGAAAGGTTTATGTCTACACTAAGAGTTTTTTTTTTCGACTAAAAAAGGAAACGCTCACATATATTGAAGTGACACATCATTCTGTTTCCTACAATAGCAAAAAAACGGAAGCCTCCAAGTTGCGTGCACGCGTTTAAGCGGAACTGAATTCGATGCCGACCAATTGTAATGAAAGCTGATGGCAAGGACGAAGCTTGCGTTCATCCGCATCTAGCAACAGCCCGCGAGGGCTTTTTTATGTCGATGCCGTGCGCCTGCATTGTCCAATTTTCTGGACCAAAGCCAAAGCTGTCCGGCAAAGTCGATAAGACGAAAGTCTGGGCTGTTCGGAAAGTTTTTTTTTGTCGAGTGAGTTAAAAACGCCCGGACCGATGGCGACCAACGAGAACACACATAAGCGTCCGTTATGCGGACCACAAGCGTTACCACTGCGTGTGGATTCGTCTGGTGGCTGCTAGTCTGAAGGTTGGGCTGGGATGACATTGAAACATGGAACCCACTGACCCTGGGATGGTGATGCGGTTTCTGTGTAGGACTTTGCTTTTCTGAACGCCGATGCGAGGACTATCCGGTTGCTGCAACAGGAAAGTGCAGTTATTGCTGTTATGTTTTATTCAAATTCGGTCTCGTGGCAGTAATTTATTTTGCCTGCGATTTATATTGCGGTTGAAGTAGGAACAACTCAGTGATGACCAAATAGTACGCATGATTTATCTCTCTTTGTGTGTGGATTTTTTCAAATGTTCGAAATTAACTACTGATGCTCTAAGAAACTGCACTCTTATTCCCGCTTGAATCCATTCTAGTAAATTAATTCACTACTTATTTTTCTCTCTATAATTAGATGGGACGACTGTCTTCGCTGATTCTACTGCTAGCAGCTTTCGCCGGATGCCAAACGGCACCAGCCACCACCACCATCATCCAGCCTGCACAGTACTATCTACTCCAACCCCAGCCGACAACGTTGAAGATTCAGCCACATCTTATTCAACCGATTCAGCAGCTAAAACTGCTACCCAAACAACAACAACTGATCTACTATTACCCCTCGATTCCTCTGGGAAGCCAAATTCATGACAAGCCGATTCAATTGATCACCCTAAAGGATGAGGAGGAGACACCCTGGTGGCAGGGTTTCGTCAATTTCTTCCAGCCAAGTACAGAAAAACCTGCGGAAGCACCCGAATCGGCGACCGAAGCTCCAGCTGAAACGGACTCCATGAAGAAGCAACAAATGTTTATGGCGCCAGCCGATGCTGAACAGCTTCCCTCGAAAGCTGGGGTTCAATATAATCCTCAAGGGCACCGGTATTACATCCTATCTGGGGCTCCGCAGTTCTACGGTAACTTCGATGCTCTTCAAAATCCTCTAAACCCAATTTTCAGTCTGCAGCCATTGCAAGCTATTCACGCAAGGGCCAATTCGGACATCCAAGCACTAGACGACCAACAACGTCTGCAGCCCCAGATTGTAACATCGATCGCACCCATTGCACCCGTCCCGGCACCTGTTCCTGCCCAGTTGAAAAACGATCTTCTGGAGTCGCATCCGGATAAAAATCATGCCGATCGGAATTGGGCGCGCTCATTGGATGATGAACCGAATCAGGAGCCTGAAAAGCAGGGTTTACCGCAGATTCAGGGTCGCTCCCAGCAGGATGATGAGGAAAACGGACAGAATCTTCCTCAGGCTGATATGGACGAAAGCAAAAAAGAAGACCGTGAGGAATCGCGAGCATCGCACGAGCCTTCTGTTGCTGCGGTGAAGCCAACTGGATTAGCCATCGCTGGCAATGGTGGGCTAGCTGCTGCTGCTCCAACCGGAACTGCCATCTCGGGAAAGAAAGGTTTAGCCTTGGCATCACCTTCCGCTACTTCTGTGGCTGGTAATTTCTTCGGCGATGATGACGATGATAAGAAAAATTAGATTTTTGAACGAATCGCACAACAAACAATAAAGAAGAATAATGACTGAACCCTTGACTCCGTTTACTCATGAAAACTCTGAACCGGAACTAGTGATAAACAGCTCAAACTGTGAGCTGTCTGGAAATCTCGACAATGGTGCTGGTAGAAAAAGCTTACTGGGTGAATCGATCTCCACGAGGGAGGCGATCGTCCCACATTAGCCATTATAGGTACGCAAGGATATTTTCGTATACGTAATACTAACCGTCCCTGGCAAGTGGAATCCTCTAACGGGATTTCACGGCAACAGGATCGTAAACCGGACTGACAATCCCACCTCAAAGAGCGCGGGAATTACTTCTAGACCTACTTACGTATCGAAGCAATTTGGATTCAAAATCGTAGCGTTAGATTATTTAAATTAATAGACGAAATTTTCAGTAGGTATAATTATGTTCCATTCATTAGCCATTAAGTGTATCATTCATCATTCATTCATCCGTTCCGAGTTGCTAATGGGTTGAGCTGAAGATTATGGAAAATACTGATTAGTTTTCAATGTTCAATGTTTAACCCATTGAAAACTCATAGTTAACAACCGCCATGCATTTCATCACGATAAAAATTATATGAAAAGAAAATAACAAAAAAAAAATATACACAAAGAGAAGATAAAGATATATAAATTATTTCTCCCAAATATGTCCCAGCTGATTTTATGAAACAGTCGCAAGTATCTTATTTGTGAGTGAATCGATATTTTGGTATGTTTACCATTTGATGTTTGAATTTTGAAAGGCCGTATCAGATTTAATAGACGACATAAAACATTGCACCTAAAAACTATCTCTGTTAGGAATCTCTCCTAAAACGACACGGAATTCAGAATTTTTCTGACAATCCCTAGGGTATACTGAACTTCAGTAAATTCTGTGACAAAATCAGGATCATGGCTTATAAGAGATAGTTAAAGAGGCTCATAGCTGCTCATAAATCCACTGCAAGCCATAGTTGGAATGGCGATGGCATCCATTAAGGGGTCACGCAGGTTCCGATCAATTTTTCGAAGGATTGTTTTCGCTGTTTATGCTATTGATCACTGGCGCCTTGTAACCGAAACTGGTTTTGGTCTTGGTGAAAATCTTGTCCGCGGGAAAAAAAATTGAATAAAAAGGTTACGACGAACGAAAATACAACTTAATAAAATAACTAAACTATACAACTTTATTGGGAAAATTTCTAGTATTTTCAAACATGTTTTCTGTGACGTCATATGATTTTAAACCTTTCCCCTAACCTCCCGCCTCTCGCATACATCACATATCGTCCCGATTTTCTTAACTCCCTAATCGCTCTATATGCGTGAAGTACTGTATGGAAGCCCCTTGTCTCTGTCAACGCTCAAGGTCATTTTCAGTTGACAGTCGTCAGAAGATAATGACGTAGTTGAACTTAGCTTTCTATTGAATATCACTTCATATTCGTTTTCGAGCCCCTCAACTGTCAAACTCAATGCAGTAGTATTCGAGCAGCATTCATGTGACTCACAAAGTGCTCGAAGATGAAACAAATGTTTTTCAATTAAATGTGACAGTTAGCAGCGTCATTATCTCCTGACGATCGTCAATTGCGAACTAACCCCCCTCCTCCTGCACTCTAGAATCGAGTCTCTTGCTGCTGCCCACAATCGATCATTCTGTGGATTGTGTGGCTGCCCAGGGTCGAAACGTTTCTCCTCAGTGTCTCTTTTTCTGAGTGGACTCAGAAACGCCGCTTTACGCTTCTTGAAGGCCTTACATCCATGGTCAATTGTCAAATTTGTGAACAGATTCATACGCGTAGCTAAGGAAGGTGACGCCGACCACTCCCTAACTCTTGACATTGGCGTAGAATGCTAATGATTTGGTTCAATGATCTACTATTTTTCCAATCATTTTTGAAAAATTATCCCTGATATCTAAAAAAATAAAAATATTTTCCATTTCTGTTTTTTTTTAAGTTTTTTCATATATTCGCCTCCAAAGATGCAATTCATCGAACGTGGTACAAACAAGCGCACGAGCAGACTATTTGGTTCACGTGTACATAAATCGAATACAACTGCATGCAATCCAGTATCTTTACTGGCTAAAGGCTGTAATCCTTAAAACGGCCAGTTACAGCCTCCAGCAGAACATCGACGTCAGGCTCGAGTTATTGACCACGCCGTCGATCTTCACCACGACAGAGTCATTCCATAAAAAAAGAATAAAGAAAATACTATTTAATTTTAGCATGGGGTTCAAATGGTGAGTTGACAACCAGGAGCTGCGGAAACACACGCGAGCCGGGTACAACTTTCGTTGTGATGGATAAAATGCAGAAGCGCATGATTGGGTGGTGGCATAGAACAAATATGCACCTTCGAACAAAACGCAGCTTCTGCTTCAATGACCAGACATAAAGGTGAAACTGGTGACCAGCTAAAATGGTTAAATTAATCATAATCAAGTTAAGACAGGTCCGCATTCAAGAGATCTTTTGTGCGGAAATTTAATAACAATTCACAATCAACTAGAAAAAATCTCTCATCCATTCAAATGTTGATTAACAAATTTTCTTGGATCGTACACACTGCGACTGTTGAAACAATTTTGACCACTTAGAACTTAGTTAAAAACTACTTAGTGTTAGTAAGAAACTACTCAAATATTTTCTTCGGAGTTGGAAACCGAATTTCTCGACTAACGACAGTAAATTTTTTTCTCGTGCTGTTTATTATACCTATCATCGTGAGTAATACATATCAGACGCGCTATACACAATACTGCTTGCGACATTAGGTATAATGTAAAAAAAACGATCATCGTTAGTCAAGATATTCATTCGGTTTTCAACTCGAGTAACAATGAAATTCATAAAAAAATATGTACATAAAAAAAGTTGCACGTATGCGGGTGGTACTGTACGATTATTATGAATAGGCACTCTCGCTTTACCAGTACCGAACAGAACAAACAATTCGCCCGATGAAAGAGTGGCGAGAGCTCGTACACAGTCTTTTTGCTTTTTAGTTTTGTCTGAGGGCAAGAGAGACCGAAATAAATCTTCACCACAAGCAGGTATGAATGGTATAAGTAATGAAAATTCTGAGTGTAAAATGCGTTTCTTCCACCGCTATGTGTCGATACTTGTCACAAATATCAAAAAATTGGTCGCAGTGACGAAAATACCCAACACGGAAAAAAATGTGTCGATACTTAAAATAATGAGATTTGGTCTCGTTTTTGGTTATTTAGTTGCATACCTGTTCTGTGATTGTAGCCTGGCAGAGGCCTAATGCGCACGGCCAACACAATAGAAAGGTGTTTTCACATTGAAAATTAGATACGGCTTTACTGGAGTAAGTGTTGGCAAATGCATCTACCGCTAATACCGCCGCTATCGTACGAAAGCGCGTCGTTTAATGTGGGGAATAATATCAACAACGAAAACTGACGCGCGTCTAAGCACACCCGAACTGTTTCGCCGTGCCGCTTCCATTTACTCCTTATAACATCGGTCTCAGGGAAGTACCGGCTGCACCTACCGCTGAGGCTGTTACCATACTGCTACTGGTGCCCAAAGCTATTAACTCTTCATACTTAGTGTTTTATTTGTTCTCAAAAGAACAATTGTTCAATTACATATCGGATATAATGCAATCGCATCTCTGTAATATTACCGACAGTAATATTCTTCTGAACAAAATGATCCAAATTTTCCATTAGAGGGAGTGCCGGCTGATGTACGGCAAAAATCTCGCCCAATCGCTCGCGTTAGCGTTCAGCCTGGTAGAGGCCTGAGACGTGGTGACCAACCACAGGGCAAGTGATTTGTTTAATTTGAAAGCAGCCACAGGCGCAACCCGCTGCTATTGTCTGTTACTGCTGACTCAGTGCTAAGTGCTGATATCTGCTGCTACTGCTGTTAACGTTGTGGATGGTCCATCCAGGTCACCTTCCGACTAATGAATGTAGCTAGTTTTCCCAGAAACACTCTTTTATAGCCGAAGGGTGCTACGAAATAGGCCACGCCTTTCAGTTCAGTTTTTCAATTCTCTAATGTTCTTCAGACGAATTATTCCACAATTCGCATAGGATTTTTGTATCCAGCGACTAAACACCGATGGTGCCCTCACACACGCAACGGTTTTAACCCGTATCTTATTGCGGTTTGTAACATCAAGCGATTCCGTTTGCTCGCTATTGCGTGTTGCATCATGTTGCAATTTCGCAGCTGAGAGACGACGAAATTCTGTTCATGCTGATTGATTGAATTGACTTCATATTAGCACTGCATAGTCGAACTAACTGCTTTTGTGAATGCGTTCTAAGTCTGAAACGTGAAACAGAAAAGGTTGGATAGAAGATAAATACGCTAAAGACAAAATATCTGCTAGCAGGGGGAATCGAGAGCGATAGGGCTTGCATAGGCAGTAGCGTAGTGATCGACGAAGATTAGTTCTAGGTGGTTGACGAGTTTGTGTACGTCAGACAACAACTGCAGCAGGGAATTTCGCAGACGTGTAGCTGGAAGTCGTGCCTACTACGGATTCTACAAGACGTTGAGTTCTGGTAACCATCTTCGTGAGGATAACGCATGGATGTGAAGAATGAACCACGAGCTGGTGCAACTCTACAGCGAACCCAGTTACCAGAAAGACGCTGAAGCTGGAAGGGTACAATGGGCAGGGTATGTTGTAAGAATGCTGAACAACAATTCGTCTCGAATTAGGCCTGTACAAGACTTAGAAGCACGCATCGAGCTCGAGGTTGAACCAAGTGGAGTAAGATCTTAGAAATGTAGGACACTCAAGAAACTGGTCCTGAGGGATGTTTCGTCAGGAAAGTAAGTAATTTTAGCAAGTCGTTTCTAATTTCGCTAAAACTTGTTCAATTATTCCTGTTTGATAAAGAGGTCATTTTATGATAGCAGTTCTGTTTCAAAAGGGCCTATTTAAAAATGTGACTGATGAATTAAATATTCTATATCTCATTTTTGGATAACCCCTTTTAAAACATCAGTTGTGAGTCAACATGAAGAACTGATTCATAAAATGACTCCTTTATCAAACAGAATAACTGTGAAAAATTTCAACGAACTCGGAAATGATCGTTCAGTATCAGTTTACGAAGTAGCTGAAATGTACATGGGACATCCCATGTCAAGTGATCAGGCAAATGCAACGACCCTCTCCGATTCACTTCAAAATGAATAAAATGACTTGTTTTAGGTCGAAACTGAAAAATCCAGAGTTTTGAGTCAATCGGACAACCCACCTCCAATTTCGAGGCTCTCCATTTTTGTATTTTTGGACAAAAAATCATTTTTCATGTTTTGGAAAAACATCATATCTCAGAGACCGTAGGAGCTACAGACAATATTAGACACTCTTTTTAAAGGTAATTAAATTTACAATCGAATGTGTCATCGAATGGCATTATCAGATTTTGTGTTGCCAATATTGATATTTTTACGTTTAAAAACTAAAACTTCGTTTATCTCAAAACACCCCCAATTTTTTTTAAATCTGCTGTCACCAATGTGTTCAGCGGAAAATTTTACATAAGAATCGCCTATCCACAGAATGCAATATGCGCCGTTGCGGAGATATTCAACTTTTAAGATAACTTTTTTGTTTATGGTATAGGGTTTTTAATTTTTAATTAAACCCAACTTTACCCTACTCTTACAAACACTCGCACAGTCGATTTACTCTCACCTCAGAAGTGAACTAAACAAACAAAACCTCCAAATTGTAATTATGGTACTTATGTTGCTTCAATATTGTTGTAGTAACAATTTAAAGAATTGATCTTTTGTTTTGTTACGCCAATGAAAATAACCAAAGGCACAAAGAGAGTTGCACTCTGTTTGGACAGGATCGAGTTCAGTTCATTTGAAAATTATTGTTCAGTAAATTGAACACAATAAAATAAATTAAATACAAAAGCACTTCAACAAAATTCTATCAATTAAAAGAAGTATGATCAAATAACCAGACGTTCACAATACAACCAGCTCTACATGTTACAATTCCGTGAATTAACGTTATCTCTTCTGTTCGATAGGCTTTGTGGCCAACTATTCATAAACAGGCAAAAATTTAGGATTGCGATACAATGCATCCGGCTCGAGAAGCTGCTAACGCGAAGTGACTGGTTTGTAACAACGTTTGTCTGCTGATCGGCGGGTTTCTCAAGAAAATGTCAGTAATAAAAGTTTCGAATTTTTCTGTGTATTTTTTTTTTCTAATAATACTTCACCACTGCACATTACTACTTGCCATTGTTCATTAGTTTTTAAGCTGCTTCAAATTTTCCATCAGAATTTTCACCGAGTCCACCACATCCAAAGCCACTTTCGGCTGCGGCACAGAATAGTTGCCGCTCGGCAGATCCTCGAAGTTACTGCTTCTTCTGGCGAGAACCGACCGCAGATGGTCACCATCGTAGTACAATCCGATGCTTCCGTAGAACGGCTGGAACTGCTTCAAGAGAGCGTTCTGCTGTTCCAAACGGTACCTGGCAACCTTGTAAACCTGGACCATATTGCACAACACATGCGAATAGAAGTCAACGATTACGTCCATGATTTGGGGGTACCAAGCCACCGGTGAGTGTATATGGATTTCCTCGATATAGGTTGCGTGATGATGCCCTGGTTCTCCATCATGCGCGGCTACTCGAGGGGCGCTTGACAGCAGCAGAATTTCGGCAGCCACAGCTGTGATCAGAACAGCGCCGAAATACATGTCGTCCAGTTGATGGTCAAAAGAAAACTCCTCTCTGTACGGGTTCGGTGAATTGCAGATAAAGGCTAAAGGGGTGAGAAAGTTGCCTTTCACCTTGACACTGAATGGAAAGTGATTCTTTTTTGGGAGGAGTTTTCGATGTTCAGTAAAACAAAAGACATACTGTTAAACTTTATTTTCTTTATTAAGGGTAATCGATATTAATTGTAATAACCAACGAAATCTTGGTTGGTATTTGAGACCAGGTTTTGTAGAATTTCAACGTTATTTACCGCAAGTGCTTGGATGTCGTTGTAGACAGCGACTAACTCTTCCGAAGCAGCGAGATATCGTTTTAATTTCTTCATGCTTCTATCGGACATGGGTTGAAACTGTACAAATTCAGTCTTGGGATTTAAGCCGGCACGAGGCGCATCGAGGTTGTAAAAGTCTGCGCTGGTAAAATTGGATGTCATGAGTTTTTTGATCAGCTCAGGCATTTGCATCTGGTAATGTTTTGTCGATCCGTCGGTATCGAAATGCTCGAAATTGATGGCTGGTCGCGAGGGAGGCGCAGGAGCTCCATCCTTCTTCGTTGCTTTGTGTGATTGGTGAATGTGTTCTTTTTGTTTCTCACCGGGTAGATCGTTTTCCTGACGGGACTGAACCGGTAAGGGGTGATTCGGCTTGGTGTGTGTAAATTCTCGGTGTTCCTGTAGAGGGGCAGTCAGTTTATCTCCGTACTTGGTCGATACTTTCCAAAAGGATGAATCGATTGCCGTCGCCCTGCCGATGGTGAAGATCGCCAGCAACAGCAGTGACAGCACTTGTGGCAACTCGGTACTTATTTTGAGTTTCATCGTGGGGAAAGTTTCGAATAGTAGACGTATTATACTTGCCAACAGCTTAAACTGAAATGAGTTCTGGGAGGAAGTAGGACCGCCTTTTAACTGTTGTATTTTGCGTAGTTGACGCTGCTGTTGGGGCGAAAAAGTGATAGAAGCCAATAGATTTGAAAGAACAATAAAATATAAATTGTTTAGTTTAATCGAAAAATATTAGACATCGTAATCCTGGAATAAAACATGCATAGGAATGGTGCAAACTGAAAAAATATTTTCTAACAAAAACTTTTGATATCTAACATTGTCTCTTATTGTGTTGAGTTTCAAGAGAGTTAAATAACCTTTACTAAATTAATTGGTGATTTTAAAATCTATTATTTAGAGTATGGGATATCAAATTGATTTTTTTTTACATTTTCGAATGGAAATTCAGATAATTTCCCAAAAACCATCCTTTTACAACTTTTCTCTTACTCTTGTCATTTTTCAAATAAATCGTTATTATATTAAAGGTCCCGAAAACTGACCTTTCAATTGTTTTTCTAAATAAATCTTCTAGAAAAAATCTACAAAGCTTAGCTTGCTTAGTCAAGGAAGGCCCACACATTGCTATCCATTTTGAAATATTTTGCCCACGAAATGAGTGTAAAAATAACATTTTCATATGAAAGCGAAGTAGCAATTTCAATATTGTGGCTAATTTTGCCATTGATTGCAGCAACTCGACTGAATTGTTCATACATAAATATAATAACCCTTGTGTAGGGTAAATGTATCAGTACTCATACTACCAAATTACTTGTGGTTTATGTTCCACTATGAACTTATAATATAACTTTTGAACTGTTAGTTTAAAATAATTATTTTTCTTGGTTTTCTAAAATTGTTAGCAATAGATATTGAAATTATCTAAATCACAATGAATACTCTGGAGGAACTTTGCGATTCATGATGAATATTTGCGAACCCCATCTGGCAAGAAATTTCTTTCGAAGAAGCGACAAAACTCTTGTACAATCAATTATGTATTTTTTTATCATTCCACTCAATACCGTTTAACAAACAGAATTTGATTTTGCTGCGGCAGCAGCTTGGCAATGTTAAAGAAAGCATCGAACTGATCGAACAGTACCCAGATCGGAGGGTTTTGGTTCATATCACTAACCAAACTGGACGCTCCAAAAAAGAGATTCAGCACAGCTTGCGGATCCTTTGCACCCTGCTGAGATTCTAAGAGTGCCTTCTCCAGTCGCGAAACGGCCTCCTCCGATAGTTTGTACTGCGCCTCGGCCTCAGCATCACCCGCGGGAACTCCTTCTAAACCGGCTAATGTGTTGAAGGTTATACGGGGGTCTGTTCGTACAAAACTTACAGCAAAAATCAACAATAGAGATACGAGCAGTCGCGGTTTTTGTGACATTGTGAAATTATCTGTAAGTAAATTACGATATCGATGAAGCCGGGTCTCACAGCAATGAACACACCTGCATCAGTTCGCTTGTTGTAATGAAATGTTTTTGAGAGATATTCTTGCCATGCTGAGGTAAGAATACTCATCGCCAAAACGATCCCCTCCACCGGTGCGGTGAAAGTTTGGAAAGCCAAAACGATAATTTCAGCGACTAACTGGCTGGTAGAGAAAGGACACAACGTGCAAATTTTCTTCAGGGAGCATCTACTTGGCAATTTTCGTTCAGTTGATGTTCTTCTCTGCAGCAAGTCGTATCTAAATTGTAAACTCGAAAATTCAATAACAATGAAACTTGCAACCTTAGCAATCATCGCCGTACTTTTGTTTGTGGCTACTGCTAACGGACAATCGGATAAACCGCCCGCAGAAAATTTGCCAGAGATGCATTCGCAAGAATCGCAATTCTACAGTGATGAGCGGTACGCCCAGGTGTTGGATATAATTCAAAAAGCCAGCTCCAACATAATGCAAGCCTACCCACTGAGAAATCTTAACTGGTACATGGCGGCTCTGCTGTATGATGTTTACGACAATTTGAACCTGTTTGGATATGGGCCTCGGATGCTCGTTGTAAGAGAGGCAGATAGTAACCTCAAAGGATATCAGCAGCGGTATCGTAGTTATGAGCATTTGTGAATTTGATTTGTTAATAAATAAACTGTTGCAAGTGTTGTTTTTCGTTAGCGTTGTCAATATATCACATTAATACTTCTGTAGGAGTAATTTTCTAAAAGGGAGTGTGTGTTTTGGAACAGGTCTATTCGAAGCATTGTAGCTCAGAAAGTTTGGTTGAACAGGAAAACTGTCCGAGAATTGCAGGAAAGAAAAGCTGCCTAGTAAAAAAATATACACCATAAGCCGGGGTGAGATTGTCTCAATGTCAATCTAACTCTGGCTGACGGTACTGGAAAAAAAATTCTTCAAAAGATTGAAATGAAAAAAACATTAATTAACAACATAGAGGAATTGAATTGTTCCTCTTTTCAAACATATTTGAAGTTATAACAAAAATTTTGGTATAAAGTCCAGGATTAAGATATGAAAACTAAATTTTTCGTTGAAGGGTAATTTTCAAGTCCAACATTTTTGAGAATGTTTGGATTTCAATGGTTTGAATTAACATTCTATAAAAAGAGCTTATCCGTTTTTAGGTTAATTTGAATTTAAGTTGAGAAAATTATAAAATAATAATAAACAATATATTGTACCTGAACGGGTTAAATTTTCTTAAAAAATGAGAGATTAAAAATAAATAAAAAAAATCCGTCAAAAAATTAAAAAAAAGACAACATGATATCAAATGAAAACATTAAAAATCGGCCGAAAAAATTACATTAAACTAAAAATAATATAAAATAAATAAATCTAAATTAAAAAAAAAAGTTAACGTTAAGGGTAAAAGGTAAGCAGCTTTAGGAACCGTCTGTGTATTGAGACGAAATATTCGAAATGTGTTGGGTGAAATTCAAACAGAAGTATATCAATCTGTTCTCCATCTTTTTCTCTGTTAAAACTTGTTTTCAGATTGTAAAACTAACTTATCAAACTTCAACAATAATCAATTAAAGTTACTAATCGAGAGACATTATTTCAATTACCCCGAACCTATTTTAAGCAGTTTCAATATGTTTTCAGGCGTTTTTCAGCACTCGAAATAGCTACTGAATGGCTGCAATATAGGTCGATTTGTTTCAACTGGGGATTGTTCACGGATTTCTTTGTGATTAACGGTATTTTTTATATTCGTAAGGCAGCTAGACAATCAAAGTTTTCGTTTCCATCATTGAAATTGTCGGTATTGATCAAAATTCAGGAGTTTGAGGCCTGTTTTCTTCGACTGATTAGAATAGGCGTTACTGCTTAAGCCGTTCCTTACCCTACATTGATCAAAATCATTCTTTCAGTTTGACTGCATTTATACGAAAAATAACTACAAGATTCTATTGTTTTTTCATGAAAATTGTTTATTTTTTAATTTAGTGGGTTAGTCAAAAGAAGAAATTTGAAAGAAAAAGAAAAAAAATTGGTGAGCATCAGTGGTAACCCATCAATTGAAGCTATTTTCCAAGCTGAGTTTCAAAATATTCATCGTACATCGCGCGATCAACGTAGTAACCTGTCTACTGAGACCAAGTGGATGCACATGTTATGTCCATATATCATAATCGATTGATGCTACAACTAGTACGCCACTGCTGTTTTTTTAAAGTTTAGTGAGAATAATGAGTACAACACTAGCATGTGTGATACTAACAAAGCGATAGGTTTTTTATTGCTGAGCAGTTCCACAAAAAATGTCCTAGTTTTAATATTTCATTTAAATTGTCATTTTTAATTTGGCTGAACTCTATAGGCAAAAGATGCCATTCTGTGCTAATGGTTTAATATTTTGCAACACGACTCATTTTTGAGAAGCTATCGAAAAATGTTATTTTGGGAAGGTATTTATGATTACGAATATTTTCAGGGCCAAAACGGTTTGTTTGATCGGTACGACGTCTTCTATAAAGTAGTAGTTAATATTTTTGTCTCTCCGAAAAAATATACACTTTAAAATGATTTTTTTATTGAAGAAAAGGTAAGAGGAAAATGTAAATTTATCGTCAGGTTTCAGCTATTATCGCCCGGGTGGCCAATGAAGACATAGATCTACCACTAACTACTAACTAATCTTTTGCAGGAAGATAATCTGCATT
Source organism: Wyeomyia smithii (assembly GCF_029784165.1). Lineage (NCBI taxonomy): Eukaryota > Metazoa > Arthropoda > Insecta > Diptera > Culicidae > Wyeomyia > Wyeomyia smithii. The sequence goes on from NC_073695.1 coordinate 73,353,150, forward strand.
ATGAAAAACCATGATGCAAAAACTTATCGCTCTAGGACATCATTTACCCCCCGGGCGATAATGGGTGAAAACTGACGATCATAGAGCCGATATCTATCTAAAAAGCTCATTTTTTTAAATCTATTTTTTCTATAAAAACTACAAAAAATTACTGAAACAATGCAACCAAAAAAAAGTTATAGAGTGTATGTTTTTTTCGGAAAGACAAAAGTATTATCCACAACTTTATCGAAGACGTCATACCGATCAAACAAACCGTTATAGCCCTAAAAATATTTGTAATCATAAATACCTTCCCAAAATAGCATTTTTCGATAGCTTCTCAAAAATTAATCGTGTTGCAAAATATTAAACCATTAGCACATAATGGCATTTTTTGCCTATAGAAACGTCTATGCAAAGTTTCAGCCAAATTAAAAATGACAATTTAAATGAAATATTAAAACTGGGACATTTTTTGTGGAACTGCACAGTAATAAAAAACCTATCGCTTTGTTAGTATCACACATGCTAGTGTTGTACTCATTATTCTCACTAAACTTTAAAAAAACAGCAGTGACGTACTAGTTGAAGCATCAATCGATTATAATATATGGACATAACATGTGCATCCACTTGGTCTCAGTAGACAGGTTACTACGTTGATCGCGCGATGTACGATGAATATTTTGAAACTCAGCTTGGAAAACAGCTTCAATCGATGGTTTAACACTGATGCTCACCAAATTTTTTTCTTGCATCTTATAGCATTTTTTCTCAGCTTTCCAATGCTGGTCTCAGATCGAAAATCGGCAGTTGCGAACATGATCAAAATTGCATTTTTCTGATATAATCCAAGGTGGCGGCCAAATTCAAGATGGCGACCTGAATTCTGATCACTTCAAATGAAAGCGCTATCATTCCTCTTTACAGAAAAGTGCTACTTGTAGTACTTTACATTACGAATTCTAGAGATATAGCTCAAATAATACATCAAGAATTGCTAAAATTTCAACTTTTCTGCAAACTGTTCCGCCCCTTTGTGACCAAGGGGTCAACAAATTCGATCAAACAAAAATGGCATTATCATTTTTTCTCTATTTCTAATAACTATGTGCATTTATATGGAATTTGAAAGACCTAGTGCACCTAGTGGCCTAGTTTCAGCGAGAATTGCTCATTATCATTTTCCCATGGAAGGTAATTACCGTTTTGACTCAAACTTAGAACAGTCATAAACTTCGAACACTTTAGAATGAAAACCACATTATTATAGCTAGAGTAATCAAAAGTATGATTATTATATACCATTTCGTTCCTCGGAATGTCCTTTACCCTGTCATGTATAGCTCTTCACTGTGGGGCCATTTCCAGGGAACCAGCAGGCGTTGAAAAAAGTGACAGTCAGTGTTGGGACGGTTTGCCTATCTATCTCTTAGTAATTACATGGAAGTGTTCGGAATTTGAATCAAAACCTAGGTTTAAATTCTTGTTAATTTAATAAACAAAACTTGTTTGAATCTATATAAATACCACTTAATTGCAACAAAAATAAATTAACCAACATGGTAAACCTTTGAGATCGTCGAAAAAAATTATTTTTCGTTGATTTTTTTGTGCAAGAAGTTACATCATAGCTTAAGTGTTCGAAATTTGATGCATTACGGTATAATGAAAATTCTACGTTCTTGCTAGCGGTAGTTGACCGTAATATTCACCGTGGCGAACGAAAACATGCGTGTTGGCCAGGCCCGGATTTAGGGAGGGGGCAAAGGTGGCAAAAGCCCCTGGCCTTTTGACATGAGGGACCCTATTGTCGTGGGGCAGACGTGAAGACAGAGTGGAGACCTTTTTTTTGCTCGTCACTTTCTAGCGACGCGTTAAGTCATTTTAAAATTTAAAATTTTCTAGCCTCGACTTTTTTTGAGAAAATAGGGCCCCACGTGAATATATAGTAGATCTTACGATTCAGGTTTACCCACACATTCTCGAAGGGATGCAGCTGGTGGACGTAAGGGGACATTCACGGCCAGTCTTTTGTTTTTTTTTTTCAAAGGTGGCGGGGAAATCTGCAAACAGACACCTGAGAAGAGAACTCAAAGTGTGGGGATGAGACTAGGGGAGAGATGCTGGGGTAGTTACACTCCCCCAGACACCTACTGATCCCTGTCCCGACCCTCTAAAACCCCTCCAGTCTCCAGCCCTGGTCTTCCCGGAACGACGGTTAAGTATTACGTCGGGAAGTGGCTTTTGTGCGTGATGCACCCTCTTTACTCTTATAACCTCCTAGCTAACTACCTGGAGACTGGTAGTTAGCTACCACTGGCGTGTTGGTGATTGACCCGCCACACACGTTGTAGCTCCAGGACAATCTGGGAGGCGTTCCAGATGTCTGGGTCGTCGCACATCCTCCGGACAAGATTGTCCGGAGCAGTGCCAGGCCCGCTCACAGCCATCATGTTGCTCCTCGCTCTTACGGAACGGGGGCATACGAAAAAGACATGCTCTGCAGTCTCCTCCTCTTCTACGCACTCGGGACAAATGGGGGACTCCGCGTGCCCGAACCTGTGCAGATATTGCCTGAAGCAACCATGGCCTGACAGGATCTGTGTCAGGTGGAAGTTCACCTCGCCATGTCGCCTCCCGACCCAGCCGGATATCTCCGGTATAAGTCGGTGCGTCCATCTGCCCTTTGTGGAGTTAGACCATTCCCTCTGCCAACGGAGCATCGAGAATGACCTTCTGGTGCCTCGTATGCCCCTTGTGTCACGGTGGTCGAAGCACTCTCTGTCCTCCTTGATGGCGATGCTGATAGGCATCATGCCGGACAAGACACAGATTGCATCGTATGACACCGTACGATACGCACTCACAACTCTCAGGCACATGAGCCTGCAGGTACTTTCCAGTTTACCGCGGTAACTGTTAGTACCTAGCGCTCTGGACCATACTGGCCCACCATACCTAAGTATGGACGAAACCACGCTGGCAAGAAGTCTTCGCTTGCTGCCATAGACCACTGAGCTATTGGACATCATACGAGATAGTGCTGCAATAGCCGATGAGGCCCTCTTATAGGCATAGTCGACGTGGCTCCCGAACGTGAGCTTGTCGTCGACCATAACCGCCAAAAGCTTCAACGATCGCTTTGAGGTGATGGTACAGTCTCCGACTCTGACCACCGCCTGTTGCTCTGATTTACGGTTGTTCACAACCGTGACCTCCGTCTTATGGTGCGCGAGCTCCAGTTTTCTGGAGCGCATCCAGTCCTCGACCTTCCTTATGCAATGCGCGGCCGTCAACTCGACCTCTTCGATCGACTCGCCGTAAACCTCTAGCGTTATGTCGTCTGCAAAGCCGACGATCACAACCCCTACAGGAAACTTTAGTTTCAACACCCCGTCATACATGACGTTCCACAATACCGGACCCAGGATTGAACCTTGCGGAACCCGGCGGTGATTGGGACGCACTTCTGACCCTCCTCTGTGTTGTAAACCAGTACTCGATTCTGGAAGTAGTTTCCCAGAATCTTGTACAGCGACACCGGTACGTGGATGCTCCTGAGCGCGAGTGCTATGGAGTCCCAACTGGCGCTATTGAACGCATTCTTCACGTCAAGCGTGACGATTGCGCAATAGCGTATTCCCCTTCTCTTGCGCTGGAGTGCTATCTCCGTCGTCTTGGTGACGGAGGTGATTGCATTCAGCGTGGACCTGCCCTTCCGGAAGCCGAACTGGTTACTTGCCAGACCGTTTACACCCTCTGTGTACCTCATAAGTCTGTTGAGGATAATCTTCTTAAGTACCTTACCCGTTGTGTCTAGCAGGCAGATAGGCCTATATGCCGATGGGTCACCTGGTGGTTTCCCAGCCTTCGGCAGTAGGACCAATTTCTGCCGCTTCCACCTATCCGGAAAGAGGCAGTCATCCAGGCACCTCTGCATGACTACTCGAAACAGCCCGAGGACCGTTTTTATCGCCAGCCCGATTGCCAGGTTAGGGATGCCATCCGGCCCCGGTGCCTTGCTCACCTTTAGGGAGTTGGCGATCACGATGAGTTCCTCATTCGTAACCCTTGCCTCCTCCTGAACCTCGACACGGCTGTCGTCGCCCACGGATTGGATGCTCGGCAGGTTGGCCGACCATCCCTGGTCTGTGTCTAAGATACTGGAACGTCGGACGTGGGACTCGACCGCCGGAGGCCAAGGACTTGGCTCGTGGCGCGGAAAGAGTCCCTCGATGATTCGCTCCAGCACCGCTGGTGATCGCTCTGCAGGCGCCAGCGCGCCTTTGGTCTTGGCCATTACGATCCTGTAGGCGTCACCCCACGGGTTCGTAATGGCACTCGCGCATAGCCCATCGGAACAGGCCCTCTTGCTGGCCTTAATCGCACTCTTCAGCGTCGATCGGGCAGAACTGAATGCTGCGCGGCGCTCTGTCCTCTGTTCGCGCACGCTGCATCCTCCGTCTCGCACGGAGGCACGCACTGCGAAGGTCCGCTATCTCGTCAGTCCACCAGTAGACCGGTGGCTTCCCATTCCTAGGTTGGCGAGTCCTAGGCATGGTGGCGTCGCACGCCCGAGATAGCATAGCAACTAGTTGGTCAGGCGTCGGGCGAAGACGACTGCCTCCCTCGCGCTCTCGTCTAATTGCCTCTTCAAATACCTCGGCATCAAAATGCGATGTCCTCCACCCGCGAGCGAACGGAGTATTGGCCCTACTCGTCGCTTGCCGCCTCTCGTTGTTGTCTACACTATAACAGACCGCCTGGTGGTCGCTATTAGTGTAGCCATCGTCTACCCTCCAGTTCTTGATCAGTCCTGGGCTGGAGAACGTCACGTCGATGATCGACTCCGCACCATTTCTGCTAAATGTTCCCAACGTTGGCCAGATCTAGGTTAAGCTTTGCCAAAGCCTCCAACAAGATCTGGCCCCTCTGGTTCGTGAAGCGACTTCCCCACTCAACAGCCCGGGCGTTGAAGTCGCCCGCTACCACCAACGGCGTTAGGCCCGTTAGCTCCATGGATAGGAGATCGATCATCAGGGTGAACCTTTCGGTAGACCAACGTGGCGGAGCATAGCAACTGCAGTAGAACACTCCGTTCACCTCAGCAACTACGTACCCTTCTTCTGAGGTTGAGACAACCTCCTGAACCGGGAACTTGCCCGTCGTACATATGGCCGCCATACTGGACTTATCCGCAACCCAGTAACCGTTTCCGGGAGGGATGCGATAGGGGTCCGATATGATGACGATGTCCGACAACGACTCAGTGGCTGCTTGGTGTAGCAGCTGCTGTGCCGCGAAGCAATGGTTCAGGTTCAGTTGCGTCACCCTTACGCCCGTGGTTTCGCAGCCGGCTTACCGGCTGGGCACCTGGGGCCTCCCATAAAGTGTTTGGCGTCCCGTTTCCCGAAACATACCATACACTTAGGAGACTCCCCACAGTCCTTCGCTTTATGGCCTACACCTCCACATCGTCTGCACAACTGGCTCCTATCGGGCCCCTTGCAGGTCCAGGACTTATGTCCACCCTCAAAGCACCGAAGCAAATGTCTGGTTGCTGTAGTATGCCCAGAGGACATACAGACCAGCCGATCTTCAACTTGCCTTTTTTCAGGGCCAGGTTAGCATCCGCCGACGGTAGTCGGAAGGTAGCTATCTGGGTCCCCGCCGGACCTTTGCGGAGGCGGAATGACACCTTAGCCACCTCCACCCCGCACTTCGCTTTGAGGGCTTGTGCAATGTCGCACCCCTCGGTGATTTCGTCCAGGTAAAATTCGGCCAGTCTGGAGCAAAAGAAAAGCGGCTTCAATATCCCCCTCTCGCTGACTGTTAGCTACAGGAGCACCTCCTTTGGGAACGAGGCGTGTAAAGTGACCTTTACCTCGGAGCGCTCTTCCTTCGTGGGGGAAGTAAAACACGAAGTGCCCTGCCAGTCGTAGCCATCCAGGGTGAGAAAAGTTTCGTCGTCCATCACCACCACCACGTCGCGACTCGCCGGCGAAATCGGCACGCAGCGATGTAGCCACTTTTCCCTTGATCTTTCTCTTCAGCATCGTTTTCGAGCTTCTTGTCACTCAGGGTCGTCAGCCGTCTGGAACCGGGCTTTCTTTCGATGCTCTGATTGTTGCCCAAGAGTACCCAAGCTTCTCCAACGGTTGATGGGACATGGTACTCGGAATCCTCTGCTCACACACCCTTGCTGGCTGACTCCGTCTGGAGCCCATATTCGCTGGTTCACCAAAACCGTTGACCTGCTCAGGAACAATTGATGCTGATTCGGTGATGGCCGTTAAACTATCTTGAGCTGGTAACAATCCGTCCCCTGTTTGTCTTACGGACATCTTGATAAAACTACTTGAAGTCTTCGTGCGAAAAAATTTTCACTTTTCGTTTGTTAGCTTGCTGTTGCTATGTAACAGTTTGTTTAGAGCTATCCTGTGCCCATAATCTGATAGAATAAAAGACGTCTGATCTGGTCGAGGAATTGGCAACGAATAAATAGTTTATCAAGGGTGTACAAATGCAACGCTTACTATTTTAACAGAAAGGAGTGGTTCGAAGTGTCAGGTATTAACCTTGAGTGTGTGGTTTCCTACATAATTCGAATTTTAAGTGGTTGGATTTTATAACACCGACTACATCTCAAAAAGAAAGCCCGTTGTTTTATTCCATTTCCAAATAAAGCGTATATTTTTAGAAATTCAATTCGAATTTTCCAGGCTCACCTGCGTCAATATGAAATTTAAATATCGTCCACGTAACGACCAACGATCTGCTAAGAAAGTTTTTTCTTCTAGTATATTTCCAAGTTGCCATAAACAGTTCACATTATTAAAGAGAATTTCTTATAGGCGTTTCTTAGATTTGTTTTTAAATTTCCCTCGGAATGAGAAATACTTCCACACAAAGCTGAGTTAACTTCAAGTAACCGCGTACTTTAGTTTTCCAAATATTATCACATCGAGTGAAACCAATCTTCCACAAGATTTATAATTTCTTTCATCGGGATGATCGGATACAGTGCTGTGACATCCCAAGAAATCATTATCTCGTCAGTATTAATACCCTCGAGGATTTTAAAATTCCAACGGAATCATCTGTGCTCATGTCGTTTCGACAAGGAAATTAATATCAGTTAGAAATTTCTTTGAATTTATAAAACTTGTAAATCAAGTGTCAAGAATATTCCAGCAAAAATTTTAAAGTATTTTCCTGGCTATGGTTTCTAATGATTTCCCTAACTTTTCCAGTTGATTTTCATTAAATGATAAATGGCACAAAAACTTGACGCAGCAGAAAGCAAAACTAACGCAAAAAGCCTTATCTTAATCCGTTGATCTGTTCTGAGTTAAATCTTCAGATACGGACATCAACTTATTTTTTTATTCATGTAGATAAAGAGATTAACATGGTGCTAGCAGTGGGATTCCTCGGCTGTTAAAGCTAAAAAACACCACCTATGCCCGAATTTTAATTTAAAAGGGAAATACGCAGCGCGTAAAAAAACCGCGTTAATTCCAAAATCCGCCTACAAACTTCATTTGCTAAGAGTTTAGCGAATCACGCTGAAAATCGAGAAAAAATATTAAAAGGTTTGGTCAAGTCAGTGAATATTCAGTAATTGGATTAAGTAAATTCATCAGACATTCTGAATAAACGGGTTGAAAATGAATAAAACCATGCCACGTGAAAAAATATCTGGGAAATCCGCGCAAAAACCCGCGTAGATTCCGAAATCCGCAGAGAACACGTGAAAAAAGACTTGAGTGTATATGCCGACGGATATTTGACGGATGAGTAGAAGTTTTTGCAATTTCAGAAAAATATAACCATAATGATATTTTTTTCTTTTTGCCTGTTTATTTTTATGTTCAACAAAAATGCAATTGGTCAAAAACCTTTTCCAACGCAAATCCTTCACTAGGCTATGACAATTCAATGGACAAGTAATCGTCAATTTCCTCGTGTGACGTTCAGATAGTTTCTCTAAGATTTTCAGGTGTTATTACTAATAAAAAGGTTTTGTGCCGTGTACCTATTTTAATTGTTTTGTAAAACAATGCACTTTAGAATTTTGTTTATTGTTGAACGCGTTTCGAGTTGAAGCTCTGTAGTAAAATTTAAAACTTATTGACATTCGTGTGATATATTGACATAAAAACCTAAACCTTTCTAGCAACCAAAGCAATTTTATTTCTACATCAACTTCTTAAACGCCTCGCGTACTTCCGGCATCATGTTCAGCACCTGTTTAATGTCCTGCTGATCGAGAGCCTGCATCAGCATTTCCGATATCGACACGCTTTCGGTTCCGTTGTAGACACCATTCGGTGCCACCAGTTTCAGTTGTGGTACCGGATAGTCCAGCCACTTCAGATAGTAGAAGATCATTCCATCGTGATAGGCCGGCAGTGCGTTAACCTTCCGTGCCAGTTGTTTCAGTAAAATGTTGGCCTTTCGGTAAACCGAAATGCGCAAGTCGAACCACTGCAGGATAGCTTCAACTCGTTCGACGAAATTCTCCGGCAAAACGGCATCGGAATGGCCGACCGTAACGGCAATAACCAGAAAGAGTAGAGATGCAACGGCTAGTTTCATGTTTAAGGTTAACCTTGTTCGAACGAAAGACCACTTGAAACTGTTCGAAAAGAGACGTTACCGACGCTTTAGATATCGTTCTGACTCTGTCCTGCTAAGAAGTACCCAATTGGAAAGGAACTTTACTTTCACCAGTCGATGTTTTCGGAGAGAGGGTGACTGTCTTTCAGTAGAAGTACATACGACGAAAATTGAACTCGCACGTGGTTTTCAGTACATAACATTCTTTATTTACCTTTTTACTTGAACAATCTCAAAAATGTCTTAATCATTGAACTTGTCCTTGATCAACTCGGACGAGCTGAAACGAATGTGCTTATCATAACCGGACGAAAGTCGGGCTTTGTCGATGAACAAGGACCGGAAGATGGATCGGCGGGGCAGTTCGCTTTCCAGGGCATGGATCACGGCTTCGCAGTACTGCAAATAGGATTCGATGGAATTACCAGAGCTTGGCAGATCGACTATCGCATTGCGTGACTGCTGCTGATCGTACGGTGGCTGGAATGCTGCGGGCAGTCGGGATGCTCCGTGGGCGGTGATCGTCACGGTGGTCAACAGGGTCAAAAGTAACACGCACGTAACGTACTGCATGGTGGCGAAAGGTGTTCCTCTGGCAACTGCAATTATTCTGGAGGAAGAGTTTGTCAGGTTCAGCTTAGCGTGAGTGAATGAGAGGAAAACCAGACGCGTTATTTTTTATATTGGTGGCTTTGTATCGATTTCGGTTTTCATTATATATTACTTTGTTTCTTTCGGAAATTTAATTTCGTGAGTGAAAAGTAAATTATTATCCTAGAATTTGCAGTTTATACTTCAATAAAATAAAAGGTATTTTAGATCATTATTTATTCTTTAGTAAAATGTTCAATGTTAATAAAGATTAGTTGTACTATATGACTAAAATAATTAGTGAATTCCCATGAGAAGGGAGTGGTAAAAATAGTTCAAAAGAGTGGAAGAACGAGAGAAGTGCAGTTAACACTTGATATACCATTAAATTATGAGTTAAACTATGAGTTTCAGAAAATGACTTCCTAAAAATATTAACTAAAAATTAACTCACCGCAACAACCTGACGATAAAGTTTTCCTCGAGTACAGCGCTCTTGAACGAGCGAAAACAATCTAAGGAATATTTTTCTTTTCTCACAAACTTATTCTACTCACCACTTTCAACCCACATATACAAGCAGAAGCACAAGGCAGCAGAAAACTCCTTTCCAAAATCTTTTTCGGATTTTTTAGCTTTCTCTACGCTCTTCAAAACTTCTTCGGAATATACTTTCACCAATCAAAAGCAGCCATCACCGGGAGATCAGGGTTTAGTGCATTCTGAACCCTTCCCTGCTAGAGAAGGAACGATTCCTCTGAAAATTTTACACGCGCCAACGGTGATAATTGAGAATCCTTCAATTTACAAATCTATTCACTTACTTATTTCCTTCTAGTATACCAACTAAGGTAACAAAATGGTTCGTCGATTTCTTCTATGGACTTTCATTCTGCTGGCGCTGGTGGTGGACTCGCTTCGAGCTCAAGGAGATGACAGCGTTCAGGCCGTTATGGGCGAAGTGGCCCGCAAATTCGAGAAACTTTCAGGAATCTATTACTTGAATGCGTACCTAATGGACATGGCAAATGTTTTATCGAGCATGAAGCCCCACTATGGCGTTGTAGAAATGCGATACCATGAACCTTTACCTAGTTTTTAGACCATTATTGTTGGAAATAAAATATTAAAATGTAGTTACTAATCTGGTATTTTTTATTATATTCTACTTGTGAAAATCTTTTGTAGCTATTTTCCTACAGATTTTTTCCTACATTTGTCTGGAGTTCAAGTTTGAGCGGTGATTTTGGCTACTTTCAAACATCGCAATTCATATCACATTTGCACTGTCAATATCGTGTGTAAATGTAACCATAAACATTAACATCCATCGGAAAACTATATTTTCCTAGTTTATAGAGACAATCATTGATGCAATATTCTACGTGAAATTGATAAAATCAACATTTGCTAACCAAGGAAAGTGCCTTTCAATGAGTTTAGACTAAGTTAGGATTTAATGTTGCCCACTTTGGGTTTAGACCTGTTTAACCTGCGATTCAACCTGGACATTTCAGTAATTTTAGGCTTATTTGAAATATTTTCCTTTTTATTTTTGCTGCTGTCATGACCTTCACAGGCATTTTTTATTCTAATCTTTTTTGCTCGATTATCTTGATTAAAATAAAAAATAGTCTTTCAAAAGGATGAATTTAGCTTAATTAAAAATATATTCTTGCTCGTTGTAAAGCTCAAAAATATTACCTAGTGAGTCTATATCCACTTAGGAATCGCTTTCTGCCTCTTCTAACGTTCGTTCAGTGATTTCAGCCTCAATTTAATTTGTCTCTCCATAACTTCAAACGCAACGTCTGTTTAGAAACATATGTTAAGTTTCTAAACATTTACATTTACCATATGCACATCCAGTTTAGGTACTAGGAAACCCGCTTAGAACCTCTCAACCAGCACATGACCAACTTTAGGGAATAGAATTACGTGCAGAAAAACCGTGATGTCTCGACAGTAAACAGAACTAATCAAAATACAAAACAGTCAAACAGCTCTTTAATTCAATTTCTCGCTCATAATGTCTTCATAATTTAAACAACTTTCAATATCATTGAAGCATTTTTCCGATAAAACATTGCATTATATAAAAATTATTTTTCTCAGATTCTAACAAAAACACACACTACCAAATCCATTCAAACATCAAACGCTTTATTTCGCCAAAATAATAAACTTATCCTTGGAATGTTCAGCTAACCTGCCGAAAGCGATCAGCAAATTGACCGCCGAAATAGCTACCTCCCGGGCAACGTCGGAAAAGTGCCCACTTTTGGCCTGCAGCTTGGCCATCAGTGCACTGATCTTTTCCGGTGGTATATTGCCCATAATTTCCGCGCTGTCGTCGTGCAAACCGGGCTGGTCGAATGCACTCTTAGCGCCGGCAGTTTCCGGCTCCGAGAGAGACTGCCGATTGAAGAACTCATAATCGTCATCGTCGTTTGACAATAGCAGGTCCCGTTCCTGTCGCGATGATCCCGGTTCTTTGACGAGGGGAATCACTGATTTACTCTGGTCATAGCTGGACACCAACACCAGGCAGGATGCGGCCAGTAATGTGAATAAACCTAAACCGTAATGGGCCATGATGGAACTGAAAATATATTGAATTTGAATTGATGAACAACACATGGCTGAAAGAAAATACTCACTTGGTATGGTTCGATGGATGCGATGGGAGTGACTGAAACATGCGCAGTGGGCTTACCAGTGCTTTATACAGTCAAGTTGTCTGAGTGCAGGACGCGCCAGTGTGTAGAACTTTAGCAACTGGAGAAAGGTGCTCCCGTGTAGCACAGCGAAGTTGACGGTTGTTGAATTGGAAGATTTTTCGAAAATGCAATGTAATATTATATGATTTGAATAATTTGAATATTTAATAATTTATATTCTATGAGGTAAAGAAATAAAATATGAAGTAAAAGCAATCAAGAAAATTAAAGTTAAAATTAAACTTTAAAGAATATTAATACAATCTCAACATTTAAAACTAAAAAGACTAAAAAGAGCACAATAAAAGTATAAAAAATTAAAAACAAGATGCAAAATCAAACGTAATCGAAACTAACACAGTTGCGAGTTACGTGTCGAAAAATATACCCGAGAGCTGAAGAGGTTTATTAAAACTCTACCGCAAGGTTTATTTATTTTTTGCAACAGGTTTGTGAATATACTCGATTCGGGTTAACCAATTTGATGATGTGAAGCGGTAAATTTTAGTAATAGTTATCTTTCAAACGTAGTTTGAAAGATAACTATTACTACGTAGCCAGATCGACAGGTACTTCAGCACCAACGCACATAATTTTCATTACGCAGCAGACGATGAATTCGACCTACCGGGTATTAAAACCCTGCACGAGATGAACGGGACTGTGACTTTTCCTTTTTGACACGACAAGACATTGTAACTAGCAAAATCTATTGAAAGAAATAGCATCACATCGCTGAACCAAACGGCATGATAAAAAAAGGATGATTGTCATTGTTATTGTTTGTTGTTAAAATCATCTGAAACATTGGTGGTCTTAATGATAAAATGTCTTAAGTCTATTACGAATATTAACAAACAAAGCACTTCACAAAACTATTAGGATTGTCGCCTAAACATTGTTATCGACATGTTGAAGTCAAATAGCGCTGTTACGTCGTTGACGCTGGCTGCGTCTTCGCTGCAGTGTTTCCATACCTGGAAGTTGGCAACGATCAGGATACGCCGGTAACTCTCGCCACGGAAGAAAACGAAATGCTTAGCGTACAAATTTTCACTGCACGGGTCCTATTCTTGCAATTTGCCTCGTAAGGATACCACACTACAGAATAAGTTTCAAGAGAAGATCGCACCAGAGAGTAGTACAGTACACCGAATCCCAGTTATCGATTCACCTTTACTATAATTCAACGTAGCGCTACACCCAAATCTCGAATCTGGTTTATTCTAGTCACTAAAGTTGGACCAAACAGAGATTTGAAATTACACAACAATTCTGGATACTAGCTGTCAGTAAGTTGTCAGAACATCACTCGTTGATAATGTCGTCTAGTCGAACGGCAATTTTTTGGTAGTACTAACGATGCGTCTATATACAACGCAAAAAGTAGTGGTTCCAAATTACTGCTTGCGAAACGCCCGAGAAAATCGAAAAACATGCGGATTGCTCTAATGTAATCCTAACGGATAGTGTAAATACCCTAAATACCTGCGAAGAGGACTAACCTTACAACCAGGTGGCGCCACGTGAGTGATAGAATAAGGGAATACGAAAAAGAGGCCAGACTGCGCTGCATACTGCTTTTAGGTATACAGACAAACATTGTGTGCGAAATACATTAGCTTTTCGTGAACTGTAACCATAACCGTCATTAAGCATACCGTTAAGATGGCACCGAAGACAAGCGGTATAGCAGCCAAGTTCAGACTTCCGTAAGTTTGCTGTTGCCAGGAGAGCTAGCAAAGCACACTGGGCCTGAAGTTAAAATTAAATTGAAGCTGTTGCGAAATGCACTAACATGTAGTAGATTGTTTTATTCCACCCACGAAGTACAAACTACAATCGGCCCTTCTCAGGATCACGATCACGTTCTTGAAGCAATATTATTATTTTTACCTTCCAAGTTTTGAAATGTGTAACTGCATTTATTTCAAACGATTAAAAAGTGGCGCTTAAAGTCCTTGAAATAGAACTGTTTCTCATTAAATGCGATCTCATTTTGATTATCGAGCTAGTTTGGATTATGTAAATTATAACTACAGTGCTTTTTCGATTTTATCAACATTCGTTTTTATCACAACTCGCCAAAATCACGCTCGATTTTCTGACGTTTCCTATTTGAAGAAGCCTGATAGCTTCTTCAAAAGATTTCTAAATCAAGGAAAATTTAGGTTCAGTTGTAGAAAGTGCGTTGAAAACATAATTCTCATATGTGGATTGTGTCCTTATTGCATGTGTATGAATTCAATTTTTTCGCTTATTTTTTTAAATAGGGCGGGCAACCAAGTGTCATATCTGTTAAAATGTACTTATGTCATAATTTTCTGAAAAATGAATCGGAAAAGCGTGTTTCATTGACTTTGGAGCAAATGTTACGTGCTATTCAAGTAGTTAAGCATAAAGACCTGTTCAAAGCTCAAATTACCGAGCAGTTTGGTGTTCATGAAACGTCAATTCGAAAATAATAAAATCTAGTATGAAGGTAATTCGGCTTTCTCAGTCTTGGGAATCAAACGACTAAATAGTGTTTATCCTAACGTTTCGACCTTTGGTTTAGGCACCTCCGTCGTAACAGCTACCCATCTGCTCTCATCAACCGCCTCATAAACAGATCGACACAACCGATTACTCAACCGACAACGCCATCCCAAACCCAACGTCTGCCCGCACGGCAACGCTGCTCCTGAAACCACCTACCGTTCAATGGTTAACATACCAGTACTCAGCTCCATTTATGTCAGCATCCTCAAAAAAGATTACCCTTTAGTTAAGATAGCATTAAAAACCACCAAAACAACCCGGAATTTGCTCAGATCCCATAGAACCACTACAACAGAGTTATGTCATCTATACGATACCTGGTAGTAATTGTGAGAAATCGTATATAGGCATGACGAAAAATCATCTGAAAACTAGAGTTAGTGGACACAGATCCAACATCAACAAATTATCCGCATCCCTACACCATCCAAATAAGCAAAGAAAAGCCCTTACACAACATATCATTGATCACCAACACACTTTTACCCTTAGCAGTACTAAAATAGTTGATCGTAGCTACCGCTCTACGGATCTCCCTATACTAGAAATGTGCCATATCTACAACACACCCAACACAGTGAATTTCCGCACAGACGTTGACAACCACAATACCACGAAGGCAGGCATTCTTCACACTTACGCAAATACCGTTTCTCGCAGATCACAAATCGCTCACGAGAGCAATAGACCAACAGAGAGTCCAATAGATGCTAGTATTTCAGATGCATAGTACAATTCATCGCAAAGCCTCCCACTCCATTTTGATTGTCCGTTACAGTTAATAATTAGAGGGCGATCAATTTTCAGCCAGAGTTCCTAAGTTATGTATGTGTTTTCCTTATTTATTTGAGTACTTAAATTATACTTACCCGTTTAATTTATGTTTGTGCTAACCCAACCGTATGTTTTTTTTTTAAATAGGCCCATCTGAGCCGAAGAAATAGATTTACCGACTGACCATTATGTATTTATACTAAACGAAAAACGACAGACTAGAGTGTAAGTTCATGTTTTTGTTAGTTGTTAGTTGTTAGTTTGTGTATTAATTGTATTTTAAATTATAGTAACCTTTGAAAAAGGCCTAACCAAAGGTCGAAACGTTAGGATAAACACTATTTAGTTGTTTGATTCCCAAGACCGAGAAAACCGAACTACCTTTATACCAATTATTCCGGTCGTATATTCATTCCATAAAATCTTGTGGTTCCACAGTTACACATAAACAAGCATTAATCTTAGTCAACAATGCTGGAATAGGCAGAATAAAATTAAAATAATATTGCATGTGTAATTGCCTTGAGAATGTTCACGAAAAATATCATAAACTAGTTTTTTATATTTATGAAAGTGCATAATTTTACTCTGCATCGTTTGCCGAATAGTAGAAGAAATAATTAAATAAATTGAAGGCGCTAGAAAGCGCCATTAGTCAAAAAATTCAAGGTACCGTCTGCCGGGGTGAGGTTAAGCCACGGAGGTGAGATTGAGCCAAAACGGGAAATGTTTGTATGTTAAATTACTTAAGATTTCTTGAACCTAATACCTCGAATGCAATACTTTATAAAACGTGACATATTTATTCACAACTTAAAATGGAATATAGATAATATCAGTGAACTGTTCCAATTAAATAATGTTCCAAAGTACAGGGTGAAAAACATGCGCAAATAACGTTAACCAAAAATGTCCCACGGAAACCAACCCGATCAAGAAATCACATCAACTTGCTGCTCATTGGTACGTTAGGATGTCATCTCCAATGTGTTGAGGAAATATTATGCATTGAACCTGTGTTGGCTCAGAAAATAATGTTTTTCCAAACTGTACTTTTTTCGAGCCCTTCTGGGGTGAGATTGTGCCAAGCTATAATGAACGGTACAGTGCGCGGAATTCACATTCACGACAAAATTGTATCAGTATACACCAAAATACTTGCATCGTTTACATAAAGTATGTTGTCTAGCTATGATATTACTTGAAATAATGACTTAAAGCTTGAGAACAGTAAGCTAACAACTGTTAGATGGAAATTTACAATGACTGATATTGCTTTTGGAATGTAACAAAATTTCGTACACCTATTCTATATAAACTGACAACTTTTAAAGCGAGGAAGGAGGGTTGTGGGTACGTTTCCAGCGGTTTTGAGATTTCCAATGAAATATACAGTGGTCAATGACACATAATAATTGAAACGAAAAGTCTTCTCAGGCTTTATGTTCTAACGTTTTTCCTTTCTAAGCTACCTGGAGTCGCCACTATGTGTATAGAGACTGTCTATAAGGCACGTTCTCATAACTGGTTACTCCAGATATCAATTTGATCCAGTCATACATTTTTCTATAATTCATATAAAACGTAGTTTCTGGTCAACCCCCTACAGCCCCTTAATAGTCCACGTTGTTTATGGTCGTCCCTATACTTACTGTTTTATCATGTTATTTATGTGAATTGTTCGTAGATACACTACTGTTCATTTAACAGGTAAATATTTCAACTTTTCGTTTTTGGCACAATCTCACCCCATAGAAGGGGTGAGATTAGGCCAAAGTTCATTTTATTTCAGCAAAATTATAGCTTATTGTAACTTAACCATATTTGCGGCAGTCGTTAACTGAACATATAAGTGTGCATTGACGTGATTTGGATCAAACTCATTGCCTAAATGTGTGCATTACAAGCTAAGGAACAAAAACGTGTCCTTTTTTGGCACAATCTCACCCCGGCTGACGGTAACCAAAATGATTACGTAACATCTGTTACCGCTACAGTATGTGATGCGGTTTTTTTTACTAATCAGGAGTACACATCGCAACGCTCTACCTGCTCGTCACGAAGGGGAAGCGAGCTTGTGATTGGTTGAATGCACACAATTTTTAAAACAATTTAAACAAGTTTAGTATCGTAAAGATATTCTTCCAATTATAATAGCAATGTCTTGGGCAAAGTTTTAGCTGTCAATTAAGATATTGGTGCTTGAAATCGAGTCAGTGGTAGAGAAGAGACACAGTAAGCATTTGAAAATGATCCCACCGCACCGTACCGCTACTATAGACCAGAGTCTATGTTTATATAGAGTCGCGCAAAGAGAAAATCTATCGTTCCGGCAACACAGTTTTTGTACCGTTTGTTGTCAAGAACTATACAGTTTTGTTTTTTACCATGTACATATAAGCGAATATCGTTTTTGAAATTTTTCACAAGGTATACAGTTTTAAAAGATTATACCGGTGATGCTCTGTTAAATATCACTGAAGCAGTTTACAGGGTTATGCTGGATTACATATATGTAGTTGAAACTTCGGAAAAACTCATATTTAATATCACGCTCTTTTCCACTCCTAACATTATCACTTTTTTGATTTACATTGCTCGATTGGTACCCTTATTTGACGTTAAATTGGTTCCTTTGATTTCAACTTTGCGCGACTGTAAATTATAAACATTGACTCTGCTATAGACCATCGCAAGATGCCGTCACGTATTTGAGTTTGACAGATACTGGTAACTTTGTTTACATTCGGGTGATGCAGTTTAATTTTCAATTATAGTCATTTCAATTGTGACCAAAGTACCCTTCAAATGTTGTGCATGATTTACCAGTACAGTAGCTGTTCGCTAACTGGGCGAAGAGCACTTCCCAGTTATTGAAATCGGTTCGCTAACTGGGATGTCATTTCAAACGTAAATAAACATCGAGGGGGATTTCGATGAAAAGCAGATTAGTGCCGCTTGACGACAATTTCATAAAATATTTAAATTTTGGAGTTGATCGCCAGACAGAATGTTCTATTGGTGTTGTTACTGTTTATGTTGCTTTAATATCCTAAACTAAAAAGTTACCGGCGAAACCAACAAGGAGAAGTATCATCCTTTAATGTTCCACATTTACGTGCCCCCCGTTCGTTTTGATCATTGACGTTTGTTGATTTTTTAACTGGGAATCGTCCCAGTTAACGAGCGCCCAGTTAAAAAAAGGCCAGTTAAAGCGTGCCCAGGAGGCGAATAGTTACTGTACACTACACGCAAAATTTCAAGTCTTAGGCTAATGACATACTGAGGCGTCAAATGAAGCGAAGCGTTGAGCGTATTAGAAGCGGAATAAACAGAAGCGTTAGGTGAAGTTTCCTATGACATACTGAAGCGAGCGTCGCCAACGCGTTGTGTTGTCATATTCCTGGATTCCAGCAGCGGTTTCGTTTAAAGGAAATATGAATTCGTCCAATGAAGATTTGTTTGCTTCTTCAAGCAAGGTAAATCACGTTTTTAGTAAACATAGAGATTTTTTTTATGAAGTAAAATAATATGTCTAAAGTCAGTTGCGCTACAGACGTAGTAAAAATATAAGAAATTATTCTAGATTTTAAACCCGCTGACCCCGAGTAACGTTCAACTAGTTTATGATATCTGATAGGCTTTTAACCTGTGAGCACAGCTAGTTACTCAGCGGCTGGCGTTTCGCGACTAAAGAAGTTCAGTATGTTAGGCATGCAAAACCAATCAAAAATACCTGAAATTTTTTTCCGATATTTTCTATATTTAAGACCAAAATAAGGCGAATATAAAGCACCTGGCGATGAAAGATTTTGTCTGAACAAGGTATTACGCGCGTCAAAACACTACTCGCCTCTACCGACGCGTCGTTGCCGCTTGAGTATGGCCGGTTTGACGTTTCATATAGACGTTCGAAGAAGTAGCTAGGACGCTTTTGCGACGCTTCTTGCTTCGCTTCATTTGACGCCTCAGTATGTCAATATCCTTACGCAGCCACTGTGTCCTCTCAGTCCACACATTTTCTGCGTTGTAAACGCACAAAAAATGTGGGGAAAGCATAACGCATCAACAGCACAAGGAATGCATAGACATGATTCGAATCCAAATGTGTATCATTACTACACGGCAAGCGCCGTTATTCACGTCCACTTCAACCAGAGTCTCAGGCCTCTGCCAGGCTGAATGTCAACGCAAGCGATCGGGCGAGATTCTTGCCGTAGGCTAATGAACAGCCGTAAGTAGAGCTGTTCATTAACCTACGGCAAAAATCTCGTCCGATCACTCTGCTGGCGTTCAGAATGGCAGAGGCCACACTGCTGAGCAAAGCGACGCACTTGCTTGAAGAGAGCAGCAAATCGTGCTGAAATATTTCTCCAGAGAGATAGCAAACTGGTGTAATCTTTTTCACACGAAAGGACAATACGCTCAAATACAACAGAGATCACTGCAGAACGTGCTTTTACTGTGATAGAAACACATACCCAGGTAGAAAAGTAGACAACGGTGTTTATTATGCATCTCGAAACTGAAAAAATAAAATAATCCAGCCGCACGTCACGTATGTTTGCTCTTAGAATTACATCGAATTGATCTCAGCAGTGTACTCCGCGCGGCGTTCTGCTATGTATTCTCTCTAGAGTGATTCACCACGCTTCTCTCGCTTAGCTGTGGTTTAAGCAGGGTTGCCACAATTATATCTGTATTTTTTATTCATATGGGGGAGGGGGGGGGGGTTTAGCTGGAGCACACTAACTGACTAGTGACACTAACAGTCTCTCCCGAGCCGAGACTCGAACCTACGACGACTGGCTTGTTAGGCCAGCATCGTACCTCGACACCAGCTGGGAGAGTGTGACATCACATTTAAACTTAAAAAATAATTGATACTGAATTTCTTTATTCCACGGGGGTAGTGCCAACTTTCGGGTGGAATAAAAAAACGATCTCGATCTACGATCTAAAGCCTTGCGTTGGTGTGCGTGAGACCATGTGCGATGTAAATATAAATAAGGCAATCCACGAGACAGTTGCGATCAGCTGATTTCAGTCTGTTTTCAACTTATGACAGCTTTACGTATGCGGATGCAACCCGGATCCAGAAGCGTGGTAAACAAATGTTATCCGATCGGTAACTCTTGTATTGCGGGTGCCAATCCTAAATACAACAATAACAAATCATTTTTGATATTATTGCCGACATTAAAAGATTTCTGTTTTTTGTCGTGTTTTGGTTTTTTCGCACAATCCTCTTTTTTTTCGTTTTTCTGAAATTCTGGTGTATTTGGAAAATTTTCTTTTCTGCCAAATGGAAGCACCATTAACCTCCAGGAATATGATATGGTTCTGGATAAATTTGGCAGCATCGCATGGCATGGTGAAGGTAGTGTGCTGCTCCGTCGAGTAAGCGTTTGTCTATGCTGACCAAACGTACAATTAGCAACCGTCCTGTCTTTTTGCCGTTTTGTACTTACTCGTTGAAATTTTTTCTGATAAAGCTTCAGCAATAGAGTTCATGACAGTTGCAAACCGTTGGGTTCAAATATTTTACGAAAAGGAAAATATGTTTTTCTTGCTCTATTGAGTACATGTCGTGCTTTGCTGGTAGTACCGTGTCTAGTAAAGGGCATTTTCAATCGTCAACGGTATGTGAGCTGATTGAATTTCGTGATTGCAAGTTGAGACCGTAAGAGCCATGATAATTGTTAGACAAGATTCCGATCTTTCTGATGACAATTTATATGACCATTAACATTACGTTCTACTGCGTAAAATTTTATTACCGGTTAAGTATTTTTGTACAGAACAAGGCAATGAATAATTTTTTGTATGTGTCGCTTTGGTTAGTAATAATTTGCAAAAATTGATTTTCCCAAGTGTCCCGTTTTTTCGTACCTATTTGTCCCTAGAAAATCTGGTCAGCCTTTTTTTTTTGTCTCGCCACCCGACTCCTGCTTGTTCTCGATGGCTTACTGAAAATTCTGATTAAAGTACTTTCGAACTTGGAATCGGAATCGGAATCCAAATCTAAATCCGATTCCATTAATTCCATAACAAATACCTTTGCTGCAGCAATTATTTCTTCTCTGCGTTCCAGGATTTCACTGCACAGACGACAAATCACATTTTTCTTTTGTTTTCAGCATCACCCGCGTGGTTTGACCGTTTTGACAGATACGATGTAATAGTATTGGTGAATACTCGCAAAATACTCGCAAAACTGACAAAAATCACAGTGCGAACCTGTCTGTTTTGCAGGCGCTTCCAGGTCAAAACTGGGTCAATGTCGAGCGAATAAAGAAGAGTTTTGACAGCAGTTAGTGCGCTTCCAGGTCAAAACGAGGTGAGCTGGTGGAATAAAGAAATTCGCTATAAGAAGACACATACCTATACCACAGAGTTCAACTCAGAATTATTTATGATGCTTGCATCATTCATTCATTATGGTTCTACGATCGCTTTTTTGTTTAGGATTTGCTTAAGAAAAAAAAGCATAATGTTCGTTCGTTCTAATTTAGAAAAAAAAGCATTTTTTAGAAATTGCTTAATTTTCAGTCAATTATAACCAAAGAAAGGGGAGGGGATATAAAAACGTGACTTAATTGAGTGGGGGGGGGGGGGTCAAGGAAGTTGTGACCAGTGCTGATAAAAGTCATTTTCCCCAGCAAAATTCTTCGAAAATTACAGCCAATCATTTTCAATTTTCACTTCCAATGATCGCAGCACTCTTTCAGATACACTAGATTTTCGTCCTAGTAACGTGCTGTTATACTCAGATGAAATAGATCGCGCGCATCGTTCATGGTCACGGAATAAAATTTGACGACAAATCCAACCAAATGATCTTCACTTCAAAGCGAAAAAGAAAAACAAACAGTCTACTCAACCAAAATAAACCTCACCGAAACACTTTTTCATTGACACTGACCGATGCCTTGACAATCTTCGTTAACTGATAAACTGATTTTGTTGTCTTGCTTTCATCGCATGAAATATAATGAGGTGTTTTGACAGTTCATTTCCATGCAAAAAGCGGGAAGGGAGAACTCTGAAAAGATTGTAAAAAAATAACGTTTGTGGATGCCTTTTTTCACTTTCACTCAAGATTGTCAACAAATATCAACCCTGGTTGTGACAGTTTGTGACAAGGGGGAGGGGGGAGTGAATTTTTTCCAAATTTTGCGTGTCATCATTAATGGATTGTTCCTGGAAATTAAAGCTACATATGGCCATTCGTCTGGTCGCGGCAAAGTTTATCAGCCTTAGGCCGGTTTCGTTGGTTGACGAGTGGAAATTATGCCTTCCAATTACCGAACGGAAGAATTCCTCCCTTCCAACCCGCGTATTCGCATCTCCGGTGACGGCTCTTATGTCGTGTTTTGGGCACTTACCATAGATTCATTCAAGCTTTTCAAAGACCTCATCTTTGACGTTAACGGACTTGTCGTTTGTCAGTGTGTAGGTGTTGATCAAATTGTAGTTGAAGAATTTGTTCTTAAACCTTAACATGCATATATGGTTGTCTACGAGTCTCCACCGAATGACTTCTGTTCTTTGATTTCCCAGTACTACGAAACCGACGCCCCGCTCCGCTGCTCCACCACCACTGCAGTAGATGTCGTACTTGAAAAAGATGTGTGCAATAGGATCTGCTGCACGGAGTTGCCTTTCTCTTGAATTTGGTCATCGAATCTCCTAAATCGTGGCGACGGTTCATTTAGAAATCGAATGTTCCAAGTACTCAGTTTTCAATCATTTACCATTCTACGTTTCCTTGTTCGTAGCTTGGGTCTTTGCCGATTGATTTTGTTAAAAAAAATTGATCCGTTCCATATTAATTTCGTTGTTCGTGGTTAGGAGAGGTTTCGGTTTGCTACATAGCCAGGGTCGCGATACCTTCATCCTGCTGATGGGGCTGCCATCTTAGATGTAGCTAGCAGGATACAACATTTAATGATTCAGCCGTCCGCTCTGGGTCGGACGCTGTTGTACGCCGCCCCTAACATGGGGACACAGCCATGTACGACCCCTTTTAGAGTCAGCATACAACTATAGATTCCACCGGGGGTTGCAGAAGAAAAGTAACGCTTCTTGCAAATAACGATAATTTGGGGCAAAAAAAAATTTCAAAAAACTCAAAGTATTGATTAATAGTCAAAACTTAGTTGTGCACCTAATCCCGAACGACAGATTCCATGCTACATTCAATGAGCGTATTTTTTTAACGAAAGTTTTCACATGTATTTAGATTAAAAAACTAAGTATTTTTCACAGATGGAGGGATGTTTTTTAAGAATCAAGGGTAATTTTATAAAAGAGCGTATGCATTATAACAGAGGTTCTATTCAAACTTCTTGCTCAGAAACCTTTGGTTGAATAAATAAAGACTAAATTCTAGTTTGCATTAAAAATGAGTTAAAGTTATAGAAAAAAAGAAGTTCAAGATGGAAAAATGAGACATTTTTTTTCTGGAAGGTAAAGTTTAAATTTTTTTTATGATTTCAACATTTTTCCAAACTTTTGGCCTTCTAATGATTTCTTATAATTCAGATAGCCATTTTAAATCAGAAATATGATCAACTTCCCAAATGCATGCTTTCTCAAGTTATTTTAAATTTTAGTTTGGAAAATTGAATAATAATAAAAAGAGTTGAATTTTTTCTTAACACTTTTCTCTTTTCATACTTGACATTATTTTAAAACTTTTAATAAAAAGTTAAGAAAGAAAAAATGTAAGACAAACTTTACTTACTGTAACTTACTTACTGTTACTTACTGTAACTCAAATCATAAAACTCTTAGCATCAAGCCTTCTTAATCCATTTTCGAGATATTTCGAAATGAAATTAAGAATATTTGAGCTTTTTATGAAAATATGCCTTATACGTAGATTATTCGTGGTTCTCCAGCAGAATTATTCAAATATATGATTAATATAACACAGTTCATTTCGGCAGCAAAAAAACTGGATGAATAATTTAGAAGCTATACTTTTTGTCAAAACACTGCAGATTATACCACCGTTGTTCATCAGTTAAATGGAAGTTGATTGATAATTTGTGGCTACTTTCTCTCATCTGTAGTAAAACAGAAAACACATATTGAAGGCGTTCATTTTCAGTTTGAAGAAAACTTTTGCAGGGAGGCAACGTTAACTTACTGCAGATGAACTAGAAGTTTACAATGGTGAGAATAATTGTACATCACAAAACTAAACATCATTCAGTGCTAATGACAATTTATTACTTCTTGCAGATTCCTTTATTTCGTCTGATTTATCTTCTGCTTGCGGTTCACATACACTTCTGCATGTCCGTTGCCTATGATGAGCACCAGTGGGATGAAATGGACTCCCAAGAAGTGGATGAAGCCTTAATGAAAATTCACTTCAGCTTAATGACCGAATCTCGTCACATTCCTGAAGTGAAAAATCAGCTCGATGCAGACACCAGTGCCAGTATGGATCGAGAGGAATTTGAACTGTTGGTTAAAAAAATCAACGATGAGGTAACGACACTCAAGAGCCAAGCGCTGATTTTGTCCAGAGCGTATCAAGCGCTGCATGCCAAGTATAAAAAGCAAGCGAAGCAACTAGCGGAATGTTCTTCACAGAATAGCCCGATTGCGTACGGTGGTAAGTTATTTACCTAATATTAACAAATAATAAATAACTAATTCTCATGTTACATGCAGGATCAAATCAAGCAAATGTTCCCCAGCCTGTATATAATAACATTCCAACCAGTGTAACAAAACCTCGACCACCAACAGTCCACCCGACCACTCACGGTCATAAACCGGAAGCTTGCAATTGCAGCTGTCAAAATACTCGCCCAGTATCTCATGAGTACAACACAGTAGGAAACACCTTCAATTATTACATTTACGGTGGAAGACCCAGCTTTGGGGATCAGCAGCAACCATTTTCACATCATTCCTACCCAGCTCAACAGAACGGTTTCGCGGGGCCGAGCTACCAATCTAATCGACCTAATTGGGGAAATCCAAACGACCCGGATGATCCGGACGCTTCTTCCGATGATCTGCGGAGGAGGCAAAAGCGTCCACTCGAAACGCTGCAAGATCTGCGGCATCACTTGGATCCGAAAATCGAACGATGGAAGAAAAAGTTCTTCGATCGATACGAGTTGCGGAAGCTGGAGAAGCTGTACAGCCCAGACGAGGTGCGCTCCTTGTTCAATCAGTGGCAACAGGCTCGAATATAGTTTCAAATCTTAGCTTCCATGCAATAAATACGTGGCTTGACTTACATTAGTTTGTAGTAAATTATATTAATAAAGTACAAATTGATCGTGTACCTTATCCTCGGAATCCTTGGAATTGCTTTTCATTTAGAATGCACACTTTTGGCCCTTCAAATAAAGATAACGTTCGTAAATGAAATGGAAATACCAGAAAAAAACATTGACAAAAAATATTTAAATGATAGCAATGCAGTAGGGGAAGGGGTGATATAATGGACACCCTAAGCCATTTCCCAATTTCCTCCACAGTTGAACACTACAACTATGAGTCGATAGCGCACATCAACTGAGCCACTAATGGTTGATACAAAAAATAAGAAGAAGTACTCAAATATAGTATTTTTCGTAGTTTTTATGAGCATTTTCGAAAGCAGTTTTTTTGGGGGTTAAATGGACACGTGTGGGTAAAATGAACATAGGGAGGTGGTAATATGAACACCTTGGGCGTGAACATTAACTATCCCTTTACAGATAGTAAAATGTTGTTCCATCCCAAGTAACAAAACTGGTTTTATGAAAGTTTTGTAGCGCTTTTTTGGCTGTATTAACCGCTAAAAAACTTTGATAAAACCAATATTGTTACTAGGGATAGCACGTGACACACTTATGCATTCACCAGCAGTTCAATTTTCACCGTTTGTCGTAAAATTAATAACAATATATGACCTTGTTCGCAAGAAACTGAAAAATGGCGGAAGCTTTTTTACGGATTTCCGCATTCAACGGTACGTTTAGCCGCGGTCATCTGTTCATCGGTCCGAGTTTACCTTTGCGTTTTACTGATATAAACACGAAGCATCTAGTTTTTTTAATGGAAATTAACACAATTTTTTCACCATCACCATGGGCTGTCCATTTTACCCGCACATACACATTATTGAAAATACCTATATATATCGAGAAAATCATTTAAACAATTACTAACCTTTGATGATTTCTGCTGGTTAGTAGTCTGAGTAGAGATATTTGCAGAAAAATTGTTATAAAATACTGCTTTACACTAGAAAAAAACCTTGTTTTCTGTAGGCCAAAAATAACACGTGTTTTTTGTTTTTGTTTATTATTTTGGTTGTTTTACTGTTTCATGTCGCATACTTTGTCTCAAATAGCTTCTAGTGCCTCTAAGATAAGGTGCCAAAGAAGTTTTTACTACTTTTCAACGTTGAAGTCGAGATTTTGACGGGTGTCCGTTTTACCACCCCTGTTCATTTTACCCACAATTCCCCTACATTGATTTGGATTCTGCTCAAACTTTTGTTTTTGTTTTGGCTCTGTTGGAAACCTTTGTCTTCAATATTCTTAGCTTGTTCTTATATTATAGATGACAAAATAAATATATAAATGGATCTCTATTCCCCTATCATGTCAGACTTATGTTCAAGTAAACACGTATGTATTAAAAAAATGAACTAATTTCGTATATCGATGGAAAAACTATAAATAATATTTCAATGGATCACATTTTTCCTAAATCCTTTGATTATTGAACCTTCTCAAGAAAAAAAGAGGATATGTATTTTATTTATTTATTTATTTATTTATTTATTTATTTATTTATTTATTTATTTATTTATTTATATATTTGTTTATTTATTTATTTATTTATTTATTTATTTATTTATTTATTTATTTATTTACAACTTGAGGTTATCACGAAAATTTGGTAAAAAGTTATGAATGAAGAACACAATACTAACAACAAGAGATAACGTTGCGAATTTGGAGGACTCACAATTTGCTTTCTAAATCTCATGATAGCTTTCTCTGTGTAACATTTCATTGTCAGGTCAAATTTGTGAAATCATGTACATTATTATTCCAATTAAATGCATCGAACGTCCCCAAAATGCCAGTCATCATATTTTTTTTCTTACTTAGCACAGTTTACCACTCTCACAAAGTATATGTTCCATTTAGCTCGACTCGAAAGTTTTTTTTTTGAATTATGGTGTGACATTTTTTGTTGTTGGTTACTTTATTGTGGCCGTACTCGAGCGCTTCCGTTGAAAGGTTTTTCGGTTTCAACTACACAATAACTTTTAATTGAAGCGATGTACCGCAATGTAGAACAGAATGAGTCCAATAGGGCACGTTCAGTCACACACCGCATTTCGTCGCCGGTCAATGGTCATAGTGTGGTAAAGGAAGGCACCTTTCGCGAAATACCGTTACAAGCTCCTTTCTCTTTGAAACATCCCAAAAATATGAAAAAGGAATCTTGCACCATTCACTCGATTATGTTAATTACTATTATTTCATTATTAAATATCATTATGTTGAGTTATTTTTCTGTTTTATACGCTAATTTCACGCTTGAAACGAGTACCTAAACAGTACGATTGGAAAGGATTTTTTTTTATTTGTCAAATTTGTCAAAGAGTTAAAGCACGTTGACATTTACAAATGTATTGTCAAAAATTTTGGTCTGAAGCTAAGTGTTAACAATAAAACTGCAAAAATATATGCGAAACTTTCTGAATTACATTCTAATACATTCCAGTGTCAGTTTAAGTTTCGGAAATTTTATGCAAAATTATTCCAATTCAATACCTCGAATGTCCCAAAAATGTCAGTTATCATTTTTCACTTGGTTTGTTTTTGAAAGTATCAGTTTCTTTTGGGACGTGATTAATTTGACACAGTTTGCCACTTTCACAAGTCATACTGTTTGTGTACTTCATTTTTGCTATACTCGATCACTTCCGTTGCAATGTTTTCCAACTTTTGATTGAAACGTTGTACCGCAATATATCGTAGTGCGGTAAAAAAAATATACCTTTCACGAAATACCGTTACAAACTCCTTTCACCTTGAAGCATCCCACGAATATGGAAAAGGAGCCTCGTACCATCCTGGCTAACGGTCACGGATTCCTTTCTTCAGGAAATTTACCAGGTGCTGCTGTACAAGCAATTTTAGAATTTTTTGCGCTCCTTTCACAGCTGATGCCATCAGCAGTATTGAGCGGTTATTCGATCTGTGCCAGTGTAACAGTTTGGCTTCAAGTTATCGAATTGTGGGTCTGTGTAGAATCGGTAATGATTAATGCTTGATCCTGTTTCAGCAGATCAAGTTTTTTTGTCTTGCTCTATTTAATTTATTGCAATCTGAGCCGCAAAGAAAAGAGTAGGGAGCAGAAACAACAAGGTTGTTAAGATAATTTGCTTTTTTGCTGCACGTGTTTTGTTTTTAATTGCTATATTCTCATTTCAAATTTCATTCAAGATGGCTTTATACTTTTTCAACCAAAACTGTAACGCTTGCGTTTTAGTAGTGACGTCTGATTGTTGCGAAAAAATAATTTTTCAATAATTTTTTTCGGCGACTAAAAAGATGTATAAAAAGCGGTATGTGTACATACTGATAGTAATGTTCTATGATTTCTAATCTTCACACTAAACAATAAAAAGACGTTCAAATCCCTATA
The DNA here is from genome assembly GCF_029784165.1 of Wyeomyia smithii. NCBI lineage: Eukaryota > Metazoa > Arthropoda > Insecta > Diptera > Culicidae > Wyeomyia > Wyeomyia smithii. Next base: position 73,382,072 of record NC_073695.1, read on the forward strand.
ATAATTTTCTCGATTTGTAAAATCCAAAGAATATCTCTGAGAGAAATCAATATTCAAAACTGTAGATATGTCGTGTGAAAATGATAATACTATTGAAAATATTTTACAATTACAAGTTTTTATAGTTGATTCCGCTGAAACTCTGGAAGTAATGATGAGAACTCATTTTCTAGGGTCAACACCCATATCCGGTGAAGAACAGGACTCAGATGAGGCAGGACTTTTATGGTCAACTGAAGTCTATCTTAAAGCCTGTGAAATCTTCACGCCTGGTAGGGTTGAATGGGCATTGAGTTCTTTTCAACCTTACAAATCCACCGGAAAAGATGAAATCTTCCCAGCACTACTCAAACAGGGAAACGAAACTCTTATTCCCCAGTTGACTGAGCTCTTCAGAGCCAGTGTTACCATGAGTTACATACCAACAGCCTGGAGAAAGGTTAGAGTTGTCTTTATTCCTAAAATGGGAAAAAAGGACAAACAACTCCCAAAGCCCATCAGACCCATCAGTCTCTCCTCTGTTCTACTGAAGACAATAGAAAAAATTTTGGACGACTTTATCAAGTCAACGAACTTGGTTAGGTTTCCATTGAGCAAAAACCAATTTGCTGACCATTCAGGTAAATCTACAAAAACAACGCTACAAGCGTTAGTTAACAGAATCGAGAAGTCCTTTCAAGCTAAATAAATAGCTCCCCTGGCTTTTCTCGATATACAAGAAGCATTCGATAATGCATCCTATAGCTCAATGCGTTCTGCAATGGAAGCAAGAGGCCTGGACTGGATAACTGTATTATTGAATGGACAATGATGATGCTAAGAGATCGAGAATTTTTTGCTGATCTTGGAGGCGCGCAGCTAAATATCAGATCTAATAAGGGATGTCCTCAGGGAGGAGTACTTTCACCCTTATCGTGGGCCTTAGCTGTATACGAACTCCTTAAAAAGCTAACAGAACTAGGATATGAGGTAATCAGATACGCAGACGATGTATCCATAATAGTTCGTGGGATGTTCGATGACACGATATCTAATCGGCTACAAACTGCGCTCAAATCTACTTTAAAATGGTGTAGAGAAAAGGGTTTGAATGTTATTCCTTCTAAAACTGTTATTCAAACGTTCAAATTCAGTTTGCAGAAGAAATTAAATAGCTCGGTGTAACTATGGACAAAAAACTAACTTGGAATTCTCATCTAGACAAGACTATCTCTAAGGGTACAAATGCCCTTTGGGTTTGTAGTAGAGCCGAGGGAAAAACATGGGGACTACGACCAAAAACAGTCCATTGGATTTATTCGGTAATTTTTCGTCCGAAGATCACATACGCCTCACTTAGGGGCCATTCACATTCCACGTGGACAGCCTGGAGGGGGGGGGGTCTGTGTAATGTCTACGGTCCACACAAAATTTTCGGAATTTATATGGGCAGTTGTCCACGGAGGGGGAGGTGGGGGGCAAAATTATTAAAAATCTGTCCACGTGGAATGTGGATGGCCCCTTATATGGTGGCCTAAAATTAATGGGGTAACCGCTCAAGCCAAGCTTGGATTGCCTGTATATCAATAACTGGGGCAATCAAAAATACACCATCAGTTGCTTTGGAAGCCCTCCTTTATATGCTACCTTTACACAAATATGTAAAGCAGCAGGCTGTAAAAAGTGCTTTGCTATTTAAACGATATAATAAGATCTTAGATGGTGACCTGGTGGGACAACTAAGGATCCTTAAGGAATTCAGACTGAATTCTGATGTTCAAACTATAGAAGATTGGATGACAACGAAGACAAACTATGACATTCCTTTCGAAGTAGTTAAATCAAGCCCTTATGAATGAGACTCAGGAGGGCCGAGTCTGCGTCCAGGTTCTGTAATGTTTTACACTGATGGATCAAAAATTGGTGAAAATACTGGACTTGGGGTGTTTGGCCCTGGAATCAGTAGAGCTATAGCAATTGGCCACAGTCCAACGGTATTTCAAGCAGAAATTCATGTTATTATTGAATGTGTGAATATTTGTTTAACAAGAAAATACAGATTTGCGAAAATCTGCATATTTTCTGACAGCCAAGCAGCTTCAATGCACTTAAAGCTCTTACATGTAAATCGAGGCTAGTGTGGAAATGCCTTCTTTCTTTAACCCGTAAAGACCCGAGACGGAACTTGTTTTTTGAAAATGCTCGTTCTCAGCACTGGAACGGCCGATTTTGGAAAACTTGGAATTTTATTCAAGGAGAATAGTAGCTCAAAGTTTTGGTAGAGGTGCCACTCCTCTGGACCATTCCCCGTTTTCGTGAGACGCAAATATGTCTGTGTTTTTTCTAATTTTTTCAAAAAGATTAGGCAAACACTGGGAATTTTCATACGTATCAATTGCTCCATGTATCAAATCATGTCAGGTGGATGAAATATGGTATGTAAGAGTGAATTTTGGAGTTTCCAAATTATTTCAGTACAAAATCACAAAACTACGTATTTTTATAAGAATTCAAACAACAAAACCGTTCTTTAAATTTTAAGCTCTACATTTTTGCGGTAAGGTCTCTTAAATCCATACGCGATGAAATATTTATTTTAGCATGCAAAAATTTTGAGAAAAACGAGTTTAAATTCACTAAAGTACGTATTTTCATGGAAACCTGATTTTCTCAGTCTCCCACGGTAGGTTTCAACTAAGCTCTTCAATTTAAAAGCTTTATATTTTCAGAGTAATGTCTTCTGAATCTAAAGATGGTGAAAGATTTTTTCTAGCATGCACAGATGTAAGACAAATGGCCTGTAGGAACGGAGTTATTCTATGCTGGGTGCCCGGCCATTGCGGTATTGGAGGAAATGAAAAAGCTGATTGCCTAGCAAGAGAAGGCACAGCATCAAATTTTAATGGTCCGGAACCATTCTGTGGAGTCCCAGAATGCGCTCTGAGGACTGAATTTAGAACTTGGGAAATGTCCATGATAGAATCAAGCTGGAACGCCACGGATACATCCAGACAAGCTAGAAGATTTATCACACCGAATGCTGTGAAAGCTCGGATCTTACTAAATCAGAAAAAAAAGATTTTCGGGTACTTACAAGTCTGTTGACCAGTCACTGCCCGAGTAGGTATCACCTAAATAAAATTGGAAAAACTAAATCTACAGGATGTCGTTTTTGCCATTTTGAAACCTAAACAGCAGAACATATAGGGGAACTGTTCCATTATTCATCTTAGCCCATATATTCATCTTATACAACATGAAAACAGGAAAAAACGCATTTTTGGGCCACTTTTCAATTTAATCACTAAACAAAATCACTCACTACACTAAGAATACTTTAATCTTTGAAATGTTCACCTTGAGTTTTCAAAAACAAGTTTGAATTAGCAGAAATATATGAGATGAATTTTTACAAATCCCAAATTTCAACTGTATGTATTTTCATCTGTTTTCACTGCGTTGAAGAAAATCAAAAGTTGCCAAATCATTTTCTGTTAATACGAAAAAATCATACTGAAAATGTTGTATTACTCCGACATAATTGATATAAATCGACAGCACCGCAGTGGTTACCTAGGTTACCAATTTTGCACGTAAACAACTATAGCGGATACCTAGGTAACCTACTACGACGGTCTGCGGTTACGTTCATTCATGATAATGTGATTCATTCATGATTAACAGTGTGATGAATATGGGGACGTCGTGAGATGAATAATTGAGCAGTGATTTAAGTTTTGAGATGAGTATGGGAGAGTTGTGAGGAATGGTTTGTTTAACAAAATTCAGGATAAATCTAGCTAAGTTTACTAAATATACAATGCTGGGCGATTCCTACGAAATTTGGCATTGTGATAAACTTCATAAAACGAGTCGACCCTAACTGGGATTGGGTATTTTCTCAACCAGTGTCCATCATACCTAAATTGTGATAGGATAATCGACTAATACCAAATCAAACATGGGTCTTACAACAATAGTCTTTATTGATGGACGCATTTGTGTTTCGGTTCTACAGGGAAGTAAAAAAGGTAGAACTTCCATTTTGACCACATATCTCCTTCCGATTTATTCGCGACGTTGCTTTTCGGGTGACGGCATTTTTCCAAATTCGAAAGACGGACAGCGATATAAATGCAGTGTAAACACCACACTCTGAACAACTTCTACTCAAATTTAGATATGAAACAAGAAGATAAGAAAAAATACACAATAGGTAACTTTCTGCAGTGTTTTTTTCCGTGATGCAGTTTGATGTGGGACACCATTTAGTCCCGATTGTTGTTTATACATGCAGAACTGTGTAATTATTTGATACACGCAAAAATTTTCTTTGTCACTTTAAAAGCAATAACGATAACTTCTTCTTTTGGTGAAAAGTTTGTTACTTAAAAAGCAATAAAAATCTTCTAAAGTCAAGTTCAACAACACATACTTTAATATATTTTGCACATGTTAAGAGAGTACGACTATCTAATAATGGTCGTTACAACCCCATGCAAAATTTTCAGTTGTTACAAAAAAAATAAAAAATTTACATCTCCAGCTAAGGAACACTACATACTGTCACATATATATTTCAAATGTTACTAGTTTCTTTCATCTCAAATTCATCCGGTGTGCGTGTATTAGTTTTTCTGTCGTACGAATACGTAATAAAGCTTCCTATGTCAGATCTCACAAATACAAGTTTAGTCGTGTAACCGTATAAAATCGATTTGTTCTCAACCAAAAAATCGGTTGATGCTCGGTTTCGAAAAAGCTAGCTAGCTCATTGATGTACATGTTGTTACAAACTTTGTTCCAGTGGAAAACAGATGAAATAAAACTAAAAATTGGCTTACAACTTGAATAAATGTTCGAGGTAGCGAGAAATTTTTCGTTACCCACCAGCGTTTTGTTTATTTGTAACCAGCAAAAAACATACATATATTAGTGAAATCGACCACTAATACTAGCATAGATAGAAAGGTCTATAGAGAAAAAATGTGACACAAGCTGCCAGGTTTCGTTTTTTGTCCGTAATACAGTAAGCAAACTTTGTAAGATCATAGCAAGCCAAGAGCACGAATAGACATAAATTTTTGACGTGGTTTTAATTTCACTGGAAAAATTCGAAAATTATGTTCCTTGTGGTACATTTTCTAAATTACCAGTAGTGCAATAGTGTTTTATTGTAACGTGCTTGAGGTGTTGTCATTAAAGTGATTCAGGAATAGAAAAAATGCCATCCCAGATCGATCCTGCTTAATGTCCTTCAAACCTTCAGCGGAATAGTAGAAACAGGCGTTCGTGGTAGTATCAGAGCCCCACTAGCGTTTGGCATTATTTCTGGATCGGAGTCGAGTTGTTTTGGAACAAAAGCCGCAACGGCAAAATTGACAATGGCATCAGTGAAAAATTTAGAAATCAAAAGGGATGGCCACCATCATTTCGTCGCTGTCGCTGCGGGCGTTTAAGTTCAAAACATTTTTGGTTTCGATTTCAGTGGCAGTATGGGTCCGGCAAGGCCGAACGTCGACAAAAATCGGGATCCTGGATGGTGAGTTCGTTCTATGTGATCGTTCACAAGGATTGACTCATGTTAGTGCACGCGAAGTATCAGAGAAATTTTGTTCAAGAAACAGGAGATATAAACAAATTCTTAGTAAATATGGATCTCAGATTTATTTCTTAATTCATATTCCTTTCAGAGAGCGTGTAATGGCGCTATAACCATAAGCTAAAATGTTAGGACTAGAGTTAGTACTCAAGTTCCAACCGTAACAGTTGAAGCGAGTTAAGGCGCTATATCCTTGGTTTCGAAACCCGAACATGAGGGGGAAATACCTATGTTCCATCTCAGGAAATTGGTCAACAAAGGAGTGTACTTTCTTAGCTTTGTCACTCCCAACGAACCATGTTACTTATTACATTGTGTTGCTGGATGGCATGTTTTCATTGTTTGGATTCTTTGATTCCTTTACGATTTCACTTGTTATTATCTTTTATATTCAAGTGCCCATTAAAAATGCTGGGTAAATAAATGAACCATAATCATCAATAATCCTGAGACGGGAAATCTACCTACAGGTGGAGTTGTGCATAATTTTAAAAATTTTCCGTGTAAGGCGTCGTACACAAATTACGTAACGCTAAAAACCTAAATTTCAGGCCCCCTCCCCCTATGTAACGATAAGCAACGTTCGCTATGACCCCTATTCCTAAAATTACGTAACGCTGGACTACCTGCCCCCCTTCCAAATTTGCAACTTTGAGCAAACATCACAGTTACTTAACGGTCTCAACTACCCCCCTCCGCCCTATGTAACAATAAATAACGCGGACTCAACCCCCCTCCCCCCTTCATGCGTTACGTAATTTATGTACGACGCCTAAATGGAATAACTGCGATAAATACAACAGGGATTACAGAGGTAGGAGATGAAGAAGAGTATGAAGACAGATGTCATGTCTTAGGGTGATTTGTTCTTTCATCCTTTATTAAAATAAAAAATTATTCACGGTTGATTTGCAGATCACTTCTTTTAAAATAAATATAACACCGATGAAGAGTTTATTCTAAATTCAGTCATTAATATCAGTTTTAGTGCTTGGTTTTGAGTTATTTGTACATCAGAATTAATTAATCGAAAGAAAATTCAATTTCTAACTGTCATATGCAAAAAAATTTACTCTAGCGTGCAAGGGTACGGAAAATTTTGCAAACCAACTCTTGAAATATTTGAAACAATTCGATCAAAACACTTTTCTTCATTCCTCTCCCGACTAATAAACTCTTGCGCTGTCATTGCATAGTTTACTTCTGGAGCGTTACATCCAAAGTAGTATAAAGCCATACTTCCAATCCCTACGACTAATAAACGAGAACAGGTTTCCGAAATGGACACAAACAACGTCTCCATTGGCGGCAGGCTGACCAGACTGTTCACCTTAGTTGTATTGTTTTGCGCTATATCGTTGTTCCTTTTCATACTACAGGACTCCGTCGAGGTTGCCATAGGTGATAATCAGCCGCGCCCTGATTTAGCAGAAAGAAGCGACCAACAGAGCATCTCCAAATTTATTCAAATACGCGACCTAAAACCGTTAGTTTTCGCAGCACGAAAGCAGCTGATTCGCGATTTCCTGACGAACAATTGATTTGAGTGGATCGTCTTCAGTTGCATCAGTAGCAGTTGACCAGGAAGCAGCAGAAGTATTTTTCGTCAAAATGAATCGTAAAAGTTTTGTGATTTTATGTTTTACTGTGGTAATTGTGTTCACGGTTTCACACGGATTACCGTTGGTCAGCAACGCGAAACTGATTAGACCACCTTCCAATATGATATTCTTCTATGTAAGTCAGATGAACAGACAGCTTGAGCGTCCTTACCTCACCTACTTATCGTTGGAAGTGCAAAAGTTGAAAAGGAAGTTCCAAGAGTACTATAGCTTAGGAACAACGATTGTCAGCAGACTGACGAGAACGTTAACTAAATCAGATGGGTCTAGGGATAGTTTTTGAATGGATGGACATGAATTAAAAACATTTATTACACGATACAATATGAACTTATGATTAAATATCACCAACATCATAATTACTGTGGAATACTTGAATTGAGAAAATATTATTTGTATGACAATTTCTTTGTTGATTTCAATTATGACTTTTCATGCAGTAAAACCAGCGGTTCTCAACCTGGATTATGTAATAATGGAATTTGGTTTTGTTTTTCAACCTTGCTCTTCAAACATGACTTCACTGTTTTTTTGACATGTATTCATTTATTAGAGAGTACCACTAAATTTATTGCAGATTATTTTAGTTGTTTTCACAAATTACTATATGGAAAATAAACGGTGAAAATGTATACAAAAAAAAAATATTGGGGGTACAATTCATTAGGAAAATAACGCCAAAAGGTACGTGAACGAAAAAAGATTGAGATCCGCTGGACTAGACTAACCAACAAAACAATAAGAAAACATTTTTTGGCCAAAATAATAACAATCAAGATTTATTATTCAATCAATTTTCTTACTCCTACAGATTTTTTAGATGCTTCAGTGCTGCATACAGTTGCTCATTTTCCGACTCCATTTCGCTGTAGTTGATGTTCCGATCGGTGCCATCGAAAGTTTTCGGCCTTACATACTCATCGGTTCGTCGCATCAGGTCACTGTGGGAGAATGGCTTCGAGCGGCCGGCCTGCAGGTTCTCGATCATTTCGCGTTGCTCGTCGATTACCTTTTTCGCGTACCACAGGTTGTAGTTTTCGTCTTTTTTCGGGTTCAAATGTTTATCCACCTTAACCCACAGATGCTGCAGGCTCTTTTCTATCGCGTCCGAGTTTTCACTAAGGATCTTCATGTAGTCAGCCATATCGTCGACAATCTTGTGCCAAGAATCATGCAGCGGGGCTTTCTGGTTGCGGTTTTCAGCCGTATTGATTGGACCACTGAAGCCATCGTCGTTCATTCCGGCCAGCTCAGGTGACCGAATGTTACGGTAGAATTCATCGTCAAATGAATTGGCTGTCGCGTAGTTTGTGACAGCACTAGCGAGCAGGCAAAGCAGAAAGCTACGAGGTACCATCTTCGCTTCGGGTCTGGGGAGAAAGCACAACAGTCCTACTGGAGCGGTCGGATATATCAGCTGGAATAAATGCTGTGGTAATGTAGTGGAAGGGATTTATATAAATTTTGGAGCCAGTGTTTTTCGGTGCTTGAGAAAACGTGTACATTCACTTTTGCCATGTATATACGGATTGTCAATTATCCTTTTGGGAAAAAATCGCTCTTTAGGTTGGTGTGAGTAATTGATAGTATTAAAAATCATTCTCTAAATTGTGAAGAGCTTAATTGAAGTAATTTAGTTAATTGTGGAAAGCTAAAAAAAATAATGTGTGTGGTTTACCTTTCCATAACTGAAGCTCACCCAATGAATCTTATTTAAACCACAGATAATAGATATCCAAGCTAGAACTAAAAACTCCAGAAATCAACACTGTTTTTATGAGGTTTGTGTACCTTTTTTTCATATCAGCACTGAAATAAACAAATTTATCGCCAATATAAACTGGGACTAAATAAAATTGTCGATTATGTACAAATTACGACTGCTCAAAATTTCTACGTTAAAAAACGGCAACCATTCTTATTCCAATAATATCGATAAGAGCTGGAAAATTATCGATTTCATCGAAGCATTTACCACTAAGCGTTCTTAACGCCACCATACTTCGTATTGCGACATGCTAAAAAACCGTTGCGTCTCTTTACACATGAAGCAAAATTAGCTTGGATGTCTGTTATCTGTGTTTAAACTAAGCAATGCAACTTCGAAGATCAGAAAAAATCTTGCTCAAGCTGCTACAATAATATCTAAACAAGCCATTATTAAAAACAGAATAATGGTTTACTTTAACTGTCCCGACAGCATAAATTCAAGCATATGACAATAATGATGTTGAGTCAAGTCGTTATAAAAGCTCAGTTGAATTATTTTACAAAAAATATAACACAAGAGAAATGAACGATTAAGAGAAATCTTTTGATCTTTAACATTCTTGTGCTTTAAGCTTAACAGTGGATGTTATTTCTTAATTTCAGCATTCAGTAGCGAAATAGTTAGCCGTGACTGTCCCTGATTGCAATGAAGCTTTGGTGACATTTTACTCACACAGGTTAAATTTTTCATCAATTTTGAGGTTTTTTTTTTCTTAACAGTAAACTCCAAAACAGAGTGTATTGCGAAATTTATTATTTTAATAAAAAATTATAACTTGAAAACTAAAACTGCAATTTGCAAATGAATGGCTTCTAAGTCAGTATTGCAATGACAAAAAATCAGTGTAATTATTATTATCATATCTTAAACCTACCAACTTTGTCAATCATTATGCTTTGTTCATTCTTTTTAATTTTAACGTAAGCCAAGCATATGGCAACAAATTGGTATACAAGTGAAATTCGAACTGAATTATTCCAAAAACGCCCGAATGTCTACCATTTTTTCAAACATGATTGTGTAGAAGCTAATTCTATTTTTTTCAATAAAAATCTAGGACAATAATATTAAATTGCCATAAATTTGTAAATTATTATAATACAATAGTAACACTACTAGTACAGTCACTACTTCAAAAGTTTAGCAACATTTTTGCTGTTTTTAAATATGCTCTAAAAATTTTACACCAATCATCATTCCGGGGTGACTTTGATCACTTCATTGTTTTGATGAATTTGGTGTAACACTTTGCTACTTTCACTAAATTAAACAGCCTTAAACGGCTTAAACGAGTTTATTAATATGAAAAGCAATTTAGGGGCCATTCACATTCTACGTGAACAGTTTATAATGGCGAATGTACAAGATTCGTACGAAATTTTTAGAATATATATGAATTGTTATCCACTGAGAGAGAAGGTGGTCTAAAATCATCAAAAACTAGTCCACGAGGAATATTAATTATGAAATTGGCCAAATTTGCATGTTACGTCACGTCTTGGGTTTTTGTTAAGAAGAAATATGTAATACGCTGTGGAGAATATTGGGACTCAACATTGCCTTTGAGGAAAAACTTGCAAAAATAACAATAAAATGTATTGTTATAATATTTGTTCATTTTAATAACTAATCTGGGAACAAAATAAAAAAACTTTACGTATTGCAACTTGTTGTTTTGAATCTGCTTGAACCGATTGTTTGTATGCAACAAAAATCGCCAAAAATACACTTTATTTTCAATTAATATTTTAGCATGAAAAACACACTTTAAATAGCAGGAAATGCATGAATAGTAGCAATGCGAACATATATCCACGCATTCAGTGAAGATTACGACAAGTCCCAAGCACTACGAGTGCTTTTTTACCACATTTTCAAAAAAGAGGTACAGTGATCAAAGTCACCCCGGTGATCAAAGTCACCCCAGTTTACGGTACCCAATTACGGAGAAAATAAACTAGAGAATGTCTGGAACTATAATAAAGTAATGCAGATGGTAACGTTATGATAACGAAAAATGTGAAAGTACAGATATACTTGATCGTAATTAAAAAATTAAATTGAATTATTTTTAGACTGGTATTTCCCTCATCGCAAGTCAGAAGGGAATGTACGTTTACAGCAAGAACGAAACTTTTTCTTCCTTTCTCACGTATTACGCTTTTTGCCGAATGTACTTTTCCACACGAGGCTTGTGAACATAAACTTAAACACAGCCACGGGAGGTACCAGTTTGCAAACCATAATCAGCGACTTAAGACAAAGTAAAACACCACCATTATCACTCAATAAGTGTGCCAATATACACGAAAAGAGAGGGGTCTCTGCAATTATGAAGATGATTGAGGTGGTTGAGCTACCAAATCTGAAGCCATCGGAAACCTGATAGCATCGAGCGGTGCGAAAGCTTTTGGCCTGCAGAATCTTCTGATACGCGTAAACTTTCACCGGAAAAGTCGCTCTTCCACAATGATATTCTGCAATAAGTATTGTCTAAAGAGACAGGTTAATGGCAGTACCTGAGGTGTCCTGTGTGGCTTTGGGTACGAAGTAAAAACCTACAACGTAGACCTGTGAAGTCAGATCTGGTGCGATAGGAACCTTTCACTTCATATTAGGGAGCAAAAATGTCAGAACGTGAAGACGATCGGGCGACTTGAAAGAAACCTGCTGACCTCGTTTTCCTTAGTAGGTAGTCGGTTGTGATAAAGATAACTTGAACAAATTCATGCCATTCAAATTTCCTGGAAATTGATTGAGCATGTTTGTAATATATAAATAATACTAGAAATAACCTTGGTTTGTTAAACGAGTCATAAATAAGCTTAATTTCATATAAACCATTCAAAATCTAGTGTAAAGTGGAATAGCAAATGAAACAACGGTTATTTTCGCCGTATAATTGAAAATATGGGAGCTCTCAATATCCTGATACATTTAGTCACAGAAATTAAAAGCAATTTGGTTATGGCATTTACAATTGGACAAGATAATTAGTGAGCAATTGAGTGTAAGGCCTGCTATCGGGTTCAGTTTGATGCTTCATTAAACTGAAGAGGGATGAACTTGCGTTTCATCGCAAGTATAATTTCTTAATTGCATAAGTACGTATAAATGAAAGCTTTGATTACCTTTTATTTGCAACAGGTTATGCAAAAAGTCACATCATAAAAACAGCTCCGAAATCAATTTACCAAAACAAAACATTGCAAAGTCGGGAGTGCTTTTAATTCCACAAACCATAAATTTTGGCATTCGATTACATGATAAAATAAAGTTTGTTTATATTTTCATAGCTAATTCATTTTACCTACCACTGCTTCGAATTTTATTACTTTTTTACTTATATTTAAAATCAGTCTTGAGCGCTGTATTACTGTTTATGGCATGTCCATCCCATTTGCATTTTTGTCAATTTTGTTTTTTTATGGAATTATCACCTTTTTGGTTTTTTTTCTACTCACCAAATTCACGCTCGGTTTTCTCATGCTTTCTATTTCGATTATTTACCGCTTCTTCAAAAGATCTCTAAATTAAGAATAATGAAGTTTCGGTGTAGAAAGCGCATTCAATTTTCTGAAAAGTGCAAGTCAGAAATAATTAAGAAAAAAAATGTTTCGGTATGTAGATGTATGAAATCCTCATGTACAGGGGATAGTCAAAATGAATAGGACAAGCAAAATTTGATGAAATTTTAACATTTTTTTAATTTAATATTTTTTTATTCCTACTGGTTTAATTCTTTGGAACACGACTCATTTTTGAGAAGTTAGGCCGTTACAAATTTTATTTTCATTTTATGTACCCCCTTCCCCCCCCTTCAAAAACCTTGAATATTGGAACTGGAAGAAAAAAAAGCTCAAACCGTGACAGTTTCTAATAAGAAGCGTTGCTTCAATATTAGGAGGCTGTCAGTGGTCAATGCAATTATAGCACTGCAAAGTTAGCTCTCACGCTATAAAAATAATAAAATTTGTCACAACGTAGGGTACACAGCGGCTAGAAATTAAGATACGGTCTCTTTCCCATCGAGACGCGAAGCGGTTCGGATCTCAAATAAAAGTTGTTCTCAGTGATCGTTAGTTTAATTTAAATCCTGTGTGGTGCTTAACGAGAACAAAGCCGAAAACCCCGATTCTGCTCTGAACATTGGTGCCGTGACCAGGATTGGTTTTCGGCTTTTTAAATTAAGTGTCTTATCCCGCGTTATCTACTCGCTGCTGTGATACCGCATTTGCGATTGCCGCCTAATTGATGCTTGAATAGAAATTTACGAGCTCCGACATTCTACGCGCAATCTTCTGCGACCACATGTTCCTCGGACGGATCCTTGCCCAGCCGAAGCACGTTTGAGCAGGAATTTCGAAGGTTGCTACTGCACTTCTGGTATCAACAGATCGACGCTCATCTGCAAATCCAGTTTCATCGAATAATTAAATACAAGGCATTAAACTAGCCTTGAGAAGGTTAGTACCGCTCCAACTACTTTTTATTCCCCTTTCGGTGCTTCCGTGCTCTCTCATTTTCCGTCTAGTGTCGGCGATTCGGTGTCCAAAATGGCAGACGAGCGTACAAAGCAGCAGCTTATCAATCGGCGAACAACACTTGTCGCGTCACTAGGAAGAGCGGAGCAGTTTGTCGAAAATTATGCTGCGGAACGGGATGCAGGTCAAGTGCAACTACGACTCGAAAATCTTGATACCGTGTGGATGGGACTGGAGGATGTACAGACACAGCTTGAGGACTTGGAGGATACTAATGAAGGTATGGTCCTAAATCTCCAATTTCGTTCCCACTATGAAACCCGCTTTTTCCAAATAAAGGCTGCTTTGCAATCCCATGTCTCTAAGGCTCTAAGGGAGTTCTGATGCAAACGTATTGCTCTCAACAGTTGTTGTATTGGTTCTCGATTCGAATGGCCAAGCGCACCCTGCCCGAGCTTTGCTAGATAACGGATCGCAGTCAAATATCATAAGCGAAAGGTTGTGCCAAATGTTGCGTTTGAAACGCAGGAAAATCAATATTCCTATTTCTGGTGTGGGCCAATCCTCGTGTAGCGTTCGTCACGCTGTTAAAGCCAACATTAAATCCAGAATGAATGATTTCGCAATTGATTTGGAATGTCTTGTTATGCCTCGTATCACGATTGACTTACCTGCAACGATTTTACCTAGGGACAATTGGCATGTACCTCAACACCTCTTTTTGGCCGACCCAACATTCGATAAAACTGGTGCTATCGATTTATTGCTCGGTGCAGAACACTTTTTCACCTTCATTAATTCGGGAAACAAAATTGAATGCTTAGGAAAGCCAACCTTAATAGAGAGCGTTTTTGGGTGGATCGTCACCGGCAGGCAGCAATTGGGGCTCGTTTCGCACCCTGTGCTTTGTCATCTCACGATAAACGATAGCCTTTCTGAAGCTCTGGAGCAGTTCTGGCGCATCGAAGAAATTGAAAGCAAGCGACTTCACTCCCCCGAACAACAGCAATGTGAATCCCACTACACCAAAAATGTATCCCGTACGAGTGAGGGCAGATACGTGGTGCGATTGCCCCGTCAATCAAATTTTGACCACATGATAGGGGAATCCAAAACAACAGCCTTACGGCGGTTTCGCTACCTTGAGAAAAGATTATCCCGAGATCCTGATATGAAAAGTCAATACCATCTCTTTACGTCCGAGTACCTAACGCTAGGGCATATGAGACAAGTCTCTACAAAAAAATGTGAACCAGAGCATGTGTATTATTTACCGCATCATGCCGTCTTGAAAGAATCCAGTAGAACGACAAAACTCCGCGTGGTGTTCGATGGATCTGCTAGAACGTCGACCGGATATTCCCTGAACGATGCGTTGAAGATTGGCCCGATAATCCAGGACGAGCTACTTACGTTGATTCTCCGGTTTCGGAAATACCCGATCGCGATGGTTGCGGACATAGAAAAAATGTACCGACAGGTTCGAGTGCATTCCAAGGATACTTCTTTGCAACGAATATTGTGGCGATTTAGTCACGACGAACCTATTTGTAGCTATGAGTTATTACCTGTAACATACGGTTTGACCCCCTCATCTTTTCTCGCCACACGAACCTTACAGCAGCTGGCCTTAGACGAAGGAAAAAGTTTTCCCCTAGGAAGCCTCGCGCTACGCAAGTCGTTGTATGTCGATGACTACATTGGAGGAGCAGATACGTTGGATAAGGCTATTCAGACCCGGTTGGAATTGGACAAACTGTTAGCTAAGGGGGGATTCCGACTGCGAAAGTGGACCACTAACAATTCAAAAGTATTAGAGGGTATCGACCCATCAAGTTCGAAATTGGTGCCCAGACTACTCTGCAACTCGACCACGGTCAACCCACCACGGCGCTAGGTGTAAGTTGGGAACCAAATGCGGATAAGCTGCTTTTTCATTCCACATTAACGCAGGGTTGCGATCCATTAACGAAAAGGGCCATTCTGTCATCCGTATCGAAACATTTCGACCCGCTGGGTCTAACCGCACCGGTAGTCATTCGGGCAAAAATGCTGTTGCAGGATCTTTGGCTTCAACCCTGTGGATGGGATGATGAGGTTTCTGACAATATACGGAAAAAATGGGAATGTTACCACCACGATCTTCAAAAAATTTCTGCTTACAAAGTTAACCGTTGCGTAGTCCTACCCAACTCCACTATCCAATTGCACACCTTTGCGGATGCATCTCAACAAGCATACGGTGCATGTGTTTGTGTTAGATCTACCGATCCCCGCGGGCATGTCCACGTTCAGTTGATTGCTGCGAAATCCCGGGTGGCACCATTAAAAAGGATAAGCATTCCGCGATTGGAGCTAGCCGCGGCCGTTCTTGCTTCCAGATTGCATGAAAAAGTTGTTCGCGCTCTCGAAATACTCAAGTTCGATTCTGTTTTTTGTTCGGATTCAACTGTTACACTAGAATGGCTACGATCACCGTCATTTGTTTGGAGCACCTTCGTTGCTAATCGAGTGTCCGAAATACAAACGAACACGCAGGGATGCCAATGGAAACATATAGCTGGCACACACAATCCAGCAGACCTAATCACGAGAGGGATGAAAGTTGACGATTTTCTGCTCAGCGAATTATGGCACTATGGACCTACCTGGTTAAAAATTCCATCGGTGGCATGGCCAATATCGGATCCAAGGCAAACAATCTCAGAAGACATTCTAGAGAGACGCAAAATGGTGGCGGCAGTCCAAAGCATGCAAGCCGTGAATGAAATATTCGGCGAATACTCTTCTTATCACCGGTTGCTACGAGTAACAGCATACTGTTTCCGCTTCATTCATGCCTTTCGACCGCCAATGTCGTCGGAGACCATAGTAAAACCAAAGCACCTCACTGTGGATGAAATATCGAACGCGCCTACAAACCTTATAAAGCTAGCCCAGGCAGACGGATTTGCAGAAGAATTAAGAGATTTGGGAAAAGGAAAGCCTGTTTCTAATAACTCGCATTTGCGGCTACTGAATCCGTTTATCGATTCCGACGGAGTCATCCGAGTTGGAGGGCGTTTGAGACTTTCTGAGCAGCCTTACCTAACCAAGCATCCAATCCTACTACCCAGTTCCCATCCTTTTACACGATTAGTTATCGAGCGTTTCCACCGAAAACTGCTTCACGGTGGCGGCAACGCAACGTTAGCGGCTATTCGACAAGAATATTGGCCCATTCATGGACGTCGATCAGTCAACAATGTAATCAGAAAATGCTTCCGATGCACACGAGCCTCTCCCGTTCCCGCCAAGCAAATGACAGGTCAGTTACCTTTCCAACGAACCACTCCCGCACGTCCGTTTGCCGTCACTGGAGTGGACTACGCAGGCCCAGTATATTTAAAGCCGATATCTCAGTATTTTTGTTTGTTTCGTAACGAAGGCCGTACACATTGAGCTGGTAGGCGATCTATCTACTGCTGCCTTTCTCACTGCATTACGAAGATTTATTGCTCGTCGTGGTTGTCCGTTGCACATACACTCGGATAACGGTAAAAACTTTGAGGGTGCCCGCAATGAACTTCACGTTTTATACAAACAGCTACACGATAAAAATTATGTAGGAGAGATTGCAGAAGTATGTGCAAATCAGGGGATCCAGTGGCATATGACACCACCGAAAGCCCCACATTTTGGTGGGCTATGGGAGGCCGCAGTGAAGGTGGCGAAAAAGCACTTACATCGGCAGCTAGGGAACGCCATGCTATCCTTCGAGGATATGGCAACGGTGCTTGCAGAAATCGAAGCAGCAATGAACTCCAGACCCCTAACGCCCCTCACAGAAGACCCCAATGATTTATCCATCCTGACACCAGCTCATTTTCTAATAGGCGAATCATTAACCGCGCTGCCTGCTTCTGACTTCAGCGCCAGTCCGATCGGCCGCTTGAGTCACTACCAGCGCCTTCAGCAACGAGTGCAGCATTTTTGGCATCAATGGAAAGCCGAATATCTACGGGAGTTGCAGAAGGAGAACAGACACATCGCACCAAACACTTCGTTTCAGCCAGGAAGAATGGTGATCGTCGTTGATGAGTTTTTGGCTCCTGTGAAGTGGCCGCTAGCGAGAAGAGTCAGCGCAAGTCCAGGAGTAGATGGTCTTACTCGACTCGTCGATCTTCGCACCAGCAGAGGTGTCATCCGCCGACCGATTACTAAAATTTGCCTATTGCCTTACGAAACCGAAAACGAGAAGGAAAATTAATTATTTTGTATCATTTAGAATCAAGAAATGTGATCGCGATGAGGATTTTGACAGTAGATAGACAGAGTGAAATTTAGGAATTTCAGGTGGCGGCTATGACAGTTTCTAATAAGAAGCGTTGCTTCAATATTAGGAGGCTGTCAGTGGTCAATGCAATTATAGCACTGGAAAGTTAGCTCTCACGCTATAGAAATAATAAAATTTGTCACAACGTAGGGTACTCAGCGGCTAGAAATTAAGATACGGTCTCTTTCCCATCGAGACGCGAAGCGGTTCGGATCTCAAATAAAAGTTGTTCTCAGTGATCGTTAGTTTAATTTAAATCCTGTGTGGTGCTTAACGAGAACAAAGCCGAAAACCCCGATTCTGCTCTGAACAAACCGTTTTGTTCATTTCATAATGCTAATTTAAATGCTTAATTTAGCAACAAACAAGTCAGGTGACAAGCGAAATAAATACTAATAATAATAAAGTGTTATTTTTAACATTTATTTGAGTGCAAGTTACAAACGTCATAACTTGCACACAAACTTTGATCAAAGATATTTCTTTCGCCTCGGTGTTATTTATTTTTTGCCACCCCCTTTGCTAAGTTTGATAACCTTGGACATAAAAAGAATTCGAAATTTGTATCAGACTTATTGAAAAATGCTATTTAAGAAAGGTATTGATGAGAACAAATATTTTTAGGGCCAAAACGCTTTGTTTGATCGGTGTGACGTCTTCGGCAAAGTTGTAGATAGTAATTTTGTCTTTTCGAAAAAAACATACACTCTAAGAGAAAAGTATAAATATTAATTATACTCTAAGAAAAAAATATAAATTTTAAGAAATATAATATAAATATTGTTATGAAAAGAAGTTAAAAGAATAATTAAAATTTAATTAGGCTGATACAAATTTCGAATTCTTTTTATATCCAAGGTTATCAAAGTTGGCAAAGGGGGTGGCAAAAAATAAATAACACCGAGACGGAAAATAGAAAAATCATCGATCAAAGTTTGTGGTTGCAAGTTATAACGTTTGTAACTTGCACTCAAATAAATGTTGAAAAACAACACTTTATTATTATTATTATTATTTATTTCGCTTGCCTATTGACGACACTTTCGTTGCCACTGGACTTGTTTGTTGCTAAATTATGCATTTATGCTGTCGGAAAACCAATAAAATAAACAAAACGGTTTGAGCTTTTTTTTTCTTCCCCTTCCAATATTCAAGATTTTTGAGGGGGGGGGGGGTGACATAAAATGAAAACAAAATTTGTAACGGCCTTACCTAAAAAAGCTTATTTTTAAACATTAAATTTTTATACATAAAAACTACAAAAGATTACCTAAACAATACAATCGGTCCGATCATGGAGAAATCAGGAAAAAAAGTTATGATATTTTGAAAAAATATTTAATATTTTTTTTCACAGAGTACCTTTTTTATGGAAGGACAAAATTATTAATTATTAATTTGCCAAAGAGACTATGCCAATCAAAGAAGCCGTTTGGACTGTAAAAATATTTTTATTTCCCCATAGAATGCTCTATTCGAATTTAAAAATATTTCTACAGCCAAAATGGTTTGAATGATTTGCATAATGTTTTCAGCAAAGTTGTAGATATCAATTTTTTCAAAAAATCATAACTTGTTTTCCGTGATTTCTCCACCGATTGCATTGTTTAGGTATTCTTTTGTAGTTTTTATAAAAAAATAGATTTAAAAAAAACTAACTTTTTAAGATAATTAATTTTTAATTTTTCTTTCACCTTTTTAAAAAAAAAATAGATCATTTTTTACACTCTAATGTTTTTCGGAAAGACAAAATGATTATCCACAACCTTACCGAAGACGTCACACCGATCAAACAAACTGTTTTGGCCCTAAAAATATTTGTAATCATCATTGCCTTCCCAAAATAGCATTTCAATAGCTCCTCAAAAATGAGTCGTGTTTCAAAAAATTCATGCAATAGCACAAAATGGCTTCTTTTACCTATAGAAACGTCTATGCAAAGTTTTAGTCAAATCAAAAATGTTCGATTAAACTGGTTGCACGTTTTTTGTACAATTGCTCTGTAGCTTTGCCAAATATTTTTCGATTTAAATAATTCAAATATCATTAAACTGGAAAACTTTTCAAGTTTCATTTTCTGACCACGAATGTGGCGTAGGTCACCGGATGAAGGAAATATTCCTGAGTTCCGATAGGCATGTCAAACCTGCTAATTTTTGGATGGATTTGGTAATGGATTTAGGTAACCCACCTGATAAAAATGCTTATTCACATCATTGGCATAGAGGACAAAATCATTTCTGAAGCGAATGATTCATCATGATCCGGAATCGGCCAAGAACTCATCAAGAAATGGCTATTTTTCATCCGAAAGTCCCCAAAGGAACCTGTAGTAGGAAACATTTACATTTTTGCATAAAAATATAGCGTGCGATGCCTCTATGTTGTTCTAGACAAGTTTTGTATCTTCAAACAGGTCCAAATGAGTTTCCATGAACCAATGAGTGTGTGTTTTAGATAGCTTGCGAGAAAGCGAATGTTTGTGTTTTTCACTAACGCAATTTACAGATCGTGATTTCAAGATGCATTCGAAGTCTTTGAAATCATCAACGGTTGCATACTGTATGACAGGGAAACATTCTGCTTGGCAGCTCTTGTTAATTTTCTCTCTACTCCATATGCATACAACGAGCGAACTAATACACGCACACCTTATGAATTGGAGATAGAAGAACCTTGTAAGGCCTGAAACATGCTGAACGCCAACGCCAAGCGATCGGGTGAAATTCTTGCCGTAGGTTATTGAACAGCTCTACTTACGACTGTTCATTGACCTACGGCTAGAATCTCGCCCGATCGATCACGTTGGCGTTCAGCATGCTTCAGGCCCAACATGTGCAACATATGCGACGGTGTGTGATTTTTCTTGACTGGAGATGGAAAGAAAGCATTTTTGGACAGAGAAAATATTGCATGTGGTTGAAACGACCATTATTAGATAGTCGTACTCCCGTAATACGTGCAAAATATTTGACAGTATGTGTTGTTGCCTGACTGGGGAAGATCTTTATTGCCTTTTAAGTAACAGATTTGTTACCCAAAGGGCAATTTTGCGCTATTGCTTTCAAAGTAATAAGGAAAAGTTTAACGTGCACCTTCTTTGTCGTCGCTGCCGTGTCCGGATTACGATTGCCATCGCTTTTTGACTTGCTGGCGGTCGACAGACGCTCTCCAAACACTTTTAAAACGTTTATCACGGTCGGCTTGGCCACATCCAGCAATTTTACTTACAATAGCAACCATAGTATATACATTCTGCTTCCGGATGCACTTTTTCAGGTTTTTTAAACGCATTTTTAGCATAAATAGAGGAACTGTTCCATTATTCATCTCATTAAGCCGATATTCACGAAGAATTCACGGATTAAACGCCAAATTTTCACGAAATCATTGAACAAATAAACTAAATATGCTTACGTGCTTTAATGGAATAATTTAGCATTGCATATTTAGTAAAATTAGCTAGGTTTATCCTGAGTTTTGTAAAACAAATCATTTTTCACAACGCTTCCATATCCACTTGAATCAATCAAACTTGAATCACTGCACAATTATTCATCTCACGACGCCCCCATATTCATCACACTGTTAATCATGAATGAATCACATTATCATGAATGGACGTAGCCGCAGCCCGTTATAGTAGGTTACCAAGATATCCGCTGCAGTTGTTTACATGCAAAATTGGTAACCTAGGTAACCACTACAGTGCTGTAGATATATGTCAATTATGTCGGAATAATTAAACATATTTAGTATGATTTTTTCGTATTAACAGAAACTGATTTGGCAACTTTTGATTTTCTTCAACGCAGTGAAAACAGATGAAAATACATACAGTTGAAATTTAGGAATTGTAGAAATTCATCTCATATATTTCTGCTAATTCAAGCTTGTTTAGGAAATTTGAGGTGAACATGTCAAAGATTAAAGTATTCTTAGTGTGATGAGTGATTTTGCTAAGTGATTAAAATAAAAAGTGATCCGCTAGTGATGATAAAAACTTTGGTTGGCTGCTGAACGAGTCCCGTTGTAGCCGTATAGAACGATGCGCGGATTTTGTTCCCTGAGGTAGGTGATTGAATTTAATAAAATTTCGAGTGCAGATGCCCGGCTATTATATCAAATTTAGTGGGGTTATATACCTTTTTAGTTTCCAAAAAATCTAAATTTTTTTATTGCATTATCTTGAACTACAACATCTTGAGAACATTTTCACAAATTTTTATGAAAATCTGAGCAATAAGGAGAAAGTTAGAGTGATTTGCAGGGCGCCTCGCCACGGCCGCATAAGCTAAACTTGAAACTTTATACGCGTTTATCTCGGAATGGTGTTTCTCAAAAAATGACTTTGCCGTGATCCTGATTGCGGGAAAACTACTGAAGCGGTTTCTTTCATCTTTTTTTTTAAATTATAGTCATTAAATTCGCCGGTTCTTGAACGATCGCTTTTCGAAACATACAGTTACATTTTGCCGCAAAAAAAAAATTTAATGCAATTCATAGCGCTCAAAACGTGTATTTTTTGGGAAAAACGTTCACTGGAAACAAAATACTCATAATACTGAAAACAAAATACTCATTAAAGCGATCGTTCAAGGACACGGCACACTTCTAAACTAATGAGATAATATAAGTTATTTGATTTCAGTTGACCCGCTAAATTTTATCAGGATCACCGCAAGCCTCTGCAAAAAAAGCATTTCGGGGAAACGGCCATTACTCTAGTAATAATAATATCTCAAAATCAAACGTATTTTTTTGTTGTTGAGAAACTGTACTTCCAGAAAAATACAACTTTGATGCAATAAAAATGGTGCTATGCACTTGAAATTAAATTCAAACTTCCCCCATTTTTCTCGACCAAAAAGGTATATAACCCCTTAAGTGAGTTTTTGAGGATTATACTTTATAAGGAATCCAAAGTAAACTAAGAAGAATCCATTCCATGGAATAGCATATTGGTTTAAGAAGACAATATGCGCTTTTTCCTGTTTTCAATTGTGTTTTCATGTTGTATGAGATGAATATATTGGCTGAGATGAATAAAGGAACAGTTCCCCTACACAAACTTAAAGTGGCCCAATTTTTTTGCGTTCCAGACGTTAGTTTTAAATCACACACGCGAAAAATGATTTGATAATAATTCATTATTTTTTGGCCATAGTGAAAATGTGCTAATTGAAAGCTACTGAAAAAACCACAAATTTTTACCCTGAGTGCACAGTTAACACCCAGCTGGTCTCGAGGTACGATGCTGGCCTAACAAGCCAGTTGTCGTAGGTTCGAGTCTCGGCTCGGGAGAGACTGTTAGTGTCAATAGCATCGTAGCGCTAGCACCGCAATTGTCCTGCACACTAAACAGTCGGCTGCGAAGTCTGTGTATAAATAAACAGAAGGTCGAGTTCCGAATCGTAATGTTTATTTAACGACCTTCTGTTTATTATACACAGACTTCGCAGCCAACTGTTAAAGTGTACAGGACAATTGCGGGGCTTTATACATATTCATTACTGGCGAAATCTCTTTGTTCTTTTCTGAATTTTATTTGGCTAGCACTATCATTGATCAAATTAGGGCTCGCGAAGAAAACCCAAACAGTATTCCGCGCAGTGCTGGCTATAATTTTGAAATAAAAGGAAAAACTCGTACTGGAAGTATGGTTGTTCGATATACAGAAACGTGGTTTCCTCATGCTGCTGGATAACGTAACGGAATACTTGGACGCAAACCCTAGAACAAGAAATTTTGCAAAAAACCTGCCAGGTAAGATTCTTCATTTTTTTCCAATATTCAACAATTAAAAATCATTTTTTTAAACCATTTTGCTAGGTCGTATGGGGATGCAACTGTTTCTTGTGTCATCCGAAAATATCGCTTTTAAAAAACCAGTGCTACTGTGTCTATGTCTGACATAGGGGAACTGTGAACAAAATGCCGAGCCGGTGCAAAACGCGCCACATCAATATTACACGAAATACATACCTTTTTAAAGTAGTTTCACTTCTGTTTTACATTATTACCGCGGGTGGATCATATTAGCTTCCCATATTGCATAAAACCTGCAAAAATTGGAAAATACATTTGGCAATACATATACTGGGATGCATTCTGTAAAACTGGAAATGAAACTGGCACATGTTGCGTCAGATTTCAAACGTTAATAACAGCATAACCACATGATGGATAACAATAACCAATATGTTGTTGGATAGATAAAATGTGTTTCATTTGTATCGTAGCCCTCTCTTCCAGAGAAGGGAAGGGTTTCAAACTACCATAAGAACCTTCCCCGGCCCCTACATACAAATTTTCACGCCGATCGGCTCAGTCATTTCCAAGTCTATATACAGTCATGGAGAAAATAATAAATACACTTGCAGTGTTGGATAATTTTTCGTATTTGCGCACTGATTTTAATTGTTGTATGATGTTATGTTACGTCATTATGATCCGCAGACACTCTTTTTGAAAGAGGCACGGAGAAATGAATGGAGAAATTTCTTTGTCGGTGATTTCGAAAAATTTTTGCGTGAGTTTGTGTTTTTAAAGTGGCGACAAATATAAATATAGATGATTTTCAAACGAAAATATAAAATTATTAGTTTGACCAGCGCAGACTCCTAATTTAAATCCTTTAGAAATTCTATGGAAGATTGGAAAAGTCTAGGGTGCAAAGCATCATCCAAAGAATAAAACAGACTTATGGAACGTCGGACAGGCAGCGTGAAATGCTAGTTCAGCTTCTACTCGTGAAAACCTGGTGGTAAACATACCCGGAAGATTGAGTATGGCTTTACAAAACAAAAGACAAGCCACAAAATTTTGAAAGTGAGTTTTGTAACTATAAAGGTCACTTTGCTAACGATATGTAGAGAAATAAAGCTAATTTGGATTGTTTTGTATATATATTTCAATAGTGTATTTATTTTTGTCGCCACTTTCAAAACACTAACTCACTCAAAAAATTTTCGGAATCACCGACAAAGAAATTTCTCCAGTTATTTCTCCGTTCTTCTTTCAAAAAGAGTGTCTGCAGATCTTAATGACGTAACATAACATCATACAACAATTAAAATCACTGCGCAAATACGAAAAATCATCCAACACTGCAAGTGTATTTATTTTTTTCTCCATGACTGTATGTATAGACAGATGGCACATTTCTTTAGAAGACTTATTTAATTATTATTGAAAGATACAATGAAGGGATTAGGTGCCCCTTGTCCCTACCTTTGCCTGAAAAAAAGGCATAATAGCTATGGTAAAAGCAAATTCTGCTTGAAAATAGATCATATCTTAGTTTTCATCAAACAGTGGAGCGTTTCGCTCAGAAAAAATGGTCCGATTAGTTCATTTTCGGACTAGTCCTATCCTGATACAACACCTGATTCTCTACGTAATAATTGAAAACAGTTTCTGTCTTTATTTTCCGCTCTTTCGACCTATAAATTAAATTGTATTTTGATGACAAACAAAGCATTTGTACTCCTGATATTTATTTTTCCGTTGAAATGATATTGCAACCGATGTGATTGAACGACTTAAATCAATATTTTAACCACGAGGAAATCAAGAAACCAAATACAATATTAGTCGCTGGTCGTTTGACGAAAATCGTTCCATTTCGGATATATTGAATGTTGAAACTCCTCATGCTAACGCTATTCAACTCATAAAAAGTTTTTCGCCAATTTTCCGGATAAACCTAAAGCAATTTCACGCATTTGCTCGGACATCGTCAGTTAGTTAAAATGGTGATTTTCAAACTGTGCGTCGTAGAACATGGATAAGTATTTGATTTTTGTCTAGAATCTTTCTACCAAGGTTATACGTTCAGGTAAGTAAAAATTTCAAACAACTACTTTAAAACTGGTAATAGTCTATTTTAGTACCGCGTTGTGAAACAAAAAAATGATTACATATATTAAAAATCCAGATTCTTCTTCCAGATTAAATTTTTGTTTATGCACAAATCATGAGCAACTTGGTTTCTTTTTCGTTCAGGCTAGATTGTTTGGCACGTTATTTTTTTTGGCGTTATATTTACAATACATTGGGAATATTTCACAACTAACTAATTAAGTAACTTTGATTCTGCGATGTACGGTTTATGAGTGATGATCTCTTAAAGCAGGTTTGAGTGAAACAGCATCCTTTTTATTTAAGGTAAATTTCACTGAGAAGTTTTTTTCTTGTTTTTTTTAGATTAAATTTAGACAGATTGCTGGAAACATTTTATAACCAACTATAAAGAAGGCAAAAGTTCTAGAAAAAACTATATATGCGTGGTTTTCTCATCTTAAATAAATCAAAGAAAAATTAAACCTTCAAAGGCCTTTTTCCCAGCTTGGTGATTAGTATTGTGGATCGTAGGTACGGATTGTTACAAAATAAGGTTTAATAAAAAAGGCGAACGGATTTTTTAAGCTCTCAAAGATCGAAACAAAAGAACAAATATAACAATCTGCTTTATTTGTGTGAACGTTAATTTATTCTACGCTTACGATGTTAACATTCAGCCAACTACTTATTTTCCTAATTATCAGAAATAGGATCCACTTCAGATGTTTTCTCGACTCCCTCTAACCGAGAACTTTCTTCTGCTTGCGGTTCGTCAGCATGATCCAGTTTTAGTTCCCTACTGCCACGAAGATGACGCCGGCCAGGACTTTTCACCTGATATGCATCACGACTTGGCGAGCGTTTCGGCTTCGGATTGTAGTAAAGATTATAGTTGACGTCACTGTGACCGTCACGAATCGCCTCATCAACCCTGTCATCTATATTCCTAATCGAGCTGTCCATGCTTTTGAAACTCAATAACATTCGTTGGGAGTAATTCTCTAGCTGGCGACGTGCTTCACGAATTTTCTCTAACTTCATTTGATCGTAAGCTTCCTCCTCCTTTGAATAGTCAATGACGTTCGGATCGTTACCATCCTCAGGATTATTCTTTCCAACGTTGGCGTCCTCCGGTGAAAAAGGAATTGGGGCATCGATAAACCGATACATTCTACGCAGTGCTTCGTCCATCGCTTCCTGCCCCTTGAGCATATCATCTACCATCGAAAGCTGCTGGTTCTTGCCGAGCAGGCTAATATCTTGCTGTGATGCCACTACCGGTGGTGGGGGCGTTGACAGTGGTGCATCTGCGACCACAGCTGTTATGATTAGGGCTATTCCTAGCAGAATCGATTGGTAATACATGTTGCAGCCTGTGAAATAAGAAAAGATTGTTGAGAAGATGGCACTATGGTGAGACCGACAGATAAAGCAGCAATAAACTTGTGCAAAGGGAAATACGAGTGCTTATATATATAAAATACCAAGCCAGAAGTGATACCTTTCACCGAACGGAATGCATTTTCATGCAATTCTCGAGCACAGGGATTCATTCAGGATGCGAACGTTCAACGAATGAGGGATTTCACGCAAATTCACAACACTCAGATTTTAGTAAAAGTGTATGGACATCATCAAATTCATCTAAATCAACTTACATCACATCACAAACCGTACCCTCATCGTAGAACATAAGTTAGTACTGGAATTTTCTGTAAGAGTTCTTAGCCAAGAAACTAATTTCAAAGAACACTTTCGAAGTGGCTGTAAATTTCAAACTGAGTGATAGAAAATATTTGAAAATCACGTTTTGTTTAGAAAATGCTGCTTTTGAGGATGACATAAAGAACTGATATAGCTAAACAACCCAATTGGTGTAAAATGCCTCAATCACAACGTGAACAGATTGTTACATTCCATCCCATCTTACATGTTGAACACATCCATAGCAGAGCAGAAAGAAAAGAGCCATCAAAGTGAAAGGTAAAGGGGATATGGGAGATTTTCCTACTGCGTGAAGGATATAAAACTAAAGCACGAGCGTGCGAAGCACGCTACTATCTGATTAGGCTCGAATCCGTGTGGACGTGTTTGAAGAGGTATACCCAAAATCGCTCCTGCACACTTGTATCAGAGAAAAAATTTATGTTTTGCC
The DNA here is from genome assembly GCF_029784165.1 of Wyeomyia smithii. Classification (NCBI taxonomy): domain Eukaryota; kingdom Metazoa; phylum Arthropoda; class Insecta; order Diptera; family Culicidae; genus Wyeomyia; species Wyeomyia smithii. Next base: position 73,409,845 of record NC_073695.1, read on the forward strand.
GATTTTCAGACAATAATGAAACCTGACGCCAAAATAGTGCTGCTCCTATTTGGAGTGCTGATGGTGATTGGTGCCGCTTTCGGTCACGATTCGGTTCATCTCAGCGTGGAAGACAAACGACGCGTTGTCAGAAGTATGCTAGACTCCCAGAAGGACATCCGTCGGGCACTGCTCAAGATTCGACAGCAAATTATGGGTAAGATGCCACCGCACGAAGACGGCGAAGATGGTGATGACGATTTCGAGGGGGACGACAACGATATCGACGGATTGGAGGAGGAACCCTATTTTAGAGAACAGCAGAAAAAAATACGCGAGGCTCGTGAGAAACTGGAAGCATGCGTTCGTGAGATTGCGTCTCGATTGATCTCAATGAACGAACTGATCGAAAAGATAGACGACAAGATTGATGAGGAGATAAGAAACGCCAACAGTGAAGTAAACTACAATTTGTTCTATCAGCCGAACAACCCGAAGCCACCCCGTCCACCAACACTGAGACCAACGCGACCAACTTTTAGACCATCATTTCCAACCTTGGGACCAGCTCCAGTACCACTAGGAGGAAGCCACGGTCGCTATCAGAAAAATACTCTACGCGCTAGTCGTTCCTTGGATGATACCATTCCTACGGGTGATACGGAGCAGCTGAGTAATCCGGACATACCTAGTGTTGTGACCTACGAAGGACCCATCCAGAAGGCGGTCCAATTCCATATGAACCAACAACAAATTGAAGCTTGATTGGGAACAAAGTCGAAGTGCACGCTACACACTTTTTTATTGAATACATACTTTTTATTTCTTTTTAAAAATGACTGGAATCACTTCAGAGGGATTATAGGAGTTGCGATTTCTTTGTTGTATTGTTTGAGTTTTTCTAGTAGCAGACGTAGTTGAGAAAAATATTCACTTGGAATAACTTTTTGAGCTGTTTTTTCGATCGGTTCCTTCGTCTGAGTATGCTCCGCTGAAACGATCGGACGCAGTACCGTGTCCGGCGCGAAAGCGGGTGGATTCCCCGTACTGAAGCTGGTCATCGTGGTACCCTCTGTACTCTTAGTTGTTGGTAAAATTAGCTGCTTTGGCGGAGGTGTCGCTAAAGATGGTGTAGGTTTGTCTATTTTCTTCAGCGTTGTTTTCACAGCACCTTTCGTCACCGTTGGATTTGTTTTAACAGCTTTGGTAGACTTCACTCTCTGGGTAGTCCCTGGAAACGGTTTGACCGTTGTGCGCTTCCTGGATGGGCTTGGTTCTGACAGCGAGGACCACAGATCAGATATCACATCTAGCGCTGGTTGAATTATCGGAAACTGTTTCACCTGACCGGCTTCGGAAATTTCTAGCACATAGTTATCCCTATCGGGTTTGCGTTTCTGAACCGACGGTCCAATCTGCAGTATCACCAAAGGTAATACCACCAGCACCAAACAGGATCGACACGGAAGCACCATTTAGCTGCAACTGCTCACCTGCATCCGAACCGAATGAGGGTCAAACGAAAAATGTCGAAAAAAGCGCTCTGGTTCTGAGAAAAGCCGAATTGAAATTGGAATGAGGTAAATGCACTTCCGAAACCAGTTTTCAGATGCTGCAACTTGATATTGTCGACGCTGTGGACCTAAATTTGCGAATGGAAACGAATCTTGCACCAAAGGAAAGAAAAAACTGGTTTCAAACAACGATTATGTAACCGATGGTAATGACCTTTTATTAATTAAAATATTATTGGTACACGCTACATTTGAATAGAGGGGGTTCAGTAAAAATCTACATAAAATGCCGAACTAATAGCACTGAGGAACACGCTTATTATTGCTGAAGGAAATAAGCGTGATAACTAATCATGTTTATTAACTTTTCGCAACAGTAAAAAATGTAGTCTTATTTTAATAATATAAATATGATTAATAATGAAGGACTGTCAAAGTGACAAAATAAAGATATGTTACTACCACCCACATTAATTTTTTTCTGTGCGCCTATTCTTTACACATTCGTTTAATATTTTTTTGTGGTTTTCAATTGCAGATATTCGCTCTGGAATCATACAAAATATAATGAGAAATGCCAGCCATGAGCCCACGATACAATGACAAATAATAGTTCAAGAGGTTGTTTATGAGACACGACCGGAAGGTCATCAAAGAATCACGACAGAATGTCTTATGTGAATGTCTCACTAAATACGATCGCATTTCAATAGTCAAGCTAGTTAGGGTTACCCAAAGTAAAAAAAAATCTGTGATTGGGCCTTTTAGTAATATGAAACACAGACTAAAATATCAGTTTTAAGCAACACAAAACTCGGAAAAATCGTTTGATAATCAAGGTAAAAGAAATGCTGCCAGAAATAACCAGAAAATATGTTAATGATTCCGCGTCATCTGCAAATGCAAATTCGCAATGACCAAAATAAAGACTTGTCGGGTACCACTATTCTAACAAAACCAATGGCACTTCTTAGCGCCCCGAAATCATCTATTTGAAGTTGTAAAACTGTGTGGGTTGAGCTACATTCTGCTTCGAAGAACGGAATTGTTTCGAAAATAACTTTTTGATAAGACCCTATTGAATTTTATTGTAATCGGATTTCTATTTTAGAGGTTATGTATCAAAATGTAAAAATCACGAATCAACAATATCTCAAAAACTACGCAACCGATTTGAACAAAATTGATTTCAAATGAACGGGCTAACCCAAACCTAAAAAACCCTTAACATTCGAATTTCATAAAGATTGGACATGTGGTTCAAAAGTTATGGAAAGAAACGTGTTCTCGAGACTATTTAATCTCACTCATGTTTCTCAGAGATGGCTGGACAGATTTTCATAAAATCGGTGTCAAATGGAAGGTCTTGACGCCCCATAAGACCCTATTGATTTTTTTTGCAATCGGACTTTTACTTTGCCTGTTATGTTTAAAAATGTGAAATCCAGCTATAAAAAGAAACATATTCCGAAGACTACTTAAACTCACTCACTTTTCTCAGAGATGGCTGAACCGATTTTCCCTAAATTAGTGTCAAATGAGAGTTCCAGCTGCCTCATAACACCCTACTGAATTTAACTGTAATCGGACTGTAACTTCGTCTGTAATGTATCGAAATGTGAAAATCACGAAACATCATTATCTCAGAAAATACACAACCGATTTGAACAATATTGATATCAGATGAACGGGCTAGTTAAGGGTTAACTGATGAGTTATGATTGAACACGTGGTTTCATAATTCGGCTGCTCTATACGTTCCCATTTCATTCGATCATAATAGAACTTAAGCAACCGTTATGTATTTAATTGTAATAACAACGAAAGTCTAATATTTCAAAGATTACACGACTTATTTGCACATAACTAGTGTCATACGTACGAGTTACCCCTCAAACTTACAAAAGGTCGGCGTGCGACCAGACCGAGCCAAGCGCCAAACACATTGTTTTGAGTAATTAGCATTTGAAGTTTGACCACCCATAAATTAATCGTGTTTTAACTTATCGTTAATTCAATGCAAACATGTAATGCACAGGGCTTTATGAATGACATTTTATCATAAATACACGAAAAATAGCAATAATTGATAAAATATTTGGTTTTTATTTTTGACACCCATGCACTCAGTTCACTCTGGTCGAACAAAAATTTTAAAAGTTGGTCTTCAGTTCGGTCTGGTTAAACGTATTTACTACAATATATCAACTTGTCTATTAAACAAGCTAATTTTTCTCACTAGTCAAACGTAATACATAGATATCAACGCTGCTTTATCTCTCAGTCCAATCTGTATCAGAAATTATACAGCTGATAGACAAAAAAAGCTTTATTTCTGTTGCTCTATTTCCTGGTGCCAAAACGCACCAAGTGCTAAGTGTTAGGATAGCATCAATATGAAATGCTCTGGTATTTTGAAGCGGGTATTGTCTATTGTTATTGATTTAACTTATATTGATCCAGTCCTGACGTTTGTTACAAGAAAGGAATTAATATTATTTGAAAAATATCAAATGGAAATAAAATGCATTTGGTTCGGTCTGGGTCAACAAGATCTAGAAAAAAAGTGATGTGCTCATAGAAACGAAATTCGGCTCTACGAAAACCACCTGGCTGTTTATTTATCTAATTCTGATTACAGTCGTATTAACGAGCTGCCCGAAGCGGAGAAATCAGTTACTGATTAAAATAAATCGCAAAGTTAGCTTTTAAATCTCAAACAATCACTTTATTTAGATGCCATGTCTGTGTTTATGGTTCACTCGGGTCGAACGCAATTTCGTTCTTTTTACAAAGTGCAACAGAGATTTTTTTACTATAACACGCCTATGAACTGTTCAAATGATTTTATTCTTTAATGGAACATAGATCATCAGTTTGCACATCCACTAGTGCTAATAACTCAATTTTTTAGAAAATGGCGCTCGGCTCGGTCTGGTCGCACGCCGACCAAATAACAAACTTCATAACAAAAAAAAATTCAAAGACTATATAAAACTATACCTGCTTTGATCGATATATATGGGCTCAAAATAATTTAAATGTGGTATCGTACTATTTATTTTGTCACAAAAGATCAAAAAATTGGTCGCAGTGATAGAATACCCAACACGGAAAAAAATTCATGCTCTTTGAACGTTCCCGGTATCGCTCGTGATGAAATTGTTCGATATTAAAAGTCATTCCTTTTTGCATTTCTCTTAGAAAGGTATAGCAATCACTGCAAAAACTAAGGTATAAAAGTGCTCAAAAGAGCCGAATGTCGTATATCAATCGATTCAGTTCGACGAGCTGAGCATTTTCTGTTTGTGTGTGTGTAACGCTCTCCCAATCTCACTCGATTTTCTCAGAGATGGCTGAACCGATTTCAATGAAATTAATTGCAAATGAAAGGTCTAGTTGCTCCATAAGACCCTATTGAATTTTATTGTAATCGAATTTATAGTTTGAAGGTTATGTATCAAAATGTAAAAATCACGAAAAATCAATATCTCAGAAACCACATAATCTATTTCAATAAAACTAGTTTCAAATGATCAGGCTATCTTCAAAACCCTTAACTTTCGAATTTTATGAAGATTGAACTTGTGTTTCAGAAGTTATGGAAAGAAACGTGTTCTGGAGACTATTTAATCTCATTCATGTTTCTGGCTGGACCGATTTCCATAAAATCAGTGTCATATGGAAGGTCTTGACGCCCCACAAGACCCTATTGTTTTTTTTTGCAAACAGATTATTACTTTCTCTGTTATGTTTAAAAATGTGAAATCCAGCTATGAAAAGAAACATATTCAGAAGACTACATAAACTCACTCACTTTTCTCTTAGATGGTTGAACCGATTTCCACCAAATTAGTGTCAAATGAAAGGTCTAGCTGCCTCATAACACCCTATTGAATTTTGCTGTAATCGGACTGTAACTTCGTCTGTAATGTATCGAAATGTGAAAATCAAGAAACTTCATTATCTCAGAAACTACAAAACCGATTTGAACAATATTGACATCAGATGAATGGGCTAGTTAAAAGTTAACTGATGAATTATGATTGAACTCGTGGTTTCGAAGTTTGGCTGCCCCATACGTTCCCATTTCATTTGATTATAATTGAATTTAAGCCACCGTTATGTATTAAATTGTTAATAAAACAACGAATGTCTATTATTTCAAAGATTACATGACTAATTTGAACATAACTAGTGTCATACGAACGAGTCATCTCTCAAATTTACCAATAACAAACTTCATAACAATTTGATATGTCGTTCAAAAGTTATGGAAAGAAAAAAAAAACAAAGGCTATTTAAAGGTCTCCACGTTATTTAAATGTGGTTTTGTACTATTCGAACGTTCCAAATTCATTGATTCCTTGCGATGTGTTTAAAGTCTGCAAATGCACGACGAATCGGCCATAGGATATGATCAAAGTCAAAAGACAAATCGTTTGAAATGATTGGTTTAATCGAAATGACAACATCCTCGACTTTTGATTTCTGTACATCACCCTTATTCTGAATATATTCATATTGGGTGGTATTCGGTCATTTTCAGAAAATTTTCTGGCATCAATCTGACACCGGAAATACTCATATTGGGAGGTGTTCAGTTATTTTGGTTGTTTTCCAGAGACTAACAGTGGTCGTCTTTACATTCAAAATGGTGTCAAGGGTCAATGTTTAGTTTCTACGCATCATCTCGATTACGGAAATATCCATGTTGAGTATTATTTGGTCATTTTCGGCTGTTTCCTAGAAGTTGCCATTTAGCATTTCAAAATGGTGCCTGAGGTCAATTGTTAGCTCATTGCATCATTCTGGTTCCAGAGATACTCATATTGGATGGTATTTGGTTATTTTAGGCTGTTTTTCACAAACCGGAAGTCGCCATCTTGGATTTCGAAATGATACCTAAGATAATTTCTGGCCTGTGAGCGTCATTCTGGTTGAAGAAACACCCACATTGGGTGTAATTCGATCATTTTCCGCTGTTTCCCAGGAACTGGAAGTCGCCAACCTAGAATCCAAAATGGGGTCTTTGAACGATTTCAGCTGCTGTGTATCATTCTAGATCCGGAGATACTCATGTTAGACGGAATTCGACCACTTCTGGCTGTTTTCCAGAAACCACAAGTTGCCATCCTACAATTCATAATGGTGTCTGAAGTCGATTTGTGGCTCCAGTGCACCCTTACGATTCCGAAAATACCCCCCTTTTTGGGTGGTGTTTGGTCGTTTGCCGCTGTTTTTCCGAAACCGAAAGTCGCCATCTTAGAATTCAAAATGGTATCTGTGGTCGAATTTAGCTCCTGTGTATCTTTCTTTATCCGGATAATATTATATTGGGTGGAAATCGTCCATTTTTGGCTGTTTCCCATAAACCGGAAGTTACCATCTTACAATCCAAAATTTCGCCTGAGGTCGATTATGGAACATATTTGTTACCACTAAAAACATTTACCTGCCAAATATGGTTCCTTTTAGTTGATTAGTTTGCGAGATGTGCAGAAATTTGTGCAGACACATGTGCTTCCATAAGAGGGAGGGGCGTCGAACCATTTTGGACATATTTATTACCCTTTAAAACATCCACATGCCAAATTCGGTTTCATTTGCTTGGTTTGTTCTTGGGTTGTGCAGAAATGTATGTTTCATTTGTATTGGACCCCTCCTTTCCAGAAGAGGAAGGGATCTCAAACTATCATAGGAACCTTTATCGGGACCAAAAACCCCTAGATACAAATTTTCACGTCGATCGGTTCGGTAGTTTTCGAGCCTATATGGATCAAACAGACTGACAGACCGGACTACATTTTTATTTGTATAGATTACAACATTATTGGATTGAAGCGTTCATGTAAATCTATTTTTACAAATAAAAGTTTGAATGAGAAAGGCTGGGTCTGACCGCTAGGTGGATTAATTTAGGTTTTTTTATCATTCAACGTTCACAACATTTGGTTAATTGCAGAAAAAGAATAACTGCTTCAATTGAATAATTGTGTGGCGCCAAAAAGTGCCAATAATGTATTACAATAGTGACACCGGCAAGTTTCATAATTCAACAGTGATCGAAAAGCTCAAAAAGTTGTCCTAAAAAGATTATAGCTTTTCAACCATTCCTGTAAACTTTGGTGCCCCTAGCGTATGCATAAGTGCTTCGGAAAGCCGCAGAGGAATTTGATCGTCAGGATCGTCGCTTCTACGTAGGCTTATGGAAAAACTCAGCAATTGATTAGAAAATCTTCTATGAATCCTCCCTAAAGCAAAAAATTGTAATTTTATTATTCGAACTATTGTACTGTTGGAAATTGTCAAACCTTGTCAAAACGCAAAATTCAATGATTGGTCGTTATATGATTGCTTTCCCAGGCACGACCGACAGAAATATAGACCTCGTCATTCGGAATTTTCTACTTGGTCTATAAAACAGTCTGTTTCAGACGAAACTGCTCATATTAGCTCTACACAGCGACTACAACAGTCCTAAATTAGAGTAGTGCAGCGGATAACAATGGCAGCAGATGGCGGCCGCAGCTGTGGCAACGGATAGCAGCAGCAGTTGCAGCGGGTATCAGCATCGATAGTAGCAGCACCTGCTGATGCAGCGGCACCTGCTTTAGTTGTTGCGAAACAGAGACAGAGTTCGATAACGCTATTGATTGGTGCTACCAGGCACTGATCCCACACGCACACGATCGCACATACGATCATATAATACCGATTGAATCGATTCTTATCGACACCCAGTAGCATCCATAGTATCGCATCTCAGCCTCACCCGAGTAACACGGTTAGTCTTTAATAAGTTTAGGTAATTGATGTATAACAAATCTCGTCACTAGAATAATATCGTATAAACTTATATACAACTTGTTAACAACTTAAAAAGCGCAAGGGGCGGAGCCAAAATAAAACATGTATTTAACTTCAAATGAATTGTTAACACGACTTCTATAAAACAACATTATAACGACTATAACCACCACTCTTACATTTCCAGTACCAACAAATGGTGGCCTGTTATTAATAGGTCATAAACAAATTGCACAAATGAGTTGAAATTTCACTCGCTGATGATTGTTTCTAATACATACAAAACAGATGACCCACGAAAATAATCATGGCTCTTCATTTGAGAAATTATCAAGACAATTTATTAATAGAATAGGGTATTGGTATTGTGATTAAATACAATAAATTAACGTGCGATTTCAGATTTGTCGTGAATATTGGCCTTGTACTTCGTTGAAATTTACGCACTTCGAAAATACCACAATATGATAGTAGTCAATATCATATTTTTTTTTTAATTTGAAATAAAGAAAAAAGTAACAGATGAACTCTAGAGGAATGAGCCTCAGGTATATATTTTCGATAGGATTATATTATGAAACGTGCTATTAGAACAGAAAAATGGTGTTGAATATTATTTTGGCACGCCGCTTGCGCTAACGAGGCAGCCATGTTGATTATTAGCATTCGTTGAATGGGTACACCAATTGCCTAAAGATTTTGTCCGTTATATAACCACTATCTATAAAGTTTATTTCGGTGAAAATATCGCAAAATAATCAAAAAAAAATGTACATTGAAAAATCAAGGTGAACTAAGATGTCATGCACTATGTACTAATTATTTGAATTTTCTTACTCTTTTAGCAAACCAAACGAGGAGTAATTTCTGCCACATTTTGGAGATGGAATCGTGAAACCAATTAAGCAAGGCTATATATAGCTACTACAATCTATAAAAAAATCGACGTCACCATCTTGATTATCGTAGTAGAGAAAATAATATAAAAATTCTCCTAGCTAAACCACGCATTAAGTAATACATTTTGAAATTAAAGTAAAACAGAAATATTCAAACATTGATCTGAGGTTATTAACGATGATCAAAATAATAATAATAAAACCGAAGATCGTTGAGCAAGACAAAAAAGAGAATTAAAACAAATCATGGCTGATCAGATCAAACGATTTTCATGTTTTAAGTAAATTGAATGATAAATTTATTGATTAGAATTTACTGTCAAATTTATTATTTATGTTTAATCAAACATAAATTCCCTGGGTGTTTGAATATTTTATATAATTTTGAATATTATAACAGTATTTTTGATCTGCATTGTATTTGATGAAGAAGAAATAGTTCACACCATAAAATCACATTTACAACTGATTTAAAACTGAACAACAACTTTTACGGCCATTTTTCAATTTTGTCTCCACTATACGTTTTGCTGTCAAACACATATTCACCACTGTTGTCTCTCTTGCATTGTCAAAAAAAAAAACCTAAATTAATCCACCTAGCGGTCAGACCCAGCCTTTCTCATTCATTTTATTTGTAAAAATAGATTTACATGAACCCTTCAATCCAATAAATAAATATTCACTCTTTAGGTTCTAAAATATTGATGTTGTAATCTATACATATAAAAATGTAGTTCGGCCTGTCTGTTTGATCCATATAGGCTCGAAAACTACCGAACCGATCGACGTGAAAATTTGTATGTAGGGGTTTTTGGTCCCGATAGAGGTTCCTATGATAGTTTAAGGCCCCTCCCTCTTCTGGAAAGGAAGGGTCCAATACAAATGAAACACAAATTTCTGCACAACTCAAGAACAAACCAAGCAAATATAACCGAATTTGGCATGTGGGTGTTTTAAAGGGTAACAAATATGTCCATAATGGTTCGACGCCCCTCCCTCTTATGGAAGCACATGTTTCTGCACAAATTTCTGCATATCTCGCGAACTAGTCAACAAAATGAAACCATATTTGGCAGGTGAATGTTTTTAGTGGTTACAAATATGTTCCATAATCGAACTCTGGCAACATTTTGGATTGTAAGATGGTAACTTCCGGTTTCTGGCAAACAGCCAAAAATGGACGGTTTCCACCCAATATAATAATATCCGGATAAAGAATGATACACAGGTGCTAAAATGGACCACAGATACCATTTTGAATTCTAAGATGGCGACATCCGATTTCGGAAAAACAGCGGCAAACCACCAAATACCACCCAATATGGGTATTTTCGGAATCGTAATGATGCACTGGAGCCACAAATTGACTTCAGACACCATTATGAATTGTAGAATGGCAATTGTGGTTTCTGTGAGTATCTCCGGATCTAGAATGATACACAGCAGCTGAAATCGACCACAGACCTCATTTTGTATTCTAGGTTGGCGACTTCCGGTTCCTGGGAAACAGACGAAAATGATCGAATTACTCCCAATATGGGTGTTTCTTTAACCAGAATGACGCTCAGAGGCCAGAAATTATTTTAAATACCATTTTAAATCCAAGATGGCGACTTCCGGTTTATGAAATACAGTCTTAAATAACCAAATACCATCCAATATGAGTATCTCTGCTACCAGAATGATGCAATGAGCTAACAATTGACCTCAGGCACCATTTCGAATCGCTGAATGGCATCTTCTTAGAAACAGTCGAAAATGACCAAATAATACTCAACATGGATATTTCCGTAATCGAGATGATGCATAGAAACCAAACATTGACCCTGGACACCATTTTGAATTTAAAGACGTTCTCTTTTAGTTTGTGGAAAACAACCAAAATAACTAAAGGATTCTCAATATGAGTATTTCCGGTGTCAGATTGATGCCAGAAAATTTGCTGAAAATGACCGAATACCATATGAATACATTCAGAATTAAGGGGATGTACAGGAGCCAAAAGTCGAGGATGTTGTCATTTCGATAAAACCAACCATTTCAAACGATTTGTTATTTGACTTTGATCATATCCTATATTTAAGTTATGTTGAGGCCACATATATCAATCAAAGCAGGTATAGTTTTAAATAGTCTTTGAATTTCATTTCTTTTCATAACTTTTGAGCCACATATCAAATTGTTATTAAATTTGTTATTTGTAAGTTCGAGAGATGACTCGTTCGTATGACACTAGTTATGTTCAAATAAGTCATGTAATCTTTGAGATAATAGACTTTCGTTGTTTTATTAACAATTCAATACATAACGGTTGCTTAGGTTCGATTATAATCAAATGAAATGGGAACGTAAAGGGCAGCCAAACTTTGAAACCACGTGCTTAATCATAATTCATCAGTTAACCCTCAACTAGCCCGCTCATCTGATAATAATATTGATCAAATCGGTTTACACAACCGTTTCTGAGAAAATGAAGTTTCGTAATTTTCACATTTCGGTACTTTACAGACGAAGTTGCAGTCCGATTACAGTAAAATTCAATAGGGTGTTATTAGGCAGCTAGACTTATTGATTTACACTAATTTTGCGGAAATCGGGTCAGCCATCTCTGAGAAAAGTGTGTGAGTTCAAGTAGTCTTCGGAATATGTTTCTTCTCATTGCTGGATTTCACATTTTTAAACATAACAGGCAAAGTAATAGTCTGATTGCAAAACAAATCAATAGGGTCTTATGAGGCAACTAGACCTTCCATTTGACACTGCTTTTATGAAAATCGGTTCAGCTATCTCTGAGAAACATGAGTGAGATTAAGTAGTCTTCGAAACACGTTTCTTGTCATAACTCTTAAACCACAAATTTAAAAGTTAAAAGTATCTCAGGTAGCCCGTTCATTTGAAACCAATTTTGTTAAAATCGGTTGTGTAGTTTTCGAGATAAAGATGTTTCATGATTTTTACATTTTGATACATAACCTATAAACTAAAAATCCGATTACAATGAAATTTAATGAAAATGAAAATCGGTCCAGCCATCTCTGAGAAAAGTGAGTGAGAATAAAAATATGCACATACACACACACACACATACACACACACATACAGAAAATGCTCAGCTCGTCGAGCTGAGTCGAGTGATATGTGCCATTCGGCACTTTGGAGCACTTTTATATTTTCGGTTTTGCAAGTGATTGCCATACCTTTCTAGGAGAAAGGCAAAAACTAGTTATAAACATGTTATAAATCAGTTTTTACAGCAATAATGTAATGTATTTACAACTTCAACTTGTTATTTCGATTTAAAACATCATTCCGATTTTAAACATCAATGCAAGTGAATTAAAACCCAGTGTTTTCCCTGTAACTTATTTATGACTTATTTATAACTTTTTCCTTTTATTTTTTTCGTAAAAGATGTTGCATGTGTTACTTGGGCAGTACAACGATAAAATGTGTTATGGATCAGTCTCGAATAAACCTTCAGATAAAACGGTTGTGACGCCATAGATCTCTTCTCGTCCGAATAAATGCTGGGTGCCCCCAGCATTGTAACCGTGCAAGTGTTTTAAGTTCAATTTCATAGCACAGAAAATCCCGACAGTGTGGCCGCTCTGATCCGGCCCAAGTTTTAGTAATAAACATTAGTTGAATGCTGTCTTTGTGCGGTGGCGGGCAGAATCAGTGATGTATCAACTTACTGCTCAGATGGTACGTTAGGATGTCGTCTCCAATGTGTTTAGGAAATATTATGTATTGAACCTGTCTTGATTCAGAAAAGAATGTTTTCCAAATTGAACACTTTACGAGCTATTCTGGGGTGACTGTGCCAAGCTATAATGAACGGTGCACTGTGCAGAATTCACATTCACGACAAAATTTAATCAGTTTACACCAAAACACTTGCATTGTTAATATAGGGTATGTTTTCTAGCTATGGTATTTTTTGAAATAATTACTAAAAGCTTGAGAATTGTTAGCTAACAACTGTTAGATGAAAAATTACAAGAACTTCCCAAGAAATGTTTTTCGGCTGAATAAGCGCTTTTATAACTAATCTTATTCAGCTGACGGCTGAACATAGGTCGAATAATGTGTTAAGTGTTTAATCAGCTTTTAATCAGTCGGTTTTGGAGAACTAAATCAGCTATCAGCTACATTCGGCTTCCTAAATAGCCGAACACGGGCTTAATGAGAAATAACTCAGCCATTTGATCAACTTTTATACATGCTGATCGATTCTGTAGCGATTATTCATTCTTTGTAAAGCTTGTAGAAAAACTCTTTTACAGCCAACAGTAGCTGGCTTATAGTCTAAATAAGTGCTTTATCAGCTTTATTTCAGCTATGATAAATATGATTCAAAATATATAATAGTCTTATTTAGATATTTTTTTTGCTTAGGCGTGTGACTGTCGGTATAATTTCTATTTAAGAATGGTGAGAGCATCGTGCGAGTAGAATAAATTCCAGTAGAATGTCAAGGAAACTCAGGTGGGATCTGATTACCAGACGTACCCCTCCCATCCAATCTCTGATGAAGCATGCAGCCGCAACGAAACAGCTTCATCCCACCCACCACCAGGGGGCGGAAAATGGAACTAATCTGCAGATGGGTGGTGATAATAAAGCGATAAAAAAACTAAAGAGAGCAATATTATTGGCGCGGAAAAAATAGGTTATTGGTCGTGAGAGCGAGGACAACTAGAAGGGTTGGTCATACCAATTCCAACCGCCGAAAAGATAAGAAGTTACTTTATAGTAAAGTGGAGAAGTGAAGTTCTTTTACCTAGAAGTAGTAAGATTAACCAATAGAAGCTTGGAGAAGGAGAAACAGGCGTTACGCAAAGCAAACGACAGGTAGGAATAAACCATCGATCGCGCTCACGATCACGACCAATTGCTACTCGACGCTAAAACGTCCTAAAACAACAGGACCCCGTATTTTTACCCTGGAATCGACGCCCATCATGCATCACCACCACTCCGCCACGACGCTATCGCATTGCCGCCATCACCAGCCGCTGTTATCCACCACCAAAAATTACTGCTACGGTTGCACCCGGCAACCTCGCTCAACCGTTACCAACAGGCGACCCACCAGACCGCTGACCGCAGTCCCGGCTTCAAAGAAGGCACACCACCGAGTTTCGAGGTAGGAGTAGGGTGATTAAGAAATCCAAAAGTAGAGAAATAAAGAATAAAGGCGGAAGTTTTGGTAAAAGAGAAGTCACAAGTGTTTTCTTGGCAATAAGTCGCGAACCTGTGCCGACCCTGAGGCTTGTTTGGGGGTTCTCATAATTGCTGAATAGCAATATATCTCGCTAGTTACAGGCGATTTAAACACATCTAAAATCTTTCGATTTTTTGCACTTTTGTGTGTATTTTCCATCGTTTATTTTTATATTATTGTTAGTGAAAATTACCTTCTTAGTATCCAATTAATTTACTGCCAGTCTCGAATCTCGAACTCATGCTCATAAGATTCCAGGTAGAACGCGGTACCGATTCGTCTATCTTGACATATATGCATACGTATCGATTTAACCCGTATATATATTTCCAGTTTATTTCATAAGGGGCCATCCACCACGTGGACAAATTTTTAACGATTTTGACCCCCCCCTCTCCCCCTCCGTGGACAACTGCCCATATAAATTCAAAAAAAATGTATGGACCGTGGACATTAACCAACCCCCCCCCCCCCAAAGCTGTCCACGTGGTATGTGGATGGCCCCTAAATAATTTTACATTGGCTGTACATATACTGAATTGTAGCTGAACAAGCACATCAGCATCTGTATCATATCCCTTGAACACGATAGAACACGTTTTGTCAAAGTGACTGTCCTCTGTAGAATTTTAATATTAGTGGGTACGGCTAGCCGTGCTGCAAAAACTATCATTATTTTTCGTTTGCACTGTTTGTTTCTGTTTACGAAGTGGATAAACTAGCAATGATTTCTACAATTTCTACAATTAGGGATACAAATGCTGAAGCGCTTGTTCAGCTACAATTCAGTATATATATACAGCCAGTGTAAAACTGTTTATGAAATAAACTGGAAATATATGTACGGGTTAAATTGATACGTAAGCATGTATGTCAAGATAGACGAATCGGCAACGTATTCTACCAGGAACGTCATGAGCATGAGTTCGAGATTCGAGAATTTTTTTGTTTTAAATTGGACTTGGAGAATTGTTAGTATCCAATTTTCACTAACAATAATAGAAAAATAAGCGTTGAAAAATACACACAGAAGTGCAAAAAATCGAAAGATTTAGATGTGCTCGAATCGCCTAAACAATAAAAAAATTGTAGAATTTAGACGAATATATATTTTGAATTATATTTATCGTAGCTATAATAAAACTAAAAAAGCACTTTTCCAGAAAGACAGAATTTAAAATTTTAGCAACGGAATTGTCATATAGGCGCTTATTTAAACTAAAAGCCTGCTACTTTTAGCTGTAAAACAGTTCTTGTACAAGCTGTACAAAGAATGAATAGTCGCTTCGACAGAATCGATCAGCATGTATAAAAATTGTTCAAATGGCTGAGTTATTTCTTATTAAGCCCGTGTTCGGCTATTTAGGAAGTCGAATGTAACAGGTAGCTGATTTAGTTTTACAAAACCGGCTGATTAAAAGCTGATTAAACACATAGAAATGCATTATTCGACCCATGTTCAGCCGTCAGCTGAATAAGATTAGTTATAAAAGCGCTTATTTAGCCAAAAACGTTTCTTGGGAAGTATCAAGAAGCGTTTATTCAACAAGTTCGTTCAGTGTTTGATTAATGTTGTCTAATAGCTATTTTTAAAATCGAAATAGCGCTTAACCAGCCAACAGTTAAATAATGGCGTGGAGTATTTTACAAGTTTCTTAAAACCTGAATTTATTGCTTGTTTAGCTGATAAACCAACCTGAGCGTTGTGGCAATCCGTTTCACCTGTATGCAGACTTTAATCAGCTTTTTTTAAATTATTAACTTTTTTATTCAGCCCAATTGTTTGTTGGGTTATTATGGGATGTAACAAAAATTTGTACATCTATTCAATATGAACTGATGACTTTTAAACCAAGGAAGAAGGGTTGTGGGTACGTGTCCAGCGGCTTTGAGATCTCCAATGGAATAAACTGTGGTTAATGATATTTGTGGTATTCTGAGGCTTTATGTCCTAAAGTTTTCCCTTTCTAAAGAACCTGGAGATGCCACTATGTGTATAAACCAAACTATAAACCACGTTCTCATTACTGGTAATTCCAGGTATCGAGTTGATCCAAACATACATTTTTTTCATAATTCGTATAAAACGTAGTTTCTGGTCAATCCCCTCCAATCCCTTCATAGTCAACGTTGTTTATGGTCGTCGCTATACTTACTATTTTATAATGTTATTCATGTGAATTATTCGTAGATACACTACTGTTAATTTTTCAGGTGTCAAACTTGTTTCAATTTTGTTTTAGGCACAATGTCACCCCATAGAAGGGGTGAGATTTGGCCAAAGTTCATGTATTTTCAGCAAAATTGTAGTTTACTGTAACTTAACCATATTTGCTGTTGTTGGTAACAAAACATTCAAGATGCTCCAAAACAACGAGCAATCCAGCGCCTCGAGAGCGCAAATGACGTTTAAGTCTTTGGTGGTACGTCAAAAAAATCCTTGAGCTGCTAACGCTTTAGCAGTAGTGATGGAGATGTGCTCGTCGAACTTGAACATCACAAATATAAGCGTACCTATAACGATTCCTTGTGGAACACCAGATGCGATGAATAAGATGCGAGCCATTGACGTTGACGAAAGAATTTCGCTCTGCCAAATAGAAGCGCAGCCAATCGGTAGTCCAACATGGAAAACCCAAGCTATAATAATATTGTGTTGCACTTTGCCGAACACTTTTTGGAGTCAAAATATATGACATCGATTTGTCGGTTGTTCTCGATTCCAGTTGAAAGAAAACTAATGAACGTCATGATATTCATAGTCGTTGACCAGTTCTTTACAAATCTGTGTTGAAAGTGGGACATCAATGCAATGGTAGAGAAGCAGCGTAGAGTGCGTCGTGGGCTAATCCTTCAAAGGCTAAGCAGCATAAAATTGAAAAGTCGCAATAATTTTCAATGGCGTGACTAGAACCTGCTGTGTAAATCGGCCAGATTGAGCGGTTTTCTTTAAACTAGGAAACATAATTTGACGATGCGAGTAATTGAACATAGTTTATAACGGAACTTTCGACGATACAGCGCACTCTTTCAGAAACACTGGCTGAAGATTGATGATTGCCGGTCTGTTGGAAGCTAAGATTCAGATTAAAGAATGGCCAGTTTCTGAGACAGGCAACAATTTAAGAAGTCCATGCTAGGCACAGATGCAAAAATCGCCAAACAGATTAGCTATACTAACAGATGAACTTGAGAGCGATTGAAGGGTTTACTATTTCGTATAAATGCCCAAAACGAGGAGGGACAATGGATCAATCGCACGAAGATTTTAACGGTTTTCGGCTGTTCGTGCACGAAAATAATGCTTGTTTTATTCATTCGCAAAGGCTTAAGAACCAAACACAATGGATACGTTTGCGTTGCGTTGACGTTAATTTGACAGAAAATGTATGGGCTAACTGTCAAATTTCCCCAAACGCAGCCGCAACGTATCAATTGTGTTTAGGCAGTAAACGTCGGACAGTTCATTTGAAACAGACCAGAGGCAACCATCGATTCAACTAATATGATTTCCTATTCAGAGGATGCGTTCTACGGCAGCAGACAATGAGACACCCAAAAATATGTTCAATGCTAAGAGATGGCGCAGTAGTAGTAGTGGTAGTAAAATCGAAATTTTCACGAGCATTTTGCTTAATGACCGGAAAAACTGCTATTAGTTACCCTGTTTTTATATTCTTATAACTTTCTAGTACTGACTTTAACTATTTGCAATCTATTTTCATCAAAAAACTTGATTTTCCTATCCCTTTCCGACCGGGCCTATATTATTGCCATGGGCGCAACTAAAGAAAATTTCTAGGGGGGGCTAGTTTTCATGTATGTAATTTGAAAAAACGGAAAAAGGAGTTTTAATATGCTTATTTAAAAACGCTGAAAATAGTGTCGTAACAGCAGAAAAAATCACTTCGGGATAGAATCTCCGAAGATTTATTAAATATCTTGAACACAGCGTCAACGCCAACCTCTTTCAGCAACACTGATTTGATATTGAGGAGAGCTAGGTTTGGTAAATGGCTGGGCAGTGCTTTTTAACAGCACACCTATACTAGCTGAAATAAAATAGACCCCAGTGTGGTACAAGGAATAATTCCCCAATTCCTACCTCCACGTGTTACCGACTGTGATACGAGCAACCAAGGGAAAACCTGTGAACCGGTGGGAACTTGGTCGTATGCTGACAGGAAAGGGGTAGTTGTTCTCCTTAGAGAGCAGCTTGTCTGAACCCCATAGGCTAGGGGCGGCTCAAACAGCGACTGATCCGGACCGAACGGCTGAACTATGAAATGCGGTGTCTCGCCAGCTACACCTATAGCGGCAGCCCCGTCGCGAGACTAGGCATCGCAGCCCTAGTAAGGCAGCATACTAAAATAAACATACTACGAAGAATCAAGAATTCAAAACGAACCGGAACAATAGGCAATGACCCAGCCGACGAAATAAGGACGGCAATTAGAAGCTCGGTATCTGTAACAGTAGATCGCTCAACGTCCCGGATGTCGACTGGATTCCGCTGGATCAGCTAGAATGCCACCACTTCGACATCGTCCAGAAGCTTTGCCTGAAAGGAGAGAGGGTACGGTGGATTTGTGACCGCAAGGCACAGTACCACCAAAGGCGGCACAACCAATGAGCTTGGTAGCGGTTTTATAGTGATGTGCAGGATGCAGAGTCGTGTGATGAAGTAGCAGGCAATCAGCGACAGGTTGTGTTTGTTGAGAATAAAAGGCTGGTTCTACAACTACACTATTCCCAATGTGCACTGCCCTCACGAAAGAAGACCTGACCCGTGACGAACGACAACGGCCAGCTATACACCAACTTCGTAGCTTCCCACGGGCTGGCAGTCCAAAGTCCCTTCTTTCCTCGACCAACGTACAGCAAAACAATTGACCACGTTCTCATCGACGGCCCGTTCTTCACAGACATTACATACGTACGCACCAATCACAGTGCTGATCGGATTTACAAGGCTTGTAGAATGGAAGAAAAAATTTTCTCAGATATTTTCCAGTAGGGCATGCTTACCTAGAAAATAATTAGCTAACTCAAATGATCCTCATAAAATAGAGAATAAACTAATAGGTAATGTGATATTAAGACAGTTTTGTTGAAAATAGGTTCGTAGGAGGCATAATGTGTAAAACAAGTTTTTTTGTTGTAATTTTTCCTCATTTTCGGCAATATGGAAAACATAAAGTTCTACGTTGTACTGCTATGACACTACTATTGTACTGAAATACAAGGTATTGGCTAGTACGAAACCGAAAATCAGCTGCTACTAGTTGCGACTTACCGAGTAATTCGAGTTTTCGCAACGATTGTTTTCATGTCAATTCATATTAAAAATCGTTAATCAGCAGTGTCCGTATCGATGTTTTTCCTACAATAGGCTTTGCTGAATGCCGGTGTATGCAACACGACCATGATTTTGTTCGGGGGTCTTTCGAAACTGACGTCCAGTAGTATTAAGACCCCTCGGAAATAGTTATTAGTACTAGGAAACAGTTTGTTATTGGGTAAACAGTGTTTTAAACAAAAGTAAGCGTTTAGTATTCCTGTTAAATGGTATCAAATTACCCAAGAGGAGCTCTTAGAAAGGGAACATGACCAACTAATTTTTAATTGAACAATGTTCCTATTTGAAACATTTTATCACAAACAATAACATTAAAACTATATTTTATATTCTTTCTCACACATCATAGGTTGACAAAAACTATAAAAAGGCAACTACAAACCTTCAATAATTCATTTCAGGATGACTCGAAAGTTTGAATATATCTGAAATTGAAACATATGTAATTAAGTCCCAGTTATAATTCATTACTGAAATTTTGGGTTTATGAATAATGAAAATAATTTTATCTCGTTAACGGTCAGTCCTACAGTTGTAATATTTTCGACAACTTTATGTCAATTGATGATATAAACAACTTTCCCGAAGAAACAAAATGGCTAGAACCTTTTATTTAAAAGATAGATGTCAGCGCCATCTGTAGAACAAAAATTAAAGCTGCTTGAATACATTTTTCAAGAAGATGTTTTTATAGTGAACAACATTGCCGAAGATATGAACACTGTGGAAACAACTGTTTAGGAGTTATGAGGTTTTGTCGCGCCAACAGACCAATCTGCCCCACTGTACGCTAGTGTCAACATCGCAGCTGCTACGAAAAATAAGAAAAGGAGCAAGCAAGTGTTTTTATATAGGACTTGCTTCGATTTAGGTTTTGTTATCAATCATTTTTTACCTACACAATTGTGTGGGCTCGGTCGGAAAGGGCTATACAATTCCATTGAGTCAAAAAATGCGGATATCTGGATAGTTAATATCCGGATTTCCAAATATCCGACTATTCGATTATCCGTATCTGGATATCCGGTCAACCGAATAGTATTCGTTCACTTTAGTTTAGATTAGTATTCGAATCACGAATATATCCGGTTAAAAGTCCCAGCACTACACGCAACACAACCTGACGATAGCAGTAAAACTGGCAACCGAGTAGCTACTCATGCAAACCTAGCTAGTTGATTTCTGGCCGGTATACTCGACTCAGCAAAATATATCCAGTTCGAATTCAACGCAGCTAAGCAGGGCCGGCGTTTCATGTGGGTAGTATGGGTAGTAGTACCCACTTGGAAAATATCCATGTGGGTACTTACCCACACGGAACTATTGGACAAAACCAAAAAAAGTACTGTTGCGAGCGACAGATTTTTTGAGGGATATCGTTGAGCGAGAGGCGATAAATCTACAGACTTATGTACAGTTGTAACGTTACTCAGAGAGGATTATTTTTTTAAATTGTTTCATTTATGATAGAGTTTTGAATTACACTGGGGTCTTTTTTTACGCGGTTGGTTGTACCGCGTTGAAAAAATCCGCGTATAAAAGAACCGCGTAATTCAAAAAAATCGCGTAAAAAAACTCCATTCAATAATAAGATCCGATTAAAAATAATGGCACGTAATTGAATATAAACATGAAAAATGATATAAAAATGGTAACGAAACACACAAAATAAGTTTTAGTGATTCTAAAATGAAAATTCATTGAAGAACATGACAATCACTTTTTTATAATAATTTTGCTACATGTTTAAGCTTTCGTTTCTTAAAAGGAAGTAAATCGCAACGACCCTGACTCGTATCGTTGCACAATTATTAATGTATTTTTGTTTCTTCTTACCGAATCAACGGAAATTGCCTATTTTTTGATAATAACAGCAAATATATTAAAAATATGCATTATTTAGATTAATTGAACAGAATATCTAATTGTCATGAACCATATGATTGATTTTTACTTTATTGGATTTACTTATGCTAAACTTATTTAATACCGCGTAAAAATAATCTATCAAATCGTGTAAAAATAATCCGCGTTATTTCAAAAAACCGCGTATAACTAATCCGCGTTATTGTAAAAAATCGCGTAAAAAAAGTCGTGTATAAAAAAACCGCATAAAAATAACCCGCGTTAAAAAAGACCCCAGTGTATATTTTCGATAGAGCTCTAAAGTTTTGTTTTCTCGTAAAAATTTTCCATGCCAAATTTGAGCTCAATCGGACTTTGTGAAGTAGAGCCTCAAAGCGGTCAAAGTTACAGTTTTTTTATCGATAAAGGAAATGTTCGAGCTGGGAGTGTCTCTTGTGTGTTCTGATGTAGTTCGAGTCTCCCAACGCAAAAGTTTCTAAGGCCCTGAAATTTATTTTTTTCAAACAAATTTATATGAAATAACATCAGTTCTCTAAGTTCTTCTAAGAGATTTGCTATAAAAAAAAATCGATTTCTGAAACTTCAAGAAGTACTCTTGTGCATTTTTAGGTTGAAACCCTCTCAGAAGTTCGATTAAGCTCAAATTTTGGATGGAAACTTTTTTAGAGAAGACAGAATTGTTGAGTCCTTACGTTAGGATTGAAAAAAAAAAGCTCAAAAAAGGCCGATTTTTCATGAGTTTACCTTTACACGCACTGACGAAACTACCCATGAAGCATCAATCATAGTAACCTATGAGTCAGCAGAAAAAAAAATGACTCAAACTCTAACCATAATGGCGAAAACAGTGAAGATACTCCGTTCAGAAGTGTGCGCGATCAAAGAACGTTATCCCGTCGCGTCAAAAACAAATATCTTACGGAAAAGGGACGCCGGTTACGCTTGTTCCGGTATGTACAACATCTTGGCACTGCTGGACTACAATCAGAGCATCAAAAGAAAGACCGGTTCAAGAAGCTCCAAAGAATGCTGAAGAGAAAAACCGAGGGGGAAGTGGCTACATCGCTGCGTACGCTTGATCGGGAGGTCGGTTCAACCGGCCAAACAGTGGAAAAGTACCTGGCGAACTTGGACATCAGAAAGCGGAAGTCCCGTTCATTGGTTTCGGAGCTGCTCGATGGTCGAGTCGATTTTTTCTGGTGAATCGCGACGTGATGATGGTGGTCCACGCCGAGACCTATCTCACCCTGGATGACAACAACTGGCAGGGCACTGCGTATTTTACTTTAACCGCAAAGGAAGTGACCTTTGAGATGAAATTAATTTCACACACCAAGTTCCCAAAGAAGGTGCTGCTGTGGCTGACAATCAGCGAGAAGCTCCGTAGTTGGCGTGAATGGGGAAATTCATAGTACGAAGTGCCTGCCGGAAGTTGTGTCGATTATCAAGAAATACCGTAGGGGCGAAGACGCGGTGCTCTGGCCCGATCTGGTGTCGGCCCACTACTCGAAGCAATCGTTGGAGGAGATGGAGCGGCTGAAAATTGATGCGGTACCCAGGTCGGCCAACCCACCCACCGTTCCCCAGCTGCATCCCATCCAGAGTTTCTGGACAAACCAGAAGCGTGAGACCTACCTCAACAATCTTGACGCGAAAATTGAGGAGGAATTGATAAATACGGTAAACTCACGGAAAGCCACTCGCAAGGGCGTGGAATTACTTTTGCAAATGAGCCTACATAATTGCCTTCCATGGGAAATTAATGGAAAACATGACTACTGAACGAAATTCAAAAGCTAATTTCTCTTAAACATACCATTGGCAACCTGTTGATGCACTGTCGACTTTTCGTAAAATTTTGTTCAGGTATCAGAAGGTCAGACCCCCCCCCGGCTACGCCTTTGGTCACCCATGAACCTTACCTATTCCTTACTACCCACTCGGGAAAATAATGTGACGCCGGCCCTGCCTAGGTATGGAACGATGCAATTGCATTCGCAAGATGCATACACACCATAGACACATGGTAGGCAGCTAGTTAAAAGGGAATCAATCATCAATCAACTTGCCCTTATACTAGGGTACTTTTTCGCCGCGTGTCGACAGCTCGCTTCATAAGTACAATTTAGAAATACGATGTATGACAAACTTGTAGTCCCTAAGTAGTACTACAAGTTTGTCGGATAACGGATTATCGGATTATGCCGGAAGCGTAAGAGCCCATATTCAGTGCAATATCATCCCGCTGAATATGGGCTCTCACACTTCAGGCACAAGTAGGGATACCATCCGTCCTGATTTAGCAGGACTTATCCTGATTTTGAGATCCGTTTGGAGCGTCCTGATTTATTTTTCAGATTTTAGCATTTGTCCTGATTTTTCTGGATGATGCCGGATGTTCAAAAATGTTGAAGATTGTTCAGTACTTTAACTTTGACTCCGGAACGGAACGGACTCATTTTGAACGATTTTTTTTCTTTGGTTGAATTTTGTCGAGAGAAATTGTCTAGTTCTTGCAACCCTCAACTATCTGACTTTTGGGTCCTAAAGCCATCCAACTTTTTTCGCATAATGGCGTTCGCTGTGATGCGTGTTCGTAATATGCGAACCTCTCTGCTTACGTCAGTTTTGGGGATTTCTGAGGAATTGGCAACACAAATCTTACCAGATTTATTTCTCTTTTGATAAAATACGTGAAGATTTCAAATTGACATGAGCAGAGTTGTTAAAAGGGTGGATGATTTAATACGAACTTTCCATTTTAGCCTACGCCATTATGGCGCGTAAAAAGCTGGATATCAGTTTTTATATATCATTTGAAAAAACCTAAATTAATCCACCTAGCGGTCAGACCCAGCCTTTCTCATTCAAACTTTTATTTGTAAAACTAGATTTACATGAACGCTTCAATCCAATAAATGTATATTCACTCTTAAAAAATATTTTTGTTGTAATCTATACATATAAAAATGCAATCCGGTCTGTCTGTCTGTCTGATCCATATAGGCTCGAAAATTACCGAGCCGATTGGCGGGAAAATTTGTATGTAGGGGTTTTTGGTGCCGATAAAGGTTCCCATGATAGTTTGAAACCCCTCCCTTTTCTGGAAGGGAGGGGTCCCATACAAATGAAACATAAATTTCTGCACAACTCAAGAACAAACCAAGCAAATGAAACCGAATTTGGCATGTAGATGTTTTAAGGGGTAAAAAATATGTCCATAATGTTTTGACACCCCTCCTTCTTTTGGAAGGGAGGGATGCCATACAAATGAAACACAAATTTCTGCACATCTCGAGAGCTAACCAACTAAATGGAACCAAATTTGGCAGGTGAATGTTTTAGTGGTAAAAAATATGTTCCATAATCGACCTTAGGCAACATTTTGGATTGTAAGATAGCAACTTCCGGTTTCTGGAAATCAGCCTAAAATGGACGATTCCCATTAAATATGAGTATCTCCGGAACCAGAAAGATGCACAGAAGCTAAAAATTGATCACAGACACAATCTTGAATTTTAAGATGGTGACTTCCGGTGTCTGGCAAACAACCGGAAATGACCAAATACCATTCAATATGAATGTTTTCGGAACCAGAATTACGCCCAGATGACAGAAATTGATTTCACAGGCAATTTTAAAGTTCAAAATGACGACTTTTGGTTTCTGAAAAACAGCCCAAAGTGACCAAATACCACCCAATATGAGTATCTCCGGAGCCAGAATGTTGCAAGAACACCACTATGAATTGTAGGATGACAACTTCTGGTTTCTGGAAAACAGCCAAAAATGGCCGATTTCCGTCTGACATGAGTATCTCCGGATCTAGAATGATACACAGCAGCTGAAATCGACCACACATCCCATTTTGGATTCTAGGTTGGCGACTTCCGGTTCCTGGGAAACAGCCGAAAATGATCGAATAACACCCAATACCAAAATAACCAAATACCATCCAATATGAGTATATCTGGAACTAGAATGATGCAATGAGCTAATAATTGACCTCAGGCACCATTTTGAATTGCTAAATGACAACTTATAGGCAACAGTCGGAAATGACCGAATAATACTCAATATGGATATTTCCGTAAACGTGATGATGCATAGAAACCAAACATTGACCCTGGACACCATTTTGAATTTGAAAACGACCACTTTTAGTTTCTGGAAAACAACCAAAAATACCTCCCAATATGGGTACTTCCGGTGTCAGATTGATGCCAGAAAGTCTGCCGATAATGACAGAATACCACCCAATATGAATATATTCAGACTTAAGGCGATGTACAGAAGCCAAAAGTCAAGGATATTGTCATTTCCATAAACACAATCATTTCAAACGATTTGTTATTTGACTTTGATCCTATCCTATGGCCGATTCGTCGTGCATTTGCAGACTTTTAACACATCGCAAGGAATCAATTAAATTGGAACGTTCAAATAGTACGATACCACATTTAAATTATGTTGAGGCCACATATATCGATCAAAGCAGGTATAGTTTTAAATAGTCTTTGAATTTTATTTCTTTCCATAACTTTTGAGCCACATATCAAAATGTTATGAAGTTTGTTATTTGTAAGTTCGAGAGATGACTCGTTCGTATGACACTAGTTATGTTCAAATAAGTCATGTAGTCTTTGAGATAATAGATTCCGTTGTTTTATTAACAATTTAATACATAACGGTTGCTTAAGTTCGATTATAATTAAATGAAATGGGAACGTATAGGGCTGCCAAACTTTTAAACCACGTGTTCAATCATAATTCATCAGTTACCCCTTAACTAGCTCGTTCATTTCATATCGATATTGTTCAAATCGGTTGTGTAGTTTCTGAGATAATGAAGTTTCGTGATTTTCACATTTCGATACATCACAGACGAAGTTACAGTCCGCTTACAGTAAAATTCAATAGGCTGTTATGAGGCAGCTATACATTTCATTTGACACTAATTTTGTGGAAATCGGGTCAGCCATCTTTGAGAAAAGTGAGTGAGTCCAAGTAGTCTTCGGAATATGTTCCTTTTCATAGCTTGATTTCACATTTTTAAACATAACAGGCAAAGTAATAGTCCGATTGCAAAACAAATCGAAAAGGTCTTATGGGGCAACTAGACCTTCCATTTGAAACTGATTTTATGAAAATCGGTCCAGCCATCTTTGAGAAACATGAGTGAGATTAAACAGTCTTCAAAACACGTTTCTTTTCATAACTTTTGAACCACAAGTTCAATCTTCATAAAATTCAAATGTTAAGAGTTTTTAAGGTAGTCCGTTCATTTGATATCAATTTTGTTCAAATCGGTTGTGTAGTTTTTGAGATAATGATGTTTCGTGTTTTTCACATTTTGATACATAACCTATAAACTAAAAATCCGATTACAATATAATTCAATAAGGTCTCATGGGACAACAAGACCATTCATTTGCAATTAATTTCATGAAAATCGGTCCAGCCATCTCTGAGAAAAGTGAGTAAGAATAAAATATATGCCATTCGGCCCTTTGGAGCACTTTTATACTTTCGGTTTTGCAAGTGATTGCTATACATTTCTAGGAGAAAGGCAAAACCGCGTTTCCTGAGCAAAACGTGATTTTTGAAAAAATGTTTATCGCTTTCCTTCGATTTTAAAATGAAGAATAAAAAACTGCTCGAAATGTCTTAAATCACATTTCGCACAAGTACGGTATATGGGAGAGTTGACATTTAAGGTATTTCGAGCAATTTATTATTCTTCATTTAAAAATCGAAGGACAACGATAAACATTTTTCCAAAATCACGTTTTGTTCAGAAAATTGCGCTCTTTCAACTGATATATAAAAATTAAAAAACCTTGTTAAACTTTAGGACCCAATTTCGAACAGTTTACGTTACTGCATTTTTTAGGTATCTACTAACGCCTAATGAATCAAAGTTGCAAAATTGTATCGTCCGAGAAATACTTTAAATGAATAAATGAGTGGCGTATTTAGAAGTGTAAATCTCAAATTGCGTGTTTTATTTAATGATACCTCAAAAAAAGAAAACACCTCATATCAAATTTGTACCGGAAAAAGTTGTCCTGATTTTTAACCCCGACTAAATGGTAACCCTAGGCCCAAGAGTTAGAACATTGCTTCCTTCAACAAACTTGTAACATTATTTTTGGACTGCAAGTATATCGTACATCAAGTTAGAAAATTGTACTTGTGGAGCGACCTATCGGCAGGCGGCAAATTGAATGGAATTGACACCCCGAATTTGAATATGCAACCTTGCCAACAATCTTCAATAACTAACTTACTCAACCGTAAACTTTGCCTAGGCAAATAATTCAAACGCACGCAAGAGTTAAGTTAGGCTGATACAAATTTTGAATAGTTTTTATGTTCCCGGTTATCAAAGTTAGCTAAAGGGAGGGCAAAAAATAAATAACACTGAGAAGAAAAGAGAAGTGTGAGAAGAGTTTCTCGCACCGTCTGTACTCTTGAGATAGGCGATCTTTGATCAAAAACAGTATCAGGTATACTTGCAGGCTAAAATATAAGAAGCATGATAGGGTCGAGTCTTGTGTGCAAGTCAAGTCAACATTTGAGTGTATCGTGAAAATGCTTATCAACCATCCGGAAGAACTTCGTTTGGAAACACTCTCAAGTTTCAAAGCAATCACTCCTGATCAGCATGATGTAACAGAACCACTAAGTAATATAACAATTTATAACAAAAGGATTTAATCAAAAAAGTTTAAGGGTATGTGCTCGAGTGCCCAAACGTAGGCTTGACGTGGGACTATTGTGGGTTTAAAGATTTAATTCTGTTATAGCAATAGTAAATAACACACACCAAACGTACAAATATCATACACAACAATCCATGAACAAAAAAAAACACACACCTGTCATAACCCAAAGCATACAAAATAATAGGAAAAATAATTAACTTGTTGCTTACAAAAGTATTCTATCATAAATAAATTTACCACACACACATTAACACACACACACACATTAACACACACACAAACATTCAAACACACATTCACACACACACACGCTACTCTCCCACACACACACACGCGCTACTCACGCACACACACGCGCTACTCACACACACACACGCGCGCTACTCACACACACACAGACATATACACACACACATACACGCACACACATACACACACAGACACACACACGCTACTCACCCACACACACACGCTACTCACCCACACACACACACGCTACACACACACGTGCTACACACACATACGCTACACACACACACACGCTACACACACACACACGCTACACACACACACGCTACACACACACGCTACACACACACACACACACACACACACACACACACACACACACACACACACACATACGCGCCACTCATCCACACACACACATACACACGCTACTCATCCACACACACACACACACACACACACACACACACACATACACACGAAACTCACACACACACATACACACATACACTCGCTACTCACACACACACACACACACACACACACACACACACACACACACACACACACACACACACACACACACGCTACTCACATGCACACTCTACTCACACACACACATACACACGCTACTCACACACACACACACACACACATACACACGCTAACGCTACTCAGACACACACACTTGGTATACGACACACTATACCTACACAAATTACTATCGGCAGCATACAAACGGCTTCCAATGGTCCCTTCCAACGGCTTCCAATGGTCCCCAGTGCCGATCACGTCCAGTTTCGGACTGTATTCCTCAACGATATCTGAGTTAGATTACCACTGGTGGGGTGGAGTAATGAGAAAATGGCAACTAAAATTATCATGTTCTACAAATCTTGTATGTTTTAGCTTTCCAACGGTATATTAACTATTGAAATCGGAACAGTTGTTTGAGCGCTATCAGCATCTAAAATCTTCCATTCCGACATCCAAAAACGTTACATGTTCAATCCAGTTTTCCCAGAATGTACCTTAGTATAGTGAAGAAAGACGTAGTCCCACGTCAAAAAAAAAAAATGTTGGTTTATGATCACAAGTCATAAAATTTCCATTCGGGACACATTGAGATTTGGACTAGTCATCAAAAAGACTCTCGTCCGCAGGCTTCGCCAGCTAGACCCGATTCGTTTTTGTGTACATCCTTTTTCTATTAAAGTCTTGATATTTGATTCTTGAAGTGCATCCTAGTTCGGGACTCTGAATACAATCGAATGCAATAATAAAATTGCTACTGTGAGACGGTCTGTTTATTGAAGAGCATGGTAGATATTTCAGGAAATTTCTAAAACCATATTTTAGTAGAAAGAACAAGTGAATTTGGTCATTCATAAAGGAAATTTTCTAATAGTTTTAAACTTTACCGAATTACGTCTATGCAAAAATACCGCCGATGGTTATATTTGCTCAACTTCTGATACATGCGATCGGGTCTTGCTGATGGTAACATTCTTTCATATTTTCTTGTATGACTAATACCACCGACGAATAGGGTAAATGTACTTTACATCCTCAATCTTGCTGCCTAATTAGAAAAAAAACGAAAAATTTTGTATCTGAACTGAAGGTTTTCTAATAAAAAATATAATATATGTTCCTTTGACCCAAGATCGTATCTTATACCATAAAAACCTACGGAATCAACAGTCCGAGCGTCACGTCATTCGCATGACAAAGTCGCCAATTTGCCAAAATAACGTTCACCGTACGCGCTTAGGCTCTTTGCTTTGATTCCAAATTCTGCAGATTCCGTCGCCTTTTTACCGCAGTATATAGCAGTGTATCTTCCGAGCGCGATGATGCAAATTCATTAGCAGTCTCCTCACCATATTCGACTCTCATCTTCATCTGTTCGCTCAATGGCGCGAAGGCACCGGCCAGAAGCGAACTGAAGAGGAGCAAAAAGACGATCGATTGACCGTCGTCGCAGTGTGCCGCACCATGCAGCGCGATTTATTTGCCATCCCAAACTAGTTTCCAGCCCTCAGTGTGGTTGGTCGAACGGACGGCGGTAAGCGGGGCGATTAGTTCAATATTTATTTCGAATATTTGAAAATTTGAGCCACCAACGCGCAGGACGGCACCGCATTCGCGTTCAGTATCCGGAATCGCTTAGAAGTGATTTGGTGATCTCGCTCTACCACCGGCGATCATTTTTATATATAGGCTGACTTGAAGTTTCACGCAACGTTGTAACTTTTGGCAAGTTCAGACTTCCTGAAGGACTTTTTAGTGTGGTAAAAATGAAAATCGTTTCGGTGTGTATAGTTCTGGCTGTGTGCGTTCTGTCGACGACTGTGGCAGTTCCCTGGGGAAACTTCGATTTTACCATCAACAAGCAATACAATGGACCAAACATAAGCGACATGATTTCCAGCCTCATTCGACAGAAGGTGGAATTTAAAAATCAACTCTGGCGCTCGTTGATGGACATCAAGTCTCGCAGCTTCAATTATATGGTCAACGCTGAAAGTTCTGCGCCGTACAAGAAAACTATTACCATCAACACCAGTTTCGGCCCGACCGGAGGCAGCTCCAATGGCGATTGTGATGACAAGCAGACGGAGTCTACGACACCACCACCGATTCCGGAAAAGAACTCCGTTGCTCCACTGGTGGAGCACGAGAAGTCATTCCAGTTCAGTGGGCAATCTTCCATTAAATCAGGCTCGGCCGCCGCTTCTCCGTCCTCGTCGGATCAGTATCTGCCACCTACCGTTAGTTCGTCCAGTAGCAGTTCCAGCTCATCCAATAACTCCGACAGTGAGTTGGTTGATATCAGTGAACTTCAGCGACAGAACAATGTTTGATAGCCGTGGGTCTATGACCTTCTGACGGGGGGCGCACGGGAGAGATCGACTGAACAACTCGAACGTTTGATGTGCAAAGTGAACAGGCGTGAAAAGAAGTAGTTGTATATGAGCACTGTGTCGTGAATGCACAGTGTTACACAATATGTATGTACAAAATAAGAGAAAATAGGTGCGTGAATAATAAAAAGAGAAAATCCGAAGCAGCGTTTTAATATTATACTGTTGGAGTGTGTAGTAGAAAAATATTGCCTTAAAGTTTTCATTTGATATCGATACAAGTTCACGTTCTTTCAAATAAAAACAATGTTTCACTTACACGGATTCGCTTAACTTACATTGAAAACTCATTATTAATTCAGAAACTTCAATTTTCTTTCACATGCTTCCCAAATATTTTTAGCGTAATTCACGTTCAAAATTTTTGATTTGATGTTTTTTAGCGTTGGAGCCTTTTGTGTATATAAAGTTACGTGACAAACTAGTTCTTAGAAAACAGATTGGAGTCAACAAGCTGGTAAAATTCCTCTTTTGGTATTGGAAAACCGGTCTTATGACCGGTTTTCCAATGCGGAATTGGTCTAATGAACGACTGATCAGGGTCAATGCTGGAAATAACCAACTCTTTGAAACTAAAATTGACCGAGTTTGACTTTTCTCAGTATAACACTTTTCTTAGTTTCAGCCAAAGAAATGAGTTTCAAAAGGACAAAACCGTCTCTGTTGATCAAACAATAGATTTTCTTTTTCATTCTTAAATTGATGTGTTTTAAAAACGTTTATCAATTTTATCTCGATCACAGGTTGAACATGCATTCAACCTCGAATATATTTGGGACATTTAAAAACTCTGTTTGACTAATTATGAAAAATGTTTCGCTTAATGTTTGTTTCATTTTAATGTAATTGGAATTTTCTATCATTTTTCTCTCTTTCATGTAAATTATCTCTCCTTGTTTTCGCCGGAATTGCACTAATGGCCAGCATCACTTGCAGGTGCAGATCCATTGAGCTGAGATGATGTTGAGTATACTCAGTATAACCTTGGGGTTGATTCTTCTGTTTTAAGTGTTTTTGTTGTCGATCGTTCGGTACGAATCATGTATAAGACGACTTCACATTCCGAAAGCGATGATGATGCAACGTATTTAGAAGAGTTCTTGCAGCAATCTTTCCGTCACAAACTATTGCGTTTCACGTAGTACAATGGTCAAAATTACAAATTTCGAACACTTCTGTATCTTTATTTATTAAAAATGAACGAAAAATGAGTTTCGACTGTTTTAATTACAGCGAGCAGTATTGCACGTTTTAATGTTTGTGTTACAGGTGCAGATATTGCAATGTAAACTGTTGTGATAAATCCATTTTTATTATTTGTTTTGATCTATTATGATTTATTACGACCCCAATAACTTTATTTTCCAAAGTAATTATTTTTGACTGTTCGAAATATTAAATATACTAGAAATACAACTTTTCATTTCAAAGTTTTCGCAGATAGAGACCTTGATTATTCGGGGTTTGAATTTTGATATAAAAACCATCATTTTTTTATTCAGTATGTTTTTAAAACATTCAAGAAATATTTATAAAAGTCATCAAGGTGAAGTCGGGAGAGAAGCAATTCAGTCATTTGTTTAAATACATCAATCACTGTGAATTTTGTGTTATCTTTCAATTTCACTGTATAATCCTTACTTTTATGGCGACTACTTTTATGGCGACAGATCTTGGAAATCTTATGTTGAATCCCGAAAGCGCTCCACATAACTCGGTGTTGGGCTACTCCTCTCCAATCGATCCCAACATCCGCTGTTCGGACATCCTCCCATAATTCCCATCCAACGCTTGCGGGGTCTGCCGCAGTCGTCGTCATTTATACTGAATTTTATCCTTTATCTACGTGGCCAGCCTACTGTAACCTGTCGTGCTTCCTCAGCTTGACAATATCAATCTGCTAACAGAATCTGAGAAGAGAACTCAGAGTATGGAGATGAAACTAGGAAAGTGATGCTGGGGTAGTTACACCAGACACCTACTACGGCTTGTTCCAGTCCTACTAAAACCCCTCCAATCTCAGGCCCTACTCTTCCCGAATTAAGTATTATTTTGTGCTTGGTGCATCCTCTTTACTTTTATAACCACCATGGTACCTCCCGACCCAACCGGATACTTCCGGAATATGTCGGTGCGTCCATCTACTCTTCACGGAATTGGACAATCCCCACTGTCTTGGGGACATCGAGGATAACTTTCTGGTTCCTCGTATGCCCCTTGTGTCGCGTTGGTCGATGCATTCTCTGTACTTTTCAATGGCGATACTGATAGGCACTATGCCGAACAAGTTACAGATCACGTCATATAACACTGTACGGCACGCACTCGCAACCCTCATGTAGGGGGGATGAGGGTAAGACGGACAGGGTGGGTAAAACGGACATGTGACTTGTTCTAAAGCTTATCGTTTTTTTTTTTTTGCAAAATTGCTTCGGCCACCTTTAACCAAGTTAGCTGACGATGTTAGTTTGTCGAATGTGCAAAAAATTAACAAATTTTGAAAATAGGCTACGAGTTCGCGTGCGGATACAATTTTTGCGTGTTAGAAAATAAGATTTTTTCCCGCAATTTTCCACATTTTTTTCGGTGTTGGTCCATTTTCCGGTTATTTGAAACATGCCTGACTTATACGTGAAGAGATACAGGTAAAGTATATTGTTATTGAAAAACTATGAGAGTTAAAAAATTTTGTGTACTGGTGGGGTAAGACGGTCCACCACCAGGGTGGGTAAGATGGACAGTGTGTATAGTATTATTTCCTTCAAATTATGGTAAGCCTCAATCGCATCCATCAAGCGTGCACCGAAAGGCCGCTGTTAGACGCGTAGTGGACTGCAAAATGTCGGTTCGTGCTACCGCGGTGAAATGCGGCATAAACTGAATTTTGTTTTTTTTTCTCTTCCATTTAAAACTTTTGTCTGAAATTGATAATGGTTCAAGATTTAATCCACTGCATAATAAATAACTATTGTTGTTTCATGAAACTATTCAGTTTGATATGGTTTCCTTAACATGTGCGCCTTACCCACACCACCTGTCCGTTTCACCCGCACACTCAAAAATAAAAAAACGAATTTTGCAATCAACTTTTTATTGTTTCAAAAAACATAGAGAACGATTTTTAATTGCAAAACCAAATGCTACGCATCGAAGTGCTTGTGTCAACCTATAATGTAAGGGGTTAAGGTCCCAAAAAATATGTTGTTTCACACGTAAAAATTTACTATTTCTTTAACATGTCCGTCTTGCTTCATGTGAGCTTCAGGGATCGCTTTGAAGTAATAATGCAGTCTTCGACTCTGACCACCATCTGTTGCTCCAATTTGCGATTATTCACAACCGTAACCTTTATCTTATGATGCACTAGCTCCAGTTTCCTGGAGTGAAACCAGTCTCAACCACACATATGCAGAGCGCGGCCGTCAACTCGATCTCTCGGTCGACTCGCCGTAGACCTCTAGCGTATGTCATTTACAAAACTACAACAAAGGGGTCCAGAATAGAACCTTGCGGAACTCCTGCTGGGATTGGTGCGCACCTCTGATCTTCCTTTGTGTTGTAAACTAGTTCAGTCATACCTCGATATAAGGCAACTTTATTTTTATTTTCGTTACGTTATATCGAGTTACGTTATATTGAAAGAAAAAAAATTTTTTTTTAAATTTATGCAAGAATGTTATTGGTTACTCAAAGATGCGCGAAATACCTATTTGCCATAACTTATCAGTAATTTTAAACCTTTCTTATGCCCATTCAGAAATAATTTCAGAAGCAAAAAAAATATATTTTTCAATTGATACAAGAGGTCACTCAAAGATGCGTGAAAATCTAATTCCCATCACCTATCAGTATTTTTAAACCATTCTTATGCCCATTTAGGACAATTTTCCACAAGCAAAATTTTTTTTTTATTGATGCAAGATTCTTGGTAATTACACACAGATGAGCGAAAACCTATTCCCCATCACCTATCCTATTTTGAAACCTTTCGTATGCCCATTTAGAGAAAATTTCAACAAGCAAAAAAAAATTTTTTTTAATTGATGCAAGACTGTGAAGTATTACTGAAGGATGCGTGAAAACCTATCTCCCATCACCTATTAGTTCTTTTAAACTTTCCTCATGCCCATTTTGGACTATTTTCGCATTGGTTTCATTGGTTTCAAAACTTACTACAAACATTTTTTGAAGCAATTTATAACCCAAAAACAGTTGCTGTATCATTTATTTTAATTTCAATACATTTTAAAAAGTTACGTTATATCGAGGTAAAAGTTACGTTATATCGAGTTACGTTAAAACGAGGTTGCCGTATATCGTGGTATGCGAATCTTGTACAGCGACGCTGGTACATGAATGCTCTTGAGCGCCAGCGCTATTGAACGCATTCTTCACATCGTGCGTGACGATTGCGCAAAACGGAATGGGTTTTTCTTGCGCTTGAGTGCTTCCACCGCCTTCTTGACGTTGTACAGAATAGCATCCAGAGTGGACCTACCCTTCCGGAAACCAAACTGGTTGCTTGACAGATCGTTTACACCCTCCGTGTATTTTACCAGTCTGTTGGGGTTAACACTGGTAGACAAAAGCGAGAAAAGTGCTGCCCTAGAACGATTATAGCTTTTTTGGGTTCGCCACAGAAGGCAGAATCACAAAAGGCAGAAGCACGAAAGGCAGAATCATGAAAGGCAGAATTCTATGACCGTACACACAAGGCAGAATATTTCAAAAGGCGGAAATATGAAAGGCAGAATTTCGAAGAGCACGAAAGGCAGAATCACTGGAAGCAAAACCTGACTCACGATAGCCAAGTGCGTGATGGCAAATTGGTGCGAATCCTGGTCACGGTACCAAAGCTGCCACTCTACATTTATTATTTAGTATTATTTGGTAACCAGACCTAATAAATGGTCGCAAGCAATGACCAGTTTTGGCGGGAGGTGCAAATTAAGCCTTAATATTAGATCCGAAACGCGCAAACTGGTTTGACTTAGGTCCACGGCAAATGCGCTGAGCAAATGCGCTGAGCTCTCAGGTTCAGCGTTGCAGAAGCGGCAATTGTCGGTTGGGACCTTGCCGATTTACTTTGAATGATAGAAAGCGGGACAGTGTCCGGTGAGGAGTCCCGTGATGATGCGTAGTTCACTACGAATTAAACTAAATAATCTTTAAAAACCGTAAGGTTGGGGACGATAAACTGTTCAGCTTGTCTACAACCTTGCGCATGTTGCCGGTGCCTTGTTCACCTTTAGGGAGTCGGCGATCACGATGAGTTTCTTATTCGTAGCCCTTGCTACCTCCTTATTCTCGACACGTCCTTGGTCTGTGTCTGAGATAACCCGTATCTTGACATCGACGGTCGACTGTACTGCCGGAGGCCAAGGGTTTGACTTGTGGCTTGGAAGGAATCCCTCGATGATGCGCTCCAGTATCACTGGTAGTCGCTCTGCAGGCTCCAACTCACTTTTGGTCTTGGCGTCGCACACCAGCAATAGTGTGGTAACTAATTGGTCAGCTCTCATTTTATTGTATTGTATCGGCTTTCTCCGGGGACTGCCGCCTTCTCTTAGCCACCTGCCCCGTAGATCAGACCACTGTGAAAAAGAAACCGTCTGTCTGTATCTCTTAAGATGCAATCACCCTCCTGATCTTGACCTTCTCGGCCGCCTCCACACGAGATACGAGTTCCTCGTACTTTTGACGTAGAATTACTATTTACGGCAACATATACAGGGGACCAATTTCATTACAGGGATCCAATTTCAAAAATCAAAAACATCGAGAGCGTCACAAAAATTGTCCATTTTCAACCGTTTTAAGCTCAGTCAGTTTCCAACCGATTTTCGTTATTTTTGCAGTAATCGATTGGAAAATCAACCAAGCACCCGTCCAAATGCAGAAAGTTGTAATCTGATTGTTCGTACGATTGTACTATTGAAAATTGTCAAGCCTTGTCGAAACGCAAATGTCGACCTGTGATTGGTCGCACAATGCTTCTTTCCCTAACAAGGTCGACAGAATATACCTAGTTGACTAAGAATGCGCGCTTTGTGTTTTATGTATAACTCATTTCATGATTGTGCCGATACCACACGGACGTTGGTTGCTGATCGTGAAGAAGAAAGAAAAGCCGGGGTTTCAATTTCTGGCTGATTGTTCTGGGCGCGTTGATACTTAAGCACCTGTCTATCTGGCAGCTGTTATGGAGTTTTCGGTAGCTGCAGAATTTTTGGAAATGGCAGGCAATTCTACTAGAGAAAACGGAAGATCTGGAATCATCGGCGAATGGTTATCCGGAATGATGATAATTGAACAAACTTGCCAGTGTTGTTACTGTTGTGATTGAAGTAGTTAAAATTTTTCATCGTGTGTAACAGACGGAAAACCGCGAATTCCAGCATTTGTAAGCGAGGAAAAATTCAACATTGCCTCAAAAACGTCTTGGTGGCCCTGAGAAGGACCGGTTATAATTTATACTTGTTCTCGTGCTGGATGGCAGCAGATAACATAAATGCAGCACTTACGCTCTTGCGTCTTAAATTAAAACGGTTATTCTGATACTTCAGCAGTAGTTGACCTCATACTCATGTCTACCATCGGCAGTGTCAAACACGCAATAATCTGCTTTCATACGACACGGGGACGGGAACATTTTCCTCAACCAAGCTGCGCAACACGACACAAAACATGTTATTTTGTTGCTTCATTGAGAGTGTTATCGGTCCGGCTTTACAGAATGTCCACAAGAAATCATTTTTGAACAAACGTGCTACGAAACTGAGGAAAAACTTTAGAAACTGAAAAAAGAGGTGGAGCTTATCAAATGATCGCTCTGAGCCAGAATGAAGTCACACATATTTTTCAAGTTATATCATTCCACCACGTACGTAAAATAATTCATTCCTATTTTCATCCCTATATAAGAGCCTGTTTT
The DNA here is from genome assembly GCF_029784165.1 of Wyeomyia smithii. Taxonomy (NCBI): domain Eukaryota; kingdom Metazoa; phylum Arthropoda; class Insecta; order Diptera; family Culicidae; genus Wyeomyia; species Wyeomyia smithii. Next base: position 73,448,340 of record NC_073695.1, read on the forward strand.
AGTCGAAGCCGCTCATAATAGTTCTGAACAGCGACAACAGCAGTCCTCTCTAGCAGCAGCGGGAGCAGTGCAGTGGGTACCATCGATAGCGGATAGCGGCCACAACTGTGGCATGGCTACGGATAGCGTTGCAGTTGCTCAGCAGTTGGGCCAGCGTATAGCGGCCTCAACTGTGGCATTGCTATGCATAGCGTAGCTGTTGCAGCGGGTATATCAGCATCGATAGTAGCAGGGTCAGCTGATGCAACGACACTCCCTTCACTAAAATGCTGTTTCAGTGTGGTAGCGGGAAGCATCAGCAGCAGGCTTGCTTCAGCCAGCAACTTTCTCTAAGGCCTCTGCCATAGTAGACGCGAAAAGCGGTGCGAACCGATTCGCTCGGCCGTAGGTTAATGTACAGCTCTACTGATGGCTGTACATTACCCTACAGCCGAGTGAATCGGTTCGTGTCGCTTTTCGCGTCTATTATGGCAGAGGCCTAATGCGAAAGTTGTATCATTTTGTTCAGAAGAATATTATTGTCGGTAATATTACAGAGATGCGATTGCGTAAATCCGATTTTGATTTGAACACTTGTTCTTTTGAGAACAAATAAAACACTTATTTGAAGAGTTAATAGCTTTTGGTACTAATAGTAGTATAGTAACAGCCTCAGCGGTAGATGCAGCCGGTACTTCCCCGAGGCCGATGTGGAAGTAAATGGAAGCAGCACGGCGAAACAGTTCGGGTTATGCTTAGACGCGCGTCATTTTTCGTTGTTGATATTCCCCACATGAAACGTCGCGCTTTCGTATGATAGCAGCGGTATTAGCGGTAGATGCATTTGCCAACACTTCCTCCAGTAAAGCCGTGTCTAGTTTTCAATGTGGAAATACCTTTCTTATTGTGTTGACCGTGCGCCTTAGTCCTCACTGTCAAGGTAACACAGAGATTTAAGATAAACACTACATCCTATGATAAATTGAACAATTGTCCTTAAAAGGACGACAAATGAATTAATGAAGATTTAATTTTGAAGTAGAATACTTCTCTCAGGAAGTTCGGCTACATAGGGATGTGAAATGAAAATCTAAAACTCAAAAAAGTGAGAAAAATTTCAAATGCTAATAAATCGGTTAGTTTTCGATGGATTTCCTTCGTTTTTCCAGCAATCGATTAGAAAATCTTCTGAGATTCCTACCAAATGCATGAAATTGCAATTTTATCATTCGAACTATTGTACTATTGAAAATTCTTAAGCCTTGTCACAACACAAAATTCGCCCTCTGAATGGTCGTTATACCGCGCTTTCACAAGCACGGTCGGCAGAGTTATAGACCTAGTAAATTGGGAATGCATCATTTGGCCTATATAAGAGCTTCATCAGATAATATTATTATTATTATTATTATTATTATTATTATTATTATTTATTTGTCCAGTAGTGTAAAGGTTGACCTTTTTAATTTGACTACTTCCGGTTTAACATTCGATAATAAACAGACATTTTATCGGATATTAAATTGAACAACTGAAATTTGAAGAACACAAATGAATATTTGAAGAGTTTTTTCTCCTCTTCTTTCACATACTGAGGAGAATGACAAGCATGTCAGCCAGAATGAATGAGATGTATTTTGTTTCGCACGTTGTAGAATGGTATAACTGGAAATAATTTAGTCATACCTATTTTTCCAGTTATCTCATTCCATTCCATTAAAGCAAAAATAATATACGAAACATGTACGGAAAAATATATCGCTTCACAACATTAAAATGATTAACCCTAAATGAGTGAATTTCCAAAGCTATTGCAAAAAATTATTGACATAAGACAGGCTGTCGTAATTCTACGTTAATCTTGCGATCGTTTCTTATAAACAACCTCTTCCACTTTTTTCTTGCATCATCAATGGTATTCTGCGTCACGTTACCGGCGATATTTCGTCTGTTCTTTAGGATTATGGCATCAAGTAGTCCGGACAGCGCAAATACTCTTGGCCGCTTGGGACTGTCGACCGTTTTATCTAGTGTGGAGATAAGTATGCTAGCCTTTCCGCTCTAGATCGCTGGATGCCTCTACGCGCAAAGGGGTTTGATAACCCCTCTAGGCTCATCATTGGTTATTTATTGTTGTTCATTTTTGGTTGAATTCCAGCCGCTATCCTTATCCATGATGGAATAGTCCCCTGGTCCCATGGCGGTCGATGCCGAAACAGTGTAGTCATAGCTAGGGTAGGCCGCCATAGCACCTTATGAACATCTACGGTGCCCCTACCGGCGTAGGTCAGAAACAAAGCACTAAATTAGATACAAAATAAATTCGAATAAAATTCATTTGATTCAATCACCTGCCTCATAAAACAGATTCGTCGCATTATTCATTACGGCTACAACTCTAAACAGGCAGAGGGCCTAACATCTCCGCCAGCTACGCTGGTACCCAGCACACCAAATCCTAACACCGACATAGGTGACGATAGTTGTGGGGTGGTGTGATCCACTCACAACCAACACTTCCATTGCATGAGGAAGTAAAGCCGTTAGCGCCGGTCCGTTAATCAACGCATCGTAAGTAAGGGTCCTGGGTAAAGTTGCTTCCTCGGGCGTCGGTGATTGGCACAACAACAGTGGCGGAACTAGATCGACGGAATAAAGAGGGGTAACATATATAATAATTCTCTTCAGAGAATTGTAATAAAGGCGCGATGTTGACTGGAAAAAACGAGGTATCGATAAGACTCCTTCCTCTTGGCATAATAAGTCCTTCTTATAATAAAACTGACCAGAGGAATATTAATTTTCTCCAGAGGATTGTAAGTGGTAATATTGGCACAGAGAACGAGGCTTCCAAAAGATTCCTTCCTTTTGACATATAAGTCCCTCTGAGAATAAACAAGGCCAGAGAGGAACGTTAGGTGAAGTCTCACTTCAGGGAAATGCAATCTCGTGATGTTGGTAAGATGGAAAGAGGCTCGATATAGTAGAGCAGTAAGCTTGAAACGGAAGGGTAAAACCTCACACACAAGCACGGATATAAATGACAAGCGTATCACTTACTTCAATAGTCAGTGATGAGTTCACACGAAGAAAAAAAAGTTGCGACCTACGGTGGATCACTAACCGCATTTCAAAGACCTAGGTTAACCCTTCATATGAGATGAATCAGTTTGAAGAGAACTTTTCTGTTGTTTTTTTTCTTGAGCAATTTTTTCTAATTCTTTTGACGTAGAATTACGTCTTTTTTGTTTGTTTTATACTGTATGCCTGAAGGGCACTAGGTACTGAAATGCCACTGCGACATTCTAGCTGATTGTCTTCTGTGGCTGGTCCCGATTGCTGTGCACAGGTTACGGATTGCTTGTACTCATTGATGGAGTAGAACTGTTTTGTTGTAAACCTGTATCCCAATTAGGTTATCCCAATTAGGTACAACATAGTTGATGAGACTAATGACCTGCTTGGGATTAGAGCTCCATACTTGGTATGGAGCTTAAAGGTAAATTCCTAAGAAGTTATACCTAGAGGAAGCAAGAGCTCCGCAAGAGCAAAGCACATGCTCTGTACTCTCTGGTTCAGATTTGCAGAATCGGCAGGTGTCATTCAACACTACACCGATTTTCTTCAAATGATAAAAAGCGGGACAGTGTCCGGTAAGGAGTCCTGTGATTATCTGTAGGTCACTACGATTTAGACTGAGTAGCTTTCTGGCGGTTCCAGGGTTCGGATAGATAAACTGTTTAGCTTTTCTACAACCCTGTGCCTGTTGCCATTGAGATACTATTTCTAGCATTTCCCATGTTAGTAGTTCGCTTTTGATAGCGGAAATGGACGTACCCAGAAACGGCTCGGGGCCAATAAACCGCTTAGCTGATCCCTGTCTTGCTAGGTAGTCAGCGTATTAATTACCCTCGACTACGCAATGTCCAGGCACCCAAAACAAAAAAAACTGAGTTCTACCGGGAGAGTTCCCGTAGAGTTTCAATGCATTCCCAAACAAGTTTGTAAGCGCATTTGACGGACTTAAGTGCTAGTTGTGCTGCTTGACTGTCCGAGAATATACCGATTATCGCATGTCTGTAGTTGCGTTTCAGACATATTTCTGCGCAGATATATATGGCATATACCTCTGCTTGAAAAACAGTGGGCCTTTTGCCCAGGGAAAATGTTTCCCTGATACCGGGTCCGTATATACCAGATATCGTTAGGGATCCCATTTTCGAGCCATCCGTGTAAAAACCGACGATGCCAGGTGGAAGATTAGGCCCTTCATTGTTCCACGATAGAGCGGTTTGTTTCCATCACTCTATACGGAATATCCATGTTGATCCTAACGTCCATCCAGTCGGAGACTGTGGTTAATAGCGGAGTTAGTTTGAACTCCCTAAGTATGCGAAGGTGGCCGATTTGGTCCCCTTCGAGTATAGTTTTCCTCCTTTGCAACCTTAGAGCGCCAAGCTCTGCTTCCTTTTTCACATGAAGATGTAGAGGCAGTAGGCAGAGCATTGCTTCCATGGCTGCAGCTGGAGTTGTTCGCATAGCGCTGGTAACCGGAAGACATGAAAGTCTTTGAACTTTTTTGAGTTTGGCTTGCGCAGTCACTTCGTTCACCTTAGGCCACCACACAAGGGCAGCATAGGTGATTCTTGGTCGGGCAATGGTCTTGTAAGACCAGAGTGCCAAGTCTGGTTTCAGTCCCCAGGTCTTACCAAACAGAGTTCTGCAGGCCCAGATCGCCGAGATCGCTTTCTTAGCGGCATGATCCAGTTGTGCAGACCAATTCAGTTTCTTATCCAGAATAATTCCGAGATATTTGACATCATTGCTGAAGCCCAGTCTGACTCCATTCAGTGTTGGAGGAGTGATGGAGATCTTCCTTCGTCTACTGAATGGAATTAGGACTGTTTTTAAGGGGTTTATGTTTAGACCCTCCTGTAGACACCATAACGTGGTGGCATCCAGAGCCGCTTGCATTCGGCTCGACAGAGTTGCGTCATCTTTACCTCTGACGATGAGGACGATGTCATCAGCGTATCCAATGACCTCGTATCCAAGCCGTGGAAGCTTGTTGAGAAGTGTGTCGACAACTAATGACCATAACAAGGGCGAGAGAACTCCTCCTTGCGAGCATCCCTTGATCACTGACATTGTTACAGACGAATCTCCCAAGGTTGCTGTGATCACTCAGCTAGAGAGCATTGCGTGTATCCAGCTCCATGAAGTGTAGTCGATTCCCTTATTGGAGAGAGCCGTATTAATTGATGCAAAGGACGTGTTATCGAAGGCCCCTTCAATATCAAGAAAGTCACATAGCGCCGTCTCCTGATAACTTAGGGACTTTTCAATCAACGTCACTAAGCTGCGAAGAGCAGTTTCTGTAGACTTGCCGCTTTGATAGGCATGTTGGTTTCTATTCAGCGAGGAGTTTTTAAGAAACTCATCACGGATATATTTATCCATTACGTCTAATCAATTACGTCTTACGGCAACATATACAGGGGTCCACTTTTAATGCAGGGATCCAATTTTAAAAACCGAAAACATCGAGAGCGTCACGAAAATTGTCCACCACTTTCAAACGTTTTAAACTCATTCAGTTTCCAACCGATTTCCGTCATTTTTGCAGCACTCGATTGGAAAATCTTCAAAGCGGCTATCCACATACCACGTGGGCAGCTTGGAGAGGGGTCCATAGTCCTTACTTAATTTTCAGATCTTATGTGGGCATTTGTCCGGAGGGGGAGGATCAAAACCGTTAAAAATCTGTCCACGTGGAATATGGATAGCCCCTAAGCACCCGTCCAAGTGCAGAAAATTGTAATCTGATTGTTTGAACTATAAGCCTCGTCGAAACGCAATTGTCGATCTCTGATTGGTCGCTTAATGCTTCTTTTCCTAACAAGGTCGACAAAATATACCTAGTTGACTAGGAATGCGCGCTTTGTGTTTTATGTATAATTCATTCCATGACTGTACCGATACCACACGGACGTTGGATGCTACTCGTGGCGAAGGAAGAAAGGCCGGGTTTCAATTTCTGGCTGATCGCGTCATAAAACAAAACGGTTATAGTTCGACCTTCATACTCATGTCATTCTTTGTGCATTCGTATTATGAAACTGGGACAAAGTGTGGGAACTTGAAATTAAGGCGGGGTTATTCAGAAGATAACTCTAAACCAGAATCAGAGATTCATTATGTCAGAGCGGATATCGCACGCGATCATGAAGCATTTATGAATAAATTAATACAACTTTTTTTTCGTTTTTCATTTTTCCTTCAAAAGAGTCAAGTTAAGCACATCGATTAGTGCGCTTTTGACGTAGAAATCGAACATCGAGAGCATCACGAAAACTGCCCACTTTCGAATGTTTTAAACTCAGTCAGTTTCCAACGAATTTAGTTCATTTTAAAGCAAAAATAATATACGAAAAAATATACCTCTCCACACCTTTAAATTTATCAACTCTAATCTAGTGTATTTCCAAAGCTATTGCGAAAAAATTATCGACTTAAGACAAACTGTCGTGATTCTACGTTAACCTTGCGGTGGTGTCTTATAAACAACCTCTTCAACTATTTTTAAAGTGAACACCTGCTTGAAAGAAAGAAACTATTCTACAGTTATTAAAATGTCATTGAGAATAAAAAAAAACGATTTTTGAAAATGTATAGAAGTCATTCACTCTTGAAACTTGAAACTGTTTTCTTACACATTCATTTAAAGGTATGGAAGGAATCCTAAAACAAAATAAAGATGAAATAACTTTTATTTTAGCTTCTGTAAAGTGTATTTATGGTTTGCTTATTCCAGTTTACGACATTTCAAACCACTTGTGTGGTGGTGCTGCATGGTGAATAAAACCAATTTCGATCCTGAGGTTCCATGCTAACTATGAAGTTAGGTGATGGCTTACAAACAAATTGTACCTATGCAAAACAAGATCTTCGCAGTGGCTAACCAAATGTGTAGAATTTTGTTGTTCAAAATAACAGAAGCGATAAACGTCAGTTGAAACAATACCGATGTCTACAAGCGGTTTTGGGGACCAATGAACTGTTGAACTGGTACTTGTCTAGTCAGCCTGTCAGTGAATTCATTATCACCGATCAGAATTCCCTAATTGATGAAACACCAAACTTGTTTTGTTTGGAGAGCTATCATATTGTTATGATATATTTCCAATCTAGTTTGGGAATGTTTTTGATGAACATGAGTGATAGTAGTCTAGTGTGGTTTTGCATGTCAGCTTGTGCTAATCACCGACGCTCAGGAGGACGACTTCACCCAGCGCCCTTACTTACGATTATTTATGCGAAGGCAATCAACTTAAAAGCAACTTCCTAGGTACGCAGTAATTCTAAGTAAAATCCTCCTAAAAACTTTTGAATCTAAAAGGATAGTTTTTAACGTGATCTAACCTCGTATATGTTTTCGAATAATTTTTCTACCGGTGTTTCTTTCAACTCAGGAATAATTTCTAAGACGGTGTATTTGTTTGAGCAGATTGAAAAAACTTTTAAGTCGAATAAAAACAGGAAAACAATATTTTAAAACACCACCTTTGAAAATCAATGAAGAATTAAATTTAAGTGGAGGGTAGCCTGTATTTACCTCATATCCTCTTTACAAAGGTTAATAGACTCCTGTTCAAGTCTTGCATGAACTTTGAACAAGAACATTCGAATGTGCTCCGACAAAAAAAAAATACTGATCATAATGCTTCGAATTAACTTATTAATAGGATTTCCCTGTCATTAGATGACGCGTGAAACCTTGCAGTGCACAGATCGTAAGCCGTTTGTTTGGAAGATCAATGATGAGGAGAACTGTGCGAACGGTATGATCTTGCAAACATTTTAACAACTGGCACATGTAGGATAACTTATGCACTTAGGATCAAGGTTTAGGTTAAGTAAAATTACGCAATTCGTCATGAGTATTTTGATTATTCCAATAGCCTCTTCATTTGATCACTTCACGTTCTAAATTATGAAACATTGTCAATTACCCTCATTCCTTTGTTTCAAATAGTTTCTCGAGTGCCCGTACCTGTTTATTCAATAACTGATCCAAAACAGCAAAAACGACGAACTGTTTTTTTTCTACCGATTTGCCATATTCGCTACATCATTCTAGTTTTTGAACAATGGACGTATCAAAGTCTACCAGCGATTTTATGGTTATTATTAGCCATTTACTTCTTGATTGATACGCTAATAAATCATGAGCCAACCGTAAAAACTAGCCCACCACAAGCTGGAGCACAGCGGAAAAGATTCCATATCCAGCAGATCATTTACCGCTCTCATTCGGAACAGTTCACGAACGGTAAAGGCTGATATAGGTACTGTTTGCCACTCAGGCTTTATTCATGCAGTTCTAGAATGAGGACGCACAATCCTGGATCGTGCCGAATACACTACTACAGCAGCGGAAACAGCCTAAAATGTGGCCAGTCCAAAAAACCAGTTTGACACCTGTTTTGTTTGTTTTTGGAGTGTCGTTTTCTTCGAAATGTGAGATTTTTTTTTAGGAGACAGCGATATCTTTTGTTGCAAAGCTTGACAATAATTATGACAGAGGAGAAGAATAAATTTGATTAGCATTGATCATTGTCTCTAGTTTGTGGGTTTGGAAGATTTGGGTGGTGATGATGTGTGTCTTTGTTGGTTAGAACGACAGGCCGTTCGAAGAATACTCCAATCCTGGCGAAGGTCATTAAGATGCGAGTGGTGATCTACCGTTTTTCACAAGGTCTCCATTATGGTTCATATACATGATATTATCTACGCACACCTGCTGGGAGCCGACATAAATGGACAATGAATCGCTTAATTCCAATTGCTGGTATTGGGCCTTTTAGCGTGCATGACAAACTGTGAATCCGGCTTCGTTGGGTTTCTCCACGAAATAGATTGACGGTTGTCAGGTAGATTGATCATCTGGTCGGACGCACCAGGTTTATTTTTATATTTCAATCAGTTCGTTTTTTGCATATAATTGCCTTATATTCGAATGCAAATGTTCAGAAAGTTGTATTCCAGTTGATTCGATTTTATTATGACGGCAGATGTAATTCGTTTGAGCGCGAAAATATTAAGTTTTGATCGTTGAGAACACTTTCGTATTCAATTGTAAAGTTAGAGAAATAAAAAATTTCATCCGAATCCACTCAGCCGTTGAAAAAAGTTTTCCGGTTCCAGGGAAACTCTGTGAATTTAACGTATTGTTTTTGAGTAAGAAAATTTAAAAAAAAAATAAAAAAAAACCTTTTCTAAAATGACCTTGGGGTTTGTTTTCGAAATTCAATCTATGAAAAATTGCTTAAATACCGTCTCCACAAAACTTGCATAGTTTCGCTGAAATCTGAGAGGAGATTGTTATCTTTCTAGACAAGTTTGCGTCTATACAAGTTTGCGAATCTCTCAAACGCTTTATGAAAAAAATATTTTTTCAAGCGACTTTTTGTATTATAAACAGTGCCGGATTTACGATTCTGGGGGCCCGGGGCCCAGTTTTCAGTGGGGGCCTCAAAATAAAACAAACCCGTTTTTTTATCGTACGAGTTAAAAACATTTATTTGTTATTGAAAAGTTACCAAAAATTTGCTAGATTTTTTTTACGAGTTTTTTTTTGCAGAGAACTTATTGATTGAATAATCAACATTCAGCTCCTTCAGAATATTGTACTCTCAACTTAACAATGCTAAGTTTGACAGCCTTCCACTCTTCATAGTCGTACGCAACCTATTTTCAATCGGTTTCATCTTCGAAAAAGACCTTCCTCCATTCGCGTTCGAGATCATTAGGCTCAAATAAATCCTTAAATAAAATAACTTTTGCAAGGCACTAACGAGTTTTTGATTTTTTTCTTCATGTAATCATCTTTTTTGAGCTCCACTTTGATATACGCGAGGTTTTGTAGTGACAGCTCATTTTGAATAAATATAATAATAAATTCGGTTCTTGCTCACTGTTTATAGCCAGATCTAACTGATTTGGACCAGAGATGCCAGATGTTTTCGAAAGATGTCTGCAACTGCTCGAAATCCGGAAATTTTTTCTTGATATCTGTAAAAAACCTGCCGCAATTTGAAAAAAATGCGATCCGCAGGCAAAAATTTGCACACAATTCGAGTAAGACTGCGCAAATATAAGGCTACGCTGGCAATAATCTACAGAAACTAGGAAAAAACTACATACATCTGCAGGTCAATAAAATCTGCACACGGACTCTGAACATTTGCATTTTACAACGCAAATCTGGTATCCCTGATTCGGACAAGTAAACTTTTTTTCGGAATCAACAGCAATGCATTAAAAAAACTTGTGGATTATATATTTCCTTTCCTGCTTGATCTCCCATGCGCGCTGGTTCGATTCAAATGGTGTGTTAATGTGTGTCATTCCAAGAGAATCGAAGGATCTTGGATGTAGTTGTGATATTGGCGCTCGCGAAAAAATAACACTGAAGAAAAGTTTCAAATTGAAATGGTCTGTTCAAATTTTCTTGCTGTAAATTGAACTTTTGATTGAATCTCATTTTTGATAAAGAAAAGAACTTTTTCTCGTTTTTTGGGGGCCCCAAAAATGTGGGGGCCCGGGGCCTGGGCCCCCTGGGCCCGCCCTTAAATCCGGCTCTGATTATAAACATGTATTATGGTCAAAAAAAGAGAATAAGGAAATAACCATCACCTACTTTCCGATTATTGTATGCTTAGTAGAATTAGATCATTTTATGAAGAAGCTCACTCGTATTAAAATCGCACCTTGGCCTTGGCGATCAATTTACGTCCGGATGGAAGAGGTGCAACAAACCAGAGCTGATCACAATCGTCAAGTTCAACTCCTACAAAAGATGCCCGACCATTGGAACGGTTTTTCAAGTTCTCGGACAAACGACTGCAAATAAAGCAACCTGTTTGGCATGCCGCTGTTGACGACATTACTGGCTGTTTGTTCACACATATCGCCAGCCGGGTAGTTTTTCTAGCTAGTTTGAGTTTATAAATGGTGACGCTAGTATTGAATGCGGAAAATATGCTTTGTTGTTTGTCTGATTTCGATTATGCAGAATCAGTTCCTGCATTAATTTTTTAAGGTATTTGCATTTTTTGTTGCATCCTCCTGTTCTAAAAAATATAACTCCATGCAACACAGTTCATTATGTATTACATACATTTTTCAACTTGCTGCGTTTACCTCACATAATAAATTATTTAGTTTAAAAAGATTATCACTATTTGATAAACATCCTTATAAATCACTAAAGAAATAAGCAAACCTTTCAAACAAACTACATTTGATACTTGCTGTACTAACAGCAAAGCATCGACCAACAACAACAACTCGAAAGGCTTCCCGAAGATTGCTAACTTTTTCAACCTTGTGTATTGTTGAGACCGAAGTGCTAAGCTGCCTATATGCAATAGGTCAATTAATGCCGATTCCGCACACAATAATGTATCGATAGTCCATGTCCGTGGTGATGGATCACAGCAAGTGGCAATGCATTCGGACGGTGAACGTTGTTTCTGTTGATGGTGAGACTTTCGTTCGAATTTTTGTGCGTTTACAGTTGCGAGGTTTCGAAACAAGCAATGTTGCGTGCAAGATTGTCTCAAAGTTGTCTGCTACCGTCTACTAGGAGCTTTTCTGAGATGAAGTTTTCTGCTCCAAGAGGGGTGTACCGTCTTGATCCAAACTTTGAACACTTTGATATCAAAACTATTAAGCTCTGAAGTTTTGCTACGACTTATGATCATTTCCATGCGGCATATATCACCATGTTCGTTAGAACTGGTCGGTTATGAATTAAATAATATTTTCAATTCTCTAATATCATATTTATCGAAAAATAAACAAAATCCTGGAGTCCGCGTAAAAAAATCGCGTTAACTTCGGAATCCGCTTAAAAAAAACCGTGTCAATTCCGGAATCCGCGTAAAAAAATCCCGCGTAAAAAGCAACCTTCTAAACTTTTAAAAGGGCCGATGAAAAGTTTCCAAACATTTATCGGAAATCGATATTTGGTCTCTGGACGTCATCTCGATTCCTAAAATATCTATTGAATCTATCTATCATTGGAGATATTTTTTACGCGGTTAATTGTACCGCGTGAAAAAAATCCGTGTATAAAAGAGTCGAGTAAAAATATCCATTCAATAAACAGATCCGATTAAAAATAATTGAACGTAAATAAACATATGCTAGAAAAACTACATTCAAAAGGGAAACAAAACACACAAAATGCGTTTATAGTAAACATTCATTGAAAATCAGGGTAATAAACTTTTCATGATGATTTTGGTATATTTTCAAGTTTTAGCACTCGTTTATTAATCAAAACATAATCGCAACGACCTTGACTCGTATCGGTATACAATTGTGAATTTTTTTAAGGTGGGACTACGTCTTTGTTTTCTGTACTGGTATGCATTTTGTAAAATTGGAAATAAAGTTGGCAAATGTTGCGTCAGATTTTAACCGATAATAACTGCATAACCACATGATGGATAACAATAACCAATATGTTGTTGGATAGATAAAATGTTAAACAATTTTGTAATACGCTAGTTATCATTATTTTTTCATTGCAAAGCGGTAAAAATGGATAAAAAGTGTCAAGGACAACCAATCACATGCGAACATTTATAGCACAGACGACATGAATAGACACCAACCACTCCCTGTGATATTTTTTGTATCAATATCAAAAAAAAAATTACAGGATCTCCCCGTTCCAATAGGTTAATTTATGTTCGTTTATTCGTTTATTACTTTTTATGAGGCTTTAACCATGTATTGATCATTCGCCTCGAAGGTCAATTTATGTTTGCTTTGCTTCCATGAGCCTAGACTAATTTGATGTCTCGAAGGTGAAGGTTTTTCGAAAAGTTTGAAACAGCCTCTTTTCTTGAACAATTTCGAAACCTGCTGTTAGAGCGTAATAGAAACTAATGTCTTGAATGAAAACATGCTGGTAAAAACAACAGTACCGTAGAGTATATGTGGAGCAGGGCGCCGCTAGTTTTTCGTCGTCTAGTTTCAAGTTTCAGAGATCTACGAACTTTGTCTGAACTTCACGTTTCATTGTGATAATTTTATGAGTTCACTCGAATTAATCTCTAACTTTTTTTTTTCTTGATAGAAATTAAATAATTACGTCGTATTCTTCCAAGTACAGAAGTTTTTGAAGTACTTAAGTGAAAACATTACACAAAATTTGAAAAAAATACATAATTTTGTGAAGTAGATATCTCAGCGGGTAGCAAGTTTTAGCAAACCATGATTTTTTCTAAAAACTGTCCATCAAAAAATCTTCATTTTCTGAAATTTTGAAAGATGTGTTTTTTGTGTTTTTGTGATATTTCAGTTTTAATATATAACCATAGGTTTCATGAGAAAATACAATTGCTATGTATTTAATGCATGGAATACACGATCCAGTACTTTGATACTCTATTCAACCTATGTGCAGTCTGCAGCAAAGTTTCTCAGTGTAATCAGAACTTCAACTTGACGCTCAGTTTTGTTCGCGATTTAACCGCAGAGATGGCGCTTCGACACCAACTTTTAATTCTTACATGCTAGAGCTCTGCAGTTTTCGGCAAAGTTCTTTTCTTCATGACAACGTGGTTTAGGAACGACCCCATAAGATATTTCTATTTTCTAGAATTGCAAGTTGAATAACGTATGAGGAAAAAAATCCGAACAAACTTTCAATTCCAATCTAAAATCGTAACTCATTTTTCTATACTTGTTTGTTTATTCAAGTAATGTAACTCATTTACAAACCTCATAGGAAAAACTCAGTCCCACATCGCGCTGATTTCCTGATCCTCTGGGGTACTTGATTTATAGCTTCCTGAATTCCGGATGTTTTAATTGTTTTTAACTCCTTCTTGATTTTTCTCTCAAACAATCGACGTTTTTTGCTCTGTAACTTTTATGGTAGACCATTCGCTTCAAATTTGCTCGGAAAATTTCAATGGACTGCAGCAGTGGCACTTTTTGAGGATTGTTTTCTTTCGGCATAAATCCGATATTGCCTTGCCGCAAATCCGATAAAGTTGCATTAGCATTGTTTAACAATGCAAGGTCTGACCAAATCACTACTTTGTCATTGTTGTAGTTCTTATATTTATAGTTTTAAACCCATTTTATGCAAATACTAGTTCATCGTTTTTTAATCAATCGCATATTTATTAGCCAGCTCACGATATGATTACGCCGACCAACCAGGCGTTTCCACCCTTAATTTCGCTCGAACTTTACTCTCTTGCAAAGTGCATTTTCGTCCGGTACCAGATTTTTTTGAATGTATTTCTATTCTCGAAGAGTTTGTCAATAATGTATATAAATGTTTTTTTCTATATCCAAGATCTTGTGAATAGTGGAACACTTCACTTATAGATTTTTCTTCATTTCGCTTACAAAAATTGCAAATCAATTTACGACGATCTTCTTTCGACCATGCCTTTTTCCCGACTAAGCGTCACTTGACAGAATCGACTGTTTGTGTTACCAGTTATATAAAAGTGGATCTTCATTTTGTGGAAAGGGATTTTTCGATTTGTGCAGCACTTCGGCATCGTAGACCAATTTAAAAGTTGTTCGGATTTTTTTCCTCACACGTTATCAATAACATTTTGCGACCAGATTTTTTTATCTTCTGTAGCATTGTCCGAACGTTTCTGCTATTCGCACTTTTTGTTTTTTTTTTCTTGCAGTGTCACTCTTTGAGAAGTTACCGTTTTAGAATGCTTGTATTCCCCCAAACTATTATCTTATTTATCGACTTTATCATCACCTCAAGCAAGCTTCTGGAAGGTATAGCGTGCTTGCAATTACTTTGCAATTACTTTAATAACCCATAACCCACCCTTAAACTTTTTTTAAAGTTATTTGCAGGTGTTTTTAGCAACGACATACAACAATTCACATCACACACATCACTGTTGAAGAGAAGATTGAAGATTGATGAATTTGAATTTTATTTAATTGAAAAGTTGGAGTAATTGATAACCTATGATTATAGGAAAACTCAACAGTCTACTAATAGCTAAGCTTAGCTTAGTTCTGACTGTACATATCAATGGTTGCTACTCCGTGATGGGTCCGAGCCACTCAAGATGCACAATGAATCAAATGAAAGAACGACTGGGAGTGGTAGTTTCTTCTCACTGTGCATCATTCAATAACTCGATTTTTTATAGACCAATAACGGCACCGACCACGTCCTTTCACCCGGACGAACACATAAGATTCCTCGCATTGGAATCGTGAAGCGTCCTCGATAAGGAATCCTGAAAAAAGAACCCTCGAGAAAGCCCAGTCTATAGGGCTAGGATTCCTGAATGAGAATCGTGTAATGAGAATCCTCCAGATTCCCTAGGATTCCTCACATTGCAATCGTGAATCGTCATTGATAAGGAATCCTGAAAAGGAATCCTCAAGACTGCCCTGTCTATGGGGTTACGACTCTTGAATGAGAATCGTGTAATGAGAATCGGTCGGATTCTCTAGGATTCCTCACATAGAAATCATGAAGCATCCTTGATGAGAAATTCTGAAAAAGGAATCCTCAGGAATGCCTTGTCTATGGTGCTAGGATTCTTGAATAAGAATCTCGTAATGAGAATCCTTCAAATTCCCTAGGATTCCTCACATTGAAATTGTGAAGCATCCTTGATGAGGAATTCTGAAAAAGGAATCCTCAGAAATGCCTTGTCTATGGGGCTAGAATTCTTGAAGGAGAATCGTGTTAGAAGAATTCTTAGAATACGAAACCTTTCACTTCAACCGTTATGTGCTCGACGGGGTTCTTGGGTACCCCAAATTAAGGTACTTGTAACTTTTGCAATTTTCATTCGATACTTGATACTTGGTTTGCTACTTGTAGCACCAAAAGATTCAGTAACTATTCTACTTTCAAATCAGCGTTAGCAGTGCCCCGAAAAAAATCTCTCATAGCCGGATATTCGGTTTGTCAGGGTCAGGGAAAACTTGGGAATTATAATACTTGGGAACAGAATCTTACAATTAATGGTTCAAAGTTCTTAAAATTACTTCCATTACATTTGCTAGCTTTTAGGTGTTTAAGTAATATGGCTTCAAAATGGTTCTTTCGGAATAGATTCCAGAGGGGCTTCTATTGCCGATAGAAACCATTGAATAACTAGCTGACCCGGCAAACTTCGTACCGCCGCCTTGGGTTTTATTGACTGTTGTATTGCAAAAACTGAAATATCTAACTGCAAATATAGTAATACCCTTCTGCCTGGCCAATCTCACTGGAACAGATGTTATAAAAAACTTCAGAATTCTAAATAATTCAAGCTTAAAATTCGGAATATACGAAACATGTGAGAGTGGTCAAGGCGGTCCTAGCCACTAAATTCTATATATTCCACAATTTCGGGGTCAGAGTCACGTGAATATGCGACATAGAGCTGTCCATGTGAGAAGCATGAATTCTCGGAGTTTATGCCACAAATTTTCAGTGACTGTCCTTGGGTTTTATCAATAGTCATCGCGAATGCGCGACGCACGGGAAATTGCAGACGTTTAAAATTTAACGGCAAATCGGTAGGAGTAATTGAGATACGCGGGATTATTACGACTTCTCTTCTGTAGTTTCCTGTCAGAATTGTCACTTCAGGGACATTTGCCATCGGGTAGTGGCAGCAATGCATCTGTTCGGTGGAAAATTTGACCTTGAATCTATAAAGCAGTAGTATTTGAAAATATTTGATTAGCATTTTTCTCTCAATTGAGTGTTTAAGTTACTATACTTCATTTTTCTTTTGTTCAAGACTCGTTTGAAGACTATGGAAACTAAGTGTGTAACTGACGATTCTGAGATATATGGGGTGTCGAACGTCGGCGCATTTCGAGCTCGTCTTGTTCTTAACCGATCAACTTCCCTTCGGGACTCGTAGATTTCCTGACTTTCTAATATTCTATCTTCAGTGTTGCGAAGCCTGACACTTTTATTGACCTGCTACTACTCGTGTCTTAATTCGCAAAACTGGAACAAAAACAACGAATTTAATTTTAATTCAACGGCATGTTAGGCATTTGAACATTCCACTTACAACAACTTCATCTGAACAAAAAACACTTCGACCACAGCAGAAATTTGTCAAAGTCAACTGGAAGATATGCAAGAATCAGTTTGATCATGTAGATTAGGGAACATTCCTTTTATAAAATACCCTTAGCGGCATCTTCGTTAGAAAGCATTTCCACTACATGTGGAAAAAAATTAATCAAAACCAACTGAAATCAGTATGAATACTCCTCAGAATTCTTGCAAATACACATTATTATTTTTAATCTATCATGTTTATTACGTATCGACAGTGTTTTCTTCTTTCTTGACAAACAGTCACAGCACAAATTAACAGAAACCGACGTTGAATTTAGGTGGCATAAACAGAAACCAATACGAAAATCGCATAGAACTATTCCATAAAATATGAAAAAAATGAAGGCTATCGTTTAAGTACGCCCCGGTGATGAAAACTTGTTTCGAATTTTTCCGATCAAAGGCAACAAAAAATCGTTACTGACTAAAACTCACAGAAAACCTCTCAGAATCAAATATCAAGAAAATCAGGGCAATATCAAGAGTTTTTTTTTTTTTTTTCACATAACATTTATTTGACACGGCACAAATACAATTTAATGTTTAACGGCGCCAATTATATCTGATGACTTAAAAACTAAAGCAAATTTTTTTATCCTCGCTGCCGACTACGAGCTGAAATTAAGTCTAACTTAAAACTAGCATGGGATTTCCAATCAGTGTTTTGTTGTTCAATGGTCGTCTGATAATCGTCGAATGGCATGTATGGATTCGTTCTGCTGAGCCACGATGTCGTGAGTTGGGACAGAGGCTCGTAGTCCTTGGGTCCTGGTTCTATTGTGCGGGGTCTGGTTGCTGGTTTTGTGCTTAAGGTTCAAACGTGTTCTTGTCGTTTTGTTGGGTGTAGACGGAGGGGAACGGGACTAGACTGGGGCGTGGATGGATTTCAGGAAAACGTATATAAGGGACATGTAGGATAGGTCACGGCTCGCCAAGACATCACGAACAGGAACAGCCGGCTGTCTACCCTCGGCCTGCAGGGAAGCTATTAATTTAGACCTGGCGTCACGGTGTACAGGGCATGACCAAACCACATGCTCTATGTCGTGATAACCTTCACCACAGGCACAGATACCACTTTCCCCGAGCCCAACACGACGGAGATGCGCGTCAAATCTATAGTGATTGGACATAAGCCGGGACATCACGCAAATGAAATCCCGACCTACATCCAACCCCTTGAACCACGGGTTCGTCGATACTTTGGGGATTATGGAATGTAACCACCTTCCCAATTCCCCTCTGGTCCAAGCATTTTGCCAACTGATGATCGTATTCTGACGTACAAGTGCGAAAAATTCATTAAAGGCAATTTTTCTTTCATAAATATCACCGTTTGTTGCGCCCACCTTAGCCAAAGAGTCCGCTTTCTCATTACCCGGTATCGAGCAGTGAGAAGGGACCCACGCTAAGGTAATCTGAGTAGATTTTTCGGATAAAGCACTCAGATGTTCCCGTATTTTCCCCAGGAAATACGGAGAGTGCTTAACATCTTTCATCGATCGGAGAGCCTCAATGGAACTGAGACTGTCCGTAAAGATGAAAAAATGGTCCGTGGGCATTTTTTCGATAATCCCTAGGGTGTACTGTATATCAAGAGTTGGTTTTTAACGTTTTATAACTTTTCCAGTTGATTTTCGTTATTGCCAAGGCATAGTGACAATATAGTTTTGTCCTGAACAAAAATTCTCGCAAAACCTAATGGCCAACCATTTTTCGGGTATCTTTTTTTTTCAAACATACATGATACCAATTGTTTTTCACGTGACCATGTGACATAATACTGTTTATGCAAGAATATGCATGTTTTAGGTTTAATGCCACCAGTTATCAGGGCTTTGGGCATTATCGAATATCACCCAACTGCGGAGCTTGAAGGTACATACAGACGTTTGAAATTAAATGGTAAATTGGTAGGTACATGGAGCTTCGAAATTTTCGCTTCAATGACATTTATATTTTATCTGCTTTTTGAGGCAGATCTGCTGCCTAAGCACAGTGCAATTGACACTTCGCAACATTATAGTTTTCAATTCAACATTCAACAATTAATTGTAAATCCAGAGATTTGTAGGAATGCAATAGTGCCTATTTAACGAAACATGAACAGAAATCAATGTTTTTTGAGAAACGAAAACTACACATTTCTTTTACCAGCTAAAAGAATCATTGCAGCATGAGCAAATGTCAATGATCTAAGTCAGTGTGCATTTTAGAGAAAATTGAACAGATTGATTAGATTCGAGCAATGGTAAATTAAATCATCGCACATGTAGTGTTATTCTTGTTCTTTCTTTTCATTTATCAGATAAATAAAACGATTATATGCAACTTTGCTCAAATAAGCCAGAAATTCAATTTACATTATCAAGTATATGCCCTTGAATAAAATCAAAGCCACGTTGAGAGTATTCACATGCATGTCGAGTTTGATGCTACCACGCTATAGCGCTTTTGCATAGAAAAGGTGTAGTAGGCAGCGGAAACGAAACGTCGCTTTATATGTGAACCATTAACAGGTGCTTGTTTACTCAACTACGACGCCTCAATAACGACGCTACAACAACTTGTCTACCGGTCATAGCCTGCAATCATAGTAATCTAGTGACGTTGTTCTTGGAGTAAAAGGCGGGAAAAACCGAAAATATATTTCAATTTTTTCTAACTTTATCAGTTGATTATTGTTATTTTTATGGCCTATTAACTCGTCGAAAATGAAGACAAAACAAACACAAGAAGAATCATTCAAATCCGTTGATTCTACTTCGAGTGAAACGCCGTTATACAGACACCAACTTATTTTTATTTAATAGACAAGATTGAATCCCATCCAAGATGAGTATTTTCAGGACCGGGATGATGCGCCGAGACCGGAAAACGAACTCAGACGCCATTTTGATTTCATTAATGGTGACTTCCGGTGTCTGAAAAATACCAAAATCTGGTCGAATACCTCCCAAAATGAGTATTTCCGGATGCGTAATGATGCCCAAAACCTGAAAATCAACTCTAGACGCCATTTTGAATTCAATATAGAGCAAAATCATTTCAAATCGCCTGGAAATACGCGAAAATTTAATCGACCATTTTTGATTTGAATGATACTTTGCACACGTATTTGGCTTAGCAAACTGAGCATTTTTCACAGGTGGAGAGATTTTTTACACCCATGAGTTACATTCTAAAAGGGCGTATGCCTTTTGGCATAGGTTTTATTCGAAGCATTGTAGCCCAGAAACCGTTGGTTGTATAGAAAAACTGTCTGAGAATGAGTTATAGGGAATTAAAAATGCACCATGAAAAAAATGCACTGTACAAAAAAAATTTTTTTTGACCAAAAAAAATTAAAAATAAACATTTTTTAGTTTTTTTTTAAAGAAACTTGACGTTAATACGCAACTTTTAAAAAAAAAAGTCCAGGATGGAGAAATGAAAAATAATTTTTTTATGGTAGATTATTTTTTTTATTAACATAATAATTTAAACATTTTTCAAAATATTTGTATTCTGATGATCTTAAAAGATGCAGAGAGTCATTTTGAATCAAAAAGCTGTTGGTAGTAAACATTCTAAAGGCATTGGTTTTCGAGTTATTTCTAATTTAAGCTCGAAAAATCATAATTATTTAGGAAAATACACGTTTCTCTTAATTTGTCCATGGTTCTCCAGCAAAAACCATACGTTCATTGGAATGCTTGATCAAAAATATACAATTCATTCTTTGACAACAAAACGATTGGGCGAACGGTTCTCAAGAAAAGAGTTAAATGTTCTAAGTGATATAAATATATATAAGAATCAAATATATATTTTCGAGTTTTATTATCTTAGGAACATATTTTTTTATGACATAGATACTTTACAGAACTAGTTTCACCTTATATTTTATATACATCATAAGTAAATGATTCGTCATCTTTTGAAAACAGCTTCGTTTGTATCTTATTTTCTGAAGTCGGAACAAAAGAGTAATACTTTTGTGTGGCAGCTATCATTATAGATTTTTTGAAAATATTGCTCCATTCTGTTACTCCTTGTTCATATTCTTCATATGGTACCCAACTAAATGACATTTTTGATGATTTTTTACTACAATCATACAATTCTTTTGCGCTTGTAATGGGATGTTCATGTTCTTTAGCTAAACTTGCATTTCCTGCCATTCGTTTTAATATGCCACCAATTGCATCGCATGGGCCTTTACCATGAGAAGTCGAAAAAAATGACACTCTGCATCGACGTTATATTTTGTTGCAAAGTTTTTTCTATTTTTATATTGTTTTTATATTGACGCCATTTTGAATTCAATATAGAGCAAAATCATTTCAAATCGCCTGGAAATACGCGAAAATTTAATCGACCATTTTTGATTTGAATGATACTTTGCACACGTATTTGGCTTAGCAAACTGAGCATTTTTCACAGGTGGAGAGATTTTTTACACCCATGAGTTACATTCTAAAAGGGCGTATGCCTTTTGGCATAGGTTTTATTCGAAGCATTGTAGCCCAGAAACCGTTGGTTGTATAGAAAAACTGTCTGAGAATGAGTTATAGGGAATTAAAAATGCACCATGAAAAAAATGCACTGTACAAAAAAAATTTTTTTTGACCAAAAAAAATTAAAAATAAACATTTTTTAGTTTTTTTTTAAAGAAACTTGACGTTAATACGCAACTTTTAAAAAAAAAAGTCCAGGATGGAGAAATGAAAAATAATTTTTTTATGGTAGATTATTTTTTTTATTAACATAATAATTTAAACATTTTTCAAAATATTTGTATTCTGATGATCTTAAAAGATGCAGAGAGTCATTTTGAATCAAAAAGCTGTTGGTAGTAAACATTCTAAAGGCATTGGTTTTCGAGTTATTTCTAATTTAAGCTCGAAAAATCATAATTATTTAGGAAAATACACGTTTCTCTTAATTTGTCCATGGTTCTCCAGCAAAAACCATACGTTCATTGGAATGCTTGATCAAAAATATACAATTCATTCTTTGACAACAAAACGATTGGGCGAACGGTTCTCAAGAAAAGAGTTAAATGTTCTAAGTGATATAAATATATATAAGAATCAAATATATATTTTCGAGTTTTATTATCTTAGGAACATATTTTTTTATGACATAGATACTTTACAGAACTAGTTTCACCTTATATTTTATATACATCATAAGTAAATGATTCGTCATCTTTTGAAAACAGCTTCGTTTGTATCTTATTTTCTGAAGTCGGAACAAAAGAGTAATACTTTTGTGTGGCAGCTATCATTATAGATTTTTTGAAAATATTGCTCCATTCTGTTACTCCTTGTTCATATTCTTCATATGGTACCCAACTAAATGACATTTTTGATGATTTTTTACTACAATCATACAATTCTTTTGCGCTTGTAATGGGATGTTCATGTTCTTTAGCTAAACTTGCATTTCCTGCCATTCGTTTTAATATGCCACCAATTGCATCGCATGGGCCTTTACCATGAGAAGTCGAAAAAAATGACACTCTGCATCGACGTTATATTTTGTTGCAAAGTTTTTTCTATTTTTATATTGTGAGGCAGCTCCATCAGACATTAATATCGCTTTTGACGTGGGTAACGTCTTTGTTTATTATACTGGGATGCATTCTGTAAAATTGGAAATGAAACGGGCAAATGTTGCGTCAGATTTTAAACGTTAATAACAGCATAACCACATGATGGATAATAATAACCAATATGTTGTTGGATAGATAAAATGTATAACAATTTTGAAATATGCTAATTATCACTCTAATTTCACTGCTAAGCGGTAAAATTGATGAAAAATTTCAATAACAAATTTACGTCAATAGTGAACCAATTACAGCCGAGCATTCCTAGCACAGACAACGTGAATGGACACCATCCGTTCCCTGTGATATTCCCTGTATCAATTTCGAAATGAAAATTGACAGAGTCCCCCCGTCCCAATAGGTCAATTTATTTTTGCTTCCATGAGCTTAGACTAATGTGATGTCTCGAAGGTGAAAGTTTTCCTAAAAGTTTGAAACAATACCCATCCTTGAACAATTTCTAAACCTGCGTGTTAGGTTCTGAAGAACCTAATAAAAACTGATGTCTTGAAAGAAAACATGCCGGTAAAAGCAACAGTACCAGTGGAGTAAAGAACCGCAGGTCTCTCGTCGTCTATGATTGCAGTGGTACTCTTCTATTCGTACATTTCAGCGGTACACTTCTATACGTACTGCAGCGGTACTATTCGTATTGCAGTGGTACATTTTTGTTCGTACATTTCTATTTGTATGCAATTGAGGAAAAACTGCAATGCTGCTGTTTATGGTGATTGAAAGTTTATCTCATAAATATGATTGCCATAAATTACTCAACAATAATTGTAAATTTTCGCAACGGATATTTATTTAATTTTATCTTCGATATTCACTAAATAATCTTGACCGGATAGTATCGAAAGAGTAAATTCCTAAATATATACATTTATAGAAGAGTAAGAGCCTGCGAATGCTTGTGATTTTTTTTGTTAATTTAGTGAGATTCGTACAGAATCTCTTTTACATTTCAAAATTGTTAGATGACATATGATTATTCTAAGCTTTACCATAATAAACGTATATTTCCTGTCTCCGTAATACAGCGATTGTAGTTGTAGGCAAATAAACAAAATTGTCAAGCAAAAAAAAATGTAATTGTGGATTGCAACGATTTTTTGCTGGAACTTGTTAATAATTTTGTTTAAAATATTTTCTTCTGTTTGCTAATTGATGAACCTTTGTAAGGGCTTCCATATTATTTTGAAAGTAAGATCCATACTATAGATTTGATTTAATTACAGTTAAATAAAACAAAACCATTCATTATGATAACGTAAGTATTATTGGATTTGGTTTTTGAGGATATAGAGTTAATTCTGACTTTGACGCATTACGAGAAATTCTTTGTGCTTCTTCAACAAGCACGATATGCTTGTGCCTTGTCAAATACATATTTTTTGCACAAAAAAATACTACAGGCATAATATCGCCAAATATAAATGATATTCTTTTGAGTGTTGTTGAATATATTCCAAATATTGATTTCCAGGCAGGCTGAAATTAAAAATACGTACAGTCGCTGAGCAAACACATTGATTCTGTTTGCAGACTCTGTATATTTTGTAACAAAAAATCCCCTAATTACAGTGTTTAGTCCCACGTCACCATTTCATACAACCCTAGGGCTGTATACCTTGTAGTATTTTCATTAATTTGGCATCATTAATTTGGCAATGAACACCTGAACCGCAACAGTATCATGATGGAGTACTTCCGATATTATGATGAAGGTGATATTCTTAAGTGTTCCAGATTCTGAATAGTAAAAAACGAAGGGATGAATGGTGACTTGACTATCATTCAAATAACTACACGAAACACAAATTGATAAAGACATATCAAAATGAGCTTGACTGTTCAATATTTTTAATTTTGCAATAACGTTTTCGTTTAATTTGCGTAAGCTTGATTCCATTTTCACTTTATTCATCTTCACAAAATGCAAACTGTTACTAGCACATCTGGAGTAGTGCAATCGTATTTATATACGAAAACAGATATTATAGGTGACCCAGTAGTTATTGGTTGCGTACTTTACAAACAGTTATTATTAGTAAACAAGTAGGTAGTGTTGCACGACAAACATATTATTTTATAAAACATTTTTATAAAACATTCGAGCAAACTTATGATGTATATAAAATATAAGGTGAAACTAGTTCTGTAATGTATCTATGTCATAAAAGAATATGTTCCTAAGTTAATAAAACTCGAAAACAAATATTTGATTCTTATATATATTTATGGCACTTAGAACATTTAACTCTTTTCTTGAGAACCGTTCGCCCAATCGTTTTGTTGTCAAAGAATGAATTGTATATTTTTGATCAAGCATTCCAATGAACGTATGGTTCTTGCTGGAGAACCATGGACAAATTAAAAAATACGTGTATTTTCCGAAATATTAATAATTTATTGAGCTTAAATTTAAAATAACTCGAAAACCGATGCCTTTAAAATGTTTACCACCAAGAGCTTTTTGCTTCAAAATGACTTTCTGCATCTTTAAAGATCATCAGAATACAAATATTTTGAAAAATGTTTAAATTAGAATTTCTATTAATCTACCATAAAAAAATTATTTTTCATTTCTCCATCCTGGACTTTTTTTTTAAAAGTTGCGTATTAACGTCAAGTTTCTTTAAAAAAAAATAAGAAAAAAATTCAACTTTTTTTTTTAAATTGAAATTTAATGTTTATTTTTAATTTTTTTTGGTCAAAAAAATTTTTTTTTGTACAGTGTAATTTTTTTTATGGTGCATTTTTAATTCCCTACAACTCATTCTCAGACAGTTTTTCTATACAACCAACGGTTTCTGGGCTACAATGCTTCGAATAAAACCTATGCCAAAAGGCATACGCCTGTTTAGAATGTAACTCATGGGTGTGAAAAATCGCTCCATCTGTGGAAAATGCTCAGTTTGCTAAGCCAAATACGTGTGCAAAGTTTCATTCAAATCAAAAATGGTCGATATTCGACCATCGGTGATTTGGCGCGATCTTGCTCTATAGTGACTTACGGTTTCTGGAAAAAGGCCTAAAATGGCCGAATATCACCAGATATGAGTATTTCCGGAATCGGGATGATACACAGAGACCGGAAAACGACCCAGACGCCATCTTGAATTCAAAAATGTTGTCTGGAATCTATTTCCGGTCTCTGGGCATTATTCCGATTCCGGAAATACTCATATTGAGAGGTATTCGGCCAGAAATTTATATTTCCCAGAGTCTGTAAGTCATCTTATCAAAACTCAAAATGGCGTCTGAGGTCGTTTTCCGGTCTAGGGGCATCATCCCGGCTCCGAATATACCAATATTGGATAGTATTTAACCTTGTTTTATTTTATTGTTTCTATGGCCACCAGGAGCCACTGTGAAATCTATTCCGGAAGGACCATTTCGAGGGCATATCATCAAAATACCCAAAACCATACAAATGACCTGTTAAAGTAATTTTATGTATCTTTAACCAATAATTGTTAGATTTTGTCCAAATATTCATGAAATTTTTCAGTTTCCGGAATAACGGATTCCCGGGAATGAGAGAATTCTTGGGCACCGCTGACGCTAATTTCGAAGTAGATAGGTTACTGGATCTCTTGGTGCCATCGAAATCAAATGAAAATCACAACAGATATAAGAATTCCGAGCACAAAACGGGTAAAGTCAAAGGTTTCGTATCCGGAGAATTCTCATAACACGATTTTAACTCAAGAAATCCAAGCATTCTTGAGGATTCTTTCGTCAGGATTTCTTGTTGCAGACGCTTTACGATTCCAATGTGAGGAATCCTATGGAATCTATGCGAAACTTATGGGTGCGACTAACGTATATATGAGTTTATTCTAACCGGGACGTCAGTCATGTCGAATAGTCTGTCCTCGTTAGAGTCAGTTGTTCAAATTTGTAATTCTGTTCGCATAGGGTAAATTATGTATTTTGGATAGGCTAAGGAGTCATTCAGATGAAATTGTAAATATCTCTATCAAATAAACATAAAAAAGGTATCTGAAAGCAGGGTTGCCACATTTATATCTGTATTTTTCTTTGAAAATATCTGTATATCTGTATCTCGGGCCAAAAAACCTGTATTGAGCAAACTCAGAATCTTAGATGGAAAAAAATTACTTGCAGAACATATTTAAACAAATTCATTCTTCTCTACATGATGTTCATACAGGTTTTTGTTAAATTTATTTTTTTAAGTTTTCGTTAATTTAATATTAGAATCTCCTTATAATAGAAACTTGAAATAGAAACTTGAAATTGCCATCCCGCCTAATGGTGTTCAACAGCTCAGACCAAGTTAAGTCATTTGTTTCAATGAATCTTCCGGTCAAAAAGTTTTTTTTTTCAAGCGTGCGAAATTCGTTAGACAGTCCTTGTCAGTCAGTTATTGTTTTTTTTAAGCAGACAAAGTATGTACGAGAAACGTCGTTGGTCGATCTGTTAGGTATAAAATGTCCGGTTGATCGAACCCCTAGTGACTCCGCGTCGATACTTTCATGAGGTCGAATTATCTGCAGATAGATCAACAACGCGCAATAGATTTCGGTGTAAAGAGGATCACCTTACGAGGAGATATCATATCATTTCAAGTTGTCCCAATTTGATCAAAGGTCCAGTATCCTTGCGTACGGTTTATTGTTGCGGTGTTACATTGTAAAACTGAATAAGTTCGAATCGCATTATGAATATCGTGGCGGATATAATGAACTTGTTCGCGCGATACTTGTTCTAAAGAACCCGACACTCGAAACCAGCGCATCGTTTACCAAAACGAACCCTGCTGTGTACCTTGCCCTTTCTCCAACATCCCAGTGATTTCTCGTGGAAGTGCTTTTTCAGTTCAAAAATCTGTAAAATACAAAAAAATCTGTATATGTGGCATCCCTGTCTGAAAGCACGCAAACAATACCACAAGTATCATTAATCAAATGAGCATGACACCCCACAATATTATCAGGAGATGTTTCTAATAGAACATAATTTTCGAAAGGAATTCTAAATATATTTTGGACAGGCAAAATATATTGTGGACATTGTCCAAAATATATTTTGGACACCTGAGATATTCTTGCATACATTTTGGACATCTGATATTTTTTCTATATTTTAACTCATTTAAGGAAATGTTTCTTGCCCTTGAAAGTAGGGAACCATTGATATACAACGTGGACAAGATTTGGATCATTCAAGACCAATACCAACCACCCCCGCCTCCTTAACTGTAATCTACCGCGCACGAGTGCATCCTTATATATAAAAACTGTAAATGTCGTTTGGATTATTTTTATTCAACAAACGCCTTTTTTGTATACTGACGACTAAAGATGGTCGGGTATGGGAAATTTGTTACCCGTATCCGACCCGTACCCGACTCATCGAAAATTTTCAAACCCGTACCCGACCCGAATCCGAAGTCTGGTTTGTTTAAAATACCCGTACCCGACCCGAACCCGAAAAATATTTATTCTAACTACCCGTACCCGACCCGTACCCGATAGAAAAAAACGCCGAAATTGCCGGTACCCAACCCGTACCCGACCCGTCCTGTTTTTTTTTTTATTTTTTTTTTTGATCAACATGCCTGGGTACCTCGTACATTTTATGCACTGATTGTCATATGTGGTTTCTCGAGATGATGGCCGGAGCCAGGCTAGAACCGAGTGTGCGTGTGAACGAATGATAATGAACCCAGAGTTTCAGGCGGGTGGTCCACTATAAGGATTCGGTCCACTATGAAAAGTGCATGTCTGGTAAAGTTTAAAATCAACGACGAGTTTTATAAACACATTAAAGCGTCAAACGAATTTTAAAAGGTCAAAATTAATATAGTTTATAACCTGAGAAAAATTTGATAATTCACTGCATTTGCCAAAAACCCCCAGCCGCCAAATTGTACTGCATATAAACACAACATCCGCACCGCAGCATATTTAGCCCGCGAAGCATTACACTGTAAAAGTCATACCTCATCAAGGGAACTGGTCATGAATTATCGAACGATAGTTACCGTATGCCGTACCTTCCGGCGAACACCGCTGCCGTCTTTCGTTGGCGAACGTGTGGGTTTGTTTGTTTTTCTCTTCTTATGTTCAAAGCTCTCATTCTGCGCTTTTTTAGGCTAAACAAATATCTCACCTCACCTCCTCGGTCGATTACAAACGAAGAATGCTTGAACGAGCCGTGAAGATGCTCAAATACCTAAATACGATGAGGAGAGATTTTTGCGGGAGCCAATATTATTTCGATTAGGATCCATCACGGTTTCGAGGTGTGGTCGGCTGAAGAGGTAATGACCATGAATGCCCATCGAGGTGTTTCAGCTATACCACCAGTAGCTAAGAGAGACCACCAACAAGAAACCATCCAAATCTCGGGCCTAGGTCAAGATCAATTCATCTAACGAGCGGCTGATGAAGTGATTTTCTGATCTAAATATTTTCAGCTATTCTTTTGACATACCGCATTATGCTCAATAGTCATGAACTAAATTCATGGCCCTGTTCAATCAGTGAAACGTTTGTTTTTATCTCTTCCTCCGGCACAAAATTTTACAACTTTCCGTCGTTAATGAAAAATGCAGACCGAACGTGAAGATCATGTGTTAATATTTGCATTGTGCGTGCCATTTCACCGCTGCGCGGCACATTTTTAGCTCGTTTTATATTTTCGATTGATCTTGCGATTCTGTTGAATGCAAATGTGGATGAACTTTCCGAACCGCACAAACTAAAGGAGACAGACATACAGCGGGAATTTTGGTTTCGTGATGTCAATTGCTTGTAGAAAGTTTTGGTTTTGCATTGCATTACTACAGGTGTCGACTGCTTTTACAGCAGGATGCTGGAACTAGAAGTCGCTGGTTAACAAGGGGCTTCTGTATGACAATTTTAATGAAATTTGTATTTTTACGAAAGAAACTTTAAATTTACCGCATCGAGGGGAAACGATAAAACAAATCAGGTGCTTGACCAAACGCATATGCAAAACCTTCAATATTACGACGATGGCATTAACCTTCGCGGTATTTGCGATGCGATGAGTTTCCACGCTTGGGTACTACACTAACAGCTCTTGTTATCTATTTTATGTGGGATCCTATTACTTGCACAACGTACAAGCCTCAATAACGTATACGGAAGTTGTCTCTCAAAACAAAATATTTGACTTACTTTCGATGATTAATTAGCAAAAATGCATTTTTTTCTTCGCTCTGGATAACAAATGGCTAATGAAGACCCAACACTCGGACGCATGGGGCGACAGCAGAGCATTCATTAGCATTTATGTATATGCGTTTCGGTGCTTGCTCGATTGGAAAATGTGCACTCTGTTTGTAAACAGTGTACGATGAATTACACTTGTAACGGTGTTTCTTGTTGTGCTGTTCCGATGATCAGCAACGCGGAACCAGAGGCGATTATGATGTAGCGCGAAATAAATCGCTTCGATCATCGATTACAGTATACCGATAACGAGTGGATGAAATGGAAAGAGTTTTAGTGTGAGTTAGGCTCTATATTTAGCGTGCAGGATTGGTAAGCATTAAGCAGTGAATAGGGTGGATTGATTCTTTCACAAAGCATCAATGTTCTTGAATGTTTTAAATCCGGACACGATTTTGAGCTACAAAATTTAACGGAAACACATCTGTTTCTTAAAAGTTTACCATCAGAAAGGAAGTTTGTCCTTTAGTTATTAGTAGAATCAATAACTAGGGTATTCAATCAGTTCTTGAGACTGAACCGGTGTTATGTTTTAAATTGCCATTCTCTATTAGTTTGCAGTCGACTTCCGGTATATATTTTTTCTGGATACTTTTCTTAGATTAAATAAACATTTTTTTCCATGAAAAATCACCATTCGAAAAATCATAAAAAAATTAAAAATTCAGGTACCAATAAACGGCTATGTAACAAGTTAAATAATCCATTTTACACTCTAAAACAAAATTTTAGCTAAATCGGTTCAATAGATGCTGAGAAAAATGTCCCATTAGAAAAAAAACATGGTTTCGAGAAAAACGCTGCCGTGAGCGTGATACTCACTATATTTGCAGCGTGATACTCACTTTTTTGCACTCACAACATATAAAAAACATCTTTAAATATACCTTAGCCGAAACACCCGAAAGCTTTACCTTATTTACCGTTATTCTTCAACTTTCCAGAGTAGGGTCCCCCCTCAATTTCTTGCATGATGGTTCTTCATAATGTAGAGCATATTCCCGCAAGAGATTGGTTCTCTATGACTTCGTTTCATCGTCCGGGAGGCTAATTGGGAAAACCTGACGATAATAGAGCCAATACCCTATATAATTTTACTCCAAATATAAGCATTTTTGTTAAGCTAATTGTTCTACTGCGTTTCTTTACTGTGTTTATTCTGGGTTTATTCTCAGGCTTCCCACCAAGTAACCTTCCTTTAATCTGAATTCTACAGTACCTCTGTTGACTCTCCTTCTAACAAAAATAAGTCCCTGTTATAATAAAATTATATAGATATAAATATTCTTAGAATGGACTAAGTATGGAAGGTTAGGATGGACTAAGTAGAGTAGTAAGCTTGAAACGGAAAGGTAAATCTCACACACACGCACGGATATGAATGATAAGCGTATCACTTACTTCAATAGTACTACTGCCAATAATATGAAGTGCGGAGTACAGAAAAACACCTGGGCAATATCACAATAGATCTAATCTGATCTGATCTGATGAGTCCACACAGGAAAAAAAATACTTTACTTTACTTTGTTAACTAACGGACCGTTCACCGGTCTAGGGCCGAACGAAGCTTCTTCTGTCTTGGGCAGCCGTTCTCCAGTATCCTCGTACACAAGCAGATCGTGCATCTTCTTCCACCGCGCACATCCACCGCGTGCGAGGCCTACCACGGAGTCGACAGCCTCTTACTGGTTCTCTACTGAAGATAGTTTTGGCGGCTCTTTCGTCAGGCACTCCGGCTACATGTCCAGCCCATTAAAGCCTGCCCATTATCAGCATGTTTGTATTCCTGGTACAACTCGTGATTCGTATCAGCGTCCGATACAGTGCTAGTTTTGTGCGAGTTTGCAAACTACGGGACCTTAGCTGGTTACGCAGTCCGTAGAAAGCCCTGTTCGCAGCTGCAACTTGTCGTTTCACTTCACGGCTCATATCGTTGTCACATGTCACAAGCGTACCAAGATAAACGAATTCGTCAACCACTTCAAATCGTTCCCCATCTATCTCCACCTCAGCACCAACACCACGGGGACTCCCACGCTCCCTGCCAGCTACCATGTACTTCGATTTGGCAGAGTTAATGACAAGTCCCAATCTCGCTGCTTCCCTCTTGAAAGGTACGTTGATACCGATGATATCGATGTCGTCCGCAAAACCAAGAAGCATGTGAGATTTCGCGATGATCGTACCGGTTTTCCCACGTTTGCTCTTCGTACTGCACCTTCAAGGGCGATGTTGAATAGTAAGTTAGAGAGCGCATCCCCCTGCTTCAGTCCATGCAACGTTACGAACGCGGTTGATTACAAAACTAACATTCAAATTTCAAACAAGCAACGTGTAATTATCGTTTTGAAGAAAGTCGGTATTGAAATGTCTTAGTTGTAATGTTGAAGCCAAAATTCCCAAAAACATCGCCGAAGAAGAGTAAAGATAAATTTCGGCGAGAATGATTGAGTCATCGATTTTACCAATTATATATATAAGTATATTTTATCTCACTTGTTTTCTAAAAAATCAATACTTTTCATCACCGTTTTTGGAAAAGTTTTTCAAAATAATATAACAAAAAACTTTGCTGAAGACACTAGGTAGCTATTTCTGAATCTTACTGAGCTATCTTTTTTGTCGTACCACTATACCTCTGAAATTCTCACTGAACTTTTAAAACAACGTCAGAACTTCATTTTTTATATGTTACAGCTTTATTTTATGATAATTAGGTTTCTATCAATTTTTCCAACACATTCCACGGGCTCTGCACACACCGCATTTAAAATTTCTTACAGAAATTTGCAGAAACTCATAAAATCATGGAACAAAACAACTTTAACGTAAGTTCTTTTATGTCATGTTAATCAATAGCGGATCTTGGAAAAAACATAGCAAGCTTTGCATTTTTACGTTTTGATGCATCTTTTGAAGTCTAATCGAAGCATGTCAAATGAATAATCAAGTAGATTTAGGAGAAAAGATTAAAATAAGGTTAGTAGGATGATCGACGGCTAACAGTCAAATTGAAAATTGTACCAACATAACACTAAATATCAGGGTTCACACAAAACACTTACACCTAATAGATCTGCCAGAAAAGAGGATAAAGAAATACGGGATGACAAAATTAAAAGAGAAGAAGACTTCAGATGAAGAAAAAAAAGTACAGAAGACTAAATTAAAGTTTTTAAAACCTGTGGCAGTGTTCAAAGTGAAAGGACTGCGCATATTACTAAAGCGCAATTCAAATTCACGGCAATCAGGTAAATCCTAATTACGAAATTGTCCGATCGAGCCTGCAGCGATAGTGTTCTATGCCCAGCCATTTCCCTCCCTCAATCAGACCCATTGGGTATTGGCTCGACAAAAGCGGATAGCACGCGGTGCCAGAGGAAGAACTGCGGTATTACCATCCATTGGACAACTGTCCTGAATTTTCACCGGGACGACTAACCACCCACACATGGGCAGCAACCACGAACAACTGGACGAAGAACCCACATGGTAGTGCACGAGTAGAAGGAACATCCACCGTTGCCTTCCAAAAGCAGCAGTCACCGTAGCATACCCCGAAAGCAGCAGCCGTTCCACCTCCGAGAGTACCGCCAAGCAATGCAGCAGCACTGCGGCGAGAGTGAACGAGTGAATTTCACCCACCGTTCACCCGACAGAACCAGCCCAACCAGTTACCCGAAGCAGATCGCCAGCTAAAACCTGCACCCCGAGTCATCATCCGAGGCAGATCCAGCAGCCGGCCGGCCACCTACACACAAACCCATTGTAAGTTACTTACTTACCTTACCAGTCAGCTCCAGGCCGAAGTGTCCTTTGCTGTTCGAAGAAGTCGTCTCCATTCCATTCGGTCCATGGCTGCAGCTCGCCAGCCATGTCGTCTGCGGACGCCCCGCAGGTCGTCTTCCACTTAATCGAGCCACCTTGCTCGCTGCGCGCCCCGTCACCTCGTTCCAGTCGGGTCGTTATCAAGAACCATTTTCACCGGGTAGTCGTCCGACATCCTAACGACATGCCCAACCCACCGTAGTCTCCCGACTTTCGCCGTTTGTACGATGAGTGGTTCTCCCAGCAGCTGATGCAACTCGTGGTTCATCCGTCTCCGTCATGATCCATCTTCCAGCTGCACTCCACCACAGATGGTACGCAGCATTCTGTTCAAAAACCCCAAGGGCACATTGGACCTCCACGAGCATGGTTCAGGTTTCGTGGCCGTAGAAGACTACCGGTCTGATCAGTGTTTTGTAGATGGTTAACTTCGTGCGGCGGTGGATTTTATTCGAGCGGAGCGTCCTTCCGAGTCCAAAGATTTCCTGCCATAAGGCGTCGACGAATTTCTCTGCTGGTGTCTTTGGCACGTTATATTCACGGCATTTCTGTAGAACTCTCCGTACGGCGGATATTTGGTCCGTGGTGGCGTGGGCACCCATCAATCTCGCTAAAGACGATCCCGTGATAGACGACGGCGTACAATTTGAGACAGTATCTTGTAGGCAGCGTGATTGCACTGTAATTGCACCAAACCAACTTGTCCGCCTTTTTTGTAGGTGAGGCACACTGTACCCTTCATTCACTCCTCCGGTACTATCTCCTCTCCCCAAATCTCGGCAATAACCCAGTGTAGTGCCTTAGCCAGTGATTCACCACCGTGTTTTAACAGCTCGCTGGGGAGATGGTCAGCTCCAGCGGCTTCATTGTTTTTCAGCCGGCCGAATTCTGTCGTCATCTGCGCGTACACCGAGATCTACTACCACTCCTTCGTCGTCCTCTGCTACATCGCCATTAGATGCTCATCGTAGTACTGCTTCCACCTGTCAATCACCTCACACTTGTTCGTGAGAAGGTTGCCCTGCACATGTCGGCTTGTGGCACATAGCCTTTGCGGGAACTGTTCAGTTTCTCGTAGAACTTCGTGTGTCATTCGCACTCCTGGCGCTTTCCTTCCGTAAGACCGAGTTTTGCCTGTTCCGTGCGCGTCGGTAGCGCTCCACGTTCCCCCTCGTTTGGTGTTGTAGCATTCTCGCTCGTGCTGCATTCTTCTCTTCCACTAACTGTTTGCACTGTTGTCAAACCAGTCGTTTCTCCTGTTCGGAGCCATAGTACCAAGCGCCGCTACACCAATACTAATGTCCCTCCAGCCATCTTCAAGAGTAGCTGCGCAAAGCTGCTCTTCCGTTGGTAATACTGCTTCCAACTGCTGCGCGTACTCCCGTGCAACCGAGGCGTTCCGTAGTTGCCCGATGTTTGGTCGCGGTGGGCGACTTTGACGCGTGTTTCGCACCGTCGAAAGTTTTGAGCGCATGCATACTGCAACAAGGTAATGAATCAATATTCGCACTGTGGTAGGTGCGAAGGTTGATGACGGCTGAGAATAATTTACCGTCGATTAGATCGTGGTCGATTTGGTTTTCCACTTGTAAGTCAGGTGATCTCCAGGTGGCTTTGTGGATGTCTTTGCGGGGTAGAAGGTACTTCTGACTACCATACCGCGCGAGGCTGCAAAGTTCACACCTCGTTGGCCGTTATCATTTGATGTGGCGTGCAGGCTATTCGGCCCGATCACCGGTCTGTACATTGCCTACCGTCCTATCTAAGCGTTCATATCACCGATGACGATCTTAACGTCCCGTTGCGGACAGCTATCATACACTTGCTCCAGCTGCGCATAGAACGCTTCTTTATCATCGTCGGCTCTTCCTCTCGTGTGGACAGTGCACGTTGATGATGCTGTAGTTGAAGAACCTAGAACCTAGCCCTTAACCTAGCGCTCAGGTTGGCGAAGCAATTCCCGCTAGCGTCGAGTTATGGTTACCGAGCCAACGATCGCATCGCATATTCTCACTTAGCTATTGTCGGATGACAACATTTCCCAGGCAACGCCAACCAGTTGTGTCCGTGTTTCAACTGGTAGTCTATTGTATCATATGACTCGTGGAGGCGTGAGATAGGAACTTGTGAGGACCGGAGCTAAGTTTGACGCTCCTTCCAAGTTGTCAACTAACCATTTGAAGCCATTATAAGTTGGTAGTTAACAAAAACTTAACTATATTTAGAGGGGTTTTAAAAAGCCGTCTGCACCCCTGACCGCCAATTTTGAAAACATGGTTTTGAGAAAAACGCGTTTAAAGTTTTAAAATGCTATAAATCTTAAGAATCGCAATAATAAAGCCCCTAATATTTTTTACTTTCAGTCAGCTATCCCTGCGCCGTAAAGTTGTCCTTCCTGAGCTTTATTTCCCCCTTATTCCTTTTTTTTATCTGATGTAAAGCTGTGCCTAGCTTCTTTCGCGATATCAGACATGCGATGCCCAGCGATTTCGACGTAGTTGGCGTCCGATCTCACGTATAACTCAAACTTGTCACCCATATTCAAGTACTTTTGAATATAACTCACAGTTAAAAAGTATAGAAAAACTCAAACAAATAACGTACACAACGAGAACAGCTGATCGACTAAACAAAGGTA
This sequence comes from Wyeomyia smithii, assembly GCF_029784165.1. NCBI lineage: Eukaryota > Metazoa > Arthropoda > Insecta > Diptera > Culicidae > Wyeomyia > Wyeomyia smithii. The sequence goes on from NC_073695.1 coordinate 73,484,771, forward strand.
AATAGTGAGTAAACACGTGCTGTAGAGACGCTATTTCGGTCGATACTTGATGCAGTGACCTCTATACTTTTAATTTTAAACATGATATCGATCGTAGTTAACTTCTACTAGTTTACAAAGCCTCGAAATCGAAAAAGAAAACAAACATCCTTAAAAAAAAGTTGTTCGATAAAAATTGATCTAAACCAATTTTGAGTTTAGATCAGTACTTAGGCCATGTAGATTATGATTCTAGGATAGTTTTAGCATGATTTAAATCAATAAAAAAATGACAAGAAAAAATTTCTTTTGGTGGTTATTACCCCTTAAATGCGTTATGAACATAATACATTCGCTATACTGGTTTTAAAATTAATCAAGTTTTGCTAACTTCTCACAACATCAATGTGGTGTCGCACCATCCAACTTTGGCTATGATTTTTTGAAATATTACTATTGAGCAAAAACATGGATTCGATCTTGGTGTCATTATAAGGGGTAATAACACGAACCAAAATGGAATCCTAGAAGAGAATCTGTTGATAGCTATGACAAAGCTAAGCTCGTAAAGCTTTGTATGCCGAACGAAAAACGATACAATTTTGAATCCCTTAAAGAAGACCAAGCCCAAAGGCCGACACGTTGAACATAATAGATGGTAGCGTGTTGATCAACCGAAAACCGTGATAAATTTCACGATACAATCGTTTTTCAACTTGAATTTATGCATTCTTTTTTCACTTTTGGAATAGTTCTGCAATAATATTCACCAATTTGAATCCACGGTATTCTTATTATCGTTCTGCAGCTGAAAATCTGTGGTCGAGTAGTTTCACATGACATAAAAGAGAAAAAAAGTATGCGTAGAAACTAAAACTACTAAAGCAATGAATAAACACTAATGAAGTACAGTTTTATGAAGCTTACATTAACAATTTATTACAGCATTATATAAAGCTTTGAACTCTACAAAATTATGTACGCTTTGGGTTATGACACTGAAGTCGCTGTTATGGCCGACGAAAAACTAAAATTTATTCTCTATTATTATTGTTTGCGTGCAACAAAAGTAAGGAAGGTCAATAAAGAAAATGATGATCAATTACCGCCAGTTTTAGCAATGTGATAACTATACACAGCTTCTCTGTGGAATAAAAACAGAGCAGTGAATTAAACATCATTTCACTTGATTTACTTTGCTGGTAATTGATTGTGAAGGCACTATATACAGTCTTAAACTTGACATTCAATCCCTTTCACATTTCAATGCTACCATTTAATCAATAAGTCGAGAGTTGACTAGTTGGGTAACGAGACAATTAAAAATTCTGTTCCAATCACTTTTTGGATTACCATTACGGATACTATAACTCTAGTGAACTATAAAAAGCTGGGGATTGAAATGTTTTACAGATTCCGATTACAAATTTATTCGAACCATTCCGGACGCCTTTAAATTTGAAAAAGTTTACTATTTCAAAACATATTACCATTTTACTTATTAAAATAAAATATTTTGCAAAATAATGTCTGCGAAGCTCGATGATTGAAAACGGGGGGTTTTCAAAATAAAGTTCGTAATTAAACAATTCGAGCTTTCTAACCTACAAACAATCAAGTATTTCACCAGTCCATTTTTTCTTTCACTCAGTAAAAATCATACATTTGTTTCACCGAATTATTTCCGAACACTGGCATCTTTTTATTTCCACTTAGCAACGTATAAATTAGGTCAATAAATAATAATTCTTACTTTCTACCGAATATTTACACAGTCTTTTCTCACATTTCACACTTGCGTTCTAAAGCCATCCATCTTCCATGGCAATCAGCTTCCAGACAATGTCTAGTTCACTTTTCTTCCTTTTCTTTTGTTTCTTAGTGGTCGGAACTATTGGTCGGATGCGAGTGCTTTGGTATTTCAACGGATCCCGAACGGGGTCATCGACCTCGATCGATACCATTTTGACCGGTAACTTGACGATATCGTCTTCCGGTGCCATTGGGACGGCTTGCAGTGCTGGGGACGGTTTGAACGGCAGAGGAGGATCCTTAGCGCCAATGATCTCGGTCGTACTGGGAAGTCCGAAAATGGACTGGAAACGACTCCACAGGAAGCGAAACGCTGACAGGATACCGTTGATCAAATCCGGTACGTTGATCTCGATCGGAAGCAATCCTTGTCGTTGGCTCTTCATCAGAGCCCTGTTATTAGTTGATCCTGACTCGAAGGAACCACAATGAACTGTCACTATAGCAAGAAACAACGCTATGATTGTAAAGCCCAGGATAGTCCACTTGCAGCCGATCATGGTTCATTTGCAGGCCCTTGTGAGTTCGTGTAACTGACGAAGCTTTGTTGGTCATAAACCAGCTTGGCCGATTGGACAGGTGGGATTTTGATTTCACCAAAATCAGTGCTCAACTATATCCGACCATAGTCGGAAACTGCTCGAGTTTTAATCCTTTTTTTCTGTTGCAATGAGCGAGTTGATTTACGTAACTTTCAATAATCGCTCGAATGCATAGCAGAAAAGTCCGGTTTTTTCGATTTTGTTTTCACGTTTTAGCGCTCGACTGACACTTTGGCTAAGTCAAAAAAGTAGTAGGAGCCGTGGACTATACGATTAATTTGGTCGCGCGCTGGCGAGTCTTTCTCGGGAATCACGTAGCTGACGTCTGAGGTTTGGAACGCGTAAAATGAGACTAACCGCTGCATACGAAAGTGGACGCCACCGAAGCGGTCTGGCTTGAGCGGTAACGGCAACAGTAGTATGCTGTACGTAGTGGTTAACAATGCTTTTGGTCAGATCTCCCCTGCCTCCCACGGAACCGGCGGCGCCCCGCTTGCGAGGCTGTCGGATATCGTTTAACCAAATAACGAGCTAATTGATACCACAAGAGTGGTTGATTAGTTGCGGTGAATTTGCCTACCTGTGCTGCACTTGCAATCAGAGCAACATAATCGACTCAACGACTCTGGCTTAGTTGATACCACACAGTAGATATGCTCATGGATTATGAGCGTGGATGATACGGTGAGACAATCGGACCTCATGTTATTCGATACGAAGCGTTTGTTTGGGTTTAGGATTTGTTGGGTTTGTTATCATCGATATGATCAATCAAATTTGGTTTCGATAAAGTAGTCCTTCCTGGATGGTTATGATTCAAAAAAAAATTATCAAAGCGATTTAGTATGTCCATTTTCGTCATTTTGGTTGTATAGGAGACAAAAAAAAACCCTAAATGCAGATCTATGCCAATCGACTTGAGCGTTCAACGATTAAATTTATTGATTGAAATAAGGTCGCCCATGGGTTAAATTAGGAACTGCATGAGAATTGCTTCTGTTTTGTTAATAGTTGAACATTTGGTTTGGTTGGCTTGAGAATTAGGAGCTGAAATTAATTGTTGGCTATTTTACCAGTTGTATTAGAATTATAGCGTTTTCTAACGTTCGCATCTCGAGACTTTGTTTTTATATGACCATATGATGTCAACTGCTAAGAATCTCACTATAAAGTACTGCTTTAGGGACTTTAATTTTTTTCCATAATTTCCAATCAATAATAAGAAAATGGTGATGACCGTATTACAAAAATCTTATCCTAAAAGTAAAGGTAATGTATGAAGGATTGCTGAAGCTTCCTAAACTTTATTCAAAATATTCAAAAGAAATACTTAGGGCTAGGAAAGGAGGAGAATGATGCCAACTAGGTATTTTGCGCGTTTTAGTTCTACGAAAGGCTGAGTGAAAAAGCTTTTTCCGTGCGAAAAATAATAATGTAATTAGTGAGAATTCTAAATGAAACTTCTACTTTGATCCAGAACAGTGAAAATGGAGTCAGCGAATCGTTCTGATTTGAGTTTCTTTTTTCTGCAAAGTTTTCCATTTTTCCAACACATATTTGGGAATTGCGTTTTCAAACGAAAAACTTTCTCATAACGGTCGGTTTCATAAACAAAATTTTAGAGATTTTAAAATTAGATCGGTTCTTTTCTCACGATATTCCCGATATACGCAAAATTTATGGCTTTTAGTTGAGACTTGCGTTCCGCGTTCAAAATAGTTCACAAGCTATGAAAACTCAACATCCAGGTACCACGGGTGCGAGTGCCCAGTATGATTGTATTATAGTATTGATTCCTAAAATGGTTTTTCAGTACAAAAGCCAATCGTTCGAGCTCAGCTCACAGTAGTTGATTATCTAGAGCATTGCATCGCGTGATCCTGTAGAATTTTGTTATACTCTTAGTTTCAGTAATACTAATGTTATTTATCTTAAAATCACAGGAGGGTTGTGTGCAAAGCTACGACTGCAAGGTTGAAGTAGAATACTTTTACAAGAAAGATAACCCGGCTGCTTGCGTGTCAGTCTTTTTTTTCCTAGTAAATAAACGAACGTAAAATTTTCGAACCTTGTGAAATGATGGAACTGGAAAAATAGGTGTGACCTAATTATTTCCAGTTATAGCATTCTACAACGTTTGAAAAATTTTATTTCGCATGTCGTAATACTAATGTACGAAAAATACATCTCATTCATTCAAGCCCCGCCTATATTTTCAGTTCCTACAGATTTTCTCAGTTTCGTAACACGGATGTACAAAAACGATTTCTTGTGGACATTCTGTCGAGCCGGACCAACAGAGCTCTCATTAAGGCAACAAAATAACATTTATTGTGTCGTGTTGCGCGGTTTGGAAGAAGAAAATGTTCCCGTCCCCGTGTCGCATGGATCTGCATCCGTGTTTGATATTGCCAATGGTAGACATGAGTATGAAGGTCGAAATTCTGCTGTGATGTCAAACTATAACCGTCTTCTTCAAGACGTTACACCCTTGTTAATAAAGTGTTGTGAATTTTCTAAAACAGACTCAGCATCGTGAGCAGAACGTGCCGTACTTTTCTGTTGGAAATCGGATTTGTTTCGTATATACTGCTTTTTAAGCACAGTATCAACAAATCGTAATAATCATCACACTTCTGTGCATTTGCAGCAGCATCAAACCTCAGTTGCAGTTTATTAATAATCATTCATTATGTTCTTCCAAAAACATTTAGTAGCCTTGTAAAAGGCCGATTGCTGCAATTGCAATTTTCATTCAATTATTGCATAAATGCTTCATGGTCAGATATACCCGCTGCAACTGCTACGCTATCCGTAACCATGCCACAGTTGTGGCCGCTACACACTGCCATTGGTATCCGCTGCCCCTGCATCAGCTGGCCCAGCTTCTATCGATGCTGAGATCCGCTGCAACTAGTGCGCTATCCATTGCTATGCCACAGCTGTGGTCGCTATCCGCTATCGCTGGTATCCACTGCACTGCAGTAGCAGTGCATCCCTTAGCTGCTGCTAAGGGATGACTGCTGTTGTCGCTGTCTAGAACTATTAGGAGCGGTTTCGGCTGAATTAGGCTCTTATATAAGCCAAATAGCATATTTTAAATTGCAAAGTATATGATTCTGTCGACCGTGCTTTGGAAGCAATCATATAACGACCAATTAGAGGTCAAATTTTTCGTTTTGACAAGGCTTGACTATTTACAATAATACAATAGTGTGAATAATACAATTACAATTATCTTCTTTTGGGAAGAATCTTAGAAGATTTTCCAATCTATTGCTGCAAGAACGAAGGAAATCCACAGAACACTAACCGATTTATTAGCGTTTGAAATCGGACATATTTTTCACTTTTTTCATTTTTAGATTTTCATTTCACATCCCTATGTAGCCGAACTTCCAGAGAGATGTATTCTACTTCAAAAAATTTTCTCTTCGCATGCGAGATTAGGTAATATTTGATTGCATCATGTTTTTATGTTTTTGGAAAATTATTGCTAAACAACTTTAGATCAATCGTGTTAAAAGTCGTCGTGAAACGATTCCATGGCCTTATTGTTATAGTGACAGATTTCAACATTTTGTAAGCAAACTCAGAACTCGGTTTGAATTCATAAGCGTATTTGGATTTTGACGTAGAATTACGTCTGTTAGCTCCGCCTGTGGTGGATCGATTTAGTGCTCGTACGAATGAACATAAATTATTGAGAAGCAAAGCTGAGGGTCCAAAGCTCCTGTAAAAGAGGATGGTTGTAATATCTATTATCCATGGCTATTGCATAAAACGAATGCACGGAAATCCCGAATCCAAGGCGTCACTGTATTTCTGCCTTTACTCCGTTAAGCGTAGCGAACCTATACATTAGAGAAATGACAAGACACTCACCGTTAAGGCAACTGTCAACATCAAAACGAATAACGGCAATGCAAAATGATACAACTCGCCCGTTTTGATGTTGACAGTTGCCTTAACGGTGAGTGTCTTGTCATTTCTCTAAAGTATAGGTTCGCTAGTTAAGCGGGACTCTGACGCAGCGGACCTATATTTCCCTAGCTCCTCGTGAGATTCACATTGACAGCACAAATGAAACGAGCATTTTTGAAAACAACAATAGTCAGAAGGAGACGGAGAAAGTGGTTGAACGAACACTACTCGATCAGGACATGGAGGTAGGGTTTGACCTTGACAGCGAGTCGCTTCAAGGCTGCCCATCAGCTCTCTCCATGATCCTCGATTCCCCAAAAGGGATAGACGCAGACGTACCTTTTAATCTGCCTACTCCCCGCAAGGAGAGAGCGAAGCGTCTTTCCAATGCACAAAAGCGCAGGTACACGGCATACCTGAATGAAGGCCACTCTAGGGATGAAGCCAGAGCGCTCGCCCTTTGACCCTCCGGCCAGCCTGACCTACCAGATCAAGCCGCTGTTAAGCGGCAACGATCGGATGACGCTCCGCCACCTAATACTAGCGCATCCGGCAAACAAAAGTCTCAAGTCCGTAATGGGTATGGTACGTGAAATTTCGGTTTTCGAAATTTTTTTGACGTAGAAAACGTCTTACGGCAACAATTACAGGGACCCAATTTCAATACAGGGATCCAATTTCAATACAGGGATCCAATTTCAAAACCGAAAACATCGAGAGCGTCACAAAAGTTGTCCAATTTCAAACGTTTTAAACCCAGTCAGTTTCCAACCGATTTCTGTCATTTTTGCAGCAATCGATTGGAAAATCATTTAAGCACCCGTCCAAATGCAGAAAATTGTAATCTGATTGTTCAAACTATTGTAATATTAAAAATTGTTGAACAATGTCGAAACGCAAATGTCGATTTTTGATTGGTCGCTTGCTGCCATTCCCTAAATAGGACGACAGAATGGAGTACCTAGTTAGCCGGGAATGCACTCTTTGGGCTATATAAGAGACTGTTTCTCCTCAAGCAAATCAGTTTACTAGCAGCAGGCAGCAGCATCGGACATCAACACCGATAGCAGTAGGCTCGTTGTTTGTGGCCTCCAGATAATAATGATAATCGCACTAATAATGATAATCGCTCCAGATAACCTGTTTCCAGAGCTCTATCGGTTTGTCGATGTATTTTTGAGCGAATTTGAGGCGTTTGATCCTGCAGAAATAAACCTCAACCAAAAATGTATGCTGAATACGAAGTAAACAAACCTGTTAACCTTTCGAATCAAAGGTCGTCGTTGGGCAAATCCACTCTTATAACCCATTTCCTGTAGTCTTCTGTGCACAGTTCGTTCAGAGATATTTAAATCAGCATTTTCACGAATCACTCGGCTGGTAGCGAAAGGATTTTTTGCCACTTCTCGAGAAATTCGGCGATCATCGCTAGTTGTAGTTTTCCGCTTCCTTCCTCTACTGGTCCGATCGGCTACGCTTCCCATTTCTCCATGCTTTTTACATATTTTTCGTGCTCCTGCTTCACTTAAATCGTATTTTCGAGCAATTTCTCTATAAGGAAGACCTTCCTGACGGTTATTAACTATAAGTTCACGAATATCTACGGAAATTTGCTTTTTCCCCATCTTATCCGATTGTACCGCGCACTAATAATGATAAACAAATAACCAAACACATTGTTTCGACGTTTCTCTGCAGCAATAGGAATCTTATTGGACTGACGAGGAGTAGGACACAATAAAAAATAAATTATCTGAGCTGAGAAATAGTAAACTGATGATGATATAAAGAATGCGTTCTTTATTTTGCCATGGAAATATTCAAAATAACTTTCGATAATTCGATTAATCTTAAAACAAAAAAAAACCACCAGAGCAGATGTTCAGATATTTCAGTCTTGTAATTATTTTTCAGTGAGACAGGCAGGAAATGGGCGCAAATCGTCATTTAAGCCACTCATGAATGAAAAAAAAACGGAACTGAAAATACATCGGATTACAAAATTCAACATGGTCGGATAGTGATTGAAATGAACAGTTGTTTTATTTATAGAGGAAAAGAGACACTTCTTAAGTTGTCTTACCTTTACTCAGCTCCTCAATTTAACGTAATTTACTCTTATTTCATAGTGAATTTCTTTATTCCATCAGCTCACCTCGTTTTGACCTGGAGTCACCCGAACTGCTGTCAAAACCCTTTTTCATTCGCTTGAATTTGACCCAGAATTGACCTGGAAGCGCCTGCAAAACAGACAGGTTCGCACTGTAACTTTTGTCAGTTTTGCGAGTGGGTTCACCAATACTATTACATCGTATCTGTCAAAACGGTCAAAACACGCGGGTGATGCTGAAAACAAAAGAAAAATGTCTCTCTGTGCCGTGAAATCATGAAACGCAAACGAGAAATAATTGCAGCAGCAAATGTGTTTGTTATGGAATTAATGGAATCGGATTTAGATTTGGATTCCGGTTTCGAGTTCAAAAGTGCTTCCATCACAATTTTCAGTAAGCCATCGAGAACGAGCAAAAGTCCGGTGACATAGTCCGGTAGTTGAAAAATATACGGGAAAAGTATTTTGACAGCAATACAGCATTATGTTTACATCGCACATGGTCTCACGCACACCAACGCAAGGCTTTAGATCGTAGTTCGAAATCGTTTTTTTTATTCCACCCGAAATTTGGCACTAACCCCGTGGAATAAAAAAAATCGCTCTCAGTTTACTTCAAGTCAATTCAATAATTGCTCGGCATTTCGAAACTTGTTCGGCCGAATTCGATTGAGTTTTGATGGAGTTAGAAAAATTCTTCGAAAATAAATAGAATTACCCCGGGCATTCAAAGGTTAACTTTGTCATATGCGCGAATCTTGTAAAAGTTGTATTTCAGGACACATTAACTAGTGTTGAAAGATCAGTGTCTTTTGATTAGAACTTTTTTACACAAATTTTCAGGTGATCAGCTTCACCCCACCACCAATGATCTGGTAAAGAATTTGCAGCTGTGGACGGAAAATCAATTTTAGCCGATTCCCCTATCCACTGTTAGCACTTCAAATTATAAAACTGATTTGACTAACTATTACAATAATCAATCTCCCAATCAAGGTATACAATTTCAATCCTTCTAAATGTATTTCAAACAGTTTGTATTTATTTTGAAAGGTGTTTTTCCAGTAACGGCTGCAATTTTAATTGTTTTTTTTTCGATTGATGTAACTTCAAAGATTTTTCTTCTTTAAACATATCGAACATTTATTCGTAATACTGCTAGTTATTCAGGGTTTATATTCTCGTCACTGAAATTGTCGCTTTTGATCAAAATCTAATATAAGATATAAATATTAAAACTCATATCGGAATAATAAACCAGTTGTATTACAATTGTACCATACTAAATAACTGACTGATTTCTGTCACCAAATGTTTTTACCAAGCAATACGAACAACAACAAACAACAATCATTGATGGAAACAGGCGAAACTACAAAGGAGCCATTTGTTTGTTCTTCCAACACTCAGATTTGCTCAGGCAGAGCGAGCAACCCTGGCCACTAAAACCCGGCGATGATTACCTTCAACCGCACTTTCGTACGCAAAATTGCTCTCTAGTTCAAGGTTTATACTTACATTATTGGACCAACGTCGCCTGATGGGAAATATAAGCACACACCATCAAGAAAGCTGTTTATCTGTTTTATTGCAAGGTCTTGCAGCTAGGTACGAAGACATTAATAGTCACACAGTTATGGTTGAGATGACAGACTTCCGCTGGAGATGAATGACTGTTCCGTGCTTTTTATGAACAAGTTAATACAAAACGAGGAACTAACCTTAACCCAGAAATAGACGATTCGCTACACCTTGATAGGTTTATTGTGCTTATAATTAGTAAAAATTTATAAAAGTGAAGACACTTGCCTTGATCCTACGCTGTAATTTTTCCGACAGACCCGCTATACAGAAATCAGCGATCATTGCGGCAAACTTGGGTAGCTGCACTGAATGTATCTCCTTGATCCTGAATGCTAGAATGTCATTCAGTGCATTGATGATTACCTTTAGTTTGGGAATCGTCCAGATTCCAAAATGGGCCATAGTTGCGTCTTGAAAGTCAAATATGATAACCAGACCGGTAACTTGGTAAATCTCCGTATCCAGATAAGTTTCCAACGAGAGACTGATCAATCGGGTTTGCTCCTCTGGTGAGGTGGTCTTGCTATCAAACCGACCAAATCGAGTTACCAGTACCAGCCGTCCCTGGTTATCAGCACCCAGTGGAACAACGATATTTCTGTCAATTAATGGTTCCAACCGATACGGATCGATTTCTACGAAAAATTCGTAACCAAGGTGACCGGCTTCGAGCCATTTTTCGAGCATCCTTTGGGCAGCCAAAACATTAAACTTCTGCGAGCGTAGAAACCGCAGCAAAAACACGGAATCGGTTCGACAGCGAATAATTTGCGGATGTTTCGCAATGAACTCACGCATCTGGGCCAAGGCCGGCCCCCGGGTGTTATCGTCCTCGTGCAGCTCCAGACGCGCATTTTCCCGATACTTTGGTTCCAGTGTCGTAACGTACTGTTCATATACGGAAGGTCGCTTTTCCACACCCGGCACGGAAGACATTTCGAACCGTTCGTTTAGAAGTTTTACGCCTTACTAACGCCACTCTGTTCTTGAATAATTTATCAGTCGCCTCAGTTTGCAGGGAACGGAATGATAAATAATCATGGCCAATTCTATACAGCTTGGAGGTTTCGCTTCTATTGGCGGTTAGTTGAACGTTTCTCTAAACGATTATGAGGTGAAACAAGTGCATTTCCGTTTGACGCAATGGGAGAGTGATTATGATCAGACAATTAACGTTAGGAGATAGTTTACGCTAACCGTATTTGCTCTCTAGCACGCAACGATATTTTCTCATCTCACTTGTATCAAATCATGGCGGTAGTTAGTATCGAACATTTAGGGAAAAAAAATAATATGAATAAAATACGACAAAAATTGCCTCAGTTTCCTCATTAGTTTAGGATAATTACAACATGTATAGTAACATAGCAACATAGTAATAATATAATCATAGAACAAGTAGCGATTCTTGCATCCTCGGCAATTACGTAAGCTTAATAATAATACCGCTAACAACTATGGTCGATGTTTCTAGAGCTTAGAGCAAGGTCTTCGAGAGGAAAAATAATATTTTATAAACTGCCGATAAGCGTGCTTCAGGAACAGCACAGGGTGGCTGTTTTAAAATTGTTAATCTTTGGAGGTTACTTGATCTCGCTGTGTAGCTTTGTAAACTTACAGTTTGGAATTTTTTATTTTAATAAATTCATATTTCTGTGTTTTTGAAGGTACACTGAAAATATTTTTTCGTTATTTTCTGCACGCACATTTCGTAAACATAGAATTCGTAGATTGTACAGCACTTTTGCTGGATGTATAGAACATTCGTACTGCAGTTTATCGAATAGAATTGCAACTTTACGCATAATTTGTACAATTCACGAATGTACTTTCATACGAACGTGGATAACAACGAACAAAAAAACGGAAGCACGAGTATTTACTTGAACGAAATTTTTGTGTTCTGTTATTTTTGATTTCGTATAATGTATATGTTATTGCGTAAGCTTACTAATTTTTCGTACTATTTACATTATGCAGCGTTTGTTTGTACGATTAATTGCGTTCATTTCTTGAACCTTTCGTTTCGTATACGAATAGTAATCTGTAACAATTTTGACAGTTATGACGAAAGACGAAAGTACCTTCATATATATTACGCATTGGTTTCGTTACAGAAAACAACAAAAGGTTTTGTATATAAAATATACGTTTTCGTGGAATAAACTAAAATATAATTTCAGTGTATGTTCTGTTTTTTTTTTTCGATAAATTTTACTGGTTCCAAATTATCCAAAATTACCTTGAAACAAAAAGATCATTTATCTGCGTCGCAAAAAAATTACGAAAAACCAACTCCGACTAATGAGGTAAAGTTGAGGATTCTTGATGTCAAAATAATCATGTTCCAATGATGAAACTCATTTTTTATGGTAATTTCAGACCATACAGCTTTTAGTGGTCAGCTGATCGGCAACACTGCTTTTCGATTGCACAATCAATCCATCTTCGGCTTGTAAATAAAACTAATTTTATAGTGTTGAAAACACTGCAAAATCACGTTTGACAGTGGACGTGACTTTTAAACCAGGCAGATTAAAAGTTATCTGTTTGTTAAAGTGAAACTTCATTGAATCCAAAAATGGCCGACTTCGAGTCACGAATTTTCGAAAGCACAAGACTCGGAAATAGTTAATGCGTTCCTTTTGAAAATTCTATTTTATGTTTCCTGTGGTGAAGCGAACATAAAATAGAATTTTCAAAGGGAACGCAATGAGTGTTTCCGAGTCTTGTGCTTTTGAAAATTCGAAGTGGTGACTCGAAATCGGCCTCTTTTGAATTCAATGAGGATTCACCATTCGAAGAAGTAGCAAACAAAAGAAACATCAAGTGGTAAAAAAACAGAAACGCCAGAAATTAAATCGGCATGCCTTTTTTAAATCCAAGATGACGACTTTTGCTCTGGAAAATATCCCAAAATTATTGAATACCACTCAATATGGATATTCCCGTAGTCAGGATGATGCACAGAACCCTACAATCGACCCCAGAGAAAACCGTGTTAATATCCGACCACGGATTCAGCATAGCGGTGATGAAATCGAGGTAGTCGACAAGTGATTGAACCTGGACTAACTAATGAGCGACGGATTAACGTAGTTGGTAACGTCTCCACCAACCACACTGGTGACCCGGGTTTGAATCCCACCGCCGACATAACTGTCGATGGTTGTGGGGTGGCGTGATCCACTCACAACCAACCCAACTGAGGCGAAAAATCACTGGGATCACGCCGTTGGCGCCGCACAGTGGGACCAAACTGAAAAAAGACGGACAAAAGTCTTTTTCGACGTTTTAGCGTATAGGTGTCTTCAGAGAAGTTTTCTAATATGCGATTTTAAATATTTTAAGATATTCGTTGAAATGTTATTAAGGGGGTATTCAATCAAAATATAAGCAACAACATCTAGTTGCAAGATATAAAATTTAAGTCTTCGGCAAAGTTGTAGAACTATAAAATTTATGAATTTTTCTCGAAGACACTAAGTGTCTATATTGTAAAACCATTGAGATATAGTTAAATTTTTTTTCAACACCCCTTTCAAATCAATTTATTGAGTTTCTTGAGTTTGAATCGCATTTAATAGATATACACAACTTTTCTCAAGACTTCAATATCGTATATCGAATGGTTTGCTAAGAAAATTAGTTTTGGGCCTAAATGTTACTCATTGTTCAATTAATATATATCAATGAGTGGCACTTTGTGGCAGCCAAAATTAGCATCTTTTAATCAGTCGTTGTGTACACTAGAAGTGTACGAAAAATCATGGCCGGGTATGATCGGGTATTTTGGTTTTCCCAGTAATCTTTTCGATCATACCAATCACATTTCTGATGACCTTGTATACGGATTTCACACTAACTCGAGATGTTGGCAGCAATCTCTCAGAATTCCATGAAACTTTGTGGATATACTAACTAACTCTACAAAAGTATGAAAATTTTAACCTTTTTTATAATGGATATATTTAATTACTTGTAAGATATAGAGAAAACTTGTCAAGAGATAACTTATAGGGAATTGCCTGGACTTGCTTTTTTTATTTTTAATTGAAAATTTAAAAATTTAAGCACTGAAAACATTCCAAGGACACGAAAAAATTATTCGCAAAAGTTTTTTTTTTCTTAAAGTGCCTTTTTTAAAATGTCTGTATAAAAACGATGCGTTGAGAAATCTAAAATGGCCTTTTTCTTCTCAAATCAATTTTTGTTTTTGAGAATATCTTCTTTTAGTGTACGATTTCCAAATTTAATTTTTCCAATAATTTGAAATGAAAATTCAGACAGTTTCCTAAAAACCATCCCTCGAAACTTTTCGCTATTCCTCTTCATTATTTTGATATAAATATCTTATCATACAAAAGACATAAAATGTTCAGACCTTTTCAAAAGTCAGTCTGAATAAATTATCGAAAAAAAGTTTGCGAAATTGCTTTGTTTAGGCAGGCTTTCATACTTACAAAGTTACAATAATTACTGAGAGGTTGCTGCCAACATCTGGTCGAGTTAGTGTGAAATCCGTATACAAGGTCATCAGAAATGTTCATACCAATCAGAAAATCATACCAATGATCGAAAAGATTGCTGGGAAAACCATAATACCCGATCATACCCGGCCATGATTTTTCGTACACTTCTAGTGTACACAACGACTGATTAAAAGGTACGAATTTTGGCTGCCACAAAGTGCCACTCATTGAGAAATATTAATTAGACAATGAGTAAAATTTAGGCTCAAAACTAATTTTCTTAGCAAACCATTCGATATACGATATTGAAGTTTTAAGAAAAGTTGTGTATCTTGATGATATCAACAACTTTGTAGAATATGTCAACTCTATTAAATGCGTTTCAAACTCAAGAAACTCAATAAATTGATTTTAAGGGGGTGTTGACAGAAAATTTAGCTATATCTCAATGGTTTTACAATATAGACACTTAACGTCTTCGAGAAAAATCTATAAATTTTATAGTTCTACAACTTTGCCGAAGACCTAAATTTCATTCATTTTGCTTTCATTTTGACTGAATATCCCCTTAATAACATTTTCAACGAATATCTTAAAATATATTGAAATCGCGTATTAGAAAACTTCTCTGAAGACACCTATATGCTAAAACGTCGAAAAGGACTTTTGTCCGTCTTTTTCAGTTTGGTCCCACTGTTCGCCGGTCCGTTAATCAACGGGTTGTGAGTTAGGGTCCTGGGTGGAGTCGCCTCCCCGGGCGTTGGTTATTGGCACAACAAACAGTGGCAGAACTAGACCAACGGAAAATAAGCGAGAATGAAATAAAACAGGCTAACTGGTGATTACCGAGAGCGACATTAGCAAAGAAATTCGTCAAGGTCCTATGGCGGGAAATCTTGTTTTTTTTTAGATTCCGGAGAACGCTCTGCTCAAATAAATTCGTCGCGGCGCGATGGCAATCTACAAAATTTTGATCATACTGTAGCCCTCTTAGGCCACTAAGCTTGGTCCATGCTCGTAGACAACTAAAGCGCACTTGTGATTTTTGTACGGAAGAAGTGCAGGTGGAGGATGAAAAAGGGCCATGAAAGCTATTATATTCCAAACTAAATTCATTCCCGAAAACGTATTCTCGAATCGCGACTATTTGACTGATTATGAAAAAAAATGTTGAGCGACTTGTCGCATGCTACGATGCTGCCCATAATTCAAAAATTGGCTAATATGCCATTTTTACCAGAATCGAGAAAACAGTTTCTCGTGATGGTACACACCCTAAACAAGGTCCCTACGGAAGCCGATTGTCAAAAAATGCATCTGGGAAGGCAACAAATGCGAAACAATTTTGGCTAATATCCAAAATAATTGAGAAGTTGGCTAATATCCAGTATGTTTCAACCTGTGGCATGTTCACGAACCAGTGTATTATTACTGTACTGTGTTTCGTCTAACATTCGAAAGTGTGTTGTAGCCTAGTGGTTACTGGCGACAGGTAAGCGATCGTAAGGCCCTTGCATCAAATTTGACTTTTTCACGAAGAATATTTGATGCTACAAGAATTTATTTGTTGCGCTGCGAAACCCAATGATCAAAACGTGTGACTGTTTTCTTCTGTCATAAATCTTTACGTTTGAAAAAATGCTGTTCCGCTCTTTGATTAGAAGTAATATTAATAAAGAGAAGATTCAGTTTTCATTTTGGATTTGATGACAAAAAATAGGAAAGTGGATTGTGAGATTATTATGAATTAAAGATATTTTTGTTACATTGCTATATTGTTGCACGTAACAATTGTCTCGTCGTCCTTTTCATCCTCACTTGTGCTTCCATGTTGTTTTATTAAATTTAAAACCATTTTTATTACCAACGAGCACGATATAATTCACATCGTATGGATATTAGCCGAATTGCACATTTCGCGCTCAGCTTCAACATCATGTATCCCCACACGAAATAATCCAGTGCATTCAGATCCGGAGATGACGGAGGCCATTCATTCTTCGAAATGAAATCGGTCAAGTTTTCCTCACACCACGCCTGAATGGGCTGGATCTTGCTGGATCTTGCTGGAAGCAGTAGTAATCGTCTTCAAACAATAGTTCAGCTTGAGGCAGAACATTTTTATTCAAAACCGTGTCCAGGTAGTACGCTGCGTTGATTTTGACCCCTTTATCGATAAAAATAAGAGGCAGTTTACCTCTCTCGCAAATGGCTCCCCAAACCATCACTGACGTCTTATTTTGGAACCGGGAAACGTTCAGCTTGTCCGCAGGAGCTTGCTGGAGGCTCACACTCCTAACTCGATCATTTTGACGATTGACTGTTTGCTCCAAAACGAACAGCTTCTCGTTCGAAAAAATAATCTCGTCATCTGCGCGCCAACCGAGAAACTCCCGCGACCGTTGGTACCTCTTGTCCTTTGTAGCTTTGGTAACCCCATGAACCACCTGTTTTTTTGTACGGTGTAACTTTTAAATCCTTGCGCAGAAGCAGGCGGATTGATTCTCGGTTCATTTTAAGGTTCCTGGCCAGCTTCCGTGCAGATTGGGCGGGATTCCGACGAATGCGGTCTTGTATTTATAATAATTATTATTTATAATCTTTTTCAGCCTTGGAGTTCTTACAGACCTTGGTCGTCCAGATCGTGCCTTGTCCTCGGTGCCTCCGGTCTCTAGGTACCGATTTATGGTCCGGTACACAAATTTCCGGTTAATTACGAGCGGTCTTAGGTGTTTGAATATGTGTCCGGGTATGTACACTTTCACATATTCAGCGATAACAGCTGCTCTTAACTCTGCCATGGCTCACAACTCAATGTAAACAAACTGCACAGAAACGAAACTCTGCCACTTTGGGCAGCAAAGTTCACCCTTTCATTTGACATATAGATGGCACCAGAGAGATGCAACGTGTAGGCTACAGACGACCTCAAAAAAGTGTGACCGGACTTTTTTGTCACCGTGTAAACGGTGCCCAAATAGTCGACGAACGATAAAGTTGTGTGCGAACGAGTTTTGTACAGTCGTACCGAAAATCCTCACCTCTCGATACGTGAACTCACAAGAAAGCCAAATTTGTCCAAAACCACAAAACTTCCATGCAACGCAATGGACGGTGAAACATACGTCGTGGAAGACTTCAAACAGCTTTGCAATGGCCATAGATAATACCGAGAAATATTTCAGGACAAAAAATGGCTAAATTCTCCAAGAAAAATTTTATTTGGCAAGCAGTTTGTAACAGAAAAAGCTCATCTTTTATCATCACAGGCAGAATCAACAAATTTACAACAAGAAATTTACCAGAAGAAATTTGTACAAAAAAGATTGCTGCCTTTCTTTAAGAGCCATGATGTTATTCCTTTGTTTTGGCCTGAGTTGGCATCATGTATTCCAATTTGGCGTCGCTGCCGGCAATACTTTCCCCCACCCCCACAACCCCACTTGTCTACGGATGAGCCCAATCTAAAGCTTTCGAGCACCGGTGAGGCGGACGCTTTCCGGAAGAAAGCAGGATGTCAAAGATGACAAACATTTTCATCAAATCTGGACCAGAGTTTTCAGCAAGATTTCCGAGGAGACTGAATAAAATCTATGGATGGAGTGAAGCGCAAAATAGGAGATTTGAACCGATGGATTTGTAAACCATATCCCAGAGTTATGGAATAAATAGTAATGTAAGAAATACAAAGCCGTCTTTTATGGTCACCCTATATCGAAAGTGGTCACCCAAAGAGCTTCAATTGTGCTCAAAATTGAGGGATTGTTTTTTGTTGAAAATAATCAAACCCGTATTTTTCGTTGGCTCGTTAGGACCGAGGGAATGTCTTTTCCTATCCCTCGCTGTACATTTGACAAAGTATAACATCGAAATACGAAAACGTCAAACCTGATACAAAAACGTCAATGTCGGTCGGATTGTTTTCATTATTTTGCTGTTTCGGTTGGGGCTTAGCCCTTACGCTTCCTAAATAAACACAGTGGATCTGGTTATTATTCAAAAAAGTGATGTAATCTATGTAAAAAACTCTTTATAATTTAGGAATGAATGAGCGACGAGATTTTTTGTATATATAGCAAACACAAACAAGAAAACAGAAAAGAGCAAAAACATCAGACTTGACTGTCTATGTTGTACTCGATGTTATAACTCATAGCACATTCCCTCGGTTAGGACGACCAGCTTCTAAAAAAGGTGACCAAAAAAAATGGTTTTATTCGCTACATTTTTTTAACTTTTGAACCAAATGATCTATTTTTGGTGTCTTGGGATCAAAATAAAGATTATTACTCCTAGTTTTTCATAGGTAGTGGATATCACAGTATATCAATATATTGGTCGCCGTGACGAAAATATCCATCGCGGAAAAAATTTTGGTTTTAAAAGAGTTTCTGTGATGGCAAAATTCGAAGTATAAAAAATAATATAACTTTAGTCGAAAAATATATTCGAGTAAAGCTTTATTCGAGCCGAAAAATAATCTTGGCAGTTACAATAAAAATGAATCGAAATAAAAATTTCAAATTTAAACAAACGTATTTTTTTTTAATTTCCTTCATCTAGAAAGTTAGTACATAACTGCTGGTTTAATTAAAGTAGTATGTTAATTGTAAACATATTTAGAGATGGCGCTGATTTGTTGTAAAAAGAATCTACTATATAAAAATGGAATTCCGTAACGCTTGATCTTATTGATATTATTCCCTTCGTCTTTAAGGTGTACAGCAATTATCATCATTTTAAACCGAAAAAATAAGCGGTGTCGTTCAGGTTTTTTATACGAAAATGTTTGTTGATGTTCAGGAAAGACATTCGAGGAAAAATAATAGGTATCTGATTACTAAAACTTGAGATTTTATTTTCAAAACTACGTAAAACATGCAAAATTATGACTTTTTATTATATATATAAAATCATTATATGTTGCCCCAAAATCAAAGTTCAAAGCGATGACATGTGATTCTTTTTCCACTAAAATGTTCGTTGATGTTCAGGCAAGACAACTGAGAAAAAATAACAGGTATCTGATTACTAAAACTCAGGATATTATTCACAAAACATGCAAAATCATGAATATTAGTGCTGAATTTATCTCAAAATCAAAATTGAAAGCTATGATCTGTAATTTTTTTGCAAAATAAAATGTTCGATGATGTTTAGAAAAGATATTTGAGAAAATATGATAGGTATCTGATTATTTAAAATTGAAACATTTATCACAAAACCATGTGGAAAATGGAAAGCCATGCTTTTTTTGCCTATTTTTTTTTTTTTTTTTGAATTAAATGTTCGTTGATATTCAGAATATTATTCACAAAACTACTTAAAACATGCAAAATCATGACTGTTTAATTTCAATTTGCCTCTAAATCAAAACTCGAATCTGTGATATATGATTGTTTTTCATGAAAATGTTTGTTAATTATCAGGAAATTGCTGAAAGTTGAGACATTATTTACAAAACTACGTATGTTTGAAAATGATTTTCTGTTTACAAAAACACCTTAAAACACTCTTTAAGAAATTTATGCATATAATACATGCAAATTTTTGACTTTTTGTGTTCAATTCACCTCTACATCAAAATTCGTAGCGATGACATGTGTACCCGGGTTAAATGCGCAAGGACAAATCGCGCAAGGACTTGCATGCAAGTCAGCTTTCAAGTTACGTAGTGAAAATAAATTTAAAATTTCTGTTAATTGAAAACGATCTCTAATACATCAGAAAACTGTTAAGAAAACCAATTTCACTTTCATTTGAAGAATTTATTTAAGAAATTTCTGGTAGCGACCACAAACATTGAGTGTGTAGGTTACAAGTAGAGTAGGCAAATTATTAAAAAAATCAAATTTCCCAAGAACGGCCGGTCTAGCGAAAAATTGTGAGTATGAGGGAATGTTGGTCTACTGGTGAGTCACCATTCCTGAAAATATCATTTTTGGGAATTTCCTTATAGTGGAGTAGTAGTATTTATATACTTGTGTAGGTCACTTAGTCGACTACTACTCCACTATAAGGGAATTCCCAAAAATGATATTTTCAGGAATGGTGACTCACCAGTAGACCAACATTCCCTCATACTCACAATTTTTCGCTAGGCCGGCCGTTGTGAGAAAATGCGAGTTTTTTTATGTTTTCGTCATACAAAATAAATTCTGCTGTGTATTTTACCTGTTGCTGCTGCTTCAGGCAACATCATTGAACGGAAGTAAAATTGAAGGTTTCAGCATGTATTATGATTTAATTAGGATTTTCAAATTTTTACACGTTTTTTTGGCTGAAAATATTACACTTGCATACAAGTTTGACTGATTGCGCAATTTGTCCTTGCGCATTTAACCGCGATGACATGTGTTTTTTTTTTTTTTCAATGAAATGTTCGTTGTTTCTTCATTATTTGCAAATATTGTCTTGCAGAGAAAGTCACAGTCGAGCATAAAATTTTACATTTCGGATATTTTCGTAGTTTCGTTATTAGTTACACATCACAGGATTCGATTTACTTTTCTACTTTCGATACATCGGTTAAGAGGCGACTTGAGCATTAAAAGTCATGTTTTTTCAATTCTTACACATTTGTAAATTAAAGCACAATTTTTAGCTTTATTTTTTCTCAGACGTGTTCCTTTGACACCAACAAACATTTTCGTTTTAAAAAAAATTCGCATGTCATCTCTTTAGAATCTATATTGAGCCAATACAGGTAAATTGGGAACTGGAATTGTTATTATTCTAAAATAAAATCGTTGTCACCTTGTTTAGTATACTTACAGCTGAACTGATCTATTATTGATTCAATTTATTGCTACTTATTATTTCAACGACTTTGTCTAGTTATCGAAAACAAATTATCTCCAGTGTATGTAATACTGTGTTGCTAGTAGACGTCTACCGGTGCTTATTTCACAACAATCACATCGATGGAATCGCTTTAAACTCAGAAATCAAATTAATTCAAAAGCGATAGCTACCTGAATAGATTGCCTTATCCAGTAAGCCGAATTAATTAGATAATCTTGCTGCAGAGCAGTTAATTTTCACTGTTCGGCAGGGCAGCATGCGACGAAATACTCTTTCGGATACAAACAATCGGCTGCAGAGCAGCAGCAGCGATGTGAGAAACGGTGAATTTATATAACCATGATGAAGTGATGTTCACCCACTGGCTTTACTCCGCAGAACCTAACAGCATGACATGAACTTTGTCAACTTTGTTAAGTGAATAACCGTAACGTAACGCATCTTTCAGTTTTCTTTCAGGTATGTAGTTTTGCTATCCAATAAAACATAGTATTTGGATGAATTTTTCTCAAAATTTCGTGATCGTTTTGAATGACGTTCCTAATCTCGCAACATAATCTTGTTTTGGTTTCTTTCACCACCAGAGCGTTGCATCCGATTATAGCGGCCTACTGACAATGAAATTCACAGTTATCATCCAACCAGCTTCAGGGTGAAGCAAAAAGAATAATATAAACAAACATATTACGAAGCCTTGGAGTAGAATAAATTAAAGATGGCTGTCCCGAGTCGACTGAACAATAGCAAACAAAGAAAAAAACACCCCGCATCTTCTTTTATGAAGGCAAGCTATTTGCCACTAATCTAATCTACGCTCAACAGTCTAAAGCTGCCGGCCACTCCGGACTCGATGCTGTCATCAGAGCTTTGATGCCACAGAGATTTGTACCGCGAGGCGTCAATTTCCATTCGATCCAAATGCAGCAGTTGATTTCGCATACCCCGGGCGCGGTTGATATATTTCCGTTTCAGCTCTTGAGGATCCTGAGCGCCTCCCTCGTAGTCGGTGGTTAACAACGATTCCTCCAGGTGTTTTTTCGCTTCACTCATGGATTTATGGCACTGGAAGTGAAGAAAAGGGGTATTGGTAGTGAGTGTCAATTTTAGTCTGCAGAACTCGCTTATTAGTAAAGTTAGGTTCGTCGCTTGTTAAACATAAGTGATTTCAATTTTCAGTTCCGAGTTATTGACGCTAAATGATTTATATGTAGGCCAACGGCTTAGGATTTATTTAGATTCGTCTGAATTGGTTATCTCCTTTTTCAACTTAATTTTTTAAATATTATTTTTAAATGTTAAGCAAGTTGCTCACCGATTTTAATTATTTAAACCGCTATTATATGTGCTACAGTGTTCATAGTTCATTTTTGAACAGTAACTTTCGACATTTTCGGCTTTTCAAAGTTTATGTTGTGCGTTCTAAAGCGTTGACGATTTTTTTCAGTCGATTTAGTTTATCAGTGTTTCTGATTTTGTTTATTTAATAACTACCCTCTTTTTAATTTTGTTCGTATTTTCTCTAGCCCATATCCGACATCACTGCAACTGAAAATACGAAGTTTAGAGATGTTCTTTGCATGTTACTCAATCGTATACAACCAAACCAGACTTTCAATTTATTTTAGTAGTACAGATACTTTTGCTTCTATTGCCACTTAGTTCAACTAGTTTTTTTTGAGGCTTTAAGCCTACGTTTTCTGTGATTCGGTGGCGAAACTGTTATGCGTTTTGATTAGTTTCTAACTAAATTCAACTTTTTAAAGTTATATCAGCTGTTTTTGATATCTCAAACTTTTCGTTCCTCCAATTCCATTTTTGTTTTACGTTCAGTATAGCTTTTAATTTTAATTTATATTCACTTGAACATTTATTACTTCTTTTTCTTTAACCTCGCATTACTATTCCATAGTATATTTGAAAAAAAAAATCATTTTTTTAAATCAAAAGTAAATGGATGTTTAGAAAAAATCAGTTCTTGAAGATCGTATCAACTCGAGATTTTGATTTTGATATTTAAAACAACAAAGCTTTTATGCTTCGACCGCAAAAAAAAACAAATGTAATGAGTTATGCTATCTAGTCGAGCTTCGTAGCCGCAAGGTTACAGAGTCCGCTTTGACAAGCGAATGGTGATAGGTTCGAATCTTAGTAGAACCAAACCATTCGTTCGCAAAAAGGACTTTAAGTATGGGTTTATTCTCAGGCTCTTCCACACAAAATCTTCTCTCCAGATTTGATAACCTCTCGTCTAAAGCTTCGATAATATCATAGACTATAGCACGTTATATGCTTTTAGAGTGATAGCTTGCGGGAGGATATGATAGAATCGATAAGGAAGAAAGTTGGTTACTAAATCTGGATGAGAAGACAAAAAGTACTATAACTTCCCTCCAGACTTAATAACCACTGATCTAAAGCTTCTATAATATCATAGACTATAGCACGTTAGATGCTTTTAGAGTGATAGCCTGCAGGAGGATATGATAAGGTCGATAAGGAAGGTAGTAGGTTACTAAGTCTGAAGGAGAAGACAAAAAGCACTATAACACGGAGCAGGTTACTTCTCAATAAGTAGCACTGCAAAATGGTAAAAAAAACAGAAATGTGCAAACAGCAAAAACGTCCGGACAATGCCACAAAAGATCAAACAACTACTGGTCGCAGTGGGGTCCACACAAAAAAAAAATATGCTATCTAAACCGACTTTTTTAGTGCTCTAACTTACGAAAATTCGCTCCCGTAATTTTTGGCTCAGGCAGGACATCGCCAATTCCGCTAGAGAGCCATTACCACGTATCCTCCAATCTGTGTCCGCTCGTCGTCAAATAAAGTCTCTAACAGAAGCTGCATATGACGTGATTGATGTGCCGAAGTAAACTTTTCCACGTTGAAAGATTTCAACTTAATCAAACTCACCGTCCGTCGTTTCGAGTCCTGGCCTAAAATTTGGAATTGATTATCTTCAAGCAGTTCTTGCATATCTGCATCCAGTGGATCCAACTTCTGGAACCAGTGCGGAAAAGCTTGTCTCATTGCCAGATAGCGTTCAAGTGTTTCCTGGGCTTTCGGAACGGAAAACTTCCTCATGCGAAGAAAACGCAACAGAAACAGGGAATCCGTTCGGCATTTGCCAATGAAGGGATGTTTAGCGATCCATTCGCGCATCTGCGTTAACGACTGTTGACAAATTTCGTCCGTTTCGCCGAGACCTTCTTGAGCCATCTTTCGGTAGTGCTCGTCAAGCGGAAATTTATACTCATCGTAACTGTCCGGACTTTTGTCCACACTCAAAATATCAGAAGATTCCATCACAACACTGGAAAAACTGTTTTCTAATTCAACGCAACCCTGTAATTATCAAATGCAGCCGGCAACTGAGAGAACCTCTCTAAAATATGTTCAAATATAGCTTAGTCTGATGGATTGCAGTGTTTCCTCGAGCGACCTTCCAATATGCTATTACAACGTTGATTTAACTTTGTCTCGTTGCTGCAATGGCACATCTGTGCATAAGGCTTGCATTGCCTGCGTACTCACAAGACTAATGCATTCTGATTATTCAGTCGTGTGCGAATTCATAGCGCTCTAACAGGTTGATTATTCTTAAATATTCTGATCTGTAATTTTCACTTTGATAAACATTAACATAACAGGGTTGTTCTATCGATCATGCCTGCTCAGCATACGAACAACCCCAGAACTGAAAAATGCGAACTGCTAATAATCCTATTCAATCTTCCAATACCCATTATTTATTAGCACCTTCTACTAGTCACCCTATGGAGCTGTCGAAGTTAACTGCATGTGTTTTATTATTCGTTAGTCATCGAAGCTCAGAACAATCACTAATTCACTGCATATTTTAATCACATCATATCATACAAGTTATCAAGATTATCTTGAAAAGAAAGCTGAGGATCGCATTCGTGATGACCTCGCAGTTGGGTTATTTCAAATAGTTAGTTTTAGGTGTTTGATAGACTGAGTCTTTCCCGAGTGAGGCTCGGAGTACGATGCTGGTGTAATAAGCCAGTCGTTGTATGTTCAAATCCCGGTTTTGCTATATCACAAACATGTATGTCGTGTCTCCTCAGAGAACAACTAGCGCGTAAGAATATATCTTCCACTGCGAGAACAACCGCTTTCACACTGGTGAGCAAATCGACGTACTTGCTTGAAAAGAGCAGCGAATCGTATGTATCTGAGAAGCTTGCAAAAAAACATCGTGGTGGAATCTGAAATATCTTTCCTGATGAGAGTTTTTTAACACGAAAGGACATTACGCACAATAACTACAGAACGGATTTCACTGCAGTGCTTTAACATTCCCTTGAGAATGAGTGAAGCCTTTTGGTAGGATACCAGGCTGCGCTTTTAATCGAGTTTGTTTTGCATCTTGAAATGAAAAAAAAAAACAGGTGTTCGTCTGTTTTTGTTTTTTGATGTCGTTTTCATTTGTTTAGTGTGGCTTCACTTAAACCAGTATATATTTGGAAGTACACTTTACATATTTTATTATGTGAAAAAAGTCATTCATGATAAATTACGCCAAATATTTCGAGTAAATCTAGTATATTTTATATTGAAAATCAAAACAACCTCACTCATACACTCCGTATCACATTGTTCTACGAGAAAATTTAAATTGTCTCTGTTCTATTATCTCAGCAGTGCGCACCGCGGTGTACTTCTGTGAGCAGCAAGTGTGTTAATTTTCTACGAGCGACAGAAGCACAGCACAAACTACAAGAAAGATATATGATGAAAAAAATACTCAATGCAGAGCTCATACTGAAGAAGAAGTGTGCGGTGTATTTAAACCCCGCTCTTTTTACATATTGAGGAGAATAACAAGCCTGGTCACCAGAATAATGATAACACTGATCGACACAAAGAAAAAAAGTACATTCCAGAGGCTCAAACCGGAAAAAACGAAAGATTATAGCTATTCAACCATTCCTATGAATTTTGGTGTCCATAGCCGTTACCAAAACGCGTCAACTTACGTGAGAGTGTCGTATAGAAATTGCTCGCCGGGTTCGTCGCTTTAACGTTATTTTTAAGAAGAAAACTCATTTAGGTTTTTCACATTCACAGGAATGGTTAAATAGCGATGATATTCCCATATTCCGGTTCGAGCTTTTGGAGTGCACCTGTGTTGGCCAATGTAATCAATGGTGAAATTCTTAAATAAATGTAATTAGAAATACGATTGGATAATATTTTTCTCTGAACAAATTGCACAAATAAAATCGCAGACTTTTTACTAATATCGTCACATTCATAATGAGAGAAATTACACATTTTCTCATGCTGAAAGTATTGCCTACATTAGTGTTGTAATATTTGAGAATTATTGCAGAAAACCAGCTTAATGAGAAAACATTCAAATTCAGCGCTCGAATTTCTAAATTCGTGCCAGCCAAAATCTGATAGAATACATATAAATAACTACTCGTTCTTATAAAAATTGTACTTTTGTAACAATTTTTTTTAAGTAAGTCTCTGGACTCTAGGACACCCGTAAATAAAAGCAGATTTTTCATACCAGGTGCAGGGGAAACAGGTATAAAACGCCCCCGTGGTAAACGCCCCAGTCGATTAATTCGGAAACATGCAAAATATCAGATATGAGGATATTGGGAATCCCTTGCGATTCATGGGACCAAACTTCTATGCAAGTTTGACGGTTGTCACTAGCATAAAAATTTTAGCTTCTTCAAATCTAAAGTCTGGCAGCATTCCCGTAAGGTTTATTATACTACAGTCGAATCGTTTTATGGCGACATCTCAAGGGACGACAGAGAAATGTCGCAATAAAAGGAATAATTTTAATGAATGTGAAGCAGAAGGGACCATTGAGAATGTCGCTATAAAAAGATTTATCGCTATATAAATTGTCGCAATAGAGAGATTCGACTGTAGTTTATGAGGTTTATTACCTGGTATTTGCACTTATACATCTCAAATAAAATAAATAAGCAGCTGTATCAAGAAAGAAACGATGAGAATTGAATCATTTGCGTAAATATTCGAAGTTTTCTGCTACCTACACTACAGTTCCGGGTGCTATGCCCCACCTCTAGCCGCGCTAATATGGTTCATTGTTTTGTTTTGTTCGTATGACACTTAGTCAATAAAGCTTGATCCATTTAATGTTTGGTCGCACAATGGGACATATCTTCGTCAAAAAACACTCGGAAAAAATCTTGAGGTATCATTTTGCTGCATATTTATTGACCTTCAAAGGAAAAATACAGAAAAAAATTTAGTTTGAGTTTCGGATGAATTCACGCTCTTTTCGTTTTATACCGCCCATCATCCTTTGCACAGTGGAACTGTAAACTTGTATGTAGGTTGATCTGGTGCTGAAAACTTTTTTTTTTTGCCACAGCTGTAGATACCCTGCCACACCATCCGAGCTTCCGAGCGAACTCGTCAGCGAACACGAATTCAAACCACTTGGTGAAATAACCCTTGGGCTTGGACATATAGAATTTTTGTCCTGGGAGCAGCGCGAAATCCGTGTTTACATATGCCTCATCGTCCATTGAAATGCAGTCCCCAGATCAGGCATGTCTAAACCCACCAAACCACCCGCGTGTGTGTTTCAAGCGATGCCACGGAGGGTATTTAGATTGCCCTTCAGTGCGTATACAAAACGAAAAACCCGCAGTGTTCTAGATAAAACAGCCCTTCGAAAGATTCGGCAAACACAAACCCGAGTGTTCTCAATGTCTCCATTGTCAATCTCTTCGTGGCGACTAATGCTTGGTGTGTTCCCCGAAACTGCAAGCCCTCGGTTGCCTCATGTGCCGAAGTTAAAAATCCTCGGTTGACGTGTTTACAAATGGTTCTCCAGTGTTTTGTCTTGAGCTCGCAACGATGGGTAATACGAAATGCCCTGCGTGGTGTGTTTGTTAGCAGATGGGCCACATGCGCTTTGGAGTGCTGTGGTTTCCCCATGCCTGCCCCAGATAACCAGAAATCGTATAAAAATGGCAATACAAATCGTATAAACACCCAGTTTCAATCGAAATTGTATAAAGTTTATGTTATAACCAGTTCAAGTTATCTTTCATCATATATGGGCCGTACAGTCCGTGATATATGACTGCATATTATTCCTCGTATAAATGCACACAAGAAATCAGATTTCATCGCAGTAGAGTTGTCTACAGTGCTAAACTTAATTGCAGTGCAAAATTGTAGGATTTCTAATTTATGTGATTCACGTTGATATTCATATTCCTTGAAAACTCCTATAACAGTTGTAAGAGGATTACATAATGAATTTTATACAATTTACTTTTTCGTGACAGTTATAATCGTCTATTATAAAACACGAAATCATGGAATAGTAAAGAATGATACCATTTTTATGTCAAATTTATCCCTCTAGTGCCCAAATTAATTTCTAAACGGACTTCGATAAAATCATTATAAACCATTATAAACACTTTTTAAGTATTTATTAAAGCTTTTCAGAACTTTGACTGAAGCCCGCCAAATGGCGGCATTGGGCACTAGAGGGTTAATTTAAATTAAAATGTCCCTTTCGGCAACTCTGGTTTTTAAAATCTAGTTCCTAAAAGATTTAAAGAATTGGGTATAAATCATGAACGCAGTTTTGACTAAAAGGAAAATCACCCAAAAAATAGCACATATAGTCGGGTTTCACATAAACATGGGCAACACCTTGAGAGATATTTAATGTTTGTTGATTGCAATAGCTTGAACAGTTGAAAAAAAGGTCAATGCAGATCGCATGTTATTATTCCTTCGCATATGAGGCAATATTGAGTTACATATTGACATCAGAGTCTATAAATAGATTTGGGTCAACATTGAAGACAAGAAGTGACATTATATACGATTTACAGGGTCATACGATTGAGGCGTTCAACGGTACTAGATAAAATTTGTTGACACGCAGCATCGTAAAATGACTCTGAGGTTAGGGTATAAGAGCAGTAAGCGGAACGTTGTGGGGGTTCGAGGCTGAACACAGCATTGTAAAATATAATAAAGAAAAATGCCGCATCCAACCTGAATTGATTAATTAACTAATTATACATACCAAAGAATGTACAAAGTTAATGGTATTGTTGCTCAATTTTATGTTTTTTTCATTATTTAGAAAATTTAGGTTGCATATAATGCAAAATTTATTCGCAGTACAGGTTACATTCTGCTGCGTTTTAGTTCGTAAAGCATCGTAAAAGAATCGTAATACGGGTGAAACGGAATTGTATGTATGCTTGAATTATGGCAATAGAAAATTGTACTGAGTATCAAACAGAGTTGTTCAAACCTTAGATTTTATGCAAAAGGTAATTGTTATCGAATTGTAAAAAATGGAATAAAAACTTGTATATCTTTAACTGCGCGAACCATTCTGGTACGTATATTGCCTCCACTTTGGTACTTATAAGCTCATATAGAACGTTATATACAACTTTATCAGATTGTACAAGGGTGATTATATCTCAACAACAACTGAAATATACGGACCAAATTGTTGGCTGGGTTATTTAGGATCACTCAATCAACTCCCGGTCACCTTGCTCAACCGACATACGCACTTCCGCTGAACTTGATACGGCTGCACGTGATCTTGAACATTCCTTTAAAGTAAAAGTTTGTGCCTTGGTGGAACGAAACTCTCGAAAACCTCCGCCATGAGGCCAGGCGTTTGTTCAACAGGGCAAAATGCACATCCAATTGGAATGAGTACAGAACGTCGCTCGCACTAAGTACAACGCTGAGTTACGCAAGGCAAAACAGAATTTGTTGGATCAAGTTCTGCGAGGGCATTCAAACGTTGCCCGAAGCCTCACGACTCCATAAAGCGATGTCAGTACATAGATCACACCAATCGTCTGGGGTAGTTGAAAAGAGAGGACGTCTTACCGCCACACCTAGGGAATCACTGCAGGTTCTTATGAACACGCACTTCCCTGGGTCAACTTGCATAAACGAACAGCAAACACCGGAGCGACAGCGTCCGAGGACAAGGATACAGCACCCAACGACTCGATTCTGCTCTCTCGAAGGCTGTACACGGAGGCTTCAATCAATAGGACATTTAGCTTCTTTCAACCAATGAAGTCTCCTGGACCAGATGGCATTCTACCCATCTTTTTACAAAAATCAGATGGTGTCATAATGCCCGAACTGATACATCTGTTCCGGGCAAATTTCATCCTGGGTTATATCCCAGATAGCTGGTGGAAAGTCAAGGTGATCTTCATATCGAAGGTAGGGAAAAATAGAAAACATTGCCTAAAACCTTCAGGCCTATAAGCTTAATTTCTACACTCCTGAAGTTGATGGGCAAAATTGCAGATAACTATCTACGCAATGAGTTCCTCAAGAACCCATCACTACATAAAGATCAGCACGCTTACCAAGTTGGTAAATCGACGGAAACTGCTCTTCATGGCATAGTTACTCTTATCGAGAAGTCGCTGAAGTATCAAGAGACGGCGATATATCCTATGCTTCAATCAATACAGTTCTTCTGAATAGAAAAGTTGACAACACTACAATGAACTGAATTCAGGATATGCTCTCGAGCAGGAAAATCACAGTTACATTGGGAGATGCTTCGACCACAGTCACGCGACGAAAGGGTGCCCACAAGGGAGAGTCCTCTCCCCCTTGCTTTGGTCCCTGGTGGTCGATGCGTTAATAAACAAGCTAACCCAACTTGGCTATGAGATCGTTGTCTATGCCGATGATATTGTTCATACTATTCGCGGAAAATGTTATGCAACAATGTCGAGTCGCCTTCAGACGGCACTAGACACTACATTGAGTTGGTGCACTCAGTAGGGGCTGAACATAAATCCCGCTAAAACAGTTATTATCCCCTTCACCAAAATGAGGAAAGACGCCCTTTCTCCTCCTTCAGTGAATGGATTCTTATCGAACTGTGAAACACCTGGGGATTCTTTATTTGCATCTGCGAGGCAGCGTCAACAGCAAATCAGAAAGAACGTCATCAAAAGCCACCCTTGGCTACCACATTAAATCAGTTCCCTCCGATCTGACCCGGCAATCAGCTGAAACGTAGCACGCCGCTGCTGCTCAACCAAGCCCCGGACCCCCGGATTGTCTTACGCTGGTCTTATCAATGAGACCTTTGCTAATTCTTCTGAAGACGACCCTTCAATATCTATGGAGAAGCTAATCAAAATCATCTCAAAAACCTCTCCGCTGCATTCGAAATCCAGTGTCCTCAAATGGAACATAAGCCCTTTGTTATCGCAAACTGGAACACATGTTTTCTCAGAAACAAACATGTTGAGCGCCTCGATTTCCTTGGCGAAAAGGAAGTCGATATTGGCGGCATAACGGAGGCTCATCTGAAGCCAGCAGTTAACGTATTCCTTATGTGCTTTCAGTTGGTACGGCTAGATAGGATCGGTGTAGGGGATGGAATTGTGGTGAGGTGCAACGCTAAGCATCGACTACTACCTAGTTTCCTACTTAGGACTCAGGACTATTGGGGTTAAAGCCGAAACCTCGCTCGATCCAATCATTGCAGCGTACAGTCCAGAGCAAACGGGGGTGGCCCCCGAGACGGCAGCGGACAAGCTGACTCGATGGCAGGTGAAGTACATCATTGCAAGGGACCTGAATATCGGAGACAAAATCGGAATGCCATCATTATGGCGGGGAACCTTGCAATCGCGCATAAACATCTTGACAGGAGTACCCTTTCAGAATCTCGAGGTCCGGGATCTACTCTGTCCTAGACATCTTTCTGACCAACATGGCCATCTCCGAGGTTCCAGTCGTGTTCGAGGAGCTATCGGCGGATCACATAATTTGGGTACCATTGCTGAGACGGTGGCCAGCCATCCTCGGCAAAGCTACCATCTTGGTCTTGATCAACATCGACCGCTCTCCAGCAGAGATCGACCTAGCGTTGGACACCCTCCAGCATGCATTTGCCATCGGCCGTAACACAGCGGTCCCTGTACAGCACCACTAAAAACATCATCAGGTTGCGTAATATCTATCGCACCAGTACCAACTGATGTCCGATCCAAAAAGACCATGAGCAACCGGATTTCCAAAGTTATTCAGTAGTGAATTAACGATCCATGGAACCACGGGTTTGGCCTCCCCAGCTGGTCTTGAGGTACGATGCTGGCCTAACAAGCCAGTCGTCGTAGGTTCGAGTCTTGACTCGGGAGAGACTGTTGATGTCAGTAGGATCGTAGCGCTAGCCCCGCAATTGCCCTGTACACTTAACGGTTGGTTGCGAAGTCTGTGTATAGTAAACAGGAGGTCAAGTTCCGAATCGGAATGTAGCACCAAGGCTTTGCTTTGGAACCACGGGTTTGGACAGAAGCTCCGCCAGATCTCTCCAAACTCAAGACCCTTCTGGTTTCTAACCAAGGTGTTCAAAAAGAGACCAAAACCCGTCTCTTCGCATGTTTCTTCCGGCTAAGGTATCTTTTATTTTATGTTATATACCAACCGTTGGTAAACGCCCTAGGGCAGCAGTTCGTGTGGTCGCACAGTTTGGGGCGAAACATCAACCCTTTCAACGCTCTCGAGCTGGCTATTTCAGTGGGAGTTGCCATGGTCAACCATTCAGATAATTTGGTCCCGAAGAAGGCAAAAATAACGGTGGATCAGTTCAGCGATCTAGCGAGGAGATCAAGGAATATGAAGGTCTCCGGCCTTGATGACACATCCCCAAGCCGGGGGATGATCCATCTATTTATAAGAACTACCGCCTCATCAGTTCACTCTCTGTCCTCTTCAAACTGTTTGAAAAGACAATCCACTGTGGATTGCTTACATTCATAGATGAGAATGGTTTACTTCTTGAGAAACAATTCGGATTTCGCAAGGGTAGGTCCACCATCCGTCAACTCAATTGAGCTACTAACGTCATCCAGCGGAACAAGTCGGTGATCAGGACGACAACAATGGCACTCTTGAATAATGAACAGGTTTTTGACAATGTGTGACACGATGTACAAGCTGCAACGACACAGTTTTTCAATGTATCTTATTAGATCATCAAAAACTATCTCGCTATTAGGGCTTCCTTGCACAATTTCTGCTCAGTACAACTCAACATTGACGTAGGAGTACCCCAAGGTAGCATGTTGGGCCCACTTTTTATAATATTTACACCTCGGACACCCCACCTCTTACTGGGGTGGGTGTTGTCCCTATTCGCAGATGATACCGCGATCATGTTTAAGGGTCGCGTCATCCGATCTCTGACACGAAGGCTGCAGGGAGTCCTGGATGCTTGATCATCTTCCACAGTGCTAAATTCGAATCATCCGCCTGTGTGAGAAGCACCATCATACAGGCATGTCTGTAGCATTACTGATCATATCCAGACATGTTAATGGTTCGCTTGCAGCCATTTGGGCACTGACCGAAGTATTTTGAAGTTAGAAGGTATGATTAAAGGGTCATGATGTATGTATTGTAATAAGAGCAAAAAATAGTTTCCATAGAAAATTTGACGGCTTGGAGAAACTATTTCATTGGTGTTAGTGACATACTGTACGGTGGATCATACCTTCTAACTTCAAAATACTTCGGGCACTGACAATAGTTAGTGTATGGATATTGGTAGAGACAGTGGTAATTCGCGGCAAAAAAAGTTGAAAATTCGCGGGTGGCAAAATAGAAAATATTCAAAATTTACGGTAATTTCTCGGCAACCTTTTCTTTTGAAAACCTCAAATAAAGTGCAACAATAAACAATAAAATTATTATTAATTTATTTAATTTAATATACGGTAATTTAATCGTATATTCATGATTCATTTGTAGTACGGACTACTGTGTTAAATTGTCTTCAATCATAGTTTGTAGAGATGGTCGGGTTTGATGTTTTTCAAACCCGTACCCGACTCGAACCCGAATTTTTTTTCGGTCGAAGCCCGAGCCCGACCCGAACCCGAAAATTTTATTTCTTTGAAACCCGAACCCGACCCGAACACGAAATTTCATAGATTTTACAGTCGGGTTTCGGGTTTTCATACCCAAACCCGACCTGAACCCGACATTTTCAAACCCGAACCCGAAAATATTTTTCTCACAAAGTCCGAACCCGACCCGTACCCGACACTTTCAAAAATTTTCAAACCCGAACCCGTCGGGTTTGAAAACCCGAAACCCAACCATCTCTAATAGTTTGGTGTCGACAGGCACGCATTATTCAAGTTATTCTGACTCACGCTGCGGCTGCATTCCGCATCTATAGAGTTTCCGGGAATCGATAAATATTTATTTGCCAACCGGAAAAGTTCAAAAAATGGTCCGCGTTCCGAGTACTTACCCAAATTATAATATCAATCTCGTATTTTTAAAAATGCAAAACATCTTGCAACTCCGATTTTGCACACTCTGGAATTCTATCATGCAGGTCCCCAATCGCCAAAAATCTTTACCGGAAGAGAGTCTAGTAACCGAACCGTCCGACAACAATTCAACCCTGACAAAATCTTGTTGTAAGAGAGCCATCGTTTTGGTTGCATAGGAAAAAACCTACCGTTGCCATCGAGGTGCCCATTAATCTTTAGCTTTGTCCGTGTTGCTGGTTTTCGCGGATTTTTGTTAATTTCGCGGCTAATGCTGGATTTCGCGGAATTCGCGTCTTCCGCGAAATCGCGATTTACCACTGTTACCAGGTATTGGTATCGTGTGTTCACTTGTAATCACGGGAATGGCATCGCTGTCAGCTACCATACATTTGACGCGTTACCAACATCACTGGCACTGGCACCCGAACAATGGCCAGTTTACCCTTTTTTGTGCTGGTGCGGGCAAAACAGCCGAATATTCACTGTTATTATTGTTTGCTTTTCGGATAATTTCATGCATGCATGTTATGCATATTATTTAAACTTATATGTGATAGTTAGTATATTTAGTTTGTTCTAAGATGAAGTGAAGTTAATTTTGGTAGAGAATAAAGTGGTTTTCTGATGAATGATATAAAAATACAAGTTTGTTACACCAGAAGACTACCGTGCCAGTCCCTTGCTTGTAATATGTGTTGTTTGCTTGCTTGCAGGCAGTGTGTAAAGAAATAATAATAGAACTAGAATCATCCCTTGTCATCGGTAAATGTCAATCCGCAATGGCGCTTACCGCTATCATTATTGGGACACACCAAAGGTCCTATTTAGCCTCTCAAAATGATACAATTGAAGTAGCTTTTTTTCTGCCACTTATCAAAACGGTGCTAATTGTGATAAAAGACGTTTTTTTCGAAACAATTTCTTTTTGACGTAGAATACGTCTTACGGTAACAATTACAGGGACCCAATTTCAAAACCGAAAACATCGAGAGCGTCACAAAAATTGTCCAATTTCAAACGTTTTAAACTCAGTCAGTTTCCAACCGATTTCTGTCATTTTTGCAGCAATCGATTGAAAAATCATTTAAGCTCCCGTCCGAATGCAGAAAATTGTAATCTGATTCTTCAAACTATTGTAATATTGAAAATTGTTGAACATTGTCGAAACGCAAATGTCGACTTTTGATTGGTCGCTTGCTGCCGTTCCCTAAAGAGGACGACAGAATGGAGTACCTAGTTAGCCGGGAATGCACTCTTTGAGATATATAAGGGACTGTTTCTCCTTTAGCAAATTAGTTTACTGGCAGCAAGCAGCAACAGCGGACATCAACACCGATGGCAGTAGGCGAAGTGGATCAGCAGCGGGCAACAGCGGCGGTGGTAGTGGTTAGCTGCAGTTCCTACCTCTTTCAGTTCGGCTTCCCATCGATCTGAGTTGGACCCCACCAGCGGTAATCCAATTCAGATATCGTTGGGTGAATACAACCCGAAACTGATAGAGACTCGCACCGCCAGGTAGTTTGAGAAGCCACCATCATCCTGCGTATGTATATAAAGGGTGTGTGCACATAACGTCTGTAGCGTGTAGCGTGTTTCCCTAGCTATATAAGGTGTTTGGCTATATAGCGTGTGTGGCTAGCAGTATAGCGATTGTAATTTTCATATATAATTGTTAATAAATCACCTCATGTAGAATTTATTCATCACTGTAAATCATTCAAAACTAAATAAAAAATTTGCCATGTTGAATAAAAATTATTCAGTTGTCGATACATGGCATTGACAAACACAATTAACCTCAAAGTATATCTGGAGAATTTTTGAGCCAGTGAGCCTGAATCATATAATTTTTCGCACAAGTCTTACTAATTGCAGCAAACAGTTGTAAAATTATCTACGCTAAATTGTTATTTGAACTGTTATACTATAGACGGGGAATGCACTATTTGCCCTTGTGTATAGCCTCTTCGTAGCCACTGCCTAAATTAAGATATCTTAGTGCAACTTGATAAAAGACAGCGTCAAAACAATTCAATTTCATTCTTGTTTTGGATACGGCAGTAAGTGAAACCGTGGTGCCGACTACAGAGGTAAACGTCATCTGGAGCAAAGAGACTATTAAATTAATTAACCCCAATTGAGTGTATTCCCAAACCTATCCCAAGAAATACATTTTCATAAGACAGGCTGTCGTATTCTACGTTAACTCTGCGGTCGTGTCTTATAAACAACCTCTTCAACTATTTCAAAGCAGAATTCAGTTTTAACAACTTCAAATAAATTACTTCGGGACGCTAAGTAGCGCCATTGGTGTTGCCACAGTAGTGGCATCCGGCAAGTCTGTTAATTTTCTAGTCATTGCGAATAATTATTTCCATATTACGCAGGATAATTCTGGTTTTCTTGTTATTTCTGGCAGCATTTCTTTAAACTTAATAATCAAACTTTTTTCCGAGTCGTGCCGTTGCATGAATCTGGCGGCTCAATCTTACTAAATGGTCCCAATCACAGTTTTATAATTCACATAATTCTCACTAGCTCGGTATTTAAATATGATCGCATTTGAAAGTATAAAATATCTGTTTCAAGGACATTCAGCGCCAGTTTTTTTTAAATCGCTTGGAATAAACGTAGAACTGCTTTGTTTAGCTTTAGCGTCGGAAATAGCGTGCTTGACAAGCTCTGCTGGCAACAGCAAACTTCGAAATACTTGTTTACGGTTGTACAATTGACGAATAACTAATGTACCTCGCACTCAAAGTTCGCCTATATGCCTACAATCAGTGTACAGCGCAGTCTATCTTCTTTTTCGAATTACCTCATTCTATCACCTACGCCATGCCACCTGCTTGTTGAATTAGTCCTCTTCGTAGGGATTTGAGACAACCACCCGGGTTTTTTTCATAAAACAGATAACAGTTTTGTTCGTCGTCACATCGCTATTCCGTTCAATTGAGTTTGTAAGCTGCAATGTCTAAACGTAGAAAAGGAGGCAGAGTTAAGTGAAAGTCCCTTTCATTTCGTCAAATTCTTAATTTGCCGCAAAATGGAAATTGGCTGAGAACGCCACTAGAGATAATAATAAAACGAGAATCAACCCCCTCCCCCTCCTCTATTACCAGCTTTTTAAAAACTAAAACCAAGGGCAACCACATATTATTAATTAAGGTAGCGATTTCTCCCAGATGGCCTTGAGGTACGATGCTGGCCTAACAAGCCAGTCGTCGTGGGTTCGAGTCTCAACTCGGGAGAAACTGTTAGTGTCAGTAGGATCGTAGCGCTAGCTCCGCAATTGTCCTGTACACTAAACAGTTGGCTGCGAAGTCTGTGTATAAATAAACAGAAGGTCGAGTTCCGAATCGTAATGTAGCACCAAGGCTTTGCTTTCAATGAATGTTTATTTGCCCAAAATAATAGGTCGATAAACAAAATGTATTTATTTTCCGTCGGTCTATTTCCGCCACTGTTGTGGCCAATCACCGACGCCCAGGGAGGCGACTCCACACCCAGGACCCTAACTCACGACCCGTTTATTAACGGACCGGCGCCAACGGCTCTACTTCCTCATGCGATGGAAGGCGTGATCCCAGAGATTTTTCGCCTCAGAAAATCACCCGGTGTCGGCTAGGATTGAATCTAGACCAGTTGGGTTGGTTGCGAGTGGATCACGCCACCTCACAACCATCGACACCTATGTCGGCGGTGGGATACGAACCCAGGCGTCGAGCGTGGTTGGCGGAGACGTTACCAACCACACTAGGCCCCCGCTCATCATTCCACTTCTAGTTTGCAATGATTTCAATCAATGAAAATACTTAAAGTAATAAAACGCTACTCTCATTTCAAGAACAACAAAAACCTTCTGAAAACAGTTTC
This sequence comes from Wyeomyia smithii, assembly GCF_029784165.1. NCBI lineage: Eukaryota > Metazoa > Arthropoda > Insecta > Diptera > Culicidae > Wyeomyia > Wyeomyia smithii. Next base: position 73,523,226 of record NC_073695.1, read on the forward strand.
TGGAAATTCCTATCATAGCGTAGCCATAACAATTTTTAAAATTTTTTGAAGACGTATGGGTATAAATTGAACGGAGGTTTTGTGGACAACAAACTACGGAAAAGCCAGGTCAGAATAATGGTTATTCAGAAAGCGTATAAAAAAAGCTCATTGCCGATTCTCAATACTAACGACTCTACTAATAAATAGCAAAAGATTACAGGGCATTCACAATAGAGAGAGCGAAACCAAAAACTCGCACAGCATCGTCTTCCATTGTTGTTAGATTACGTTTGTTTTTATTGCAAAAACTGTACACAGTGTGATTAAAATTAATGCAAAATTTGCGTAACAAGTGTTGCGAGATATCTTTCCGCCAGTTCACTCTGCTCTTTCCGAGTGGTTCGGTTTTTATTCCACCAGCTAATTTACTCACTGCTGATTATGGAAGTGGCGTAGCAGTAATTGTTGTTCATCAGTTTTGCACAAGCTCCAATGAAAACACTGGGAAGAGCGTACCACTTAGATCTTAATAGTCACTACCATTAACTGCCGATATTAACCGATATTTGCTGCACTATTTTTTGTATCATTCGCCAAAAATCAGCCAGATCGGTTACGGACCCTAAACACTAACGTTGTACTGAAGATTGATTCATCTTTAGCCATGACTATTTCGCATAACATAAATTATTCACAAATGTTCGTTACAATGACACACCGTCTAGCGATAGCAGCTTTCTCAAAATTTGCATATAGTTAGGCGCTTCAAAACTCTTCAACGGCTGGTTGTGCTTCTGCCAGACACACACGCACACACAAATCAATGAGAATTTTTTTTTTTACCGGAAAAATGCCCATGAATCGATTGCGATGAAATCGGAAAAAGCCGAGGGAATGGCCTTTTTCTTCCGCTTGCCGGATGCGTACTGACGCCGGACCGGATCTGTGACACTCGTGGAATGCACTCCGTGCTTTCTTCTGGGTGGTTTCCTAGAGGGATCTTTCCAGTAGACCACTTGCGTTGCGCCCATCAAATTTGTGAGCATCTTCTTCAGATCATTACCAAATGTGTCAACTTGCTTTTGAAGATCGTAATAGCTGAAGCTTCGTTTCTCGATGCTGTCATCACTCCAAAATCCATTCGCTGGTGCTCCGCGCACATCGGATGCCCAAAAACAAACCACCAACAGCACTAGGACCGTTCCGATTCCCACACTCCAGCGCATTGTTCTTTCGCTTTCTAGCGTTCTCCGCAAAAATATTCGTATATCACTTTCCACGGACGGACGGAATCGGAATTCACTGCTGCAACAACAATTGGACTAAACCAGAGCCAGTCCGTCGGACATTACTTTATAGGTACGATTGTCGAAAAAACAGAAGTAACAAAACAAAAGCCACAGACCGTCCACCCACCACCCCAAACATGTTTGGCAAAAGTGGTCAGCAGTGGGAAGGAAAGCTACATTTTTCACAGCCAGATGCTGTTTTTCTTCTGGTGCACTTTCGGACCAGCGGCCTCTGCTATGACACTGTGAAGCACATGGGGTGAAAGAAGCGTTGAAAAAACAAGGTGAAAGAGATGTGCGTCAAAATGTTATGCTTTGGAAAGCAATTAAAGCGGCTGGATGTCGGGTGGCGCCATTGATGCAACGAACGCGGCCAGGCGTGACCTGGGCAATCAAGTTCTGCGAACTAAACCGGCCTCTGCGAGTTTGAGTGATTGAAATAAGAATTTTATCGTGTCCAGCAGGGGTAATTAATATTAATTTGGCATCAGTTTTATTGTTAGTTCAGCCTGGTTTTTTTATTTGCTTTCCGCGTATTACGAAAGTGAGTAAACTTTTGACTCTGTTGATTGTGCTTTTTGTTTCGCATGTTATGTTAGCGGCACTGTGGCAGAAAAATTTTATATAGCAAAGCAAATTAAAATAACTATCTGTGCAATCAACAGTACGCTTCATTCCGCTACTATTAACTTATTAGATAATACGCAGGGATTATTCGTGCAAAATAATGCTAAATCTACAATTTCTTTTCACTATCGCAAACAATTGCTCTCATCAACATGCAGCAATGTATACAATCAGAGCGGACTTCACTGCATGTTCCATAACGGTTCAGAGTAAAAAGTGACAACAGATTGCCAGTCGACACCGCGTCTGTTGAATTAATCATAATCACACCTTACTGTCACCGACATGGGGAGTTGAGGACTGCCGAAAAAAAAAATGAAAACAATGGAAGTGTCGTGGTATATAGGTTCTTTTTTTCTTTTCAACATACCAATATAAATGCTTCATGATAAATCTCACCGCAACCATTCACGATTGGGTGCAGCATTTCCGACTGGTCAGCTGCTTTGCACTGTCTGCGCGGTCCGGATAGCATCAGCAGCAGCAGCAGCAGTAGCACTCATACGCGCCATAACTCATCATGCTGCATTACAGCATAGCGAATGAATGAATAGATGGAGGAAGATGGTGGTACTGCTCATGCAGACCGGATGAGCGGAAGCTTCGTTTTCGACTAAGCGGCGCTGAGCAATTTTCACCACCTGCAAAATGGTTTCACTTTCCATTCGTCATTTTCGGTGGTGTTTTGGCACACGATATTATAGATGAGCATCAGCTCAAACGCGGTAGCGTAGAATGCTGAACTGTACGCGTCTTTTTATTAATTCACCAATTGGGAGTCGTTCACATGTTGAGATAATGACCTGATCGATTATTATGTTGCGTGTTTCGGTGTTTTTATTTTACGACGGTTAACGAGCTAATTTTATACCACGCAAAAATGATAAATGGCTTTTCCCTCAAGTGTAAAGGATTTTTTTAAATATTTTTTTCAATTTTTGTTTGCAAACGATAAAAAAATAACGGTGAATAGCAAATTTGTGATGTGAAATTTATGAGTGTCCTCAGCTAATATATTTATAATTATAGTCGTTATTTAATAAATAAAAAAAATTTTACTCCAAATAGAACTGGCTTTTCAACAATTTTGTAGGTATTTTTAGATGTGTGGATAATTAACAGTAAAAGTCATAGAAATGAGGGTTATGTTATGCAGCTCGTTTTGAAATTTTGATATGCAATGTGCTGTTGACATGGGACTACGTCTTTGTTTTGTATACTGGTATGCATTCTGTAAAATTGGAAATAAAACTGGCAAATGTTGCGTCAGATTTCAAACGATAATAACAGCATAACCACATGATAAATAACAATAACCAATATGTTGGTGGATAGATAAAATTTTGAACAATTTTGTAATACACTAGTTATCATTGCAAAGCGGTAAAAATCGATAAAAAGTCGAGGACAAATTTAACAATGAACCAATCACATTTAATTAATTTAACAATGAACCAATCACATGCGAGTATTCCTAGCACAGACGGCATGAATAGGCACCAACCATTCCCTGTGATATTTTCTGTATCAATATAAAAAAAAATAAGAGTTACCCTGTCATTTCCACTGTTTGGCCGGTTGCACCGACATTTTGATCAAGCGTACTCAGCGATGTAGCCACTTTTCCCTCAGTATCCTTCTTCAGCATTCTTTGGAGCTTCTTGTCGCTCAGGGTCGTCGGCCGGCCGGAACAGGTCTTTTTTTCGGTGAACTGATTGTAGTCTAACAGTGCCAAGATGTTGTAGATACCGAAACAAGCGTAACCGGTGTCCCTTTTCCGTACGATGTCCGCATTCGACGCGGTGGGGTAACGTTCTTTGATCGTGTACACTTCAGAGCGTAGTAGCTTCACTGTTTTCGCCATTACGGTTAGAGTTCGAGTTATTTTTCTGCTGACTCATGGGTTACTATGATAAATGCTGCATGGGTTGTTTCGTCAGTGCGTGTAAAGGTAAACCCATGAAAATACGGGATTTTTAAGCAGTTTTTTAATGCAACCGTTAGAGCTAAATAATTTTGTCTTCTCGAAAAAAGTCTCCATCCAAAATTTTAGCTTAATCGGACTTCTGATAAGGTTTCACTTACAGTCGTGAAAGTCTTATATTTTTGACCAACCTAAAAATGCACAAGAGTAGTTCTTGAAGTTTCCGGAATCGATTTTCTGAAGTCAATGAACAGATGGTGCGTCTGCAAGTTGAATTCTCGAAATTTATCGAGGATTTGTCGCGAGGTAAACATTTAGTCCGTCGTGGAGCGTCCCCCTCGAAAACCGCATTGGTACTCACCAACAAAGGTCTCCTGCAACGGCCTCAGTCTGTGGAACAGGATGCGGGAAAGAATTTTGTACACGGTATTAAAAAGAGTTATGCCCCGATTTTTGCTACAGTCTAGGCGATGACCTTTTTTGTAGATCGGGCATATGAGACTCTCCAACCAGTCCAAGGGCAATTCTTCATCAGACCACACTCTCAGCATGTGGATGGCACGATCCACAGCTTGACCATTATTCTCAATAGTCATCCTGCTTCTTTCGACTCCACTGTTTCCCACACCGTTCAACAGCACACTGAAGTGTTCCTTCCAACGCCTGGCCACCTCTGTTTTATCGGTTATCAGGTTCCCCTCCCTATCGTTGCACATGACAGGGGCTGACACGTTTCGATTCCTGATTCCGTTGACCTACTTGTAGAAGCTCCTCGCATCGTGCCTGGAGAAGCAACCTTCCGCCTCCGCAAGAATACGCTCCCAAAGCTGTCGTTTCTTCCGGCGATGGAGTCTCTTTCCAGCGGCTCTAGCATCTCGATATCTACCCACGCTCTGACGAGTCACAGCCGTTCTTCTCCTCCGTCACTCGCTGGCACTCAGCGACAAACCACTCATTGGACGCAGCTGTCGCAGTTGTACCCAACACTTCTCGCGCTGTAGTGCTGATCGAACTGTGGATGTGTCTCCACTGTTCATCCAGGTTCCCTTAAACTCTTTCCTCAATCCGTTCATCATCCTTCTGCGAGTACTCTGCAGCCACTCCTTCAGTTGATAGCCGCTGGATGTTCAACTGCATCCTCCTCGTTGCCTTGTATTTTAACACGTTGGACAGCCGGGCGCAGATTTTGGCTACAACGAGATAGTGATCCGAGTCAACGTTCGGTCCTCTGAACGATCTCACGTCTGCAACATCTGAAAAGTGCCGTCCATCAATCAGAACGTGGTCAATTTGAGAGCAAAGCTCTCCATTCGGGTGCATCCAGGTGTGCTGACGTATGTTCCGGCTTGCAAAATAAGTGCTACAGATAGCCATCCCCCTGGCTGCAGCGAAATTAACAAGCCTCAGGCCATTGTCGTTCGTAGTAGAGTGGAAGCTTACCCTACCAGTTATGGGGCGGAAGAAGTCTTCCTGCCCGACTTGTGCATTTGCATCTCCGATGACAATCTTTATATCGTGTCCTGAGCACTCATTGTATGTCTTTTCCAGGAGCTCATAGAACCGACTTCTCTTTCTGCTTTCACGCCGCTGCTATAGTAGATGTGGTACTTAAATGAAGTGTCGCAATAGGATCTACTGCCCGGAATTAAGAAACTCTATCGTGAATGAAATTTAGAACTCTATCATAAATGATACAATCAAAAAAATAATCCTTTCCCCTGAGAAACTTTACAACTGTACATAAATATGTAGATTTAAAACCTTTCGCTCGACGATATCCATCAAAAAATCTATCGCTCGCAACATTACATTTTTTTGGGTTTGTCCGATAGTTCCGTGTGGGTAAGCACCCACATGGGTATTTTCCGAGTGGGTACTACTACCCATACTACCCACATGAACCGCCGGCCCTGAACGAGTCCACCAGTCATCACGCTTCCGCATTTCCTTCGTATTATCCGGAAGATCCTCGACAAGTCCGGTAGTACTCGAAGCAAATCCTTCAAACTCTATATCGAAATCCTTCCGCCATCGATGATGAAGTTTTTTTCCATACAGTCATTATCACCCTAGTGGAAGTTTTTGAAGACAAGAAATGTGCCTATGATGGTTTGACACCCTTCCCTACTTCGAAAGAGGGGGAGGGGCTCCCAAACAAATGCAACAAATATTTTAACCAATTTTTCCGTAAGACAGCACAGAAGCCTAAAACTACCCCAGACACTATTCTTAAATCGAAGATGAAAATTTTGGTTTCTGGAAAACAGCCAAAAATGGCTTAATGTAGCTCAATATCGTTATCTCCGGACCTAGAATAGTGACCAAAGACCAGGAGTTGACTCTACATTCCAGTCTTCTGAAATCCAAGATGATTTCCGGTTTCTGAAAGCAGCCGAAAATGACCAAATTTCATTTAATATGAGTACTTCCGTAATCGGATGGAGCACAGTAGCCAAAAATTGACCTTGAACGCCATTTTGAATTCTAAGATGGTGACTGTCGGTAAAACCAATCATTTCAAATGTCTTTCAAGTTTGAACATATCCTACATCCGATTCATCATACATTTGCAGACTATAAACATATCGCGAAGTCAGTCTTTAGATGTTTTTTGAATGAGGAAAAAATGGGCAGAACAAAATTTGTCGTTTCAGCTATCTAAACATATAAAAATGCAGCTCTGTCTGTCTGTCTGTCTGTTCCATATAGGCTTGGAAACTACTGAACCGATCGACGTGAAATTTTGTTAATAGGGGTTTTAGGGGCCGAGAAAGGTGACTAAGATAGTTCGAGACCCCTCCCTCTTCTGGAAGGGAGGGGTCCCATACAAATGAAACACAAATTCATGTACATCTCGAAAACTAACCAAGCAAATGGAACCAAATTTGGCAGGTTGATGTTTGCATGGGTAACAAATATATCCATAATGTGTTGACACCCCTTCCTCTACTAAAAGGAAGGAGTTCCATACAATCGAAACAGAAATTTCTGCACATCTCAAGAGCTAACCAAGTAAATGGAGCCAAATTTGGCAGGTGGATGTTTTTAGGGGTATCAAATATATCCATAATAGTTTCACACCCCTCCCTCTTTTAAAAGAGAGGGGTCCCATACAAAAGAAACACAAATTTCGCATATCTCGAGAACCAATCCATCAAATAGAACCAAATTCGGCATGCAAATGTTTTAGAGGTAACAAATATGTCTATAATGGTTCGTCACCCCTCTCTCTTATGTGAGGTTTTATTTTAAAATCCAAGATGGCGACTTCCGGTTTCTAAAAAACAGCGGGATATAACCAAATACCACCCAATATGGGTATTTCCGAAATCGTGATGATGTACTGAAACCACAAATCGACCTCCGATAACATTTTGAGTTGAAAAATGGCGACTTCCGGTTACTGGAAAACTGCCTAAAATGACCCAAAAACACCCAATTAGGTTTCTCTAACCAGAATAATGCTCAGAGGCCAGAAATTGTCTCCAAATACCATTTTTAAATCCAATATGGCGACTTCCGGTTCCTAAACAACAGTAGCAAATGACGAAATAACACTCAATATGGGTATTCCCGGGATTGTTATGATGCACTGAAGCCACCAATCGACCTCAGATAACATTATGAATTGTAAGATGACGACTTCCGGTGAATGTGAAACTGCCGAAAATGACCAAATACCACCCAATATAGGTGTTTCTTCAACAAGAATGATGCTCAGAGGCCACAAATCGTCTCCAAATACCATTTTGAAATCCAAGATGGCGACTTCTGCTTTCTGAATAACACCCAAAAATGGTCGATTTCCATCCAATATGAGATACTTTGATACCAGAATGATACACAAGAGCTAGAATCGACCACAGACACCATTTTGAATTACAAGATGGTGACTTCCGGTTTCTGGAAAACAGCCGAAAATGACTAAATAACACCTATTATGAGTGTTTCTTGAACCAGAATGACGCTCAGGGGCTAGAAATTGTCTCCAAATGCCATTTTAAAATCCAGGATGGTGACTTCCGGTTTCTGAAAAAAGCCTAAAATGACCAAATACCACCCAACATGAGTGTTTATTTAACCAGAATGATGTATGGAGCTAAAAATTGATCTCAGATACCATTTTGAATTGTAAGATGGCAACTTCTGGGAAACAGCCGAATACTACTACATATGAATATTTCCGTAATCGAAATAATGTATAGAAGCCAAGCATTGACCCTGGACACCATCTTGAATTCGAAGATGACCACTTTCAGTTTCGGGAAAACAACTAAATAACTGAATACCACCCAATATGAGTATTTCCGGAATAGAGGTGATGTACTAAAGGCAAAAGTCGAAGGTGTTGTCATTCCGATAAAACCAATAATTTCCAACGATATAAACAAATCGCATGAAATCAATAAATTTGTAATGTTGAAAATTATTAAATTGAACACAAAAATAGGCGGGACGAAGTTTGCGGGGTCAGCTAGTTTATAATAAAAATGTACGAACAATGAATATCTCATTTCGTATTGGTAACCAGCATATGTGGGCAGATGGAGTGTAGCACTCTCAACCACGCAACAGTATAACACGTTGTACCACGTTATCTACTGGGACTGCGGCTTAAACGGCAGCAGTCTTTTCGTATTGACTTGCAAAGACTTTGATGAATATTTGCGAAGTCCTACGTCGAGCCTGCGTTTATGCACATAGATACTAACCCTCATACTTTTTACAATAGTGAAATACCAAAAAATAGAATCGAAATACAACTAATTTTAATTGAAATACTAATAATCTAACCAATTACAAACTAGCATTCCCGTTGCTAACTTTTGGCTGCTCTCAAATTTAGCATCTTCAGTGTTTTTTGGTATGATATAACTAATTGAAATTATTCTGATTCTGTTACTGCTAGAATAAAGCCAGTAGCCCAGTACTCGAATAAATACCCCTTTTTATCCGTATGTAACTTTTTTGTCCGTGAGTAAAAATTTATGAAAAGCTGGGTATATGGAGCCATCCACATTCCACGTATCCCCCTTTCCCCCGTCCACGTGGAATATAGAAGGCCTCTAACTAGTTTGGTGTGTATTTTTAACATACGCATAATTTCGTAATTATTGGTTCATGGAAAACCCGACTGCGATCATGAGAAGTATCGGAAGACAACTGAGAATCATCCTTACAACTGTGTCTCGAGTAGTAAAATCGTTTGAGGAGACCCAGACGACTGAGCGATGGGATGGAAGTGGAAAAATCGAAGACAGCTGACCCTGTAAAGGCCCGGAAGGTATTGGATTATTTCAAGTGTAATTCGAACTTTTTTGATTCGCGACACGTCTCTGAAGGCAAAGCTTTCCGCCAAGTTCATTCAACTAACCAACTAACTTCGTGTATTCAAGGTCCGGAAGGTACCGAATTCCTGCTGTAGAAGCTGTATCGAGAGTGGTTAACGAAACCGATGTGTGTGGTCATGGACGGCGAAACCTACATCAAGGCAGACGCAAAGCAGATACCGGGGCTGGAGTTCTACGTTGTCAAATCGAAAGTGGACAAATTCGCCAAAAAATACTTGCTCTGACAAGCCCAAGGCGGTAAACTGAGTGAGCCGTACATCACAACGGGTAGCATCAACAGCGAACTTTACCCCATAGAATGGCTCCAGAAGCATCTGTTGCTCTTCCTGCGGTCTCACGGAGGCGAGATATTATTTTGGCCGGACATGGCATCATGTCATTACGCTCGATCAACGTTGGATTGGTACATAACACAAAAACGTTGTTTTTGTACCAACAACCGCCAGACCCCCCAAATTCACCAGAGATTCGTCCGAAGGAAAGATTTTGGGCCATAATGTTGGCCAAACTTCGTAAATCGTCTAAGGTTTTTGAAAACGAGTTGGAGTTGAAGAAAGAATGGATGAAAGTGACCAATAAGGTCGGCTCCACCATTGCACAAAATGTAATAAGGGCTCTTAAGGGAAAGAGGCGGGCTTTCAGCGATGAAGAAGAAATTGAATAAGATAATTTTGCCGAAACATAGTCCATATGTACCTGTTAGTTCATTCGTTTAAAGTTTCAAGAAAATCCTGCTCCGAATTTTTGGTGACCAGTTCTCTCTAATGTTGTTGGTCTGAATTTAAGTCAATAAACTCTAAAGTGTCTAAAAAGACAAACAGGATATTTCATGTTTGCATAAATTTTCGGCACTAGACCTCAAATTATCACAGACAGCAACAAAAAACTCTGAAGAAATCTGCTCTTGAGGTATACAGCAATATATCAAAAATATCACTGTCAATGCTTTTGCCGACCAAAAAACCCACAAAGAATATTCAGGTTTTCTGAAAATCCTTCAAATTTTCGCATAAATTGAATTAATCTGGCGGGATATAGGTTATTTAACTCTATGTAAGGGCGTACTGTTAATGTTTTCGAAGAATGTTATCATCTTCAAATGGAAACATTTGGATCGTTCTAGAGCAAAAAGAAATCCAAAACCCCGTTATCGATTCAATCGCTGTTACAACAAACGGTACCCTTCAAAAACAATAAACTTTCCACTTAGGAATAAAATCGATGCGATCTCCGTTGCGGTAAGCTCAAATAACTACCAGCTGGCGAAAGCCCATAATTCGGAGCAACGTTCGTGGTGATCAGCTTTCGATGGAATTAAAAATTATTGCTTGCATTTCGCGGGCACATGCTTCGACTGCAAAGAGGGAGGTCCAACTGTGATTGAATGTGGGAAATTCCCCACCAATGCGGTGTTTATAAGCCAAACGATCGATGTGCAAACTAGCAAATTCCGAGAGAAGCTCACGACAGGAAGCGGAACGATACAACGGCAGTGTGCTATACTACATTTCTGGCCGATACTACTAGTGCTGACCCACATCTGGTCAGCGAATGTGGACACAGCATCCAGTCAGGATGTCGACATCGAGTATAAACGGCGGAACCGACTGGTAGGTAGTAAAAAAGGCAAAAAGAAAGTGAAACAAAGTGCCAAAAAAAGTAAAACTAGTAATGCAAAACATGGTTTTGAGAAAAAAGTTTTCAAAAGGAAAAGAAATAAGCATCTTACAGGTTTTGACCCGCTGTTTGCGATGATGTTGGCTTAATGAAACTGCTGATAAATTTGAGTATAAAGTAAACCAGATGTATAGTAATTTAAATTACTTAGCGGTATAATAAAAAAATCTTAGTCAATCTTATTGTGAAATTTTCATTTGTTTCGAAACCTATGACTTCTTAAACGAAAATTTGGTTAGGACGATAGGTACATCTCAGCTTTTATCTTTGTTATCAACAGTTGCTATGAAATGATACTTTCGGAAACATAACCCTCTGTCAATAAGCACAGAAGCATAGTGAAGTCGCTCTGAAGAAGCGGAATTGTATTATGTTTACTTCAACTAGGCAATCGTTTGTGTTGCGAAGTAGCATATATTAACATATATTGTTGCAAATTCGCATCCATACCTACGCTTCAGTGATGTGAAATATGAATGGTTTTGCCTTTCTCCTAGAAAGGTATAGCAATCACTGGAAAAACCAAAGGTATAAAAGTGCTCCAAAGGGTCGAATCTCGTATATCAATCGACTTAGTTTGACGAGCTGAGCATTTTATGTATGTGTGTGTGTGTGTGTGTATGTGTGTGTATGTGTGTGTGTATGTGTGTGTGTGTGTGTGTGTAACGCTCTCCCAATCTCACTCGATTTTCTCAGAGATGGCTGGACCGATCGTCATGAAATTAATTGCAAATGAGAGGTCTAGTTGCCCCATAAGACCCTATTGAATTTCATTGTAATCGGATTTTTAGTTTAGAGGTTATGTTTAAAAATGTGCAAATCACGAAACATCATTATCTCCGAAACTACTCAACCGATTTTAACGAAATTGGTTTTAAATGAACGAGCTACTTAAAAAACCCTTAACTTTTGAATTTTATGAAGATTGAACGTGTGGTTTAGAAGTTATTCAAAGAAACGTGTTCTGGAGAGTGATTAATCTCACTCACTTTTCTCAGAGATGGCTGAACCGATTTCCACGAAATTAGTTTCAAATGAAAGGTCTAGCTGCCTCATAACACTCTTTTGAATTTCAATGTAATCGGTCTGTTACTTTGTCTGTAATGTATCAAAATATGAAAATCACGAAACTTCATTATCTAAGAAAGTACGCAACCGATTCGAACAATATTGGTATCAAATGAACGGGCTAGTTAAAGGGTAATTGATGAATTTTATAGTGATTAAACACGTGGTTCAAAAATTGTGAAAAGAAACATGTTCCGGCGACTTTTCAAATTCACTCGTTTTCCCAAAAATGGCTGGACTAAATTCAACCATCTTAGTGTCAAATGAAAAGTTTGGCTTTCCTATAGGTTCCCCCGGGTTGTCTCTCAAACTCACAAGTTAGAAATTTCATAGCAATTTGATATGTGGTTCAAAAGTTATGAAAATAAACGAAATTCAAAGACTATCTAAAACTGTAAGTGCTTTGATCAAAACATATGGCCTCAACAAAATTTAAATTTGGTATTGTGCTTTTCAAATTCAAAGTTATTTCGTTTATTTCGCTATTTCTTCAGCACGAATATTTAACTTCTAATTAATAACTTTTTTAACTTTTTGCCTTTCTCCTAGAAAGGTATAGCAAGTGCTCCAAAGGGCGAAATGGCATATATCACTCGACTCAGTTCGACGAGCTGAGCTGAGCATGTTCTGTATGTATGTATGTGTGTGTGTGTGTGTGTGTGTGTGTGTGTGTGTGTGTGTGTGTGTGTGTGTGTGCGTGTGTGTGTAAGTGTGTGTGTGTAAGTGTGTATGTGCAGATTTTTATTTTCACTCACTTTTCTCAGAGATGGCTGGACCGATTTTCATGAAACTATATGCAAATGAAAGTTCTAGTTGCCCCATAAGACCCTATGAAATATCATTGTAATTGGATTTTTATGTTAGAGGTTATGTTTAAAAAAATAAAAATCACGAAACATCAATATCTCAGAAAGCACACAACCGATTTCAATAAAATTGGTATCAAATGAACCATCTATCTTAAAAACCCTTAACTTTTTAATTTTATATAGATTGAACGTGAAGACTGTTTAGTTTCACTCATGTTTCTCAGAGATGGCTGGACCAATTTCCACAAAATCAGTGTCAAATGAAAGGTCTAGTTTCTCCACAAGACTCTATTGATTTTTTTGCAATCAGACTTTGCCTGTTATGTTTAAAAATGTGAAATCTAGCTGTGAAAAGAAACATATTCCGAAGAATACATAAACTCACTCACTATTCTCATAGATGGCTGAACCGATTTTCACGAAATTAGTGTCAAATGAAAGGTCCAGCTGATTCATAACACCCCATTGAATTTTACTGTAATCGAACTGTGACTTCGTCTGTAATGTACCGAATTGTAAAATTCACGAAACTTCATTATCTCAGAAAGTACACAACCGATTTGATCAATAGTTTTATCAGATGAACGGGCTAGTTAAGGGTTAACTGATGAATTATGATTTTACACGTGGTTTCAAAGTTTGGCTGCCCTATACGTTCCCATTTCATTTGATTATAATCGAACTTAAGCCACCGTTATGTATTAAATTGTTAATAAAACAACGAAATTTTATTAACTCAAAGATTACACGACTTATTTGAACATAACTAGTGTCATACGAACGAGTCATCTCTCAAACTTACAAATAACAAACTTCATAACAATTTGATATGTGGTTCAAAAGTTATGGAAAGAAAAGAAATTCAAAAGCTATTTAAAACTATACCTGCTTTGATCAATATATGTGGCCACAATATAATTTAAATGTGGTATCGTACCATTTGAATGTTCCCGGTATTGCTCGTGATTGAATTGTTCGCAATTAAGAGCCATTTCTTTTATTTCGCTATTTCTTGAGCATTTACATTACGTTGAATTTCATATTTTGTACTTCTATTACAACATCATTATTTTAGAACCCAAAAAGTGAATACACATTTATTGGATTGAAGCGTTTATGTAAATCTATTTTTACAAATAATAAGTTTGAATGAGAAAGGCTTGGTCTGACCGCTAGGTGGATTAATTTAGGTTTTTTATTTTAATTCAAGATTGTCATTTGGTCAAGATAAACACCAAGTTGAAACAAGACCAGAGAGCATAACTAAGCAATTTCTCCTTTGCATGAGTTAGCAGACATAGTAATAAAGGTAAGTTAGTAGACAAAAGAATCGCTTATTTTATTTCTTGAGTATTTTATGTCACTGTCATTTTACTCTCTGTAATTGTACATGAATGGTATTTTTACAATCAAATTCAGTTTTTTTTTTGAAGCGTTTAGCAGAAGTTTTGTCAGCAGGAGATCCGTTGTGTTTTTCTGTCATTCATACTGCTCCGATCACGTTTATCACAAATGTTTAGTAGTTTAAATCACTGCGCAACGTCAACTTTCTGCTTGGGTGATACCTGAACGTCATGCACTGCCGCTACCAGCTGTTCTCCAGTTTGAACAGCTTTGAACGACACTCTGGTGTCTTCTGCTTTGGCTGATTCCTCAGGCTTCGGACTCTTAATGGCCGGTTCCGGTAATTCAACCGGAGTTTCGACCTCAGCAGCCACAGTAACTGTAGGTGTACTTTCTTCCTTGCTTTCGACCTCCGGAATGGAGCGTTTTATTTTCGGACTTTGTGAACGTGCCTTGGCTTCATCGGCTGGTACGATATTGAACACCGGGTATTCGAAGCTGTAAAAGAATCCCTTTGGGTCGTACTGTGGTTCCTCCTCGTCTTGATTTGATCCCACACTGCTCTCTGGGTTTTGACGTTTCTTGAGATTGCGCTGCGCTTCCACCACTACCGCATCATTAGAGGATGCTGGTGAAGACTCTGCTGAAATGTGTTTATCATACGGTAGACTAGGATAGCGAACCAGACTCTGGTGCTGATTGGAGAGAGCACCAACCACTTCGTCCTCATCATCCTCAACGCCGTTGTTAATAGGACGAACAACACTAGATACCGGACGAGCGGAACGCGCCAAATTGGCGGCCTCCTCCCAAGCTTTCAAATGGGCGATTCGAGCTTCTCTAACCTCCGGAGTTTCCGTCACTGGCTCTAGCACCACTTCGGGTCGGTTGTCGATCTGGTGGAAACCCAAACTATCGGACCAGTACTGCACTACAACTTCCTGACCGAAGGGGTCAATGTACTGGTATGAACCTCGAACCTCTCCATTCGCACTACGTGCCTCCAAACGTGCCTGGTTGTAATCAGTATAACCGAACATAGCTCGGCCTAGTCCGTCCTAAAAGCAATGCAAATTATAGAAAAGTTTGTGACACACCCTGTATTCACTAACCTGTCCATGAAATTGAGACGCTTCATACCCTTCCTCCACATAATCTACGGGATTGTCTATCGCTCGTCCCTGGTAGTAAAATTTAGCCGCTGACGGATCCGGAATGTTTCTGAAGTAACCCAACGGGTGTTCACCGAGCTTCTTGGCATAGCGCAAATCCAAGCTCTGCTGTGTGATGTATTTCTGCGCTTCCTCCGGGCTGAGGTTAACCAACTGAATCCGGCCGGCCAGCAGAAGCACAGGTGCGGCAGTCTATAAAATAAACATAGAGATGAATTTTAATCCTCGTGATTGACAACTAGTGATCTGTGAACTGGTTCTCGTGAAATTACTAATGCAAAAATCCGTTATGACGTATGATTAAGCTACTGAGAAGCTGGCAGAGAATAGCAACCGTTTATTATGTTAAAATGATCTCGAGCGCAGTCAATCAGTCAATCCAGTTTGGCTACGATATATTATCGCGTGCTCCTGGTTTCGTTTTGGTGATTTTACAGATTACCAGTTTTTGTTTTATAGAGATCAAAAAAATGAAATAAACGTCAAGGGTAGCGAAATAATTTATGCTTAAATGACTTTTGTTTCTGGAACGTATCCTTAAACAATTTATATAATAATTGCTACAGTAATAAATTTAATAACGTCAGCATCGATATCAACCCGATGCCATTCGGTTTCATGGTGCCCTTCTCGAGGCCGAGTATGTGCTGTTGGTGCCAAAAAGAGGCTGGCAGTTGCTAGCATTACTAACGCGCTCTGTCATTATTGCGGTTGGTATTCTTCATTCCACTGCACGACAAAAACGGGATCTATTTCGCACTTCTCTGCAAGAATATTGAATGCTGCTGTTGCCTTCTCTTTGGCAACGAGCCTAGACTGACCCTGCCAGTAGGGTACATGTGCACTTTTTTGCCCCCGGAATAATCGTAGTAAAGTTGTTATAGGCAAACATGGTAAATCAACCAAGAAAATTGTATTTGCTGTAGTTCAAACCACTGTTATCAATAGTTTTAAAATTGAAAATGATGATGACAACACTTTCAATTCACTAGCACTTGAGTACAGCATTCACCTCTGATAATGCTTGGTGCGACATTAATATATATTATACTACGCTGTGAGCAACTAACTATAACGATGATTTACTTGCAATTCCTGTCTTTACCTAAAAGCAGGTAGGTTGCAGTAGCATAATCTTTATGAAAGTTTTTAATTGCAAACGCACCTTCTAATAATTTATATCGCATAAGGCAGAGCAACAATGTAGTGAAAAAATTTACGCTTCAAAATATTTTTTTTCTTTGTTACAATTTAATGTTAACTTTCAAACACATAACGTGGCAGCGCTCGAACCCGATCCAGGCCCGTAGCTACCCTGAGCCTTGGCTCCCCATGCATTTTCGTCACCCCCTCCCCCCCATGAAATTTTCTCATGTATGTGATTGATACTAGATAACAAAGGAAAAGTCCAGAAGAAAAACGTACATTTTTTTTTAATTTTATCGATATCTAATAATTTTTGTTTGTTCAAAAAACAATTGCACCTTGCACTTAAGTAGTTTATAAAATTTCAAAAGAACCGTGTTTAGGTTCGTACAATCAAAATGCTTAAGCTCATATGTCAAAAAGGATAAATTATTCAATGTTTTGATGTGCCCGACTGATTCATGTCAAAGCTGAAACTAACGATCCGCGCGCTTCCGTTCCGGATGTCCGGTCCAGCGTGAAAAATGTCAGTTTTTTTTTTAAATGTCATTCGAATGAAAGAATTTGAATGAATTTTGGCCTAACGAGCCGCCCCGGTAAACCAAACAACGTAAGAGATTATACGGATCGAACAATCGGCGTGGGCCTAGGCAACGAAATAAGGACTACGATTATAAACTTGGGACATGGAACTGCAAATCGCTCTGCTTTTCAGGATGTGATAGGATTATCTACGATGAGCTACATCCACGCAACTTCAAAGTCGTAGCGCTGCAGGAACTTTGTTGGACAGGACAGAGGGTATGGAAAAGCACTGCCCACATGAAGGAAGACCTGACGACGAGAAAGAAGCGTTCTACGCGTAGCTGGAGCAGGTCTACGATAGCTGCCCGCGACGGGACGTGAAAGTCGTTATTGGGGACATGAATGCTAAGGTAGGACGACAGGCAATGTACAGACCGGTAATCGAGCCCGATAGCCTGCACCAGCCATGGTATAAACACTGAACCGTGCTGCACTGGTGCGGTTTTTGGATAGCAACACGATACAACGTGTCTAGTTACCACCACTCAGTGTTAGTGTTAGAAAGACGGCACGAAGGGCGAAACTTGAAACACCGAAGTGGCAGTGTTATACGATCGCCACTGGTGCCTTGGTGTTTTGGACATGGCTGGCCTGCACGCCGTGTCCAATGATAACGGCCATCGGTGCGTAAACTTTGCAGCCTCCCGTGGTATGGTAGTTCAAAGTACTTTCTTCCCCCGCAAAGATATCCACAAATCCACCTGAATATCACGCGACCAATAAACATAGAATCAAATCGACCACGTTCTCATCGACGACAGGTCCTTCTCCGACATTATCAACGTTCGCACTTACCGCAATGCGAATAAAGATTCGGGCCACTACCGAGTAGCTGTGTGCATTGAGCAACTGCGAACGCCGGGGTTGCACAGGAATACGCGCAGCAGCTGGAGGCAGCGTTACCCACGGAAAAGTAGCTTGGCGCAGCTACTCTTGAAGATGGCTGGAGGAGCATCCGATTCGCCATAGGAAGCACTGCTGTAGCGCTACTAGGTACAAGGGCTCCGAATCATAGAAATGACTGGTTTGACGGCGAATGCAAACAGTTAATCGAGGAGAAGAACGCAGCACGGGCGAGAATGTTGCAACACCGTACGAAAGCGAACGTGGAACGATACCGACAGGTACGGAGCAGCCAAAACTCAGTCCTCCGAAGAAAAAGCGCCAGTAAGAGGACCAGGATCGCGTAGCGATGGAAGAGCTGTGTCAAGCTAACGACACTCGGAAGTTCTACGAGAAACTGAACAACTCCCGTAAAGGCTAAGTGCCGCAAGCTGATATGTGCAGGAGCTTGGACGGCAACCTCCTTACGGACGAGTGTGAGGTGATCGAAAGGTAGGGACGATTGACTGTTTGGGATTAAAGTCCCTTCAAAAGAAATTAATCTATCAATGATCGGAAGGTGGAAGCAGCACATCGACGAGCATCTGAACGGCGATGCAGTAGAGCAGGACGGTAAAAACAATGAAGCTGCTGGAGTTGACCTACTTCCCAGCGAGCTGTTGAAATACGGTGGAGAAACACTGGTTGGAGCCGTGCACTGGGTCATTGTCAAGATTTGGGAGAAAGAGCGAGTACCGAAGGACTGGATGGAGGGTGGCAAGCTGGAGTGCTGCAATTACCGGGCAATCACTCTGCTGAACGCCGCCTACAAGGTACTCTCCCAAATACTCTGCCATCGACTATCACCATTTGCGAAGCAGTTCGTGGGGCACTACCAGGCGGGATTCATGGGTACCCGCGCCACCACGCATCAAATATTCGCGGTTCGGCAGGTTATGCAGAAATGCTGCGAATACTACGTACCCACACACCACTTTTGCATCGATTTAAAATCGGCTTACGACACAATCGATCGAGACCAGCTATAGCAAAATATGCACGAATACGGATTTCCGGACAAACGAACGCGGTTGGTCAAAGCGACAATGGATCGAGTTATGTGTGTAGTTCGAGTATCAGGGACACTCTCGAGCCCCTTCGAAACCCGAAGAGGTTTAAGACAAGGTGATGGTCTCTCGCGCCTGCTGTTTACCATAGCTCTGGAAGGTGTCATTAGAAGAGCGGGGATAAACACGAGTGGCACGATATTCCCAAAGTCGGTTCAACTGTTTGGCTTCGCCGATGATATCGACATTGTGGTTCGGACCTTTGTGAAGATGACGGATACGTACAGCGGACTAAAGGTCGAAGCCCAATGGATTGGACTGGTCATCAATGCATCGAAGACGAAGTACAAGAAAGGAAGGCGTTTACGAGAAGACAATGCTAACCTCCCACTTCGAGTTCAAGCTGGTGGTCGATGAGCTCGTGTATCTGGGCTCACTGGTAACTGCCGACAACAATACCAGCAGAGAAATTCAACGGCGCATTATGGCAGAAAATCGTCCCAAGTAACACGCGTTGTTACAGAATAGTCGACGTTACCTTTTCCATGATATCACCAGAAAAGCGCAAAAAATTAAGGCTACTAGAACAAGTACCGATACTTTATGAATTATTACATAACTGCATGAAAGCAAGTCGATGGAATGAACTGCTATGACAACTGTTAACCAGCGCATGCGCAAATGTGGTGTGTCTGCGCAGTGCAACTAGATCGACAATCGTTTTTATCGGTGGCAGATTTATTTGATTATAAATTGATGACAAAAAACAATAATCAACTAAAATGTGAATTGTTTCTTTCGCTTGAATATTAAAATTGTATTCGCATAGTTTCAACGTTTTCTGGACATAAGATATAACAAAATTAGAAAACGTTGTTAGATAAACGATAACAAAAACCGGAGTGAAATTGGTTACACTGCAAGCGTTTTGTTTATCTTCTGATGGCGAATTTGACCCGCTTCGAAAAAATAAAATACAGAGATCGTTCAAATTAATAAAATATTAATTTTATCAAGTAATTTAACGTTAGCAGTTGAATGCTACAACCTTTGTCCTAAGGAAAAGCACTTTACATTTGGTGAGGTATGTCTTATAAATACATGAAACATCGAGATCTGGTATTCTCTCGATTTTGTTTGACGTAGGACTGCGTCTTTGTTTTCTATACTAGAGTACATTTAGTAAAATTGAAAATGAAACTGGCAAATGTTGCATCCGATTCCAAACGATTATAGCAAGTGAAAGACTCAATGCATCTTAGTCATTTATATGTCAGTGGATAGATAAAATGTGTGGTATTATTTTCCTGTATGGACTTCCTCACTGCGACCAGAATCGTTGATCTATTGTGAGATATGCCCGGGTGTCTGCTGTATCCCGCACGTCTATCATTAGCAATACCGCTAGTGAGAAGTGGCATGCTTATTAATATTTTTTTATCAATGCCTGTGTGTAATGTGCTACCTTTCCTTTTACACGCCTACTATTCTCCTATACCTCGTTCCCTCCTGCCAAATATCATCAATTATAATTCCCTGGAGAAGTTTCGTCGTGCGTCCTTCGGGCCAGTTTTATTGATAAGAGGGACCTATTTTTGTTAGGAGGATGTCACGCAAAGGTATTGTAGATTTCAGCGTAAAGGAAGAGTAACTATTGGGGAGCCTGAGAATAAACCTATGCTTAAAGTCCCTTTCTGACATCGAATGGCCTGATTCTACTAAGACTCGAACCCACGATTATCCGCTTGTTAAAGCGGACTCTGTAACCTTGCGGCTACGCAGCTCCCCTAAATTTGTGGTAATTGTTCGATATAATGTTTAACATAGTTGCTTTACTTCTTAATGGTGAAAATAGGTGAAAAGTTCCAAGGTCGAGCCTTCCCATACACTTTCCTCACTATTGCCTCGCTTTCCAAGCACGGATAACAATAACACGGACGGAATAAATTCCATTGCCTACATACTTCGACTCAGCCGGGTGCTTCGTTCTGTTTCTCATTCTCGAGTAAATTACTGCTTTCTAATATTCTTTGCAATTTTTCTTATTTCCCGAGAAATCAAATTTTCCAACTGAAAACCGTCGAAAAATGGACGCTCTGGCACAAGCGTACAATACGCTCTTACAAAGAACTACAAAATGATATTCCACAAAAAGAGAGTTAGTTATGTCAAGTTGTTATGCACGCCGTTTGACTCGACACTTTAAAAACGTCAATTTCACGCTACCTACATGACACTAGTTTTAAACAATTATTCTGTAGTAACAATATTCCTAGAAAAAGGTATTTAAAAATTGTTTTTTTTTTAAACAGAAAAATTACCCCGTAAAACCTCTACAAATAGCTCTTAAAGGTGGCATTCCTCGTTGACACTCGTGTTTACGAATGCAGTTTCTTTTCGAAAGTGCACTTCCATAAAAAATGTCTAATATTTAATTTTTTTTTTAATGTTATTTTTCATTTGGCCAAAGTTTTGCATAGATATGATCTTATGGGCTAAAGATGTCTTTTTGTGCTACATATTCGTAATTTTTTTTATTTTGTATCACGACTAATAAACCGCGGCAATTCAAATACCCGCGTAAAATAAACCACCAAGGTAGGATTTAGAAATAACCCGAGATGCTCTACGACCAGTATTTAAAATTGTTTTTTTTTCAACGTTCATACCGGATCCTTCGGAGGGCGTATGATTTTTTTTGACTAAGTCTTCTACCCAATGAACACTAAGATGCTTTTGCTTCCCGACCCGCGTAATTCCAAAATTTGCGTAAAATCATAATTCAAAAATCCGAACGTGTGCTTCGTATACCTTAATGCTTATTTACAATGACGGTTTTTTTTCTTTTTGAAAAATTCAACTAGTAAAAATTAAGTTCAAAAAACTAAATTTACTAATATAAGGCAATATAGGAATTATGTGTATTCAACAATTTTTCTTATGTTAACAGAATCGAGCAAGATCGCGCGAAATGACCTATGGTCGAATATCGACCATTTTTGATTTGAATGAAACTTTGCACACGTATTTGGCTTAGCAAACTGAGCATTTTTCACAGATGGAGAGATTTTTTACACCCATGAGTTACATTCTAAAAGGGCGTATGCCTTTTGGCATAGGTTTTATTCGAAGCATTGTAGCCCAGAAACCGTTGGTTGTATAAAAAAACTGTCTAAGAATGAGTTGTAGGGAATTAAAAATGCACCATAAAAAATATACAATGTACAAAAAAAAAATTTTTTTTGACCAACAAAATAAAAAAAAACATTAAATTTCAATTTAAAAAACGAGAGTTGAATTTTTTTTTATTTATTTTTAAAGAAACTTGACCTTAATACGCAACTTTTAAAAAAAAGTCCAGGATGGAGAAATGAAAAATATTTTTTTTTATGGTAGATTAATTTTTTTATGAAAATTCTAATTCAAACATTTTTCAAAATATTTGTATTCTGATGATTTTAAAAGATGCAAAAAGTCATTTTGAATCAAAAAGCTCTTGGTAGTAAACATTCTAAAGGCATTGGTTTTCGAGTTATTTCTAATTTAAGCTCGAAAAATAACAATTATTTAGGAAAATACACGTTTTTCTTAATTTGTCCATAGTTCTCCAGCAAAAACCATACGTTCATTGGAATAATTGATCAAAAATATACAATTCATTTTTTGACAACAAAACGATTGGATAAATAACTCAAGCGCTAAACCTTAGCCTACCTACACGTTCGCCCTTGCCGAATGTTTTATAAAAAAAAATATGTTTGTCGTGCAACACTACCTACTTGTTTACTAATAATAACTGTTTGTAAAGTACGCAACCAAGAACTACTGGGTTACCTATAATATCTATTTTCGTATATAAATACGATTGCACTACTCCAGATGTGTTAGTAACAGTTTGCATTTTGTGAAGATGAATAAAGTGAAAATGGAATACACCAAGCCCAAATGCTGTAAACCCTTTCCTGATCATCGGTGCTCATCAAGCTTACGCAAATTTAACGAAAATGTTATTGCAAAATTAACAATATTGAACAGTCAAGCTCATTATAATACGTCTTTATCAATTTGTGATTCGTGTGGTTATTGGAATGATAGTCAAGCCACCATTCATCCCTTCGTTGTTTATTATTCAGAATCTGGAACACTTAAGAATACCAGCTTCATCATAATATCGGAAGTACTCCATCATGATATTGTTGCGGTTCAGGTGTTCATTGCCAAATTAATGAGTTTTTTGAAAACAACAATAGAGTTGAAAAAAGCGATATCAATGTCTATGGAGCTGCCTCACAATATAAAAATAGAAAAAACTTCGCAAGTCTTTGCAAGTTCAAACCAAAATATAACGTCGATGCAGGTGGCATTTTTTTGCGACTTCTCATGGCAAAGGCCCATGCGATGCAATTGGTGGCATATTAAAACGAATGGCAGGAAATGCAAGTTTAGCTAAAGAACATGAACATCCCATTACAAGCGCAAAAGAATTGTATGATTGGTCTTATCAGAAAAGTAATAAAAATTCATCAAAAATGTCATTTAGTTGAGTATCATATGAAGAATATGAACAAGGAGTAAAAGAATGGAGCAATATTTTCAAAAAATCTATAATAATAGCTGCCATACAAAAGTATTACTCTTTTGTTCCAATTTCAGAAAATAAGATACAAACGAAGCTGTTTTCAAAAGATGGAATCATTTACTTATGATGTATATAAAATATAAGGTGAAACTAGTTCTGTAAAGTATCTATGTCATGAAAAAATATGTTCCTAAGATAATCAAACTCGAAAATAAATATTTTATTCTTATATATATTTATATCACTTAGAACATTTAACTCTTTTCTTGAGAACCGTTCGCCCAATCATTTTGTTGTCAAAGAATGAATTGTATATTTTTGATCAAGCGTTCCAATGAACGTATGGTTTTCGCCGGAGAACCATGGACAAATTAAGAAAAACGTGTATTTTCCTTAAATTAGAAATAACTCGAAAACAAATGCCTTTAGAATGTTAACTACCAAGAGCTTTTTGATTCAAAATGACTTTCTGCATCTTTTAAAATCATTAGAAACAAATATTTTGAAAAATGTTTGAATTAGAATTTTTATAAAAGAATTAATCTACCATGAAAAAATTATTTTTCATTTCTCCATCCTGGACTTTTTTTAAAAGTTGCGTATTAACGTCAAGTTTAAAAAAAAAATAAAAAAAAATTCAACTCTTTTTTTTTTTTAAATTGGAGTTTAATGTTTATTTTTAATTTTTTTGGTCAAAAAAAATTTTTTTTTGTTCAGTGTATGTTTTTTTATGGTGCATTTTTAATTCCCTACAACTCATTCTCAGACAGTTTTTTTTATACAATCAACGGTTTCTGGGCTACAATGCTTCGAATAAAACCTATGCCAAAAGGCATACGCCCTTTTAGAATGTAACTCATCGGTGTAAAAAATCTCTCCACCTGTGAAAAATGCTCAGTTTGCTAAGCCAAATATGTGTGCAAAGTTTCATTCAAATCAAAAATGGTCGATTAAATTTTCGCGTATTTCCAGGCGATTTGAAATGATTCTGCTCAATCCAAAATTTTTCCAAATGAACCATTCATTTAACCTTTAACACAACAAAATAGAGTTTTTGTTTTTTATTTAGTAAACTTTTCACAAATTTCGACAATTTGATATTATACGGGTCATTCATACAAACAATTGTTCCGACGACACAATTAATGTCGTTTTCGTTTTCACGGTGTAGCTACACTTTTTCCGTGCTATACTTTGCAGCTTCAAATAAAGCATTTTCAGTTTCATTGCATTGGTACGCGTAATAATGGGATAGCTGTCGATTTCGTTTTGTTTTGGTCATTATCGCATTCGTCATTTTGTCTCGTTTCCGTTTCATATGTCAATCTCGCAAATGTGCTGACAAAAAATATACCTGACACTTTACCACGCGGAACGATAACCAAACCAAACCAGCTTTGACACCTACGTGTGAATGTGTTGGTAACTTCCTACAGTACACTCTGCTTTTTTCGGGTGTCGTCAGGGACAGAAAAAATGTAGGGAGAGACAGAAAAAGGGTAGTCCGAAAAGTCAAATAAAACATTTTCGGTGTCAAAAGTGTCGTTTGAGTGTAACTACACCGCGAAAACGAAAACGACATAAGCTAGGATTAAGGCGAAAGGCGCTATGGAGAAAAAAGGCGCTGTTTTTGCTTTTTTGATCACCGTGCACTGTTAGCTAAACAATCCCAAGTAACATTAAAAGTTTGTTTATACTCTCGACATCGCTGTAATGGCTGTGTTCTTAAATCTACTTTAAAGTAGGATAAACCTTAATGGCTATAATAAAACTATGAAATAACTTTACTACAGCTACAAGTTCTCACACTACAAGAGGGAGCCTATATTTTTAAACCAAATATATGAATA
The DNA here is from genome assembly GCF_029784165.1 of Wyeomyia smithii. NCBI lineage: Eukaryota > Metazoa > Arthropoda > Insecta > Diptera > Culicidae > Wyeomyia > Wyeomyia smithii. The sequence goes on from NC_073695.1 coordinate 73,548,518, forward strand.
TACGTTTTGGTCGGCCACCCTTAACACAACTTTAAGAGTATCTGTACAGTTTTAATGAGAACTTCAATGACATAAAAGAAAACTTAAGACGTCATTCAAAGGATCGCTTGAGGTTATAATAAAAAACCTGCGTTTGTAGGTAATCATGAGCACAGACACAAAAAAATGTGAATATAAATTGAATGAATTCAATCTCTGGTACAACTTAAAACCATCATCAAACCATTTGAGTTCAATTAATGTGCATATAATACTCTCTTACTTCCATGAATGAATATCATTTTTCTAATAATATTGAGCTTAAATAGGCATGCCAAGACAATTCTTGGGTGAATTTTACCATAGAAAAACGAAATAAAACGAACGCCTTGATAATTTAGTGGAATAATATCATAATTTTTACAAAAAAAAGTTGATTAAGCACCAAGTGATTGGCAGTATCTCGGCGACTTACACATTTCTTGATGATAATGGGTTCTGCTGGGGTAAGTTATTTAGGTCTCTCTTGAACTTTTTAAGCTCAATAATTTATGCGCTGGTTTTATTACGGCCTCTCTAGAATACTTTCTTTATCACGATACCTTAACAAGGCTGAAACCAGAAATACTACCCTTTATCTGCGCTTTATGTGTTTAAAAAAAAAAAAAAGCTTTCTGGTAACACGCCACTAGGTCAAATACACTCTGCAGCTTTTTTACTTTAAAGCTTTGTGCTACTGTAAAAAAAAACCTAAACGAAAACGTTCGGTATGCAACTTAAAGTGCTGGTTATTCTTTCTAAGTGAGATAATCAAAGGTGATTAATGAAAAGGGTGAATCTATTAGGTATTTTTAATGTTTCATTAAAATACTTTTTAGATACCGTACAATATTGTGCAAACCGTCGAACGCGGTCTCAGCTCAAAAGCATCTTCAATGGCATTTGTGATGTTGTCATGTTGTTGACAATTGACAGAAGGAGAATTTAGAATTTAGAGAAGAGAATTTCTCTTGGCTTTCCGTTCGAGGTTACCATTATTTTTAATCTTTTTCCACTTATCAGCCATGATTACAGCTCGCAATTGTAATGAAATTGGCAATTTTATCAATGACCTCATGTAAGCCAACAATGGACCAAACTGATTTATTGTTGATTCTAAAGTCCTCTTAAAAACTTAATAGTCTCTCGATACTATCTTAAGAAAATGAGAAACCTTCAACACAAGTATAATGTAGTTGTAAGGATAAGTTTTATCGTGCAGTTGTATCCCCATTAATAAACAGCGAATAACACATTTAAGAAAAACATGAATCTTATGAAGCATCTGGAAACCTTCCTAAGACGTTCTGAATTTGATTTATTTTGATGCAATATGTTGCTGTGTGAAAACTAATAAGCTTCGGTACGACTCTAACAAAACATTCTTAAAATATGATTACGGCTTTGAAGTATAAAAATTGTTACTTGGGAATGATAGTTGACTGAACTTAGAGAAATAAAAAAAAAATTAAACTTTATCGAAAAATACTATTTCTGTTCCATTTTTTTACAGTAGGGGAGAAGGGGGCAGTTTCGGACACTTTTTCTATCTTGATTTTTGATATTTTTTTGTTGACTGAAATCTAATCTAAATCTGAATTCATTCTGGCTGTTACTTGGACATCGGAGTATCATATAAGCGTGTTAGTAGTATGCGTCGATGCGATTTCGATTGTTTTCTTTGAATTTTTCAAAATTGCTTTTTTGTCCGAATGTGCCCCGTGTGTGGAGTAGTTTCGGACAGTCCTGGGGCACATTTGGACAGTGTTGAAAAACTTTTCTAGGTTAATGAAAATTTTGTGTTTTTCAACTCTTTCTTCCATATAAGCAGAGACTGGGATCAGATGCTTCACCAAACTCGAAATTCATCCTTTTATTTCAAATTCAATTCGTAAAATAACAACCGAGCAAACTGGCTATGATAAGGAAAGGATACAAGAACTATGCCATTTTCTCGGCAATATTTGATTGGTTCAAAGTGCAATGGCATTCGTGATTGTCAAACAACAGCAAATTGGTTCACTTACGCTGCTTTCTGGAACCTTATTCAAGTGTTCCAGAACATTGAGAAACAATTTTCCAATCGCCTTGGTATACGGTAAGTCAATCCATAATTTATATGGGAACTTTTGATCAAATATTTCTCTTGAAATGTTTTTTCCACGTTCGTAAAAACTTGTTGATCTGAGTTTTTAGACAAGAAGCTCTCTGATTTTTACGTTTTGAAGTTTCTTTTAGTTTTCAGACGACAGACCAAGGTACTTTTTTTCAATTCCGCAGGTATAAGTAGCGTGTCTCAAAGACATTGTTTCATTAGAAACTCTTCCAAGCCCATCTTCGTTGATGCCTGCTCTATCGGTTTTCCATTTTGTAGTTCCGAACCATTTTTAGGACTTTTAGGAGAATCAGTCTAAATCGAAATTTGTTAATAAACAACAATCAAACACAAATTTGGTAAGTGTCCGAATGTGCCCCATGAACGATGTCCGAATGTGACCCACCACCATCCGAAGACAAATCTTAATTTAATTTTTAATCTAATAAATAAGACATTTGTTTCCCCGTTGTTATCACGTCTTTTCATTACATATTAGTTACGAACTAAGGGGGTGTACTTGAATTTCTTAATCTCTCACGAATAAATTAGAAAAATCCTTACAACTTCAAGCTCAAACGGTTGTAAACATGTATAAAAAATGGCACTGTGTTGTTTTCGTAAGTAATAAACAACCAAGAGCTGTCAAACTATATGGTAGCTATTGGTGGAAGGGCTGCCAACTTACTTATATTTTTTGTTTGGTTGAATATTGCACCATTTGTTTTTTTTAAGCTCTGTCCGAAACTGCCCCCTTTTCCCCTACCTATATGGTTTTTTGTAAGGATAAAATTATCATCTACAACTTTGCTAAAGACTCTATAACGATCACACAAACTGTTTTAGCTTTAAAAAATTTTTATGATGGTCAATCACTTTATTGTCCGTTTTTTTTTGTGAACCTGCACGAAAGTAATTCGATGTAAACGTTTGAAAGCAAGATTGCGGATACAAGTGTAATATCTTACTCCTCAGGCTTGTATGCAATTAGTCTTCATTCGCAAAGCAGATGCGTGACAAAACCCCTAACAAAGCTCGGATACATTCAAAAATCGCTCGTACACGGACTTATTAGTAACAATAGAATAATTAAGGACACAGCACTGCTAAATAGACTAACATGGCAAATATACACTGTTCATTAGAGGGTGACAGTGTGTGCAGTTGGAGAAACGAAAAATAAGCGAACTGAAAAGACAGACTTGGAAATATATACCGCATCCAGACGGGACTTGAACCCATATCCCCTTGTCTCCGGCATGGTGTTTTGAGCAAAAACTACTGGGATGGCGGTACTGTCCCACAATCTATATACGTATTACATTCCACTACCGACTTATTCTGTTGTTCACCCCCAAAAACTACACACACTGTTGTGCGTTATTTATGCGACTGAAAGAAATGTCTTATCACTCATAGAAGCGTCAGCTGATGCTGATAACTCTTATAGACCTGAATCATCTGTGTGAAAAATAAAACATTTAATACCGAGCAGAATTTGACACTAGTTTCTCACTCCAATGCACTTTTCGTGTCCCTATGCGAGTGAATTTTCAGATCGATCGGTGGAGCCCTAATTTTTCGTCAGCTCTCCAGAGTTATCCAGTTCACGGTCTCTAGATAGGTTTTGCTCGGGAAAATATAAAAAAGGTGGAAAAAAGGTACAGCCAAAATTGCGGTCATGATTATCGGCTGATATTTAGTCTCGCTTCTAATGTCTATGTTAATTTGACATTTTACATATTTTGAGACAATATAGAAATGTTCTCAAAAAAAAAAAAAAAACAATACAATCTCGTCTTTCCTCCTTTACATCAAGAATGCTTTGGAAAAGTTTTTCATTACAAGAGGAAATATAAGGGAATTCAGGAATGATTCACGAGATAATTGATTAATTTGAATTTGACAAACTGCTGTCCATTTTCGGTCCAGCAAAAGTCCTGTGACCGTATCAGAAATTCAAAATATCCTATCAAATCCCATTACTTAGCATTATTTCAAGTTACATTATATTTGAAATAGTACATATTTATCATCTTACAGCATTCAAGCAAATGTTTCGGCTTCAAACGTTATACCATTCAAGCAGAAATCAGCTTCTACCCCAAACATGATACGCAATTAAAAACCAATCAAGCTTTCGGCTCGTGGCGCTACCCATTTTTTTGTTTTGATTGCAGAACGTTAATCATTTGTCTTCAACCTCTGCTGCCTCTACTGTTCTGTGTTTCGTTGTGTTAGCCCAATGATCTAATTTTCGATTAGTGGCACCAGTTTTGGTGCATTCTCAAACAAACAAAAAAAACCTGCATACAACAAAGGATATAGCTGCATTCCAATCACGTCTGAAACCTGACGCTCCAGTATACCGCAGAATCGATGCGAACGGTGAACTTTTAGATACAGAGGTTTGTTGATACTCTGGGTGAACTGAAATATGTAGGTTTTTTTGACAGATTCGGTTAATTTCGTTGGTGGAATTTTAATATCGATGCCTCGAATAATCTCTTGTGAAGCGCGCCAGACTGGGATTTTTTTTTCGGAAATTTCTTGTTTACTGTGTTGAACGGAGTCATCTGCTTGACATTCGATGTGTGTCGCCAAAATGATCTTTTTAAAGCTAAAACTGTTTATGCTTTGGGAATTCGCTTATTGCTGGCTAAAAAAAGTGGAACAACTGCAAAGTATTATCCCGAAACGGTACCTGGCGTATGACTATTCAATGAGGATGCGTTACTTTTTGGAAGTGTTGACTGCTATGTTATTCTCCACAACCAAACTAAAAAGCTACAAACAATTTAATTGAAGCTCCAAACGCCACTGAAACTTCTCCAGCGCAGCTTGACGCTATTAATATCACTATTATTAAGTTATTGATCATTATTAGAATTTTATGCTAATTGTTTTTATTATCTCCGTTGGGTGCTCTTCCATATGCGAGTTAATTTGTTTTTTTTTAGCCGCAAACAAGTGGTTAGATCATCTCTCTTTTGGGGTTGGGCTAGGGGTCCGCGATAGAAACTCGAGCAAGTTCGACAGGTTTTCTGTCCGGATTCCTGTCCGCGGAAAAATCCGTCTGAATGTTGCTTTATTTTCAAGTTGAAGGCTGTTTTTCAGCAAAACACAAACGACAGCAAAGCGGAATGACACCTTGGCGGTATCAGAAATTAATGATTGAATCATTCCAAATTTAGGAGAATAGCTAACCGATTCGCCGTGAAGCTAAAACCTTTGGAACCTCCTGGCAGGAAAGATTCACGTTCGCATATCTATTCGAAATTATTCAATTCGCAAAGCTTGCGTACTCGCCTTCGGGTTAAGCTTGTCTATGATACCCGATGAGTGATCGACTATCGTGACGCAGGGTTTAGTCAAAGCGAGTCCGACTATCGATCACTCTTCCAAGGTCGAGCTTTACTATGAAACGTCGTGGCACTAAATATATTATAATATTTTATTGGGTGAAAGAAGCTTTCGGATTGAATTGATTATAAATGTGTTATCAGGCCAAACTTAAAGCAATGATTTTTTTAAATAAATTTTTAGCGTCCTTCCTTGTCTATTCAACGTGAGAAATAAACCACCAATAACTCACAAGAGTTTATTCATTTCTATGCGGATTTGCGCAGCACTTTTTTTCGCGGAATTTGCATTCAAACAGTCAGTTGTACAGTGGATTTGAATTCAATGAGACAATAAGACTTGGATTTCACCATACTGGTAATAAATTATTAAATATCTGAAATCGAGTTTGATGCAGTGTGATTTGTATGAATGTACGAATATTAATTTACCGCGGAACAGCGTTCGACATTGAATCACACTTTACAGTTAGTCTTGATGTGTCACTCGAGATAGAATTATCATCCTAAATTCATTTTTTCAAAAATTCTTTCCACGAATTAGTTGTGATTAAAAGTAATTACCAACAGCACAAAATGATATCTTTAGCCCATAGGAACATATGTGCAAAATTTCAGTCAGATTAAAAATGGTAAATTGGAATGGTTACCCTTTTTTGTACAATTGCACAACTCCAATAAATGCAAAAACTTCTCTACAATATCAATTATTATTTCTTTCGTTTAGGACTATGATATATCTTTGATTTTATAACTGCTACCATTAAAAATAGTTTTATATTCTCCTATTTTTTCATGCATATGTGAGTATCTGTTGCAATTTGAATACTCTGAAATATTTAAAATCAATTTTCATTTTGATATTTTTTACCGGTAGCGTAAAATTTCGTTAATAGCGTTCTCGAGGATTACAATTTTCCTGTCTTTTGATGCTATTCAAGCCAAACCTGTTATCAGTTCTCACAAAACATTTTTATGTTTTATTCTAATGAGTTTTATTAATACCTGACTCAAAGTCAGCTTTACCGACATTGAAATCGCAATATATTATGACACCATCGCCATTGCCTTTATAAGTTTCCATTAGATTTTAATCTAGTCACAAATCGAGTTGAGCTGTTATTGAAAACAACGAGAAATATATTTTTGATAAATTTTGAACTAAATCTTTGCATCAGAAATAATTTGCCTTATGCAAGCTGCTTCATAAAGCGCTTAACTCGGTTAAGCTGTTGAGAAAACTGTTGCTTTTACTAATGTACTAATATATTTTATAAGCAGTTGCAATATTTTTCATAGCAAAAAAAATATTTTTTATGAAAAATCTTTGAAAAATATTTGTTTGCATTGAATAAATAGCTGTCACTTATCGATTACATTTCGTAGGGCTTGTAATTTTTAAAATATATTTTAAAAAATCGCAGAGTTTTAACGCAATCTTGTTTTTGAGTTATATCACTCAACTTTTGCGATTTCACTTAAAAGTTTGTCAGTCTCTGATGCTTTTTATTCACCGGTAATAAAACTTGAACATTCTTCGAATAGTTGCGTTTAGCTAGAAATAGTTTTTTTATTCACTATTAATCACAAAACATACCACCAAAAGAAATATAATTCTGATCATCTCGAGCCTTTCTTCTAATCGAGTTCACTCAAATCCGGGCACCGATAAAATTGCCGATGACTTCAACCGCTTATTTTCACCACGGAATTCGCGTCGCCAGATGCTGCGTGATTAATTAGAGTCAGAAAGAGTTCCTCGTTATTCCCTCTTTTCACTTCCCAAACGCCGCGGTTCCTTAACTGTTGACCTTTCTTCGCTTCGTTCCAAGGTCTTTTCCGCAGAACAAAACCACCACGCACACACGCGTTCGACTTCCCGTGTCGTGATAAGCCTAGGTTCGACTTAGCCGGCTGCGGGCTAAAATATCAATAACTTGACGGTTCGGGCGAGTCTCAGCTTTTTATATAGCTGAACGTCTTCGCGACGTTTTGTTTTGCTGCGGTGTCCACCAGGCACCCGCACGGCCGTCATCACCTCCGTCACACCATTAAGGGTGATCAACTCACAATCATCGCTTCTCCTCCGTTCAGGAAGAGCGTCTGAATCTGATCGCGGTCGCCCCGTACATCGGAAAGGGTCCCGAACTCATTGTCCAGACTGGACACCGTGGTAATCAGAACTTTTCACGCTCGGGTTTTGTTCACACCGCCAGACTAAGAAACGTCTTAGCGACGACGACAAGGTTGATATTTGCTAACCTGTGGATGCTTCCTCCGGTGGGTCTGCAAAGAGAACGCCACGCTGGACGTCATTGGTTGAGAAGCATTTAAATAAATCCTTTTTGGTGTTTTTTTTTTTTGAGAATTCAATCAATAAAAAGAAAGGTCATAGGCTTCACAATGATTCCAAATAAAAATTTAAATTTTATTGCATTTTTTTTAGTTTCCTGAAGCGAAGATTTTTGTGTATATATAGTAACGAAACCAGTTTAAAATCATTTAAAAGTAACCTGCTGCCATGCTTTGTAAATTGTAAATTCACTTTTCAAAAGTAATAGAATGCTTAGGTCCTACCTAAACTTCCACGGCATGGTAGTATATTTTTATTTAGGTATATATACGCTCCTATATTCATCTCAACACCTTTATTCATTTCATCGCTCTTATTTTTCCAATTTACCGTCAAATTTTATCGAAAGGTAAAATTAACATTACTTTTACTATAAAAAATAGTAAAATTGGGCAATTTAGAACGATGAGATGAGCAAAGGTGTTGAGATGAAGGTTGGAACAATTACTCTAAATTGTGTTGGAAACGATCGTGCAATAAATATTGTTCGATGGCGACTTCAGCAAATGATACGAAATAAATTGCGATGATATAAATTGTGAAATACATATTTTCGTGCATATTGAAATTAAAGTATACGCCAGCAAAATTTTAAAAATCTACAGGTAAGTTTTAATAATAACAATGAAATGCGTTCCATTGTATCGCCTAATTAAAAAAAAATGCAATAATGAACATTCTCTAATACAAATAAAAATAAAAAAACACCGAAAATTAATTAATTTATTAGTTGCTTATTTATCATTACAGTAAAGCAATTTCATAAACAAGTCCAATTTTAATTTTTGAGCAAACCCGATTCATCGTGCATAGTCCGCCTTTGATCGTTGAGCTGATCAAGGTTGTACATGAAAAAGGTATAACAGTTTGGTTAGCTCGACTTTTAAAGATAACATGCAGATTAATGATATTGTCATTTTTTGCACTTCAAAGTACGAAAGAAAAGTGTGAAATTGACTGTCAGAGTGGGGGTTTATATTGAGGGGTTATATTTATTTTCAGGTCCCATTCTACCAAAACTTAAAGTTTGATATGTCGCAAGCCAGGTTTCAGAACCTCGGCAAGAGTGGAAAACTTGGCTGTAGAGCGTGCTCATAGCGGTTATCAAGAAGTTCTGATGGTACGCTTTATTTTAAATGATGCGCCGATAATTCTTGGTTCTTTTGGAAAGTTTCATGTTTCAGTACTACACATTTATTTCCGTCTTAATTGTTCGGTAATTTTTATTACGCTCGCGTTCAGTAAACTTGAAATTTCATTCTGTAATTTCCTGAAAAATTACTGATGTCGGTTATTTTTTTTTTGCCGAAATACTGTTCAATAAAATTCACTTGACGAGTTCAGCAAAAAACATTGCTGACCCCTTTATTAAACTAAAGTATTTTTGCACTTTTTTATGGTTCAGTAAGTATTTAACGATCTCTCAGCTTTTATCCAGATGTTGTTGACAAACCTCCAATTGTTTTACTGAACTTTTGTTTTTTTTTTTACTATACTGTTCGGTAATTTTTCTGCATCTGTCAAAACAGAATCGCACATCAGAAGTCCGCCATTTTGAGATTTTCAGAAAAGTTTCGTGGCTGTATTTTAAAAGTGTTTTGCAAGTGTATTTGAACAAATAATTTAGACATGGATATTGAACTTTCAAATTTACCCCACCAGTAGATAAATTTATTCGAAGCCTTTAATAAAAATTTATATTCGTCATAAGATGGGCGTATTTTTTTCTCATATGTTGGAAACAGTAGTATAATTGATAAAAACAATCCGAAATACCAGTATGAAATTTTTCAGCGGTAATAAAAGCAACTATTAGTATAATTGTATTTATATTTATCCATCTCATAACCAAAAAAAAGCCTAAATTGCATTTTGCAGAACGTTTGGTAATTTGTGACGAATCGTCAGCTTTGTAAATGCCGACTCATTCAGCAACTTTTGATGGACGGTTTGTAATTTTTTGCTGAACTATCTTCTTTTTTTGACGTTTCAACGACAATGAAAAAATACCGAACACTCGTCAAGCAAATGAATAACCTAACCAATTACTGATGGCTCAGCTGTTGAAAACTCAGTAAAAAGTTTGCTGAGTTCGGTAAAAGAAACTAAGTGTGTAAAAATTCGTACACATTATTAAATATCATTTTTCGGATAGCAGCACGGTACAGTCGTCCACATGGATACTGAAAAAATAGTTTCACCTTTCAGCAGTCGTGTCTTGGCGTTGTGTATAAATTAGTTCGACTTTTGCTCACGCGCAGCGACAATCATGTCCGATGAATTCTGCAAGAGTCAGGTATCTTGTTCTAGTAATCTTTGAAAACTTGCTATGCATCTACCAAAATTCGAAATATATATGATTTTAAAATGCGAAAAACTATGATTTTGAACTATTGCACTGTTGAAAGTTTTTGTTTTGTTGAAAGAGTTTTGTCAAACGCATATTTCGACCAATGGAAGCAAGGCCAAATATCAGGGGAAATTCATAGTCTGAGCCCAAATCAAACAAAACAACCAAACACTAACTTCTTCTCTAGCGCAGCTTAAATAATTGCTTCACAAAATGCCATCACTAGATTAACGTCAAACGGTATGATCATATGCTGGGAGCGCTTTAAACATTGACAAATTTTCAAGCATTTTTTTCAGAATTGAACCATTTATAGTAAAAAGTTGTGCCAGGCGTAAAAAAAATGACAATTGATTAATATTTGGCAGCAAATGAGTTCTTTATGTTCCATGCTAATAAACTGGTTGATAGGAATTCCGAAATTAAAAATTATAACTACTCTTAAGAAGTTTTAGAAATTAGTGATTTTTATGTTTTTTCGAGCTTTTTCAATATTGAAACAGTTATCAAATCTCGCGGAATCCGATCATATAATCTTCAAGGGAATGGAAGTTCATCGCATCACGAACATATCTTCGTAAATATCTCATCCGGTAACGTCCGGATTGACATTTGCGACCCGTTTGAAAAATGTTGTTTACGACAAATTGTGACGTTGAGTGTTCACACGTACATGGGAAATGAAAAAAAAAACTAGCTGATTGATCCCTGCCTCATGCTCTAAACAGAGTTTCAGCTTCGTAAAAATTAAATGAGATTAGTTTAGTGAACGAACTTCAACTAATTTGAGTTAACCTAAGCTTGATGCACAGAATCAATAATCCGGGTAAATAACACTCGGCACAAAAGGTTTTTTTCCAACCTACGTAGGTTCCGCGAGGCATCATATAATCTGTTTCGTTGCCATTTTTGCGAACACAAAGCATACGAGCGTATTACTTCATTTGCTCATCTGCTCACTAACATTAATGAAGACACATAGGCTATGTAAATGTAAACTTTAAAGCAGGTATTACACGAAGCAAATATTTGCTATTTTTCGTAAGGATTTTATTTTGCGCAAATAAAATTCGTACCAAAAATAGTAAATATTCGCTTCGTCTAATACCTGCTTAAGTTGTAACGTGACATTTAGAGTTACTCTTTTATACAATACTCGAACCAGCCACTTCCACTTCACACTTAAATATTTCTCAAAATATTGCTAAATAGCAGCGAAAATAATTTTGGCCAGGTTTTCAGTCGAGTTACTCCTCTGTGCAACGTGTTGTTATAGTTGTGCTCGCTCGAGTGCCCATTGGGCACTGCCCAACGACACACCCACCGGAAGTATAGCTCTCAGTAGTCACGGATAAAAGCTAGTATACAGAAATTTAGTCTTCATTGTCTATTCAATCACTGTTGCAAGAAGATAATTTTTTTTTTTTGCTGCAGCTCCCATTCATTCGATTGGAGCCGTTTATAGCGGATGGACCAGAAGAAGGAATCGGCGAACCGCACTGATGTTTGGAGATCACTTTCTAGATTTGGGATCTCCCGTTTGTGTGAGAAGCATCATCAGGAAGTCATATTCAAAGCACTGCAACATGTCCGGATATACTAATGAAATTGTTCGGATCTGGCGCGTTCGCTTTCAGCCATTTGGAAATTGCTAATAGTAAGTTGTGCGTGAGCTGGTAGCGTGTGTTCACGTGTAATATGTATTGTTTGTTTGCTTGGAGAAATAATAGCAGAATTTGAATAAACCCCAGTCATGGGAAAATGGTAATCAGCAACGATAATCATTCAAACAAAATTACTATTGTAACATACCAATGGCACTTCTAAGCGTCTTAAAATCAATCAATTGAAGAAGTATTTCTATCAATCGCCAAAATCTTGCCAATAGGGATAGAAAGAGGTATTTTCGAAAAAAAATCCCTTTTCAAAGCAAAATTAGATCCACCCACGCTGTTTAACAACTTCAAATATGGACCATTCCATCTCAAATGGGCAGAAGAAAATGCATCGACCATCTCCTATTGCAACCAAAATTTATCAGTTGATGTATTTTGAGCTGGAACTTTATATAAATATAAAGTTTTGTACCGATTGGCGGACCGCTTGGCCTCCACTTTTTGCGAATTCAGAAATTCACTATTTTTAATTTGCAGCTATCTCGGGATCCTGATGAACTGTAAGTGATCTTGTAAGATATGAAATCAAACTACTTTGTTAATTTTTTGAAATGATGCCAACATTGCGTGCTTTTTCCGATTCAAAACTTAATTTGCAATTTCCTCAAAATGCCCCCTCCCCCTTCTTGTTTTGCAATCGATTTTACAAAGGAATCACAGTAAAACACAGAACGAGGCATTTTCAAACTTGTAAAATTTTGGAATTTGTCTACGCCCGAAAGCACTTCTACATAAAATGCTGCAATCATAATGCTAGCGTTTGTATAATCGAAGAGATGATCCAATACGATTTGGGGGCCCTAAGAAGTACCCTTGGTTTTGTCATAATAGAATCACCTGGAAACACTGTTAATTTTCTCGTCATTGTGAATTACCATTTACATTTGACGCGGAATGATTCTCGTATTCCTATTATTTCTGGCAGCGTTTTTCAACTTAATTATCAAACAATTTCGGAAGTGTTGGAATTGTCAGGGAACACTGCAAGAGACAATAAAAATACGAGAATCATCCAGCATCGTCAGCAGTTGGCAATCCGCAACGACGATGAATTGAATAAGCTTCTATCCGGAGTCACTATTGCCCAAGCAGGTATTGTGCCGAACATCCACGCTCTCGAAGAATCGTCAAAGAAGGCAAAATGCGATTAATTACTAACTTTGTGAAAACTGAAACCGACCGTCCTTTTGAGGCCGACAATATATTTAATTGAATCAGTAAACATGAGTTGCTGCCTCAAATTGAAAATTAAAGTTTGACATAACATTGGCATCGAGCAGCATTCAGTTCCACCCACGCTGTTTTGTTTTGACTATGAAGTGGTACTCTACCTACAACTGTGTTCCAGCCACCTTTACCATTGTTTTGGATTGACTTCAAGCTAATTAAATAAAGTTTCTTTTCAAGGTTACCAATTGTTTCACAAAAAGAGAGTTCTAATTTTATCGTTTAACACCATCAAATTGATTAACACCAGCCGAGTGTATTCCCAAACCTATTGCAAAAATACATTGACATAAGATAGGCGGTCGTAATTCATCGTTAACCTTGCGGTCGTGTCTCAGAAACAACCTCTTCAACTATGTTCAAATCACGATTAATTGTTGAAAAATGTTTATGTAAACAAGGTGTTGAAGACAATCAACATTTTTAGAGCCAGAGCGGTTTGTTTGATCAGTCTTCGGCAAAGTTGCAGATAATAATTTTGTCTTCTCGAAAAATATGACTTACTTACTTTCCAGGAGAAATATTCCTCAGGGTCACAATGTTACGCTAAATCACTTGGTCCATGGCAGCTTGTCTCCAGTTTCTTGAGCCTACTAAATTTCAGAGACCTTTCTCCACTCTTGGGGTTTTGTTGACTGGCATTCTTACAACGAGTCACGCCTGTTGTACCGCTCCAGCTTTAGCGACATGTTCGTTTCTTCGTTTTGTTTATCAATTCCTCCTTAGTTTTCGCGACAAAATTTTTGGAGTTGATCTTACGCTCCAAATTTCCCCATAAATTCTCGATGGGACGCTACTTGGTGACGTTGGGCGGGCTCGTCAACAGCCGTTATACAGCCGCTCCATCTCTTCCAACGATCGCTTCGAGTAATGGGCTGACGCCGACGCTCACGGCCAGTCCCGAGCGAAGGAAGAGCGGCTTTGACATCGCCTTCTCGCTGATTGTCAGCCACAGCAGCACGTTCTTGAGGAACTTGGGGTGTGAATAGAACTTTACCTCGCTACTTCCTTCGTGGGGAAGTAAAATATGAAGTGCCCTACCAGCCGTTGCCATGCAGGGTGAGACAGGTCTCGTCGTCCATCACCACTATCACGTCGTGATTTGCTGGGAAAATCGACTTGACCATTTTATTCAGGCGCTGCCGCTGCGTCATTGCCTGCAGCTCCAAGACCAGTGGACGGGACAGCCGCTTCCTGTCATGTATTGTATGTAAGTTGCACCGACCTCTCGGTCAATCGCTCGCAGCGATGTAGCCAGGGTCGTCCACCGTTCGGAACCGGGTTTTCATGTTTTTTTTTTTTCATCTATCGTTTATTTGACACGGCACAAATACAATTTAATGTTTAACGGCGCCAATTATATATGATGACTTAAAATTTTTAAGCAAATTTTTTATCCTCGCTGCCGACTACGAGCTGAAATTGAGTCTATCTTAAACTAGCATATATTTTTCAATCAATGTTTTGTTGTTGAATGGTCGTCTGATGATCGTCGAATGGCCATGAATATGCAGCATGTATGAATTTGTTCTGCTAAGCCACGATGCCATGAGCTGGGACAATGGCTTGTAATCCTCGGGTCCTGGAAGTATTGTGCGGGGTTCTGTTGCTGGTTATGGTTCGTTGTTGTTGTTCGCTGTTGTTCAAGCCAAGTTATCACGAAAGGCCTCGGGTTCTCAGGTCCTAGCGGATTCGTGTGGGGTTCAGTTGCTGATTCTAAAATCGAGGTCTATGACGTGATCTTGCCGTTTTGTTGATTGTGGATGGAAAGGAATGGGACTAGACTGGGGCGTGGATGGATTTCAGGAAAATGTATATAAGGGACATGTAGGGTAGGTCACGACTCGCCAAGACATCACGAACAGGAACAGCTGGTCCTCTACCCTCGGCCCGGAGGGAAGTTATTAATTAAGATCTGGCGTCACGGTGTACAGAGCATGACCAAACAACGTGCTCTATGTCGTGATAACCTTCACCACAGGCACAGATACCACTTTCCCCGAGCCCAATACGACGGAGATGCGTATCAAATCTATAGAGATTGGACATAAGCCGCGACATCACGCAAATGAAATCTCGACCTACATCCAAACCCTTAAACCACGGGTTCGTCGATACCTTGGGGATAATGGAATGTAACCACCTTCCCAGTTCCCCTCTAGTCCAAGAATTTTGCCAACTGATGATCGTATTCTGACGTACAAGTGCGAAAAACTCATTAAAAGCAATTGGTCTTTCATAAATTTCACCGTTTGTTGCGCCCACCTTAGCCAAAGAGTCCGCTTTCTCATTACCCGGTATCGAGCAGTGAGAAGGGACCCACGCTAAGGTAATCTGATACGATTTTTCGGATAAAGCACTCAGATGTTCCCGTATTTTCCCCAGGAAATACGGAGAGTGCTTAACATCTTTCATCGATCGGAGAGCCTCAATGGAACTGAGACTGTCCGTAAAGATGAAATAATGGTCCGTGGGCATTTTTTCGATAATCCCTAGGGTGTACTGAATTGCAGCTAATTCTGCGACGTAAACAGAAGCGAGATTATCGAGCTTATAGGAGACAGTTAAATTGTTATTGAAGATACCGAAGCCAGTGGACCCATCGAGAAGTGATCCGTCAGTGTAGTGTAACATATTGTCGCAGTTGATGTTCCGATATTTATTGGAAAAAATTTTGGGGATCCGCTGCACGCGTAAATGATCCGGGATTCCACGAGTTTCTTCTATCATGGATGTATCGAAAAACACAGTAGAATCAGAAGTATTTGATAAGTCGACACGATTTGGAATATTCGAAGAAGGGTTAATATTTTGGGACATGTGATTGAAATACAATGTCATAAAACGGGTTTGAGAATTAAGTTCGATTAACCTTTCAAAATTTTCAATCACAGGACGGTTCAAGACCTCACATTTGTTAAGAATACGAGAAGACAGGCTCCAAAAGCGGTTTTTCAAAGGTAGAACTCCAGCTAAGACCTCCAAACTCATCGTATGGGTCGATTGCATGCAACCCGAGGCGATTCGCAAACAACGATATTGTATTCGCTCCAGTTTGATATAATATGTGTTTGCTGCAGAGCGGAAGCAGAAACACCCGTACTCAATAACAGACATTATCGTTGTTTGGTAAAGCCTTATACGGTCTCCTGGATGGGCTCCCCACCATGATCCGGTTATTGTACGAAGAAAATTCACTCTTTGTTGACATTTTTTCATCAGATACCTCACGTGACAACCCCAGGTGCCTTTAGAGTCGAACCAGACACCAAGATATTTGTGTACCAAAACCTGAGAAATCGTTTTACCCATTAATTGTGTTTAAAGCTAAGCAGGTTCAAGCTTCCTAGAAAAAACTACTATCTCAGTCTTCTCCGGAGAGAATTCGATACCTAGCTGTAAAGCCCAAGCAGACTAATTGTCCAAGGTATCTTGCAATGGTCCTTGCAAATCGGCAGCTTTGGCTCCTGTAACAGAGATTACACTGTCGTCTGCAATTTTTCTTATCGTGCATGAATTCGCCAGACATTCGTCGATGTCATTTACATAAAAATTGTAAAGAAGAGGGCTTAAACATGAGCCCTGGGGAAGACCCATGTAGCTAATGCGAAAAGTTGCCAAATCGCCGTGCGTAAAATGCATGTGCTTTTCGGACAACAAATTGTGCAAAAAATTGTTCAACATTGGAGAAAATCCTTGTCGGTGAAGTTTACCCGAAAGAATGTCAATAGAAACGGAATCAAAAGCCCCCTTAATGTCCAAGAACGCAGACGCCATTTGTTCTTTGCGAGCATACGCCAGCTGAATATCTGTTGAAAGCAACGCAAGACAATCATTCGTCCCTTTGGCACGGCGGAAGCCAAATTGAGTATCTGATAGTAGACCAATGGATTCGACCCAATGGTCTAAACGACGGAGTATCATTTTTTCCATCAATTTCCGGTTACAGGATAGCATTGCAATCGGCCTATAAGAGTTGTGATCAGAAGCTGGTTTTCCCGGTTTTTGGATGGCGATCACCTTCACTTGCCTCCAATCCTGCGGTACAATGTTTTGCTCCAGGAACTCATTGAACATGTTCAACAAGCGCCTCTTGGCATTGCCGGGTAGATGCTTCAACAAGTTGAATTTGATTCTATCTAACCCAGGCGCATTATTGTTACAGGACAGGAGGGAAACTGAAAATTCTGCCATCGTAAAAGGTGATTCTATCGCGTCGTGGCCCGGAGACGCATCGCGAACAATGTTTTGCTCAGGAACAGTGTCCGGACATACTTTCCTGGCAAAATCAAATATCCACCGACTTGAAGACTCTTCGGTTTCGTTGACCGTTACGCGATTCCGCATTCTTCGGGCTGTGTTCCAAAGAGTGCTCATCGATGTCTCCCTCGACGTCTCGTTCACGAACCGACGCCAATATCCGCGTTTCTTTGCTTTAGCCAAGCTTTTTAGCTTGGTATCAAGCTCCGAATACCGTATATAGTCGCCAGGTATACCTCCCTTCTGGAAGGCCAAAAACGCGTCGGATCTTTGCGTGTAGACATCGGAGCACTCTTGGTCCCACCACGGAGTGGGAGGCCGTTCTTTGATCGTTACGCCGGGATATTTCTTCGTTTGGGCTTACAACGCGGCGTCGAGAATCAAGCCCGCGAGGAGGTTGTATTCTTCAAGTGGTGGATTATGTTGAATCGACTCGACCGCTTTTAAAATCATTTTCTCGTATAACTTCCAATCGACATTCCGTGTGAGGTCATACGGAATGTCAATTGGTCGCATGCGGGTTGACCCGTTAGTAATTGAAATAAGAATAGGCAAATGGTCGCTACCGTGAGGATCGAGGATTACCTTCCATGTGCAATCCAACCGTAGCGACGTCGAACATAAGGATAGATCCAAAGCGTTTGGGCGCGCTGGAGGTTTCGGGATACGTGTCATTATTCAAAATTGTCATGTCGAAGTCATCGCAAAGGTTATAGATTAAAGAGGAGCGGTTATCATTGTAGGGGGAACCCCAAGCCACACCATGAGAGTTGAAGTCTCCCAAAATCAAACGTGGCGAGGGAAGAAGTTCTATTAAATCAAAGAGCAACCGTTGCCCAACCTGTGCTCTGGGAGGAATATATATTGAGGCAATACAAAGCTCTTTACCTTGTATTGTCATTTGACATGCGACAACTTCGATGCCTTGAATCGAGGGGAGGTTAATACGATAGAAAGAATAGCACTTTTTAATCCCTAAAAGTACTCCTCCATATGGGGTGTCTCGATCAAGGCGAATAATATTAAAATCATGGAAGTTGAGATCAGTATTTGAAGTAAGCCAAGTTTCACAAAGGGAAAATGCATCGCATTTGTTTTTATTTATCAAAACTTTAAATGAATCCATTTTTGGTAAAATACTTCTACAATTCCACTGTAAGACAGAGATAGAATTCTTCATATACGCAGTTGAATTAGGCATCGAAGGTTACAATCGCTGAAAGGAGGGGCCATTGGGCAGTCAACTGCTTCAAAAATGATCTAACTGTTGGGAGAAATGCTGTAAGAAAAATTTTAGTTGGATCGGGTACATTGAAAGTTTCAAAAATCCAGTCCACAATGTCAGAAAATTTCACTAATCCAGAGTTTGTTTCATCAACAGGATGTGCAAAAGGAACAACTGGGGTTTTAGATGTTCCTGGCAGTGCTGGGAACTCCTTCTGGGACTTTAAATTTGCAAGCCCAGGAGGAGTTTGCTTCTGTTTTTCCGCAGCACTGTGTGGTTTGCTTGTAACTTTCATTTCACTTTGAGAAATCTTAGGACCTTTTCTGGGAAGTTTAGGAGAGGAAATATTTTTCCTCTTTCTAGACTCCCCAGGATTGGCGTAAGATGTTCCCGCTGGTGAATCGTCAGAATCGGTTTCATCAGAGGACAACAGATCATAAGGGTTTGATGTAATGGGAGAAGTGGTAACGGTCTTCTTCAGCATCTCAGCGTAAGAACGCCTCGAACGCTCTTTGAGAGACCTCTTTATTTTATCTCTGCGTTGTATGTACACCGAGCATGTGGAAAGCTCATGCAGAATTTCCCCGCAGCGAATACACTTTTCAGCGTTTACACTGCAAGAATCTTCCGCATGAGTCTCCCCACACTTGCCACACCGTGCCTTATTGCAGCAGTAGGCAGCTGTATGGCCTAACTGCTTGCAATTGGTGCAATTCATAACACGGGGCACATACAAACGCACAGGCAGACGAACCCGGTTAATCGAGACGTGGCTAGGGAGAGCAGATCCGGCAAACGTAACGCGAAACGAGTCTGACGGAGTGTATACTTTTTTACCGCTGACGAGCGACATAGACCGTAATTGCTTACAGTCCAATATCTTCGCCTCAGTATTGGAATTCTTGAAGCAACCGGTTGCGCTCAGGATACACTCGACAGACAGACTCGAATCGGTTATCACACCGTCGATCTCCACGTCTCGTACGGGTACATACACGCGATACTCACGTGTAAAGAGCTCGGAGCAAGCTATATCGTTGGCCTGTTCCAGATTATTCACCACGACACGGAGCTTGTTTGGTCTGACTTTTGATATTTCAGTCACGGCCTTGTATCGTGACGTCAGATCTTTCGCGATTTGCAACGTGTTAAGCGATTTACCTCCTGGTTTGGGCCTCATGTAAAGGACCAGTGGACCCGTTGATCCGTCTGGGTAAAGCTTGGGACGAGGATTGACTAAAGCAGGGATAGACGGAGACTGAACAGGAAGGACAGGGTCGGGTGGGTTCGGAGACGGGGGATCGGGGGCTAAGGGATCCACATCCATTGCGCTCAAACTAGCGCAACAGTACAGTGGCAAAGAAACACGTACCTCTTCTTCTTTGTTGTCTTCAATAGAACAATCACCGAGTCTTTCGGTGCTGGAACGGGCAGCTGCGCAGCGACACCACTAAAGCACAATAGCTTCACTGCGGATTATCGGATTATCTTCACACCGCACTTCGCACTCTATGAAACGCGACCGGGTAAGCAATGCCTTTTTCGACCTTTTCTACACAATATCGGTTTTATAGCGAGACAACCACTTAATGCGTCCGTTATTGCCGAGCGTTCGGGGCGGAATGGGATTTTCATGTTGTCACGATGTTATACATGCCGGAACAGGCGTATCCGGTGTCCACGAACTGCCACACGATGTCCGTATTCGACGTGACGGGGTACCGTTCTCTGAACGCGCACACTTTTGAACGGAATAGCTCCACTGTTTTCGCCATTACGGATAGAGCTCGACTGATAGAGCCGTCAATTTTTTTTTGCAGACTCATGGGTAAACCCCTTAAAAATCGGCAATTTTTTTTTACCGCAAACGTTACTGCTGCGTCAAACCTGGTTTGATCTGGTGTGACATACTAGTGCAAGTGTTTGCCGCTGGGTGACGCCGCGACACAGAGCAATCATCTGTTGCATTTATTTGATGAGTTTGGACATGAAGGAAAACATTTCACGACAAAAAAAAACAGAAGGTAAACTAGTAAACAACCACGTACGGCGGCTAACAACTCAAATGGCGTTCACAATTTTCCATTTCACCTGTTTCGAACAATAAAAATATGTTCACTCTTCAGAACTGTCCAAAGACAAACATATAATAAATTATTTTGACCTAGAACTATGTTTTAAAAAAGATTTGCCAAATTTAGGTGTAAATTAAAAATCTATTAACATTAAGGGGATGAAATTGAAAAAGCTCATGCGAACTGTTATGCAATTTAAAATTGTCAAGCTTGATGAAATGGAAATGACGTCCTCTGATTGGTCGCTTGCTGGCCTTCCCCAAAAACGCTCGACAGAATAGTATACCTAGTTAACCGGGCATGCACTGTTTGAGCTATAAAAAGCCTGCTTCTGGCCAAACTAATTACATTTTTCTTGTAGAATGTGGGACGGACGTATGGTTCTATATTAGCAGTTGCGCGTTGGATTGTATTAGCAGCGGGTTGCGGCAGTATCAGCTGGCTTTCCGAATTTGCTTTCGGTTCAAACGAACCACTTGTCCGGTTGGTCACATATCTCAGCAGCAGCTCGATATTTTCAGTGTGGTTGTCAGAGTAGCTTAGTTCCCACACTCTAGGGCAGCACAAAGATTTCAAACAGCATATCCAATTTTAAACAAAAAACTGCCCTTCTCATGGCACTAAACAAGTAAGGCCGATACAAATTTTATTTTCATCTTATGTCACAATGTTGAAAATTGAAAGGGGAAGTAAAAACAAGTTCAAGCCGTTTTTTTTTTGTTATAGGTTTTTAGATAGCGTATATGCTCAAGTTAACATCAAACAAGTCTAGTGACAGTGAGAGTGTCGTCAAAAAGCAAACCAAACAATTGAAAACCCAATAGGGTAACTTGCTCAAAAATTTTCATTAAATATATTCCTTTCTTTTTCTTTTAAGTGTTGGCTAACTTTGATTATCTAGGACATAAAAAGAATTCTAAATTTGTATCAGCCCAATTGAAAATTAATCATTTTATGAGAAGTACGGGGATTGATGCCATCGTGACGTTTTGGGCTATTACTTAGTTGAAAAATGTTGATAGACATGAAATTTTTCACAACCACGTGAAGGTTCCCGATCATAGACATTCCTATATTTCGTACTCCAGCACTGCACAAAACGAGCAAATTGTTTTTTAGTCCGAATAGTGCAATATTTCTCTGAAGCGTTGTATTATTCTTTAAGAAAAGTTTCATGATTTGAGCAAGCAATAGTAGGCTTTATGACTCATTAATCAAATACTTTCAACAATGCATTTGTTAATAGTATGCGTTGTTTTACTTCCGTAATGCGGTCGTGTTTTGGAAACAGCTTCTTAGTATTTTTCAATACTGCTCTTTTTCCGCTATTTTTTACTACAAAAGCGTTGAAAATATTGAAAATATTTTTTAATAATTGTAAAGATTATTTCATTGTGTTTTTTTTTTCTCCTGGGTAAAAATTAAGAAAAATCACCACCGGCTGATGAAAAAACTCCTCAAAAGGGTTACTTTCTTCAATCCCTATATATTAGCCAAAACTGGGGTATTGAATATCGATTCTCAGTTTCTGGGTGTCCGGGTCTAGAAATATCAATACAGGGAAGCATTAAAGCAATTCATCAGTTCTACACAAAATCTGAATGTCGCCAGTTGGGTATCGAAATGGTTTCAGACATCCATTTTTGGGTTTTTGGCGTCACGTTGACTTCGGAAAAATTGAGTGGTTTTTGAAACATATTCCGAAACATCTATTCCGGGGATAAGAGGGGTTGTCAAGGATGGTTATGAAACCTTTAAACAAAAAAAACTTTAAAAATCCCTAAAACTCCCCTGTACTGCAATGCGCACGGGATGGTTTGTGATGATAACACAGTGAATTCTTTCGTCATGCAGAGAATAATCCAATCGTTGCATATCAGTTCGCAATTTGTTTGTGACCACAAGAACAGTGCAGCAGCGATTGTTTACCTTTTCCTGCGCTGTTGTTTGCCATCGAATCGTCAGGGTCATGGCGGTGTTTGTTTAATCCTACAACAGCAGTCAATATTTCAAACAGAGATAAGCTGCACTGAAAAATAGGAAGAGACTGATGATAGGTTCCGGAGAAATAATTACTAACAATTTTCGCTATTTCTCTGAGAATTGAAAAACAAGCATGAAGAGAATGGCCTTCACAGGATGCTAGAAAATGAATCAGAATAAAACGACTTCTTTCCGGATGTTAGCGGTAGCATAATATCAAATTTATAGTCATTTTCTGAAAACAACAAAAACAGTTCTGGTGATCTATCCCAACCCAAGAAATGAATCAATTCGGTTATGACTCAAAGCAAACACGCTAGGCACGCACGAGAAAAAATATACGGCTATAACTCTATGATGTATCATGGTATCAGCATCAGCATTGTACACCATCAGCAAGAAACGATGATGTTGTTTTTCGAAGAGCAAAATGCCACCGCAAACCACAGTCGAACCAAAGCTCATGAATATTCATACGAAGAGGGCTTGTTAGAGGACACTGCGTCGTTCCCGCGGAGAAAAAAATCAAACTGAAAGCAGTCTGTGTATGTATTCTGGAATTCATGTTGCCGTACAACCTGCCAATAACACACTCTTCATATCGGGAGCACCCCGAAGAGATTAGTCCTAACTCCAGGCAACTGGCTTTACTCCCTGACATTTCCCGAAATCTAGAATTTATTTTAGGTATACAAATAATTTCTACACTGATTCATCATTCACATGCAGCATGGAATATGCTAACATCGGTTGAGCTGATTACACAATGCAATCAGTACTCTCGCAGTGAAGTGTTTGTCTTCAACAAACCAACGAAACCGCAGTTTACCTCAATTAGTCAGGAAATTCCCCATCGATTTGTCACGCAAAGCACTGAAAGGATGATAAAAAGCTTGTGAATTCACGATAGGGGTTTGGGAAGCAAAAGCTTAAGAAATTGCAATAAAACAAACCTGGTTATGCTAATAAATATATTAGAAATATTCCTCCTGTAGAGGCAACCTGCACGATGAGCACCAAAAGATTTAGACAACCTAGTCAAAACTCACTTGAAAAAACAACGGCAGATTAAATTGACACGCCACGATTCATGCTTTCATCAGACGATTTATATGACTAGTAGGACCACCTCATAGTCGCCTTCAACTAATATAATAAATATTCAACAGCACGAGCGGCTCGAAGCTTTACGAGGCTGCTCTGCTAAGTACTGCAATTGAACTTGGCGGTTCCTGGTTAACAATGCTACAGTTACGGATTAATTTTGTTGTACGAATTGGTTCTTTTTCAATGAAGTTACTGACTTACTAACATTTTTTTTCCGTTCACAGTTCTCAAAGTTAAAAATCGTCATCGAAATGAATGTTGTAGTTTCGAGTTCTTTTAGTAGTAGAATTTAATAAAGACATTTGTCCTGCTTTATTTTATTTTTCATGACATGTTATGTCTCTTCAGTTGAATGCTTTTGGATTTTTCTCACCACATTTTTTTTTCGTTTCCTTTGTCTTCAAAATATTTTTTTTAATTTATAACTCGGTAATAAGTAATTCCCGGTAAAATGTACCTATTTCATTCTTTTTGGCGTGAGCTTCAAATCATTTTGTGCTATTGCTATTTTTTTAATCACGACAAATTTTTGAAAAGGGCTTGTGTAAAAATGGTTTTAATGATTACCAATACTTTAAGAGCCAGAACGGTTCGTTCGATCGGTGTGACATCTTCAGCAGATTTGTAGATAATAGTTTTGTCTTTCAAAAAAAAATAGGCTTTTTCAGTTTTTTGTCTGTCTGCCCGGTTGTTAGTGTATGTATTTTTTTTTTATTTTCTTCTTTTCGTATGTTTTGATTGAATTCACAATTCCTATTGAGCTATTTTCTTTACGTTGTAATTTGTTCCTTTTATTTAATTTGGGTTTTCTCGTCTGTCCCTAACTCTTCTTTTATCTTTTCACCTGCATTTCGTTTTGACCCTCTACATTTTATGTTTTTTTACTTGTTTCTGTTCTTTTCTTTGTTTTTAGTTTTTCTAATCATTTTCTATGGGGTCATCCACATACCGCGTGGTCAGCTTTGGGGAGGGGCGGTATGTGTAATGTCCACGGTTCATACAAAATTTTTAGAATTTATATGAGCAGTTGTCCACGGGAAGGGACGGTCCAAATCGTTTAAAATCTGTCCACGTTATATGTAGATGGACCCTTTAGTATTTTTTATAATTTGGTTTTCTATTTCATTTTTGGTTGTCTACTTTAAGTTGTCCATTATAGTTTTCATCTTACCATTTTATCAATTTTGGTTTTGTTTGCAACATTTTTAATTTTCTTTCGAATATTGCCTCTTTCAATTTACATTATGTTACATATACTTTCTCTAGTAAGTGATACTATTGCATTTTTGTTGTTGTTGTTGCCTTCTAATTTTCCTGAGATCACAGCTTGTTTCTTTTTCAAAGTATTTTAGTTTTCCTTCGTTCTCTCTTCATTTTCATATTTTGATTTATTATTTATTATTATTATTATCAAAAACAACAAAATTTTTGATTTCGCCATTTCCGAAATCTGTTTTGTTGATTATAGTTTCTTAATCTTTGCACTTTTTTAATATGTCCGTTATAGTCTCTGCACTTTTCTCTTTATATTTGCTTTATTCTATACCATACTCTTTACTTTTTTTCTACTGTAAACTTATTTTGCGATTTTGTTTTTCTCAACAATAAAAACCCCACCGTGCAACAGTTTTACCATCATTACAAGTTTTAATATGAGCAACAACTATACAAACAGCATGTTCTTCTGAGCATTAATCGGTCAGCTCACCCATTGTGGTACCTTCGTTTTATAGAGTACAGAACGCGAAGGACCGTGTCAAATCTGCTTACACAGCAATTTAACTATAATTATAACTTTTCATATCTTCCCGCGAGCCAGAAGCGCATCAATGATGAAAGGTTCAGTTGGCTTCAAGGGTAAAATCAAGCGTACGCGTGGTTGGCAAACTCCACCAGTGCTGCAAACAACACGCGGAATAAATAATATCCCGATGCGAAGTGCTAATGATATTCCATAATTTTTCAATAAAATTCAATCTCTGTAACAGCGATTACCATAAATGGAATGGAACGGAGCATCGAACGCTAAGGATGCACCTCCTGCAAAACTAGAATCATTTTTCTTGGGCATTTTATTTTACCATAGGTATCAGCGCGGTGAATATATTTAAAAATTCTTCAAAATGAAAATTTTCTATGCTCTGCAGAAACGAAATGCAACTTGTGGTAAGGTGTGGCCGTCACTAATCGTGGAATAAAGGCAATTACCTTATAGGTTCAAATCCCTAGCGAAGGCCCGGACGCTTCGCTACAGAATCACCCAGTAAAGGCGAACGAGGCCACGAAGAAGCGTGAAGTAAACGTCCGAAATGTCACTTGCCAGACCAGTTTTCATCGCAAGTCTTTTGTCGTAGTTCTAAGATCGTTCTGGGTAGCATTCCTGTTTCCACTTCTGGATTCCATCCTGGAACAATGCAAGGCCATAGCGTGCTCTGCATTCACTCTTACTAACAGGAACCAAAAGGTAAACCGCAGACCTTCAACTAGTCTAAAACGTGTGTTTGTGCAAATCATAGCTGGACTAAATGAACGCAGCACTTTCGATTCAGCATTTTTTTATGAAGCAATTGACGTTGAAACTGGCAACAGTACAAAACCAGGAGCATCACATGCCAGCCAATCTTCGCTAGCGGAAAATATTTTTGGATAGATAACTGCTATGTTTAGAAACTTTTCAACGAACAAAAGAGGGAGATTTTTAACGTTCACCCAAGATTCAATCTTAAAACCGCTTTTCGACAAGTGTTCCTCTTGTGCAACTGGTTCGATAAAATTAAGTCCTTGTACGACCCGGACGAAGAAGGCAAACAGACGCAAAACTTTAGCGTCAATCCATCTTTTATGACTGAGCGAACGGAGCCCCAGTGTCCCACTGGGGATCCCAAATTCATTTTGCGGCAATCATCACCGCAGTCTCAGTTTCTTTTCTATTAAATCGGATCTTGCCGAGTTTCACTTGCAGAGCAAAACAGAACGGGAGGCGTTATTCCGTTGAGATAAAAGCGGAAAGAAATTAGCGTCTGGGGATATACTCTTCACTGTTACTGCCTTATTATACGTAATCAAGAGCTTTTCACAAACAGCAAGGAATTAAAATGGTTTGTTTACGAAAAAAAAGCCTAGTTAATAATCATTTTTTTATGACTTGTGATGCTGATTGTATAACAATCATTAGCCTTTCTAGAGCTCGGTTAGAATCAAATTTAAAGTATTATATTCAACTAATTGTAAGCATCTTCTCGTGTTTCATCAATGATACCCCAGCGTGTTTATCCCTGCACACGATTGAAACAAAAGTTAGCAAAATAAAGAACATCAAACCTCTATGATTGGGAGGCTCCGCGGGTGGCCCTGAACTTCAGGAACGGGTTACACTAGAGAGCAACTCACAGCTATCGGTAATTTGCCGGAGCTATCGAATTTCGATTTGACTCCTCTTAAGTCTGCGGGTTCAAGAGCCGCTGTGGAAACAATATAATAAATTTGCACCATCCACTGATTTAGATTGCCTGAGTGGTAAGAGACTAATCAGGAACAGGGAAGTCACAGAAATTGGCTGTTACTGTTTTTTCGGAAGCATTCTCATCATAAACTTGAAGATACAGAATTATTGTACCATCCCGTTTTTTTTTCTTATTACATTTATCCCCGTTCGGTCGTAAATATTTTAACGGCATACTTTAGGTGACTTTATCGAAAACGATGGCTCAAATTACCTCAATACTAATTCAGCTATTATCTTTTATTGGAGCATTGATTATTCGTATATTAATAGCTATTATTCTTGAAAATCAAATATCGTAAATACTTATTTATGGACTTGTGGCTAAAAAATTTCTTTCAGAAATGATTGAAGTTAGAAACTGTAATGAATAAAAATTTTGAGAGGTTAGATCTATTTCCTAAAGGTTCTCCAGGATTTAGAGACGGATTTCGCGAACTGCGAAAATAGCAGCATCCTCTCAGAATTCAATGAAAGTTTTATGGGTGTGTTATCATGTCTATCAAAAAGAATTAATATTAAAGTAAACTGAGATTGTTTTTTTTTCTTTTTCCAATTCATAAATCCACTAAATTATTTTTTTTATTCACTTTGGGAGCTCAAAAACTCTAACTCATGTCCATAAGACGCATGGGCTTTTGGAAGCAATATATATATATTGGGAATGAGATCTCCCAAATGGTCTAGAGGTACGATGCTGGCCTAACAAGCCAGTCGTCGTCGATTCGAGTCTCGGCTTGGGAGAGACTGTTAGTGTCAGTAGGATCGTAGTGCTAGCCCCGCAATTGTCCTGTACACTAAACAGTCGGCTGCGAAGTCTGTGTATAAATAAACAGAAGGTCAAATTCCGAATCGGAATGTAGCTCCAATGCTTTGCTTTTATATATTGGGAATGTATTGATGATGACAAATATTTTTAAAGCCAAAAGGATTCGTTTTTCCTGATTTTTTCTTCATCGGACAGTTTCCAATGTTTAAGTAATCTTTTGTAGTTTTCATAAAAAAATCTGATTTTAAAAAGGAAATAGCTAATTAAAATAATTAATTTTTGTTTTTTTTTTCAACGTATTGTAGAGTGTATATTTTTTTTTTTGGAAAGACAAAAATTATTAACTACAACTTTGCCGATGACATCACACCGACCATACAATCCGTTTTGGCACTGAAAATATTCAACAGCACAAAATTAAATCTTTTGCCCAATAAAATGTCCATGCAAAGTTTCAGCTAAATCAAAATTGACAATAAAAAAAATATCATAACTGAGACATTTTTATGAAAAACTAAAAATTTTCCAAACCGGCGCATTTTTTAATGCGTCCAATAAATGCACTATAAACGCATTGTTCAGAATAAGGACTTAGTTCTGAGGACAAGTGGCAAAAAAACTCCAAAAATCACCATGTTTAAAAAAAAAACATGCAAATTTCTTATGATGTAACCTCGACAGCGACTTTCAATAACCGACTTTGTACTTTTTGTAGGATAGAATTACCATATCAATTTTCAGAGAAACCGATTAGTCGTACTAATAGTTATAGCATTTTATTGTCTGTTCAGCAGATTTTTGTCCCGAAACATTCGTGGGTCCCTTGATAACTCTTCAGAATTCTCATTCCCCTAGCTTTTCAATTACAAAAATTCTCTGAAAAAATGTTCTAGGCCCGCCGATAGAACATACAATTTTGGTAGCATATTAAAGGGGACACTTTAATCTTTCGAGTGACAAGTAGGTATTAGTGCGATATTATTTTTTCGAATAAGATTCTGCTACCAAAGACACTGTAAGCAACCTTTTCTTAAAATGGAGGACTTTTGATTTTATTAAACTCATTTTCAAAATCGACTGGAATGAAATGATGAAGGGAACAAATAAAACTATTGAAAAAATCCTAAGTTAACTTGATACTTCTATGTTTACCAAAATGATGTCCTTTTGATTGAGAAAGTATTGTTGAATGCAGGTAGGAAAAATGTAATTTAGACTTGTAACTTAACTGGAACCTGCAATTTCATATTGCTAGTGTTTGTTTCGCCACAAAATTGTTACATAGCAAATAAAAAAATAACATAGTAAAGTTGAAAGACATATCAACACTGATCGTACAAAAATGTCTATGTATACCATAACAAGATACGACCTGTTTTACCAGTGTAAAAGTATCAAGGTCATTATGAGAAACGAGCATTTAGGAGTAAACCATGCCCTCCATTATCTCATAAACCATTCTCTTTTGCTTTCACTTTTCTCATTTCATTCAAAGTGAACGGCGGCTGGAGTGCATCGAGAGTTAATACAAGTTTGAGGAAATGTACCGTTATGATTCATTGATGACACACCGCGTGAAGCAGGGGCAAAAAGGGGGCATTCTTTAGCGTAAACAATATGTGGACTTCACGATTGCAAGTCCAGACCATGGGGCCATGATAGTTGTTAGGTAAAACGTCAATTTGTGCCGTGTCGAATAAATGTAGTGTGAACAAAAAAAAACTTCAATCTTCTTTGTGACAAATTTCACGACTCTATTTCCAAAAATTACACTGCACTACCCAAGATTTTAGCAACAGCTAAGTATTTCTTTGTACACCCAATGCTTTTGTAAAAACTTTCAGAAATCTATCGTCTAAAGTGTTCCGTTTTTGATCTCATTTGTCCCGCATTCCCTCCAAGAAAATCTGGTCAGCCTTTCGAAGTCGCTGTATTGGAAGAATTACTCGGTGAAGATCCATGCCAACGGCAGGAACAGCTTGCTCCGCTGTAAGGAGTGCCACACCAAGCCATTTCCAAGCGATTGCATGCATTTGGAATGATTCAAAAACAAGTACGTAATTTGAAACCAAGAGCCGTTGAGCATCATTTTTTTTACTAAAGAACAACTGCTCCAGCGGCAAAAAGGAAGGGATTTCATTATCGTATCACGACGAGTGATGGGAAATAGATTCATTACAGCAACTTAAAGAAAAGAAAGTCATGGAAACTGGTACGAAGCATTGGTACAAAAAAGTGATTCTACTGCACGACAACGCTTGGCCTTATACCGCCAAACCTGTAAAACTTACGTAGAAACGCTCAAATAGGAAGTCTTTCCTCACCCACCTCACCCATGTTTTCCAGATATTACGACGGCCGATTATTACTTGTTGCTTTCGTTGTGGTTGTTTGATCTGGCTGAGCATCAGTTCTACTCATAATGAGACAGCGAAAAACGGTTTGTTTCGTTAGTAGTTTTAAAAGACGAACACTTTTACGGTAACGGCATTCAAGCTCTGCCAAAAAGATGAGACGAAGTTGAAGCTAAAGATAGGTAATACTTTAAATGATTCATAAATTGAGAATATCCAAACAAAGTGCAATAACAATATAAAATGTTTGTATCCTCTTATCAACAGAAGTTCTAGACTTTGTCTCAAGAATAAACTGTTAATTCACAAACAAATATTCAGACCATCAATGTTATATGCCGTCCCTATCTGGACAAGTTGTTGTACAACCAGAAATAAGATGCTTCAAAGAATTCAGAATAAACTTCTGAAAATGATATTGAAGCGTCTTCGCTGGTTTAGCACGAATGAATTACACAGGCTTACTACTGTGGAAACATTAGAAAATATGTCAAACAATATAATCAATAAGTTCCTACAAAAATCGTTGCAATCCTCAATTACAACGATTAGCTCATTCTATAGTCGATAAGGAAGATTAGGTTAAGGTTTAATTTTAAATTCATTTCTGTTTTCTTGACAAGTAGGTTTACAATTTTCCTACAATTATATTCATTTAACTGCGGAAGCAAATACAATCTTTTAATGAAATAAAAATTAATATATAAATAATAGTGTTGATATGTTACCGTTTGTGGCAGAACACACAATATAAATTCTGAATAAATATTAGTAAATAATTATTTCATCACAAAATATCTCCTCCTATTAAAAAAAAAGATTCATAAATAACTTTGAATAACATAGAATACGTCTTACTTTTATAGGGTGCCATTCCGAAATATCTAAAATAGAGTGAAACGGCAGAATGAAAGATTTCAACAGCATTTAGCTTTGTAAACACACATGCTCATTTGATTGAAGTATTTGTTTTTTAGTGCATCAAAATAATTCAATTGTAGTAGTTATTATTTTGCGCCACTTGCCAGAACGTTGCTAATAGTAATAAAAAAACTCTGAAATCTCGATTTTCTTCTTACTGTTAATTTTTTGACCGCAAACGGCAAAAACCATGATCGAAAATGTTTCAATATCTCCACCATTTCCTCGTCTTTAGCTTTATACTGTGTTTATATTGTCTTTATATTGTGTAGTTGCATTAATCTAGCTTTTTTATTTGTAATACACATAAGTACTAAACGACTCTATAAAAAAACAGTAAACAAATTTCAAACCTAATTTAAACTACCTCGATATTTAAAATATGATCGTATTTAATGAAAAACAATTTCAGCTTCACTTTTTATTCGCTTGTAATGAACTGCATATTTAATAATTTGCGTGTTAAGAAAATACAGCATTGCTTCAATAACATGTTCGTGGCCTTGAGAAAGGCCAACTGTAACCCAAGCAACATATTTTGTTACATCTAAGTGTCAGTAATCCTTATGCGACAAATTAGAAAGTTACAGAGACCGCAATCTGTAACAAATATCAATACCGTAACCCAAAAAGCGTAAATTTGCAGTCTATATGCAACTATCCAGTTGTTACTTAAGATATTTCTGTTCAACAGTTAGGTAACATGATTTGTAACATATCGGCCACAGTGAAACAGATGAAGAACTTGTTTCATGTTACATTGTGCATCTCATGCATTTTTTTTATCAAATTAAAGTTTCGATATAACAATTCTTTCACAAATATTTGTTTGGCTTTTCCTCAGTGCTTCAAGATGAAAGGTGACATATTGTTAAATATAATCAGCATGTCCATGTCATATGAATGTAAGTGGTTCTCTGAGCTAATACATGAATTGGACATGCAAATTGAAATCCATGGTGAAATTGAAGATTTTGCTCACGTAGAAAGCACGCGCTCCGAATATATTGGACATTTAATAACTCAATTACTTTATTCATCATACTACATACTCATTAAAATCATTTTCCAATGCCGGATTAAACTCTATATCTAAAGGAAGTATAATTATCAATGAAAATTAATAGATTATCCCTATCTTTTTATAAGAAAACATTGTTGCTGGATATTTCTATATGATGCAAAAATGTTTGGTTTATTTGCTCAAAATTTCTATCATCTTACTCGAATTTACACTGCCGATCAATAGAATAGATATTTCTTGCGTGGAACAAAGCACATATATTCATTGAAGAAAAAACAAAAGATCTAAGAGTGGCGCTAATTAAAACGAGTCAGTTTATTTGAAGTGTAATGAGAGAAAACACCCAGGTTTTTGCAGGCGGTTTTCACGAAGATTTTCATACGAGTTCTTCTTACGCGGATTTTCAATTATCGCGTTTTTACGCAAATTTTCGAATT
The DNA here is from genome assembly GCF_029784165.1 of Wyeomyia smithii. Classification (NCBI taxonomy): domain Eukaryota; kingdom Metazoa; phylum Arthropoda; class Insecta; order Diptera; family Culicidae; genus Wyeomyia; species Wyeomyia smithii. Next base: position 73,581,256 of record NC_073695.1, read on the forward strand.
TATGTGGATTCTCGAATTAATGTTTTTTACGCGGATTTCCGGATCAACGCGTTTTTTACGCGCAATTTTGTAACAACGCACATTTTTTAATTACCTAGTTTTTTCACGCGGATTTTCGTTTTTAAGCGGTTACAATGTAAATTGTTACTGAAAAATCCTATGAAACATTCTATGGAAATCTTTTTGCTTTGAAAGAATAATAACGTTACCTTTAGAACTATCTTCCAATTATCTATTATGATATTTATTGCATTGGGATTATACTTTTACCATATATTTGCAATAATCTTCTAATTTAAAAATAAATATGACATTTTTTAATAAAGTGTACAAAAACTTTCAGTCGGTGGAAAAATAAATTTGACGTTATATTCGAAAATCACAATTCGCTCAAAATTATCTGCCGTGACTACTATTAAACTTCGGAATGTTTATTTGTCACTTGTTTATCATCAAAAATTGTTTCACGGAAACAACGGCATCTCAAATGTTGCCAGTAAATTATTCTGTAACAATAGCTTGACGAATCTTCTCACGAAGTAGCTTATTCTGCCCATGCATCTTGTCACAGTGTAACAAAAACATTTTTGACATTTGCTTTTGTTGTTGAAGGCAACGGTCGCATAGGGAAACCCAGGGCAATCCAGACACGGCGAAAGCTACATCAGTTCGTTGCGCTGATGAGGATGAATTTATTTCTATCATTTCTTGATTATGTGAACACGCGAAATTATTCGAATTCTTTTGGCATATGACTATTATTATTATTTTTTCAAAATATCAATACTTGCATATAGAGATGAGCCATGGTTCGTCTTGGCTCTCCTATCGTGGAAAGTTTGAAAACAAAGCAGCGATGCCGTTTGACGTTGTACAGAGTGCACTCACAGATAACCAGAAACCAGAAACCCTACCAACTACGACGGTGTGGTGAAAAAATTGTTTACTGACCATCCAACAACATTAGTAAAAAATAACGAATCTGTTGCGGATAAGTAGAGCTGTTCATCCAACAACATGATTAGCTTGGTAAAAAAATGATAAATCTGTTGCAGATATGTAGTTTTTGCTCAACTAATCAAGCAAACTTCATATCAAAGCTGCAATGTAGCCTTTCAAAGTAGGTATATTTCATGCAAGTTGTTGACTAGTGACAATGTTATAAGATTTCTGGAATTGCCACATATCAGTTGCATGTAAACATAATTGCAACAATGAATGATTGATTCAAGTTACTATGCGGCATCAAAATTACACTACCCACTATGTAACATTTCTGTATCTTAGTGAGATGAAAAGTCAATTCGCGACAAATACGTGACTTTTCCTTCTTTCATTTAACCTAGTATATTCCACAGTAACTGCAATGAGTTCACTGTGCGACTTTTTATTGAATTTCCTTTTCAAACAAATGTTACAAATGTTGCTTGGGTAATTTGTACTAGGCAAGAGGAACGAAACAAATCACGTTGAGCTAGTGTATAATGTAATAACTTCAGCTTCGGACCCAGCGTACTTGGCTAGCTCTTCTGGTTACAGCTAAATTTGGCTAATCTGCCGTTTGTCCGTGGTCCACTTGTTTACTCGATGCCATCTCAACGACGAGTTTGTTGACAGTTAAACAGTTGACGGATAACTAATGGAATTCGTGCGTAACGTTCGTCTTTATACCGGAAAAAAACACTGCGCAGCGCAGCCCAACCTTTTTTACACCCTTCCATAATACCGTGTGCGTGGCCCCGCCCACTTGTTACGTTGGTCATCTCCGTAGATATTGAATCGTAGGGTTTATTTCATCACATTCATCACATCTTCAAATATACCCTTTATCTTACTCTAATCATTGGAAAATACTACAAGGTATACAGCCCTAAGGTTGTATGAAATGGTGACGTGGAACTAAATACTGTGATTAGAGGGATTTTTGTAACAAAAGTTACAGAGTCCACAGACAGATTCAATTCGTTTGCTCAGTGACTCGCGTATTTTTATTCTCAGCCTTCCCATAAAATCTGTTTTAAGAAATATACCTATTTAACAACACTCGAAAGAATTCTGTTTACATTTGGCGATGTTGTGCCTGTAGTGTTTTGTTGTGCAAACAACAGTTTTTTGACAAGGCACAAGCATATCGTTCTTGTTGAAGAAATACCAAGAATTTCTCGTAACAGAACATTCATAAATGACGTAACATTCGAGGGGGAGGGGCGGATTACAGTTTTGTTACGAAATGTGACGAGGAGGAGGGTGGGGGCCCTGCCAAGCTACGTAGCAAATATGAAACGAAGGAAAAAAATTTGGATTTTTTCTAGTTGTTCTTTTTGTATCACTGGTTGTCTATTTAGTGTCATTTTTATTACTTTCTCGTTTTTTCTTGTTCATTTATGATACAAGGTATGTTTTGGATAATGAAATTTGCAAAAAAATAATGACATAAGGGGGAGGGGAGTTGTTATAAAGCTACGTAATTATCTAGAGAGGGTCTGACTTCGTGACGAAATGCTACGATGGAGGAGAAGGGGGTTGAAAAAACCTAAAAAAGCTACGTCATTTATGGATGTTCCCTAATGTGTCTAAATCAGAAATAACTTTATTTCCACAAAAATAAAAGCTTATTATACTTACGTTATCATAATAAATAATTTTGTCTTATTTAACTCTGATTGAATAAATTTATTATATGGATCTTACTTTCAAAATTATATGGAAGCCCTTACATAGGTTCACTAATAGGCAAACATAAGAAGATATGTTGAACAATATTATCAACAAGTTCCAGCAAAAAATCGTAGCAATCAACAACTCCAAAGAAGTTAAAGTTTGAAAAGATTAATTTTTGTTTTTCGCTTGACATTTTTTTTTAGTTGTCAACAATTACATTCACTGTATTACGAAGACAGCTCAAGCACGTATATGATGGTAAAGTTTCTAATAATAAAATATTTCTAAAAATGTTGGAATATGAAAAAAAGATTTTAAATAAATCTTAATAAAATTGACTAAAAAAATTTACAAGCATTCGCCGGCTCTTACTGTTCTATTAATTTGTATATTCAAGAATTTACTCTTCTGATATTATCTAATTACGAATATTTAGTAAATATCGAAACTGAAATGAAATAAAAAAAACTTATAACTTATAACCGTTGCAAAAATGTACAATTCTTGTTGGGTCATTTATAGTAATCATATTCATGAGATAAACTTTTAATCTCTGTCAGTAGCATCAATGCAGGGTTTCCTCGATTGCACACTTATAAAAATGTACGTATAGAAGGGTACCGCAGAAATGTACAAATAAAAGTGTACTGCTGCAATTAAAGACGACGAGAGACCTGCGGTAGAGATGGTCAGGTTTGGCTTTTTTCAAACCCGTACCCGACCCGTAACCGAATTTTTTTTTTCGGTTGAAGCCCGAACCCACCCGAACCCGAAACTTTATTTTTCGATCAAACCCGAACCCGACCCGAACCCGAAAATTTTATTTTTGTGAAACCCGAACCCGGTCCGAACCCGAAACTGTGATACCCGAACCTGAGTTTTTATTTTTGAGGGGTAGATTTTTTGTACCAATTTGAGGTTGCCCTGAAGCTTTGAGCATCGAATGGTATTGAAATTTTAGTGATTTTGCAGTTGCATAAAATTAGACATCATTATCTTACAAAACCCTAAACCTAAACCCGACCTTTTTTGAACTCGAACCCGACCCGAACCCGAAAATTTGTTTCCCACCAAACCCGAACCCGACCCGTACCCGACACCTTCAAAAATTTTCAAACCCGAACCCGACACTTTCAAAAATTTACAAACCCGAACCCGACGACCATCTCAAACCTGCGGCTCTCTGCTGAACATATATTATGCATTGAGTTTAAAATTGGAGTTGTCGACCAGCGACAATCGATTTTTCTCTCATCCCGTATATTATACCTAACGTCGGAAGTAGTGCGCTGTATAGCGCATCTGATTTGCTATACAGCGCACTACTTCCGAAGTTAAGTGTAATGTACGGTATGAGAGCTAAAAAGAATAGAAAATGGGAGGATGCCAATTTTCAGTAACAAATATATTTTAAGAATGCTCATATTATAAAGATAGTAGGGCACTTACAATTAGACATTGTAATATTTTTTTACTATTTTTGATTACACGGCGACTTTTCTACGCTTTTATATTTATTCTTATCATACTTATTCTGAACTTCTACAGTTGTAATTTGGCTTAATACACCTTAACTAAAAATACAAAGAAACATGTTTTGAGTCATTAAATAATTGTTTACCGTGATCGTTCTAGAAGAAGAAAAAAGTAATTTATATTTGTCTACGAAGGTGCCACCTCGACAACACATCGTTACCGTTCATTATGTAATGCATTACCAACTACACCGCTGTGACACTTTACCAGCACTGAAACCATGGCAATGTTAGTTTTCTCACTACCCGTTTTCGGAGCAACTGTTCGAAAGATGCTGTGAGACTAACAACAAGTTTAGTCTTTTCTGAAAATGTGTAGGGGATAGTGTCGTCTGTATTCACCAGTATAGTATTCCCAAATTAGTTATTTGTTATTTTCGACCAATTTAAACTTAGTTCTATAATCTCTATTAATATTTGGTAAACTTTTTAAAACCATCTTTACTGTCACCTGGTGTCTCTCGATACAAATACGAGCCCTATCTTTGCGTATTCACGAGTGTTTACCAGCTTCTTGTATAGCTTCCTGGTTCGATTGGACAAATATTTGCCCCCTTTTGGTCAACACTGCTCTTGCTTATAGCACTGGTGTGAGTTTGCTGTTTCTTTGCAATTATAAGAACAATGAAATTTTAGATTACCAGGTGCGATGCTATTGGAATGCACTAGGGTCCGCTACGATTTCTCCGTTTTCTAATTACAAGACAACTGCGGAGTGTGTTTCTTGTAGTAAATGGTGACCAAAGTTTTACCTCTAAAATTTCGAGAACTTTTTACAATTTTCAGATTTTCGGCAAAATTTATTATTTATTTATTATACATAAGTTCAATTAAAAATATGTACGAATATCATAGTGCTAACAGATTCTTGTTTAACTGTCGATGCATTAAATGACGAAATACCTATAACTCTCACCTTAAATCAACCATGTTTTCTACTATAAATTTTTTTTGTCCTGTAAAGCTTGAAACTTTTGCTTTTTGCTTGAACTTAAATTTTTGGACCATTTTTTAAAATCAAATAATGTTTTTAGAATCACTTTTCAGCAATATTACTTTCAATTTTTTTTTTCCAATATTTCTTTATGAAAAATTAGACAATTTCCCCGAAACTATCCCTTGACAACTTAGATCTATCTTCTGTTATTACTCATTAATCGATTCATAAATAAAGGGTTTATCAACTTCAGTATTGATGAATTTATGAAAAAAAAACTATGCAAAGTTGCATTCTGAGAGGATGCTGCCAACACCTGGTCGAGCTGGTGTGAAATTCGTCTTGTATGAAAAATCGCATGAACGTTGTTATGCTGGTACACAGATTTCTTGCGAATATTATTTATGAGCTGCTATGAGTGAAGTTAGAATCATCTCTTCATACCTCATAAATCGTGTGGCGTGCAATTAAAAGCAGAATAGAAAGCGTACTTAGTTTACGCTTTCTTGCCTTCAATGTACTATAAAATAATAAATTGAAAACTTTTTCGAGCTGAATACGAGTCCAACAGGGTCGCATATTCGATGATGCTCCAACATCGCCTGTTCTGTCTGCTGTATCCCGACTATAGCGAGACTCGTAAAAATTGATGGATGTACACCATTCTACTATCATCGTGATACTTATCAAGGGTCTCCTTTGGATCCTTCGTACAGAGACGACAAAGGGATAACTGCACGTGCCGTAATAAAAGCTGCCTTGCGCGACGCCTGACTACTAAGGCAGCATGTGCTGTCGTATCTCGGGATTTTTTTTCTCCGTTCGTTTGACCGCTCAAGGAACAAATGGAATGAAAATTAGGTCAATGATGGTAAAAAATAGTGTATCTTTTGCTGTCTATATGGCTCAAGTTCAATGAGGCATTCCGGCGACTGGAACGACGTCATTCGGGTCGGTTTGTAGCAGATTTTAAGGGATTCCAGTTACTGCTTTTGTTAATAATACCTAATAATTTATTTTAACTTTTCTATCATCGATACGGTATCAATTGCAATATAATTTTGTTCCGTTTGCTATCAATAATAATAACCTAATAAAGTTTGAGTTTAGGCTGCCTTCTTGCTTCCAGACATCATTAAAATTTATAAACGATACACAATAGATGCAGTCGATAAGTTATTTTAAAGTTTTATTCGAAAAAAATTCCATAATAAATGTAATAAAGTTTCGATTTCATCGTAAATTAACAATTTCAATTCAGCTTAGAAGCCAAATTGAACCAAGAATAATATCCTCCATTCATACAATACCATACTTCTTCGAAGTTTGTACAAATTCGCTGGCATTTAGTAAACAATACTGGCCCGTAATTTCTTTTAACACGTATTGAATTTATTACTGTTTTGCAGTCTCATCGGCGAGAGTGGTTCAGTCGCCGCTGTGATGTGTTGATCCAAAAAAAAAATTCCAAATCTGCTACCACTTTTTAAACTGTCACGAACAACTTTCTTAAATAATAATGAATAACAGAGCGAATGCTTTCATGGAACAGACTAACACAGCAGCGACTAAGTGATACCTACTAATCGTTTTTCCCATCTTTACAAACACACTGGATGGAAGCTCCAAGTACGTAAACAATAAACCGGTTCTGTATTCTGCTTAGTTTTCCTCCCATTAGGGCAGCTCCTATATCAGCTCACGGGGACTGGGCGAAAGAAAGCGAGAATGGACGAGGATCAACGTTGCGTGAAATGTACATACCGTCAATCAGTGAATTGCTCCGGCAGGAGGAAAAACGGAGCCTTGGTAATGCATTTTTCCCCGTGGTGTTATGTAAGTGGCAAGCAAACAAGAAGAACTCCACAGCTTACAACATCCCCCTAGACTTCCTTCCATTGAAGTGGTACCCATGGAAATGAGTGGCGACCTGAGTTACACGCAGGTAAAGTTGGCTGTTGATGTGCGGTAAACGAACACTTCACAAGCGGGCCATAAATACAATTTTTAAAATTCGACGGAAAGTTTCGAGCAAATATCATCTTTACGATAATCACGAGTGAAAACACAAAATATAATCTGGTAAAATTACAAGTTTTAAAATCAGCATCAATATGCAATTTTTGTTTCTTGATTGCTATGAGGGGTATTCTAATGGAGACGCTGAACACTCGACCTAAGAAACAGGTGACAGACTGGCTTCCTGAATCATGGATCGATTTGCCAACACTAGTACATTTGCCAAAATCGGCTTTCTGAAATTATATTCCAGCATTACAAAGAAACAATCTTACCTTATTATTATATATCAGTAAACATAAACAAACTGCTAAACTTTTCTTTTCTCAACTTCAAATACTTTTTAAGAACCAAATTGCAAACACTGGCATGAACTTTCTAAACCGGATTTTTTTTTTGTTGTTGCTGATGCTGTCAAATGTATGTAAATTTGTTATGGCGGCGAATGATACCGTAATGGATTTTTTATTGTCTTACGGGGTGGCCCAGAGCAATAAAGTCATTCTCCCCGACTAATTCGACTAACCAATCTGTTCACTCGCTTGACCTTACGTCGGGCGCATGAGTCTGTTCAGATCCATTTAGATTTTGAATTCAAGTTCAATATATTCAATATTAACCAAACAGATCGAGTTGGCCAAACGACTCCTGCAATTTTATTTTTTTTACGATCGTAAAAAAAACAGGACAGGAATATATAAAAATTTGTAAGTACATTCTGATACTAACGTCGCTTCTGTACAACAAGGGTTGGGCGGATTTCAATATCGTATTATCGAAGAGTAAAGCAATTGAAATATTTTCAGGTCGAGTCGGCCAGCTGGATCCTGCAATTTTATTTTCTTTCGATCGTTAAAATCAGGACAAAAAGATCAATTTGAAAAAAATTGTAATTGAATTCTAATACTAACGTCACATTTGTATAACAAGGGTTAAGCGGATTTACATATCGTATTATTGAGGAGTGAAACAATTGAAATATTTTGATACTGTATCTCCTATTTTGTACATATCGTGCTTTTTTCGTAACTGTCCGTCCTTAAATGCTTTTTCGTACACAGTAAAAAAAAATCTGAATATGACACATCACGTAGAATTTTTTCTCATTTAAATTTCGGTTGCGTCTGACGTAAACCACGATTTGGTTTGAAAATTACGTGCAATATCTTTTAAATTTGCGTGTAATGTTATTTTTTTTTTTTCTTCACATAACATTTATTTGACACGGCACAAATACAATTTAATGTTTAACGGCGCCAATTATATCTGATGACTTAAAAACTAAAGCAAATTTTTTATCCTCGCTGCCGACTACGAGCTGAAATTAAGTCTAACTTAAAACTAGCATGGGATTTCCAATCAGTGTTTTGTTGTTCAATGGTCGTCTGATAATCGTCGAATGGCATGTATGGATTCGTTCTGCTGAGCCACGATGTCGTGAGTTGGGACAGAGGCTCGTAGTCCTTGGGTCCTGGTTCTGTTGTGCGGGGTCTGGTTGCTGGTTTTGTGCTTAAGGTTCAAACGTGTTCTTGTCGTTTTGTTGGGTGTAGACGGAGGGGAACGGGACTAGACTGGGGCGTGGATGGATTTCAGGAAAACGTATATAAGGGACATGTAGGATAGGTCACGGCTCGCCAAGACATCACGAACAGGAACAGCCGGCTGTCTACCCTCGGCCTGCAGGGAAGCTATTAATTTAGACCTGGCGTCACGGTGTACAGGGCATGACCAAACCACATGCTCTATGTCGTGATAACCTTCACCACAGGCACAGATACCACTTTCCCCGAGCCCAACACGACGGAGGAGCGCGTCAAATCTATAGTGATTGGACATAAGCCGGGACATCACGCAAATGAAATCCCGACCTACATCCAACCCCTTGAACCACGGGTTCGTCGATACTTTGGGGATTATGGAATGTAACCACCTTCCCAATTCCCCTCTGGTCCAAGCATTTTGCCAACTGATGATCGTATTCTGACGTACAAGTGCGAAAAATTCATTAAAGGCAATTGGTCTTTCATAAATATCACCGTTTGTTGCGCCCACCTTAGCCAAAGAGTCCGCTTTCTCATTACCCGGTATCGAGCAGTGAGAAGGGACCCACGCTAAGGTAATCTGAGTAGATTTTTCGGATAAAGCACTCAGATGTTCCCGTATTTTCCCCAGGAAATACGGAGAGTGCTTAACATCTTTCATCGATCGGAGAGCCTCAATGGAACTGAGACTGTCCGTAAAGATGAAATAATGGTCCGTGGGCATTTTTTCGATAATCCCTAGGGTGTACTGAATTGCAGCTAATTCTGCGACGTAAACAGAAGCAGGATTATCGAGCTTATGGGAGACGGTTAAATTGTTATTGAAGATACCGAAGCCAGTGGACCCATCAAGAAGTGATCCGTCAGTGTAGTACATATTGTCGCAGTTGATGTTTCGATATTTATTGGAAAAAATTTTAGGGATCTGCTGCACGCGTAAATGATCCGGGATTCCACGAGTTTCTTCTATCATGGATGTATCGAAAAACACAGTAGAATCAGAAGTATTTGATAAGTCGACACGATTTGGAATATTCGAAGAAGGGTTAATATTTTGGGACATGTGATTGAAATACAATGTCATAAAACGGGTTTGAGAATTAAGTTCGATTAACCTTTCAAAATTTTCAATCACGGGACGGTTCAAGACCTCACATTTGATTAGAATACGAGAAGACAGGCTCCAGAAGCGGTTTTTCAATGGTAGTACTCCAGCTAAAACCTCCAAACTCATCGTATGGGTCGACTGCATGCAACCTAAGGCGATACGCAAACAACGATATTGTATTCGCTCCAGTTTGATCAAATGTGTGTTTGCTGCGGAGCGGAAGCAGAAACACCCGTATTCAATAACAGACAATATCGTTGTTTGGTAAAGCCTTATAAGGTCTCCTGGATGGGCTCCCCACCATTGTCCGGTTATTGTACGAAGAAAATTCACTCTTTGTTGACATTTTTTCATCAGATACCTCACGTGACAACCCCAGGTGCCTTTAGAGTCGAACCAGACACCAAGATATTTGTGTACCAAAACCTGAGAAATCGTTTTACCCATTAATTGTGTTTGAAGCTGAGCAGGTTCATGCTTCCAAGAAAAAACTACTATCTCAGTCTTCTCCGGAGAGAATTCGATACCTAGCTGTAAAGCCCAAGCAGACAAATTGTCCAAGGTATCTTGCAATGGTCCTTGCAAATCGGCAGCTTTGGCTCCTGTAACAGAGATTACACTGTCGTCTGCAAGTTGTCTTATCGTGCATGAATTTGCCAGACATTCGTCGATGTCATTTACATAAAAGTTGTAAAGAAGGGGGCTTAAACATGAGCCCTGGGGAAGACCCATGTAGCTAATGCGAAAAGTTGCCAAATCGCCATGCGTAAAATGCATGTGCTTTTCGGACAACAAATTGTGCAAAAAATTGTTCAAAATTGGAGAAAATCCTTGTCGGTGAAGTTTACCCGAAAGAATGTCAATAGAAACGGAATCAAAAGCCCCCTTAATGTCCAAGAACGCAGACGCCATTTGTTCTTTACGAGCATACGCCAGCTGAATATCTGTTGAAAGCAACGCAAGACAATCATTCGTCCCTTTGGCACGGCGGAAGCCAAATTGAGTTTCTGATTGTAGACCATTTGATTCGACCCAGTGGTCTAAACGACGGAGTATCATTTTTTCCATCAATTTCCGGATACAGGATAGCATTGCAATCGGCCTATAAGAGTTGTGATTAGAAGCTGGTTTCCCTGGTTTTTGGATGGCGATCACCTTCACTTGCCTCCAATCCTGCGGTACAATGTTTTGCTCCAGGAACTTATTGAACAAGTTCAACAAGCGCCTCTTGGCATTGCCGGGTAGATTCTTCAACAAGTTGAATTTGATTCTATCTAATCCAGGCGCGTTATTGTTACAGGACAGGAGGGCAACTGAAAGTTCTGCCATCGTAAAAGGTGATTCTATCGCGTCGTGGCCCGGAGACGCATCGCGAACAATATTTTGCTCAGGAACAGAGTCCGGACATACTTTCCTGGCAAAATCAAATATCCACCTACTTGAAGACTCCTCGCTTTCGTTGACCGTTACGCGATTCCGCATTCTTCGGGCTGTGTTCCAAAGAGTGCTCATCGATGTCTCCCTCGACGTCTCGTTCACGAACCGACGCCAATATCCACGTTTCTTTGCTTTAGCCAAGCTTTTAAGCTTGGTATCAAGCTCCGAATACCGTAAATAGTCGCCAGGTATACCTCCCGTCTGGTAGGCCTTAAACGCGTCGGATCTTTGCGTGTAGACATCGGAGCACTCTTGGTCCCACCACGGAGTGGGAGGCCGTTCTTTGATCGTTACGCCGGGATATTTCTTCGTTTGGGCTTGCAACGCGGCGTCGAGAATCAAGCCCGCGAGGAGGTTGTATTCTTCAAGTGGTGAATGATGTTGAATCGACTCGACCGCTTTTGCAATCATTTCCTCGTATAACTTCCAATCGACATTTCGTGTGAGGTCATACGGAATGTCAATTGGTCGCATGCGAGTTGACCCGTTAGTAATTGAAATAAGAATAGGCAGATGGTCGCTACCGTGAGGATCGAGGATTACCTTCCATGTGCAATCCAACCGTAGCGACGTCGAACATAAGGATAGATCCAAAGCGCTTGGGCGCGCTGGAGGTTTCGGGATACGTGTCATTTCACCGTTGTTTAAAATAGTCATGTCGAAGTCATCGCAAAGGTTATAGATTAAAGAGGAGCGGTTATCATTGTATGGGGAACCCCAAGCCACGCCATGAGAGTTGAAGTCTCCCAAAATCAAACGTGGCGAGGGAAGAAGTTCTATTAAATCAAAGAGCAGCCGTTGCCCAACCTGTGCTCTGGGAGGAATATATATTGAGGCAATACAAAGCTCTTTACCTTGTATTGTCATTTGACATGCGACAACTTCGATGCCTGGAATCGAGGGGAGGTTAATACGATAGAAAGAATAGCACTTTTTAATCCCTAAAAGTACTCCTCCATATGGGGTGTCTCGATCAAGGCGAATAATATTAAAATCATGGAAGTTGAGATCAATATTTGAAGTAAGCCAAGTTTCACAAAGGGAAAATGCATCGCATTTGTTTTTATTTATCAAAACTTTAAACGAATCAATTTTTGGTAAAATACTTCTACAATTCCACTGTAAGACAGAGATAGAATCCTTCATATACGCAGTTGAATTAGGCATCGAAGGATACAATCGCTGCAAGGAGAGGCCATTGGGCAGTCAACTGCTTCAAAAATGATCTAACTGTTGGGAGGAATGCTGTAAGAAAAATTTTAATTGGATCGGGTACATTGAAAGTTTCAAAAATCCAGTCCACAATGTCAGAAAATTTCACTAATCCAGAGTTTGTTTCATCAACTGGGAGTGTAAAAGGAGCAACTGGGGTTTTAGATGTTCCTGGCAGTGCTGGGAACTCCTTCTGGGACTTTAAATTTGCCAGCCCAGGAGGAGTTTGCTTCGGTTTTTCCGCAGCACTGTTTGGTTTGTTTGTATCTTTCATTTCACTTTGAGAAATCTTAGGACCTTTTCTGGGAAGTTTAGGAGAGGAAATATTTTTCCTCTTTCTAGACTCCCCAGGATTGGCGTAAGATGCTCCCGCTGGTGAATCGTCAGAATCGGTTTCCTCAGAGGGCAACAGATCGAAGGGGTTCGAAGTAACGGGAGAAGTGGTAACGGTCTTCTTCAGCATGTCAGCGTAGGAACGCTTTGAACGCTCTTTGAGAGACCGTTTTATTTTATCCCTGCGCTGCATGTACACCGCACATGTCGAGAGCTCATGCAGATTTTCTCCGCAGTGAATACACTTTTCAGCGTTAACACTGCAAGAATCTTCCGCATGAGACTCCCCACACTTGCCACAACGTGCCTTATTGCAGCAGTAGGCGGCTGTATGGCCTAACTGCTTGCAATTCAGGCAGTTCATGACGCGGGGCACGTAGAGCCTCACAGGGAGACGAACCCGGTGGATCGAGACGTGGCTTGGTAGTGCAGACCCGGCGAACGTAACTCGAAACGAGTCTGACGGAGTGTATACTGTTTTGCCACCGATGATCGATGCTGACCGCAATTGCTTGCAGTCGAGCACCTTTACTTCGGGACACGTTTTGTTCTTAAAGCACCCTTTGGCACTTTGCAGTATACACTCGACGGACAGACTCGAATCGGTTATGACACCGTCGATCTCCACGTCTCGTGCGGGTATGTAAACGCGATACTCGCGTGTGAAGAGCTCAGAGCAAGCTATATCGTTGGCCTCTTTCAGGTTACCGACCACGACACGGAGCTTGTTAGGCCGGACCTTGGAAATTTCGGTCACGCCCTTGTACTCCTTCGTCAGGTCTTTAGAAATCTGCAAGAGGTTCAACTGTTTCGATTTCGGTCCCGCCTTTGGCCGAAAATAGACAGTATAGCTGCCCTGGGCTCCGTCTGGGTAAAGCCTGGGGCGAGGGGGGACTGAAGAATGAACAGGGGAGGGGGTAACAGAAGGGTCAGGGTCAGAGGGGTTCGGGGATGGTGGCGCGGGAGGCGAGGGATCTACATCCATCGCGCTATGTTTAGCGCACTAGCGCTGACAAGAACACGTACCTTTTTATTTCTCCCTTCCAGTAAGGTTGGTTGTCCGATCGTTCGAAGTAGCAGCCGTTACAGCCAGCAGCACCAATACAGCAGCACCAAACAGCCACCAGCAGCGAGCCAGGTGTGAGATCACTCCACACAGCGATACGACTCGCTGACACTGATGGCTTCTTCTTTTTCCTCGTTTGTGTCTCGTCCACTGCTGTAGCACAATCCAGCCAGCAGCCAAATCGGCTTACGCACCAGCTGGCAGTCACGATGCGAAACAGTTGCACAAAGGAACGACCTTGAACCCGGATTTATTTCACTCGACCAGGCAAACAATGCCAACACTTGTTCACACGTCTTTTGTTTTATACTCTATCGGACCGATCACCAAACACGTCCAGTACTGATGCGTGTTCGGCACAGAATGTGTAATGTTATTCTCTATCTTCAAAAACAACCGATTTATATTGAAAATACACATTTTACGCTCTAACTTTTTTATTTCAAGTTTCAGTTCAAAACTGTCTTTGAAAGACTTTTAGAGCTTTTTAAGAGAAACAATTTTCAATGCTGACATCGTAAATATCTCAAATAAAATTGGAAAGTTATTAATATTTTTCATCAAAAAATGTGCATTTTTCATTTGTTTGTCATTCTTTTTTGGGCAAACATAAAAAATATCTCTTGATTTCATTTTGAAGGGCATACTTGACTTTATAAATGGAGTAACTTTTAGAAACATGTTATTTTTTAAATTTGAGTAAATTCAATTTAAAAACAAGACAAAAATTTCAATAATTTCATACATTATGCATATAAAAGCACCCAGATTTTTTTTTTGGTACTTTATCTCATAACTAGACGTAATTACCTTTAATTTGACCCAAAAAGATCGGAAATCGATCAACTGGTTCAAAAGTTATGATTTTTTTGAAATAAAATACAATATATATGTTATCTTCCTAATCCGGTTTCTATGGTTGGAAGAGGACATTTAAATACATGTATAACACCATGAATTGACAACTTACTAGACATTGAATTAGGTGGTGCCGCTGAAGTTGAAAGCTACATAATAAAATTCAACGAATTTATGAATTTGAAAACTAAGACACTGGAATAACACAACGTTCTAAATGAATACGAAAAGACGCGGAGGGCGACGACTGTTCTTTGTTTTTTTCTCATAAAGCAAAATGTGTGCTTTACTTTTGTATGCGAACGAGTGCGAAGCAAAAGCAATCTTCAAACGGGCTATTGTTGGCCGGAGTTTGATAGTATGAATTTGCTGCTAATATTTGACACTTCAATCAGTTATCGAATTTCATGATCATAAATTGAAAAGGGCTGAATGTTTTTAGTATTGTTTTAAATTTGCAGATAGTGATAAAGTTTGAGATAATTAAAATTTCAGATTTGTTTACTGTTTTCTTGTTTAACACTTATTTTATAACTTTTCATTGATAAATTTTGTGATTTTTGCCCGAATTTATATTTTATTCTTACGGATTAAGAACGATATCATAAATTTTCATTAATGGGGTATCATGGTTATGATTAAAATTAATCCTGGATGAAATTTCAACTTCAAAAATGAAAACTAAAAAAATCTGCTATCGCTTTTTTCACTAAAGTGACAATTTGCGCAGTTTTGCGCAGCAGCGGACAGTATGCATTTGAAAGCTTACGTTTTTACCTAAATTTTGAATG
The DNA here is from genome assembly GCF_029784165.1 of Wyeomyia smithii. Classification (NCBI taxonomy): domain Eukaryota; kingdom Metazoa; phylum Arthropoda; class Insecta; order Diptera; family Culicidae; genus Wyeomyia; species Wyeomyia smithii. The sequence continues at coordinate 73,596,754 of NC_073695.1, forward strand.
TAAACACAACCATGGCAAACTGCGGCAACTAAACTTGTAAGCTACTTTTCTACAAAAAATCACGTTTTTTTAAATTTTTTCTAGTGTCAGGCCTACTATGACCAAATTTTACAATATCAAATGAAATGAGTTTGTTTTTCACAATAAAAGTCATCAAAAATTCAGATTTTATGATATTGCGTCCAAATTTTGGATTTAGACTTCAATGTTATAGCAATAAAGAAAAAATATTATGAAACAGCTAACGAAAAATTTTTTTTTGGCTGATGGCCAGCGATTCCCCACTGTGCATTGTGCAATATCGAGAGACTTTCTTGTAGCTCACGTATATTGACTAGGATTTGCTAACGATTCCAAAAAAAACTTTAAATGCAGGCAATCTTTACATATTAACCTACATTACGAACCCAAAATACGCCACAATGAAAGTCGATCTCTATAAAAGACTGCTCCTCTACAGTCGCCTCTTAGAACCGCTTCTCGGGGTCCCGGCGAAAGCACACATCAACCGCGTGCCAGATCTACTTTGAAGTCGTTGACCACTATCCGGTCACTCATCCGCCATACGTACTGCGTGGCTAGTATAGCGTCCTACCCGGGACGTTCTGTGATGGAATTTCTCGGAAAATTTTAATATCCCGAGACTCCAGATTTTCGGCAATTTTTTATTCTAATCCCGGCATCCCGGAAAACATTTCGTGTAATGAAAATTATTGATAAATCGAGTTTAGACCCTTTCGAAATTGTATTCACTTCAAGGCAATGTTAAGCAAGATGTTGAGATTGCAAACTCGGCCCTTTGTCTATTAATTTGCTGCTGAGAGTGCTAATGAGAAATGAGAAAATTTCGACTTTTGACCTTATCGGATTTCGGGAAGTGGAGTCTCAAAGCGGTCATAGTTTCACTTTTTTGACCGATAAAAATGCACAGGAAGTAGTTAATGAAATTGTTGAAATTGAAACATTGTTTTTCATGCCAAATGTCGTCGAAATACATGAAACGTCAAGATCTGGTATTCTCCAGAGAATTTTTTATTGAATCGACTTTAAAAGACCAAAAACAAAATTCTACTAAGAGAGGCTCCCCGTCCGTAGCCCTCAGGATTTTTTTCAAAAAAAATTATTTGAGTTTATTTGAGTTAACACCAGATCTTGACATTTAATACTTTCCTAAGATATTTGGCACAAAAATATCAGTTTCAAAGATATCATGAACAACTATTTGCGCATTTTTTCAAATTTTGCATGAACACTTTTCTCAAGAAGAAGAAATTTTTTAGCTCTACCGCTAATTTTCATTAGCACCCTTATGCTTCTGTTCATAAATTACTATCCGTCTTCGCTCCCGCTTTTTGACATAAAAAATGGTTTTCAGTTTGTTTTTGAGAATTGATTTTTTTTTATTGTTTTCATAATTCGAACTCATTTACCGAATCATATTTTCAATCTTTTTTTCTAGATGACAAAAAATCCAAGTTAAATAAATCGCGGCTTTTTCAGTTTTCTTTGCATTGTTTTCAATTTCCCGCGATCCCAAGATTTTCAGGAATACTTTTCTTTTTCATGTACCTACACCACACCCCGTTTTCTTGTTTCCAACCAAGTATTGATCGTAGGATTTTACACTCGAAGACACCAAGCGCTCCTTCCATGTCCACAATTCATGTCGGTTGAGTGCCACCAGGAGGATCAGCGTTCTGTGAAATACGAATTTCGTGCGGATGTGTAAGCTGTGGAACCTAAACTATGTATAATATAAGCTTTATATATAATACACTGGTGGAAATAATTATAACGCCACCTCTAATATGTATTGCTTTTTTATAAAGCTCTCAAACTAGAATATTTTGTTGCTGTATCTTCATAATCTACTATTTTGTGTCAGTTGATCATTTGAATATTAAGTCTATACATAAAGTGTTGGGTTATTTCATTATTTCCAGGTGGAAACACCATTATGAAAAAAACTTGTTTAATCAAGTAATTCGCGATAAAACTCAAAAGCAAATATGATTAGTAATGTGTTGTTTCACCTTTATTCTGTATAACCTCTTGAAGCCGCCTTGGCATAGAATGTATTAGAGATTTCAGCGTATCGGGAGTTGTTTTAGTTTACTCGTGGATGATAGTTTTTTCAGCTGTTCAGCAGCTTGAATTCCCTGCCCTGTGCAAATAAATTTACTGATAACATTCCCAATTCATTCTTAAGAGGATTCAAGCCCAAGCTACACGATGGCCGACCCATTAAAGCGAAAATATGGACCTCTAGACATTTTTTGATGGTACCGGCTGTCTAAAATTAAGCAATATATTGCTGAAAACTAAAATTTTCATTCATAACTTTTTCCGTGAAAGAAATCAAAGCTTCCTGTAACCATACCCAGTACTTCTCGGAATTCATTTTGCTTTATGTAAAGCATATTGGAGTTTTTCTTGTGTTATTAATGCCTGTACAAACGATTACAGCACCTCCTCTGAAGTTGCGAGGTTGTCTCGTCTCTTGAAACATCGGAATCGTCAAAAATAAACTTTTTCATCACTGGAAACCTCTCTCGACCATTTTGCATTTCAAAATTGGTATTTCGCCAAGAAATTCAAGCATGTTTTTCGTATGCCGCGGAGGAAGTCGTGTTATAGCGACTGCTTTCCTGTTTGAAAAGTTTGAGCCGGATTTTCAAACTTGTTTGATGTCGATTGGCGACTAGAATGTTCATTTTTGCATTTATTTCAGCTGATGAAAGCTTGGATTCAACAGAAAGACGTTAGACTGCCGTTTGTCTCTACCTGTTAAGCATGAACTTCCGCTAGAACGTTTCATTGTAGCATATTGAGCACCAAGTAGGCATAATTCTATACGACATTCCTACTCCTATCAAGTCTATGAGCAACCTCGGGAGTAAAAACCCTTTCTTCATTTCGAACATCGGTTTTACTCCGCTCGTTTGCCGGTAGAACCATTCCCTATAGCATGGTCCTTAAAAATCTGGAAAAATGCATTATGTTAAAGTACGTATGCCTTATATAGTAGCTTACAACCTTCAGTTAACCTGGCTAATAGTTATTTCAAATAATGTTGAAGTCAGACACATACTAGCGAACTGAACTAAGAAACTAACATGGTGGCGTTATAATTATTTCCATCTCTTAATACACAAAACAAGTATTCAAGCTCATAAACACAGTAATAACTCAAAACGTTTCCATTATTAGGCTGAGTATACTAGTGTGAGTAAGATAATAAACCATTGAAATTGGCAATTACACTGAGCAAAAAACTAACACCAAAAATGATGGTGGCGTTTTAAATATTTCCACCAGTGTATAAGCTCTATTCGCTGCCGCAATCCACCTCTTCTCCTAGCGGCTCACGTCACAATAAAATAAATAAAATATTTATACAGACCTCGTTTGATTTTGGCACGGTTCAATTTCGGCAACATAAAATCTTTAGACGTGTTGCCACCAGCAACCATACAAGTGTTGAATTGAATTTTCGCTTCAGTCCGGTAGGCATCGGGCTGTTCGGATTGGTTATATAATTGGCTATTGAATTTTCACTTTAGTACGTTAGGCATCATAAAAATTATGAATTTGGATGTGTTTCCAAAATCGAACATGGCGTGTATATAAATAAGATAAATAAATTCATCAAGCACTTCGAAAGTATTCCCATCCACCATCACCGCAGCAACAACATCCGTAGGACTACCACGCTCTCTGCCAGCCACCAAAGCAAAAAAGCAAAGCATTGGTGCTACACATTCCTATTCGGAACTCGACCTTTTGTTTATTTACACAGACTCCGTAGCCAACTGTTGAGTGTACAAAGACAATTGCGAGGCTAGGCGCTACGATCCTACTGACACTAACAGCCTTTCCCAAGCCGAGACTCGAACTCAAGACGACTGGAATGTTAGGCCAGCGTCGTACCTCGAGACCGTCTGGGAGAGCCACCATGATTTTCATTTTGTCCAGTTCATCTGCTTCACGATATGAACCTTATCGGATGAAATGTATGAACAAAGTCCCGAAAATGGGCGGTATCGCGCCCGAAACCGGTCGACTGAAAGATAAATTTCAATACATTTTTTATGTTATAAGAACAATAAGTCTTGTTTGTATTGTCTCGCGTCACGTAATGTTATGGAAAATTATGGACGAAAATAGATTTCCCTCGAAACTACCAAGACTGATCAGGCCACTATGGGTGGTGTGCAGTGCTGTGTGAAGTTCAGGGCCGGATTTAGACGGCGGGGGGACCGGGGCAAATTTGTTTGTGAGGCCCTCTTTCCTTAAAACATTTAGAGGTATCGTTCTGGAAGGTGACGAGCAAAACGAAAAAGGTCGCCTCAGGACTAGGGGGGCCCCTTGAATCGGGAGGCCCGGGGCATCTGCCCCCTTTGCCTCCCCCCTCAAATCCGGGCCTGATGAAGTTTTCAGGTGCTTGTTTGTAACACGCAAGGAACCTCGGCAAGGCGACGGTCTTTCCTGCCTCCTGTTCAACATTGCGCTTGAAGGTGTTATGGAACGTGCAGCTTTTACCATGCAGGACACGATCTTCAATAAATCCAGCCAGTTCATTTACTTCGCTGACGACGTGAATCTTGTCGGAAGGACGTTCCTGGCGGTTGCTGAACAGTACACCAAGCTGAAACGTGGAGCAGAAAGGGTCAGATTGAAGGTAAATACGACAAAGACCAGTTATCTGCTAGTAACGTAGCAATCGATGGAGATAAGTTCTAGGTTATGAACGAATTTGTGTACCTCGGATCATTGGTTACGTCAGACAACAATTGCAGCAGATATATCCGCAGACGTATTGTAGCTAGAAGTCGTGCCTACTACGAACTCCACAAGACCTTGAGGTCTGGTTAGCCTCGTTTCCGTACCAAGTGTCTGGCCGTTTTTGTACCGTTTTTGTATGTGAAACCGTCAAGATTCACACGGATCGGCTAATGAGTTTTGTTGGGAGTTCTCAACCAAAATCTACAAAACTCGTGGCGTTTAACTGTTTCGTACGCCGTTTTAAGCTTATAAACAGATGATGTGTTTGCAAGTTGTGTTCTCAGAACTCAAGGTGAGATTGTTCTGTGAATGAAACAAAACGCGGGAGAAAATAATTGATAGACCTCGATAGCTGCTACAGCCGTGTCTATGTCCCTTCTTATAGATAGAGAATACGAGTCCTTTCAACAAGCTGCTTGCTCGAGACTTCAAAAAGTTTAGCTCTCGACAAGCTCTTTTCACCTCGTCCAAGGTTGACGGCTCCACAGCTTGTCTATCCTTCCGAATTTCTCTCCTGAGTGCCGAAACGAAAGCGTTTTACGGCATTCACGTTGACTTTTCGGATGCATCTTTTGATTCTACCAATCAACTATACGCAGTTCCTTGCTCTTCAGTTGGTTTTGTACAACAAGGAACTCGAAATCTCGAAGAAATCTTCAACTAGGCGACACTGAGTTAGATTCGCTGAACTCATTGGTAAATGGAGTCGAGTGGTTATTCAGGATTGTTTGTGTTTTTTGACGTAAAGTGATGATGTTTTAAACTGTTTTCAAACATTCGTTCTGCTATACTACTAGGTTTGAACAACGATTTAGACAAAAAGGAAAAAGCACTGTTTTGTCCAATACTCTGACCGGTCTTACACTACCTTTCTGGGGTGTTATTGTTGAGCTACCGCAGTCCATCTCTTCTCCTAGCGGCTCACGTCGTTATTATATAAATAAAATAATTATACAGACCTCGTTTGATTTTGGCACGGTTCAATTTTGGTTACATAAATTTAGTCCGGTAGGCATCATAAAAAAATTAAATTTGGACATGTTGCCAAAATCGAACATGGCCTGTATATGAATAAAAAAAACAAATTCGTCAACAACTTTGAAAGTACTCTAAGGTCGTTTTTTATGGGTTTTTTACGCGGGTTATTGTTTTTTTTTCTTATGCGGATTACGGAATTTCTTCACTCGGATTCGGGAATTCACGCGGATTCCGAAATTTACGCGGGTTTTTTACACGGATTCCTGAATTAACGCGTTTTTTTAGGCGGACTCCGGAATTTACGCGTTTTTTGCGCTGTTTTCTTTTACGCGGCACGTATGCCCCGCGTAAAAAGTGACTTTACGATCTTACGATCTTCAATAAATGCAGGCAGTTCATTTGCTTCGCTGACGACGTGAAACTTGTCGGAAGGACGTTCCAGGCGGTTGCTGACATGCTGGGGACATGTTGTGAGAATGCCGAACAACAATCCCGTAAAAATGGTATTTGTCTCGAATGGTTGGACCAAGAGAAGAATGATCTTGGAAGTGTAGGACGCTCAAGAAATTGGAGACAAGCTACAATGGACCGAGTTTGTTGGCGTAACATTGTGAGGCATGAGAGTCCCTTCTGACCACCGTAACGACCTCCTCCACAGCTTTACAAATAACACCAAAGACGTTGGTATTGTCCGCAGAGCCTAAAAGCATCTGAGACTTCGTGACAATGATGCCACTTTTGTGCACACAAGAACTTCGCAAGGAACCTTCCAGGGCTATGTTGAACAGTAAATTAAACATCACAAATTCCCTACGAATGATAAGTCCTAATTGCGAAAGCAAACAAATCCTAACAATTAAAATTACAAATTTCTAACAGTGTTGAGAAGTCACCATTTGTGATCATTATTTACTAATATTTATCATAAATACTTAAGCTACTAACAAATCCCCCCCCCCCTTTATAAAAAAACATCACAAATGCGTCCGAATATTCGCCTGCTGTCCTGATGCATGATGTGAAACCGTCAAGATTCACACGGATCGGCTTATTCAGTTAAGTTGGGAGTGCTCAACAAAAATCAACCAAAACTCGTGGCGTTCCACTGAATCGTACGCCGCCTTAAAGCTTATAAACAGATGATGTGTCTGCAAGTTGTGTTCTCAAAACTTGTCGAGGATCTAGGTGAGATTGTTCTGTTAACGAAACAAAACGCGGGAGAAAATTATTGCTAGAACTCGATAGTTGCTAAAGTCGTGTCTATGCCCCTTCTTATAGATAGGGGATACGAGTCCTGTCAACAAGCTGCTTGCTCGAGACTTCGAAAAGTTTAGCTCTCTACAAGCTCTTATCACCTCGTCCAAGGTTGGCGGTTCCACAGCTTGTCTATCCTCTCCTGACGAAAGCATTTTATGGCATTCACGTCGACTTTTTGGATGCATCTTTTGATTCTACCAATCAACTATACGCAGTTCCTTGCTCTTCAGTTGGTTTTGCACACCAAGAAACTCGAAATTCCGGACAAATCTTCGACTGGGCGACACTGAGTTAGATTCATTGAGCTCATTGGTAAATAGAGTCGAGTGGTTGTTCAGTGGTTGTAGATGGAGTCGAGTGGTTGTTCAGGATTGTTTGTACTTTTTGACGTAATGTGATGACCTAGTATTCTACTAGGCTTGAACCACGATTTATCCAATACTCGATATTGTCCAATACTCTAACCGGTCTTACACTACCTTTCTGGCGTGTTATTGTTGAGGTTTGCAGGAAATTATGCAAAGACGCAACTGGAAAATTTTTGCTTTCAAAATGGTTTACCGTAAACTTTTGACGTAGTAAAACGTTTTTTTTTTCTGCCTGACACATAGAGGTGAAAAAAGAAAATCCATTAGCGGAAAGTGGACGTATTTTTTGTGCAGTTCAGTTAGAACCGTACAATGCGCTTGTGCAACGCTTCATGTTTCGACGCCATTTTGAACAGAAGTGCGCATGCATGAAAAAGAAAAAAATACTGGCATGAAGATAAGGGAGAGAGGGAGAGAGAGAGAGAGAGAGAGAGAGAGAGAGAGAGAGGGAGAGAGAGAGGGAGAGAGAGAGAGGAGAGAGAGAGGAGAGAGAGAGAGAGGAGAGAGAGAGAGAGAGAGAGAGAGAGAGAGAGAGAGAGAGAGAGAGAGAGAGAGAGAGAGAGAGAGAGAGAGAGAGAGAGAGAGAGAGAGAGAGAGAGAGAGAGAGAGAGAGAGAGAGAGAGAGAGAGAGAGAGAGCTTCTATATAAATATTAAAACGCGAGCAAAAACCCCTTTTTCAAATGTCCCGCGTTGTCCCGTCACGTTTTGTGAACATCGTTTCAAAATCAAATGAACAAGTATTTGAGTATACTATTCAACCGATTTGTTAATTTTTTATACAACAACAAAACGATCTGAGCTTACAATCAAAGCAGAATTTTCCTTTTTTGCGAACGAGGGTAGAGAGAACATGCTTTGCTCGCGTTGTCCCTTCACATTCTACTACATGTTTCTAAAAATTGGCTGAGAACCTAAAATGAAATGAAAATAATGCTATTTTAAAGGAAATTTAATGCCCTTTCCGAATATGTAAAAACATTTGAGGGTTTTTTGTTTCGTGTCACAACTATAGTTGAAAATGTGGCTGGAAGACAAGTCAAAACGTTGTCCCGTAACGCGAGAATGTGTCAAATACTGTTTATTATAAATATGGATAATATTAGGAACTACATACAATCGAATCGACCAACTGTATATTGAAATAACATACCCACATTTACACCAAGCACGCTAATGTCTTCAATAACAATCGTCTAATATTCAATTACAATCGCACAGCCCACCTCATCACGCCAAATGCCATCACGGAACCAGTTTGTTTGGGAGGACCAACAGCTGCTCAATTAAATGCCTGTTAAACTAAGTGGACTCAATTAAAAATGCATACTTTAAGCAACGGTGCTGTATCATACATCACAAACACCATTAATAAAACAATCTGTCACCACCCAATAATGCAAGCTCACTCGCAGCTCTACGCCTACCTACCGCGCTTTGACCGACCGAAGTGCGTTTCGTGAGCTTCAAAAAAAAACGCTCAATGGGTCAGTGGCAGCTCGAGTACAAAACCGCAAGCTGTTCTGTAGGTCTGCTGCAGGTGTAAACACGACACTCGCCTTGATTACCATCCTCGGCTATCTCCTACAACTCAATTCCGAAGAACCTCGATGCGCAACAGAAGGTCTCACCGCGGAAACTCACGGTTTGTTTGTACATGCGCCCCAGCCACTAGCCGAGCTAGTCATTCCCTGTTATCTTCGCGTCGTATCGGACTGGCACTCACTGGAAAAGGCTCATCTGCGAATCCTCACTCCTAGTGGCAGCTTTTCCTTGGCCAGCTCTGAGTTGTGTACGGGATTTTTCCGATGTCGGTTGTGCGTGTTTCTTCGCTAGTAGAGAAACTAACTATTCAATCAATTATTGCAAAATTTTCCCAAGTATTTAGTTCCAACACTTTCATCAGCTTCCGTCCGAGCAGAATAATTGTAAATGTGGTTGATTGAGATGAGGCAAATGATGGGCAGAGGTGTAACTGTAAAGTTCCTTACATTTATGTAGTTTAATCGGAGCGTGACGAAATGGAAATCGGTCCAGCTACGGGGAAGAAGTAGGAAGAGTAGTGAAAGTGCGTGTTTGTTAGTCCACAGTGTAAAGGCTAGTGGATTCCGGAGGTAACTATCCAAGGGCGTTGAATTAAATCCACAGTAAGCATTGTGCTCACGAAGGATACGGTTGACAGAACGAAACCCTCATCGGTTCGAGCAAATGGAATAAATTCATCCTCTGTCGTCACATTACGTTCTTTCTTTTCCACTTTATACAGTACAGTGTGTAAAACTGTCAATATGTGATAATCTCAGATGTTGGAAAGATGATATTCATAACAAACGCTTTTATGTTGGGGCTGTTGCTCGGAGGATTTTCATCGCAAGTCGAGAACACCTGTTTACAAATCATGGCCTGACTAGTAGATCTTATGATCTACCAGACAATCCAATCAACTACAGTAGAGATGTGTAAAATATAAGTTCAAGAAAAAAAACATTGAATTTGTTCTTGGTTACTGAAGCTATAGTATATAAGTTGAAATTGAAAAGAGTGCTGAAAGTTGAAATACTTTAGATCATCCTATGAATAATGGCCTTACAGAAAAAGTTATCAAATAACGATTTCGAGCTTCTCTCGATCAACAAAATGAATAACAACAGTAACAATACTGCTGGCAGCAGCAATAACGATTCGAACGGAAACGGCATTGTCGGTATAATAAGCACCGGCGGTGGTTCCGGTGGAAATGCTAATACCGCCGGTAACAACAACAGCGGCAGCATTAAAATGCCCCCGAAAAAGATCCAGTTCAGCACACCGGAGTTCAGCATCACGCCAATCGAGACGCTGCCTGGTAGTACGGCACGCCCGCCCCCCAACCGGAAAAGGTAAGCAGTTTCCTGTGTATGAGACTAAAATTTTAGTGTTATTTTATTTTAAAGAAAATCATAACCGATAAAATGAATCATTCTGGAACTATTTTTATGTTGGTGAAGCTCTTGCTGTTCTAAACATTCAGATGTATGACCGAGAATAATAACAGCAATATTATTTATTATTATTACTACTCAAATTTGAACTCAAAGGGATAGCTTCTACGATTGAGTAATGCTTTCAAAGAGATCACCGCTTCGCTATCCTGGTTTAATGAGCATGTACTAAACTATGGCGTAATGATTGAGTTTAATTTGGTTTGGTAGTTTATATCTTGCTGCGATAATTCTTATCTTCAAAAATTCATAGTTCTGAAAAGAACCGATTCCATAATCTTCAGCTAGAAATGCATGCTACATAACGCTAATGATCGCACCACCGGTAGCATTGAATATTTTGCTTCGCCGCGCATAATAGAATTTGCTCTCCACTGTGCCCCCCGGTAACTGCGCCAGCAAAATATCTTGTAGCATACGATGGTGCCTGTTGCTGCCGTATGCAGAATAAAGGTAAGGTGCTCCGCAGTGCCTAGAAGTTAACTCGTATGCAGCTCTTGTTTCCTAATGTCACGTACCTCTCACAGCTATACTCCACTCGCTACCGTGTAACAAACTAGACTGAAGCTGAATTTTCTACACACGCAGTCTTTTGTATCGAGTTGAGTGTAGGTTTTTGCCATGAAGGCGTGACCACGTAGTTTCGAGAAAGAGAAATGAAACTAAACACTTTGTTGAGTCAGAATATGTAGATAGTGGAATTTATTCCGTCCATGTTATTGTTATCCGTGCTCGGGAAGCAAGGCAATAGCGAGAAAAATGTATGGGAAAGTTTGACCTTGGAACTTTTCGCCTTTTTCACAACTGAGCAATAATGCAACAATGTTAAACTTCATATTAAACAATTGTCACCAAGTTTATCTATCCACTGACATATAAACGACTAAGATGCATTGAGTCGTTCGCTTGCTATAATCGTTTGAAATCTGTCGCTACGCGTTTCATTTTCAATTCTACAATAGAAAAACATATAGAAAACAAAGACGTAGTCCTACGCCAAAACTACAAAAGATTGCCTAAACAATGCAACCAGTCCAATCTATTTATTTATTAATTTCGTCAAGCAAATGAAGACTACAGTTATAATAATACAATGTTTACATATATTCTATACATTATTTCCAGTAGTTAGTCGTTTTTTGATTTGATTTCTGCCCATAGTGCCATAGTGACGCATCATGCGATTTATTGGGCCATTTTTGAGTAGTAAGTTCTGTGAGAATTTTCCGAAAATATTTTACTATTTCTCAACCCTCTAGTGCCCAAATTAATTTTTAGACGGACTTCGAAAAAATCACTATGAAGCTTTATAAACATATTTTAAGTTCTTATTGAAGCTTTTTAGAGGTTCAACTGGAGACCGCCTACAGGCGGCACTGGGCACTATAGGGTTAATTGACGACTGGGTGCATAAAAATTTAGTTGCGATAATAATTTAGAAGATTGCACGCGTTGAGAAATAATGTAAAGCATTGCATTGAAAGTTCGCGGCGTTTTTAAAGTGCTTGTATGTCTATAAGCATGCAGCGTGCTTCATAAGATGGTAAGGGAAATGCTGTCCAATTTAGCTTTCGAAGCGCGTACAAAAGAAATTGTTTTGACGTTGACTAACGTCTATATCGAAGTTAGGCCCCTGAATTTAAAAATCTAGTAATTCAACCAGGGAAACCCAGAGAAAAGTGGTCAGGTTTTGAGCGCTTATTTTGCAGTCATCTATAATCAGGTTTTCGAGGTTTTGGCATCAATCGATCAGAAATTCTTTTACGGTTAAATTTATGTAACAAAAACAAACTATTGTTTGAGATACACTATTGAAAAATTGGTAATTAATATCGATTGTCTAAATCATACCGCGCAGCCAATCACTACCTCTCTTCCCAAGCACAGTCGACACTAACGGATACAATCGATCTGACTTTGTTGTTATTGTTGTTGTCACTTTCTGTTTCCGATGTTTATGCTGCTGCTAGCGGAAAAAGTAGGAGGGTGGTATTCAAGACACGACCGCATGACGTTGACTACCGTATTCTTAAAAAAAAAATATTCCATTGAAGCAAATAGTATAGGGAATTGCAACGCTTCTTTTACAAAACTTCTGTAACAAAATTTCGAGGCTCCAAAAGGTACCAGTTTCCGATTATTCTCGTCCAGAATTCCAGCCATTTTAGTATTTTGCAGTAGCCATTTATTACTAACAGCCACCAGCATAACGGGTGAAACCGGCACGAGATGACCGGTACTATTTTGTCTTTCCTCCTTTCAGCTGCTAACACCTAGCGCTGTCGTGAAATTAACATCAACATAAACATGCATTTTTGCAAGGTTTTTTTCCGCTAGCAACAGCAGTTGTAAAACATAAAATTCAACTAACCGCTTCTATTATAAAACTGCGAGGCACCAAAAGGTGCCAGTTGCCGATTTCTTGTTTACTGGTTTCCGTCCAGAATTCCAGCCATTTTAGTACTTTGCAGTAGCCACCAGCATCACGGGTCAAACCGGCACGAGATGACCGGTACTATTTTGTTTTTCCTCCTTTTAGCTGCTAACACCGAGCGTCCGTATGTATCCGGTACGGTTTAATAATGAAACTGATGGGGTGAAATGTTCGAACGATACGTTTTATACCAAGGCTTCGTCAGATAAATAGAAAGAGGGATGGGCTACATAGATGATGGAATGGTAGAGACAAATGTTTCTTGAAAGCTGCGCCGGCCGCGCTCATAATATTAACACCAACACAAACATGCATTTTTGCAAGGTTTTTCCCGCTAGCAGCAGCATTTGGTAAAACAGAAAATTCAATTTGCCGCTTCTGTAACAAAATTTAGAGGCACCAAAAGGTGCCAGTTGCCGATTACATTGTTGTTTTCTGGTTAATCTACTAAAAGCCACCAGCATAACGGGTGAAACCGGCACGAGATGACCGGTACTATTTTGTCTTTCCTCCTTTCAGCTGCTAACACCTAGCGCTGTCGTGAAATTAACATCAACATGAACATGCATTTTTGCAAGGTTTTTTTTCCGCTAGCAACAGCAATTGTAAAACATAAAATTCAACTAACCGCTTCTATTATAAAACTGCGAGGCACCAAAAGGTGCCAGTTGCCGATTTCTTGTTTACTGGTTTCCGTCAAGAATTGCAGCCATTTTAGTACTTTGCAGTAGCCATCAGCATCACGGATCAAACCGGCACGAGATGACCGGTACTGTTTTGTTTTTCCTCCTTTTAGCTGCTAACACCGAGCGTCCGTATGTATCCGGTACGGTTTAATAATGAAACTGATGGGGTGAAATGTTCGAACGGTACGTTTTATACCAAGGCTTCGTCAGATAAATTAAAAGAGGGATGGGCTACATAAATTATGGAATGGAAGAGACAAATGTTTCTTGAAAGCTGCGCCGGCCGCTGTCATAATATTAACACCAACACAAACATGCATTTTTGCAAGGTTTTTTCCGCTAGCAGCATCATTTGGTAAAACAGAAAATTCAATTAGCCGCTTCTGTACCAAAACTTCGAGGCACCAAAAGGTGCCAGTTGCCGATTATAGTTTCCTGGTTAGTCCGTCCAGAATTCCAGCCATTTAAGTGTTTTGCAGTAGCCATTTACTACTAAAGCCACCAGCATTACGGGTGAAACCGGCACGAGATGACCGGTACTATTTTGTATTTCCTCCTTTCAGCTGCTATCACCTAGCGTCCGCATGTCACTGGTGCGGTTTTGGAATCAGAATGATGGGGCGCCGGCCGCTGTCGTAAAATTAACACCAACAAAAAGATGCATATTTGCAAGGTTTTTTCCGCTAGCAGCAGCATAAACATCGGAAACAGAAAGTGACAACAACAATAACAACAAAGTCAGATCGATTGTATCCGTTAGTGTCGACTGTGCTTGGGAAGAGAGGTAGTGATTGGCTGCACGGTATGATTTAGACAATCGATATTAATTACCAATTTTTCAATAGTGTATCTCAAACAATAGTTTGTTTTTGTTACATAAATTTAACCGTAAAAGAATTTCTGATCGATTGATGCCAAAACCTCGAAAACCTGATTATAGATGACTGCAAAATAAGCGCTCAAAACCTGACCACTTTTCTCTGGTTTTCCCTGGTTGAATTACTAGATTTTTAAATTCAGGGGCCTAACTTCGATATAGACGTTAGTCAACGTCAATAAGCGCTCAAAACCTGACCACTTTTCTCTGGTTTTCCCTGGTTGAATTACTAGATTTTTAAATTCAGGGGCCTAACTTCGATATAGACGTTAGTCAACGTCAACAGAAAATTCAATTAGCCGCTTCTGTAACAAAATTTCGAGGCACCAAAAGGGGCCAGGTGCCGAATATATCCATGTTTTTGGTCAGTCCGTCCAGAATTCTTTCAAGATAGCGTCCGTATGTAGCCGGTACGGTTTAGTAATGAAACTGATGGGGTGAAATGTTCGAACGGTACGTTTTATACCAAGGCTTCGTCAGATAAATTAAAAGAGGGATGGGCTACATAAATTATGGAATGGAAGAGACAAATGTTTCTTGAAAGCTGCGCCGGCCGCTGTCATAATATTAACACCAACACAAACATGCATTTTTGCAAGGTTTTTTCCGCTAGCAGCATCATTTGGTAAAACAGAAAATTCAATTTGCCGCTTCTGTAACAAAATTTAGAGGCACCAAAAGGTGCCAGTTGCCGATTATAGTTTCCTGGTTAGTCCGTCCAGAATTCCAGCCATTTAAGTGTTTTGCAGTAGCCATTTACTACTAAAGCCACCAGCATTACGGGTGAAACCGGCACGAGATGACCGGTACTATTTTGTATTTCCTCCTTTCAGCTGCTATCACCTAGCGTCCGCATGTCACTGGTGCGGTTTTGGAATCAGAATGATGGGGCGCCGGCCGCTGTCGTAAAATTACCACCAACAAAAAGATGCATATTTGCAAGGTTTTTTCCGCTAGCAGCAGCATTTTGTAATAAAACAGAAAATTCAATTAGCCGCTTCTGTAACAAAATTTCGAGGCACCAAAAGGGGCCAGGTGCCGAATATATCCATGTTTTTGGTCAGTCCGTCCAGAATTCTTTCAAGATAGCGTCCGTATGTAGCCGGTACGGTTTAGTAATGAAACTGATGGGGTGAAATGTTCGAACGGTACGTTTTATACCAAGGCTTCGTCAGATAAATTAAAAGAGGGATGGGCTACATAAATTATGGAATGGAAGAGACAAATGTTTCTTGAAAGCTGCGCCGGCCGCTGTCATAATATTAACACCAACACAAACATGCATTTTTGCAAGTTTTTTTCCGCTAGCAGCATCATTTGGTAAAACAGAAAATTCAATTAGCCGCTTCTGTACCAAAATTTCGAGGCACCAAAAGGTGCCAGTTGCCGATTATAGTTTCCTGGTTAGTCCGTCCAGAATTCCAGCCATTTAAGTGTTTTGCAGTAGCCATTTACTACTAAAGCCACCAGCATTACGGGTGAAACCGGCACGAGATGACCGGTACTATTTTGTATTTCCTCCTTCAGCTGCTATCACCTAGCGTCCGCATGTCACTGGTGCGGTTTTGGAATCAGAATGATGGGGCGCCGGCCGCTGTCGTAAAATTAACACCAACAAAAAGATGCATATTTGCAAGGTTTTTTCCGCTAGCAGCAGCATTTTGTAATAAAACAGAAAATTCAATTAGCCGCTTCTGTAACAAAATTTCGAGGCACCAAAAGGGGCCAGGTGCCGAATATATCCATGTTTTTGGTCAGTCCGTCCAGAATTCTTTCAAGATAGCGTCCGTATGTAGCCGGTACGGTTTAGTAATGAAACTGATGGGGTGAAATGTTCGAACGGTACGTTTTATACCAAGGCTTCGTCAGATAAATTAAAAGAGGGATGGGCTACATAAATTATGGAATGGAAGAGACAAATGTTTCTTGAAAGCTGCGCCGGCCGCTGTCATAATATTAACACCAACACAAACATGCATTTTTGCAAGGTTTTTTCCGCTAGCAGCATCATTTGGTAAAACAGAAAATTCAATTTGCCGCTTCTGTAACAATTTTAGAGGCACCAAAAGGTGCCAGTTGCCGATTATAGTTTCCTGGTTAGTCCGTCCAGAATTCCAGCCATTTAAGTGTTTTGCAGTAGCCATTTACTACTAAAGCCACCAGCATTACGGGTGAAACCGGCACGAGATGACCGGTACTATTTTGTATTTCCTCCTTTCAGCTGCTATCACCTAGCGTCCGCATGTCACTGGTGCGGTTTTGGAATCAGAATGATGGGGCGCCGGCCGCTGTCGTAAAATTACCACCAACAAAAAGATGCATATTTGCAAGGTTTTTTCCGCTAGCAGCAGCATTTTGTAATAAAACAGAAAATTCAATTAGCCGCTTCTGTAACAAAATTTCGAGGCACCAAAAGGGGCCAGGTGCCGAATATATCCATGTTTTTGGTCAGTCCGTCCAGAATTCTTTCAAGATAGCGTCCGTATGTAGCCGGTACGGTTTAGTAATGAAACTGATGGGGTGAAATGTTCGAACGGTACGTTTTATACCAAGGCTTCGTCAGATAAATTAAAAGAGGGATGGGCTACATGAATTATGGAATGGAAGAGACAAATGTTTCTTGAAAGCTGCGCCGGCCGCTGTCATAATATTAACACCAACACAAACATGCATTTTTGCAAGGTTTTTTCCGCTAGCAGCATCATTTGGTAAAACAGAAAATTCAATTTGCCGCTTCTGTAACAAAATTTAGAGGCACCAAAAGGTGCCAGTTGCCGATTATAGTTTCCTGGTTAGTCCGTCCAGAATTCCAGCCATTTAAGTGTTTTGCAGTAGCCATTTACTACTAAAGCCACCAGCATTACGGGTGAAACCGGCACGAGATGACCGGTACTATTTTGTATTTCCTCCTTTCAGCTGCTATCACCTAGCGTCCGCATGTCACTGGTGCGGTTTTGGAATCAGAATGATGGGGCGCCGGCCGCTGTCGTAAAATTAACACCAACAAAAAGATGCATATTTGCAAGGTTTTTTCCGCTAGCAGCAGCATTTTGTAATAAAACAGAAAATTCAATTAGCCGCTTCTGTAACAAAATTTCGAGGCACCAAAAGGGGCCAGGTGCCGAATATATCCATGTTTTTGGTCAGTCCGTCCAGAATTCTTTCAAGATAGCGTCCGTATGTAGCCGGTACGGTTTAGTAATGAAACTGATGGGGTGAAATGTTCGAACGGTACGTTTTATACCAAGGCTTCGTCAGATAAATTAAAAGAGGGATGGGCTACATAAATTATGGAATGGAAGAGACAAATGTTTCTTGAAAGCTGCGCCGGCCGCTGTCATAATATTAACACCAACACAAACATGCATTTTTGCAAGGTTTTTTCCGCTAGCAGCATCATTTGGTAAAACAGAAAATTCAATTTGCCGCTTCTGTAACAAAATTTAGAGGCACCAAAAGGTGCCAGTTGCCGATTATAGTTTCCTGGTTAGTCCGTCCAGAATTCCAGCCATTTAAGTGTTTTGCAGTAGCCATTTACTACTAAAGCCACCAGCATTACGGGTGAAACCGGCACGAGATGACCGGTACTATTTTGTATTTCCTCCTTTCAGCTGCTATCACCTAGCGTCCGCATGTCACTGGTGCGGTTTTGGAATCAGAATGATGGGGCGCCGGCCGCTGTCGTAAAATTAACACCAACAAAAAGATGCATATTTGCAAGGTTTTTTCCGCTAGCAGCAGCATTTTGTAATAAAACAGAAAATTCAATTAGCCGCTTCTGTAACAAAATTTCGAGGCACCAAAAGGGGCCAGGTGCCGAATATATCCATGTTTTTGGTCAGTCCGTCCAGAATTCTTTCAAGATAGCGTCCGTATGTAGCCGGTACGGTTTAGTAATGAAACTGATGGGGTGAAATGTTCGAACGGTACGTTTTATACCAAGGCTTCGTCAGATAAATTAAAAGAGGGATGGGCTACATAAATTATGGAATGGAAGAGACAAATGTTTCTTGAAAGCTGCGCCGGCCGCTGTCATAATATTAACACCAACACAAACATGCATTTTGCAAGGTTTTTTCCGCTAGCAGCATCATTTGGTAAAACAGAAAATTCAATTAGCCGCTTCTGTACCAAAATTTCGAGGCACCAAAAGGTGCCAGTTGCCGATTATAGTTTCCTGGTTAGTCCGTCCAGAATTCCAGCCATTTAAGTGTTTTGCAGTAGCCATTTACTACTAAAGCCACCAGCATTACGGGTGAAACCGGCACGAGATGACCGGTACTATTTTGTATTTCCTCCTTTCAGCTGCTATCACCTAGCGTCCGCATGTCACTGGTGCGGTTTTGGAATCAGAATGATGGGGCGCCGGCCGCTGTCGTAAAATTAACACCAACAAAAAGATGCATATTTGCAAGGTTTTTTCCGCAAGCAGCAGCATAAACATCGGAAACAGAAAGTGACAACAACAATAACAACAAAGTCAGATCGATTGTATCCGTTAGTGTCGACTGTGCTTGGGAAGAGAGGTAGTGATTGGCTGCGCGGTATGATTTAGACAATCGATATTAATTACCAATTTTTCAATAGTGTATCTCAAACAATAGTTTGTTTTTGTTACATAAATTTAACCGTAAAAGAATTTCTGATCGATTGATGCCAAAACCTCGAAAACCTGATTATAGATGACTGCAAAATAAGCGCTCAAAACCTGACCACTTTTCTCTGGTTTTCCCTGGTTGAATTACTAGATTTTTAAATTCAGGGGCCTAACTTCGATATAGACGTTAGTCAACGTCAAAAACCTTGCAAATATGCATCTTTTTGTTGGTGTTAATTTTACGACAGCGGCCGGCGCCCCATCATTCTGATTCCAAAACCGCACCAGTGACATGCGGACGCTAGGTGATAGCAGCTGAAAGGAGGAAATACAAAATAGTACCGGTCATCTCGTGCCGGTTTCACCCGTAATGCTGGTGGCTTTAGTAGTAAATGGCTACTGCAAAACACTTAAATGGCTGGAATTCTGGACGGACTAACCAGGAAACTATAATCGGCAACTGGCACCTTTTGGTGCCTCGAAATTTTGGTACAGAAGCGGCTAATTGAATTTTCTGTTTTACCAAATGATGCTGCTAGCGGAAAAAACCTTGCAAAATGCATGTTTGTGTTGGTGTTAATATTATGACAGCGGCCGGCGCAGCTTTCAAGAAACATTTGTCTCTTCCATTCCATAATTTATGTAGCCCATCCCTCTTTTAATTTATCTGACGAAGCCTTGGTATAAAACGTACCGTTCGAACATTTCACCCCATCAGTTTCATTACTAAACCGTACCGGCTACATACGGACGCTATCTTGAAAGAATTCTGGACGGACTGACCAAAAACATGGATATATTCGGCACCTGGCCCCTTTTGGTGCCTCGAAATTTTGTTACAGAAGCGGCTAATTGAATTTTCTGTTTTATTACAAAATGCTGCTGCTAGCGGAAAAAACCTTGCAAATATGCATCTTTTTGTTGGTGTTAATTTTACGACAGCGGCCGGCGCCCCATCATTCTGATTCCAAAACCGCACCAGTGACATGCGGACGCTAGGTGATAGCAGCTGAAAGGAGGAAATACAAAATAGTACCGGTCATCTCGTGCCGGTTTCACCCGTAATGCTGGTGGCTTTAGTAGTAAATGGCTACTGCAAAACACTTAAATGGCTGGAATTCTGGACGGACTAACCAGGAAACTATAATCGGCAACTGGCACCTTTTGGTGCCTCTAAATTTTGTTACAGAAGCGGCAAATTGAATTTTCTGTTTTACCAAATGATGCTGCTAGCGGAAAAAACCTTGCAAAAATGCATGTTTGTGTTGGTGTTAATATTATGACAGCGGCCGGCGCAGCTTTCAAGAAACATTTGTCTCTTCCATTCCATAATTTATGTAGCCCATCCCTCTTTTAATTTATCTGACGAAGCCTTGGTATAAAACGTACCGTTCGAACATTTCACCCCATCAGTTTCATTACTAAACTGTACCGGCTACATACGGACGCTATCTTGAAAGAATTCTGGACGGACTGACCAAAAACATGGATATATTCGGCACCTGGCCCCTTTTGGTGCCTCGAAATTTTGTTACAGAAGCGGCTAATTGAATTTTCTGTTTTATTACAAAATGCTGCTGCTAGCGGAAAAAACCTTGCAAATATGCATCTTTTTGTTGGTGTTAATTTTACGACAGCGGCCGGCGCCCCATCATTCTGATTCCAAAACCGCACCAGTGACATGCGGACGCTAGGTGATAGCAGCTGAAAGGAGGAAATACAAAATAGTACCGGTCATCTCGTGCCGGTTTCACCCGTAATGCTGGTGGCTTTAGTAGTAAATGGCTACTGCAAAACACTTAAATGGCTGGAATTCTGGACGGACTAACCAGGAAACTATAATCGGCAACTGGCACCTTTTGGTGCCTCTAAATTTTGTTACAGAAGCGGCAAATTGAATTTTCTGTTTTACCAAATGATGCTGCTAGCGGAAAAAACCTTGCAAAAATGCATGTTTGTGTTGGTGTTAATATTATGACAGCGGCCGGCGCAGCTTTCAAGAAACATTTGTCTCTTCCATTCCATAATTTATGTAGCCCATCCCTCTTTTAATTTATCTGACGAAGCCTTGGTATAAAACGTACCGTTCGAACATTTCACCCCATCAGTTTCATTACTAAACCGTACCGGCTACATACGGACGCTATCTTGAAAGAATTCTGGACGGACTGACCAAAAACATGGATATATTCGGCACCTGGCCCCTTTTGGTGCCTCGAAATTTTGTTACAGAAGCGGCTAATTGAATTTTCTGTTTTATTACAAAATGCTGCTGCTAGCGGAAAAAACCTTGCAAATATGCATCTTTTTGTTGGTGTTAATTTTACGACAGCGGCCGGCGCCCCATCATTCTGATTCCAAAACCGCACCAGTGACATGCGGACGCTAGGTGATAGCAGCTGAAAGGAGGAAATACAAAATAGTACCGGTCATCTCGTGCCGGTTTCACCCGTAATGCTGGTGGCTTTAGTAGTAAATGGCTACTGCAAAACACTTAAATGGCTGGAATTCTGGACGGACTAACCAGGAAACTATAATCGGCAACTGGCACCTTTTGGTGCCTCTAAATTTTGTTACAGAAGCGGCAAATTGAATTTTCTGTTTTACCAAATGATGCTGCTAGCGGAAAAAACCTTGCAAAAATGCATGTTTGTGTTGGTGTTAATATTATGACAGCGGCCGGCGCAGCTTTCAAGAAACATTTGTCTCTTCCATTCCATAATTTATGTAGCCCATCCCTCTTTTAATTTATCTGACGAAGCCTTGGTATAAAACGTACCGTTCGAACATTTCACCCCATCAGTTTCATTACTAAACCGTACCGGCTACATACGGACGCTATCTTGAAAGAATTCTGGACGGACTGACCAAAAACATGGATATATTCGGCACCTGGCCCCTTTTGGTGCCTCGAAATTTTGTTACAGAAGCGGCTAATTGAATTTTCTGTTTTATTACAAAATGCTGCTGCTAGCGGAAAAAACCTTGCAAATATGCATCTTTTTGTTGGTGTTAATTTTACGACAGCGGCCGGCGCCCCATCATTCTGATTCCAAAACCGCACCAGTGACATGCGGACGCTAGGTGATAGCAGCTGAAGGAGGAAATACAAAATAGTACCGGTCATCTCGTGCCGGTTTCACCCGTAATGCTGGTGGCTTTAGTAGTAAATGGCTGCTGCAAAACACTTAAATGGCTGGAATTCTGGACGGACTAACCAGGAAACTATAATCGGCAACTGGCACCTTTTGGTGCCTCTAAATTTTGTTACAGAAGCGGCAAATTGAATTTTCTGTTTTACCAAATGATGCTGCTAGCGGAAAAAACCTTGCAAAAATGCATGTTTGTGTTGGTGTTAATATTATGACAGCGGCCGGCGCAGCTTTCAAGAAACATTTGTCTCTTCCATTCCATAATTTATGTAGCCCATCCCTCTTTTAATTTATCTGACGAAGCCTTGGTATAAAACGTACCGTTCGAACATTTCACCCCATCAGTTTCATTACTAAACCGTACCGGCTACATACGGACGCTATCTTGAAAGAATTCTGGACGGACTGACCAAAAACATGGATATATTCGGCACCTGGCCCCTTTTGGTGCCTCGAAATTTTGTTACAGAAGCGGCTAATTGAATTTTCTGTTTTATTACAAAATGCTGCTGCTAGCGGAAAAAACCTTGCAAATATGCATCTTTTTGTTGGTGGTAATTTTACGACAGCGGCCGGCGCCCCATCATTCTGATTCCAAAACCGCACCAGTGACATGCGGACGCTAGGTGATAGCAGCTGAAAGGAGGAAATACAAAATAGTACCGGTCATCTCGTGCCGGTTTCACCCGTAATGCTGGTGGCTTTAGTAGTAAATGGCTACTGCAAAACACTTAAATGGCTGGAATTCTGGACGGACTAACCAGGAAACTATAATCGGCAACTGGCACCTTTTGGTGCCTCTAAATTTTGTTACAGAAGCGGCAAATTGAATTTTCTGTTTTACCAAATGATGCTGCTAGCGGAAAAAACCTTGCAAAAATGCATGTTTGTGTTGGTGTTAATATTATGACAGCGGCCGGCGCAGCTTTCAAGAAACATTTGTCTCTTCCATTCCATAATTTATGTAGCCCATCCCTCTTTTAATTTATCTGACGAAGCCTTGGTATAAAACGTACCGTTCGAACATTCCACCCCATCAGTTTCATTATTAAACCGTACCGGATACATACGGACGCTCGGTGTTAGCAGCTAAAAGGAGGAAAAACAAAACAGTACCGGTCATCTCGTGCCGGTTTGATCCGTGATGCTGATGGCTACTGCAAAGTACTAAAATGGCTGCAATTCTTGACGGAAACCAGTAAACAAGAAATCGGCAACTGGCACCTTTTGGTGCCTCGCAGTTTTATAATAGAAGCGGTTAGTTGAATTTTATGTTTTACAATTGCTGTTGCTAGCGGAAAAAAAACCTTGCAAAAATGCATGTTCATGTTGATGTTAATTTCACGACAGCGCTAGGTGTTAGCAGCTGAAAGGAGGAAAGACAAAATAGTACCGGTCATCTCGTGCCGGTTTCACCCGTTATGCTGGTGGCTTTTAGTAGATTAACCAGAAAACAACAATGTAATCGGCAACTGGCACCTTTTGGTGCCTCTAAATTTTGTTACAGAAGCGGCAAATTGAATTTTCTGTTTTACCAAATGCTGCTGCTAGCGGAAAAAACCTTGCAAAAATGCATGTTTGTGTTGGTGTTAATATTATGAGCGCGGCCGGCGCAGCTTTCAAGAAACATTTGTCTCTACCATTCCATCATCTATGTAGCCCATCCCTCTTTCTATTTATCTGACGAAGCCTTGGTATAAAACGTATCGTTCGAACATTTCACCCCATCAGTTTCATTATTAAACCGTACCGGATACATACGGACGCTCGGTGTTAGCAGCTAAAAGGAGGAAAAACAAAATAGTACCGGTCATCTCGTGCCGGTTTGACCCGTGATGCTGGTGGCTACTGCAAAGTACTAAAATGGCTGGAATTCTGGACGGAAACCAGTAAACAAGAAATCGGCAACTGGCACCTTTTGGTGCCTCGCAGTTTTATAATAGAAGCGGTTAGTTGAATTTTATGTTTTACAACTGCTGTTGCTAGCGGAAAAAAACCTTGCAAAAATGCATGTTTATGTTGATGTTAATTTCACGACAGCGCTAGGTGTTAGCAGCTGAAAGGAGGAAAGACAAAATAGTACCGGTCATCTCGTGCCGGTTTCACCCGTTATGCTGGTGGCTGTTAGTAATAAATGGTTACTGCAAAATACTAAAATGGCTGGAATTCTGGACGAGAATAATCGGAAACTGGTACCTTTTGGAGCCTCGAAATTTTGTTACAGAAGTTTTGTAAAAGAAGCGTTGCAATTCCCTATACTATTTGCTTCAATGGAATATTTTTTTTTTAAGAATACGGTAGTCAACGTCATGCGGTCGTGTCTTGAATACCACCCTCCTACTTTTTTTGCAGTCATCTATAATCAGGTTTTCGAGGTTTTGGCATCAATCGATCAGAAATTCTTTTACGGTTAAATTTGTGTAACAAAAACAAACTATTGTTTGAGATACACTATTGAAAAATTGGTAATTGATATCGATTGTCTAAATCATACCGCGCAGCCAATCACTACCTCTCTTCCCAAGCACAGTCGACACTAACGGATACAATCGATCTGATTTTGTTGTTATTGTTGTTGTCACTTTCTGTTTCCGATGTTTATGCTGCTGCTAGCGGAAAAAACCTTGCAAATATGCATCTTTTTGTTGGTGTTAATTTTACGACAGCGGCCGGCGCCGCATCATTCTGATTCCAAAACCGCACCAGTGACATGTGGACGCTAGGTGATAGCAGCTGAAAGGAGGAAATACAAAATAGTACCGGTCATCTCGTGCCGGTTTCACCCGTTATGCTGGTGGCTTTTAGTAGATTAACCAGAAAACAACAATGTTGGTGTTAATATTATGACAGCGGCCGGCGCAGCTTTCAAGAAACATTTGTCTCTACCATTCCATCACCTATGTAGCCCCTCCCTCTTTCTAATTATCTGACGAAGCCTTGGTATAAAACGTATCGTTCGAACATTTCACCCCATCAGTTTCATTACTAAACCGTACCGGGTACATACGGACGCTCGGTGTTAGCAGCTAAAAGGAGGAAAAACAAAATAGTACCGGTCAACTCGTGCCGGTTTGACCCGTGATGCTGGTGGCTACTGCAAAGTACTAAAATGGCTGGAATTCTGGACGGAAACCAGTAAACAAGAAATCGGCAACTGGCACCTTTTGGTGCCTCGCAGTTTTATAATAGAAGCGGTTAGTTGAATTTTATGTTTTACAACTGCTGTTGCTAGCGGAAAAAAACCTTGCAAAAATGCATGTTTATGTTGATGTTAATTTCACGACAGCGCTAGGTGTTAGCAGCTGAAAGGAGGAAAGATAAAATAGTACCGGTCATCTCGTGCCGGTTTCACCCGTTATGCTGGTGGCTGTTAGTAATAAATGGCTACTGCAAAATACTAAAATGGCTGGAATTCTGGCCGAGAATAATCGGAAACTGGTACCTTTTGGAGCCTCGAAATTTTGTTACAGAAGTTTTGTAAAAGAAGCGTTGTAATTCCCTCTACTATTTGCTTCAATGGAATATTTTTTTTTTTTTTAAGAATACGGTAGTCAACGTCATGCGGTCGTGTCTTGAATACCACCCTCCTACTTTTTGAACAGATTCAATGCGTTCTTCATGTGTTACAATATAGGAATTCCATACAATGCTACAGTATTCCAGAATTGGTCGGACGTATGTAATATATAATAGTTTGATTGTATATGGGTCTTGAAAATTATGGCCGAAGCGTTTTATAAAGCCCAGCTTACTATTTGCTTTGTTGATTATTGTGTTATAATATTCTATGAATGTAAGTTTGGAGTCTAAAACTACGCCTAGGTCCCTTACGATTTTGCATTTTTCTACTGGTTGGTTTCCTAAGAAAATGTCTGTTGGTGGTGTTACTGTTTTTCTGCTGAAGACTATTTAATTACATTTTTTAATGTTGAGTTGCAATGGACTTTTGTTGCACCAAGTGTAGAATACATTAATTTCATTCTAGAATATTTTGAAGTCTTCTGCATTGATTATTTCTATAAAGAGCTTCATGTCGTCACCATATACAAGCACATGTCTTGATTTAAGAAGAAAGGAAATGTCATTCACGTATAATCTAAAAAGAAAAGGGCCCAGGTGAGAACATGTCTTGATTTAAGAAGAAAGGAAATGTCATTCACGTATAAAAAGAAGAGGGCCCAGGTGTGAACCTTGAGGAACCCCGGAAGTTTCTTCTATTGGATTTGAAAAGGAATTTTGAAAGCGGACTATTTGTGTTCGTTTTGTTAAGTATGACTGCAGCCATTCCAAAATTTTTGTTTCCATTCCGTATTTTTCGAGCTTGAAGAGCAATAAAGGTATGTCGAGTCTGTCAAATGCCTTGCTCAGTATAGTCCGTATAAAGAGCTTCTACGTGGTTGATTTTTTGAAAAATTGTAATTTTTCATTCACAGGGTTAATTTTTCATGGAAGGAAAAAAAATATTATCTACAACTTTTTCAAAAAGACTATGCAAATCAAACAAACCGTTTTGACTGTAAAAATATCTTCAATTCCCCTTATTGTGCTCTATTGGAAATTAATAATATTTCTGCAGCCAAAACGGTTTGAATGATTGGCATAGCGTCTTCGACAAAGTTTTAGATAACATTTTTTACCTTCAAAAAAAACCTAAAGAGCAAGATCGCGCCAAATCACCGATGGTCGAATATCGACCATTTTTTATTTGAATGAAACTTTGCACACGTATTTGGCTCAGCAAACTGAGCATTTTCCACAGATGGAGCGATTTTTTACACCCATGAGTTACATTCTAAGAGGGTGTATGCCTTTTGGCATAGGTTTTATTCGAAGCATTGTAGCCCAGAAACCGTTGGTTGTATAGAAAAACTGTCTAAGAATGAGTTGTACGGAATTGAAAATGCACCATAAAAAATATATACACTGTACAAAAAAAAATTTTTTTGACCAAAAATATTAAAAATAAACATTGAATTTCAATTTAAAAAAAAAGTTGGATTTTTTCTTATTTTTTTTTAAAGAAACTTGACGTTAACACGCAACTTTAAAAAAAAAGTCCAGGATGGAGAACTGAAAAATATTTTTTTATGGTAGATCAATTTTTTTATAAAAATTCTAATTCAAACATTTTTCAAAATATTTGTATTCTGATGATTTTAAAAGATGCAGAGAGTCATTTTAAATCAAAAAGCTGTTGGTAGTAAACATTCTAAACGCATTGGTTTTCGAGTTATTTTAAATTTAAGCTCGATAAATTAATTATATTTCGGAAAATACACGTTTTTCTTAATTTGTCCATGGTTCTCCAGCAAAAATCTTACGTTCATTGGAATGCTTGATCAAGAATATACAATTCATTCTTTGACAACAAAACGATTGGATAAATAACTCAAGCGCTAAACCTTAGCCTACCTACACGTTCCCCCTTGCCGAATGTTTTATAAAAAAATATGTTTGTCGTGCAACACTTGTTACTTGTTTACTAATGCTAACTGTTTTTAAAGTACGCAACCAATAGCTACTGGGTTACTTATAATATCTGTTTTCGTATATAAATACGATTGCACTACTCCAGATGTGTTAGTAACAGTTTGCATTTTGTGAAGATGAATAAAGTGAAAATGGAATACACCAAGCCCAAATGCTGTAAACTCTTTCCTGGTCATCGGTGCTCATCAAGCTTACGCGAATTAAACGAAAACGTTATTGCAAAATTAAAAACATTGAACAGTCAAGCTCATTTTAATACGTCTTTATCAATTTGTGATTCGTTTAGTTATTTGAATGATAGTCAAGCCACCATTCATCCCTTCGTTGTTTACTATTCAGAATCTGGAACACTTACGAATACCAGCTTCATCATAATATCGGAAGTACTCCATCATGATACAGTTGCGGTTCAGGTGTTCATTGCCAAATTAATGAGTTTTTTGAAAACAACAATAGAGTTGAAAAAAGCGATATTAATGTCTGATGGAGCTGCCTCACAATATAAAAATAGAATAAACTTTGCAAGTTCAAAACATAATATAACGTCGATGCAGAGTGGCATTTTTTTGCGACTTCTCATGTTAAAGGCCCATGCGATGCAATTGGTGGCATATTAAAACGAATGGCAGGAAATGCAAGTTTAGCTAGAGAACATGAACATCCCATTACAAGCGCAAAAGAATTGTATGATTGGTCTAATCAGAAAAGTAATAAAAATTCATCAAAAATGTCATTTAGTTGGGTATAAAATGAAGAATATGAACAAGGAGTAACAGAATGGAGCAATATTTTCAAAAAAAATCTATAATAATAGCTGCCACACAAAAGTATTACTCTTTTGTTTCGATTTCAGAAAATAAGATACAAACGAAGCTGTTTTCAAAAGATGACGAATCATTTACTTATGATGTACATGAAATATAAAGTGAAACTAGTTCTGTAAAGTATCTATGTCATGAAAAAATATGTTCTTAAGATAATCAAACTCGATAATTAAGATAAATAACTCGATGTTCTTAAGATAATAAAACTCGAAAATAAATATTTGATATATATATACAGTCATGGAGAAAAAATAAATACACTTGCAGTGTTGGATGATTTTTCGTATTTGCGCAGTGATTTTAATTGTTCTATGATGTTATGTTACGTCATTAAGATCTGCAGACACTCTTTTTAAAAGAGGCACGGAGAAATGACTGGAGAAATTTCTTTGTCGGTGATTCCGAATTTTTTTTGCGTGAGTTAGTGTTTTTAAAGTGGCGACAAAAATAAATACACTATTGAAATATATAAACAAAACAATCCAAATTAGCTTTATTTCTCTACATATTGTTAGAAAAGTGATTTTTTACGTTACAAAACTCACTTTCAAAATTTAGTTGCCTGTTTTTTTGTTTTGTAAAGCCATATTCAATCTTCGTCGAATGTTTACCCCCAGGTTTTCACGAGTAGAAGCTGAACTAGCATTTCACGCTGCCTGTCCGACGTTCCATAAGTCTGTTTTATTTTTTGGATGATGCTTTGCAACCTAGACTTTCCCAATCTTCCATAAAATTTCTTAAGGATTTAAATTAGGAGTCTGCGCTGGTAAAACTAATAATTTTATATTTTTGTTTGAAAATCATTTTCGTGTTTTAAAAACTGTATGTTTAGGATCGTTATACTGCATAGAGATCCAGCAATGTGGCATGTTTTCTTCGGCATATGGAAGCAAAATCGACCACCTAGGTACACAGGAAACTTTATTCTACTTCAAAAGCGAAACATTTTGGCAAGAACAGTTTTTTCTTAAAAGTTTTTAGACTAGGGTGCAACTAAATGGCACATCGTGTTTTGGTCGGATGAGTCGAAATTTTACCTTTTTGGTTCAAACGGTCAGCAGCTGGTGAAAAGACCGGTGAATAGTGCCTTCAACGCACAATTAACCACGAAAGTAGTAAAAATTGGAAGTGATCACAAAACGGTGTAATACTGTTTTCCGATGCTGGTATGGAACCCATTGGTTTTATAACATAGACTATGAATACTAATGACTGTGTAGATGTTTCACGTAGCGCAATGCTTCCGTGTGCCAAAGATAACATGCTTCTTCGTTGGAGAGTAACGATCCTAAACATACAGCATTGAAAACACGAAGATAATTTCAAACGAAAAAAAAAATATTAGTTTGACCAGCCCAGACTTTTAATTTGAATCCTTTAGAAATTCTATGGAAGATTGGGAAAGTCTAGGTTGCAAAGCACCATCCAAAGAATAAAACAGACTTATGGAACGTCGGGCAGGCAGCGTGAAATGCTAGTTCAGCTTCTACTCGTGAAAACCTGGTGGTAAACTTACCCGGAAGATTGAATATGGCTTTACAAAACAAAGGACAAGCCACAAAATTTTGAATGTGAGTTTTGTAACGTTAAAGGTCACTTTGCCAACGATATGTAGAGAAATAAAGCTAATTTGGATTGTTTTGTATATATATTTCAATAGTGTATTAATTTTTGTCGCCACTTTAGAAACACTAACTCACGCAAAAATTTTTCGGAATCACCGACAAAGAAATTTCTCCAGTCATTTCTCCGTGCCTCTTTTAGAAAGAGTGTCTGCGGATCATGATGACGTAACATAACATCATACAACAATTAAAATCAGTGCGCAAATACAAATAAATGTTTAAATTAGAATTTTCATAAAAAAATTAATTTACCATAAAAAATTATTTTTCATTCCTCCATCCTGGACTTTTTTTAAAAGTTGCGTATTAACGTCAAGTTTCTTTAAAAAAAAAATAAAAAAAATTTCAACTCATTTTTTTTTTTAAATTGAAATTTAATGTTTATTTTTAATTTTTTTTGGTCAAAAAAAAATTTTTTTGTACAGTGTATTTTTTTATGGTGCATCTTTATTTCCCTACAACTCATTCTCAGACAGTTTTTCTATACAACCAACGGTTTCTGGGCTACAATGCTTCGAATAAAACCTATGCCAAAAGGCATACGCCCTTTTAGAATGTAACTCATGGGTGTAAAAAATCTCTCCACCTGTGAAAAATGCTCAGTTTGCTGAGCCAAATATGTGTGCAAAGTTTCATTCAAATCAAAAATGGTCGATTAAATTTTCACGTATTTCCAGGCGATTTGAAATGATTCTGCTCTAAATTAATCCACCTAGCGGTCAGACCCAGCCATTCTCATTTAAACTTTTATTTGTAAAAATAGATTTACATGAACGCTTCAATCTAATAAATGTATATTCACTCTTTAGGTTCTAAAATATTGATGTTGTAATCTATACATATAAAAATGTAGTCCGGTCTGTCAGTCTGTTTGATCCATATAGGCTCGAAAACTATCGAACCGATCGACGTGAAAATTTGTATGTAGGGGTTTTTGGTCCCGATAAAGGTTCCTATGATAGTTTGAGACCCCTCCCTCTTCTGGAAAGGAGGGGTCCAATACAAATGAAACATACATTTCTGCACAACTTAAAAACAAACCAAGCAAATGAAACCGAATTTGGCATGTGGATGTTTTAAAGGGTAATAAATATGTCCATAATGGTTCGACGCCCTTCCCTCTTATGGAAGCACATGTGTCTGAACAAATTTCTGCACATCTCACGAACTAATCAACTAAATGGAACCATATTTGGCAGGTGAATGTTTTTAGTTGTAACAAATGATACACAGCTGCTGAAATCGACCACAGACCCCATTTTGGATTCTAGGTTGGCGACTTCCGGTTCCTGGAAAACAGCGGAAAATGATCGAATTACACCCAATATGGGTGTTTCTTCAACCAAAATGACGCTCAGAGGCCAGAAATTATTTTTTTTGATACCATTTTGAAATCCAAGATGGCGACTTCCGGTTTGTGAAAAATAGCCTAAAATAACCAAAGGCCAAAGTCGAAGATTTTGTCATTTCGATAAAACCATTCATTTCAAACGATTTGTTATTTGACTTTGATCATATCCTATGGCCGATTCGTCGTGCATTTGCAGACTTTAAACACATCGCAAGGAATCAATGAATTTGGAACGTTCAAATAGCACAAAACCACATTTAAATTATGTTGAGACCACATATATCAATCAAAGCAGGTATAGCCACATATCAAATTGTTATGAAGTTTGTTATTTGTAAGTTTGAGAGGTGACTTGTTCGTATGACACTAGTTATGTTCAAATAAGTCATGTAATCTTTGAAATAATAGACTTTCGTTGTTTTATTCACAATTTAATACATAACGGTGGTTTAAGTTCAATTATAATTAAATGAAATGGGAACGTATAGGGCAGCCAAACTTTGAAACCACGTGTTCAATCATAATTCATCAGTTAACCCTTAACTAGCCCGCTCATCTGATAATAATATAGATCAAATCGGTTGTGCATTTTCTGAGATAATGAAGTTTCGTGATTTTCACATTTCGGTACTTTACAGACGAAGTTACAGTCCGATTAAAGTGAAATTCAATAGGGTGTTACGAGGCAGCTAGACTTATTAGTTGACACTAATTTTTTAGAAATCGGGTCAGCCATCACTGAGAAAAGTGAGTGAGTTCAAGTAGTCTTTGGAATATGTTCCTTTTCATAGCTGGATTTCACATTTTTGAACATAACAGGCAAAGTAATAGTCCGATTGCAAAACAAATCAATAGGTCTTATGGGGCAACTAGACCTTCCATTTGACACTGATTTTATGAAAATCGGTTCAGCCATCTCTGAGAAACATGAGTGAGATTAAGTAGTCTTCAAAACACGTTTCTTGTCATAACTTTTGAACCACAAGTTCAATATTTATGAAATTCAAAAGTTAAGGGTTTTTCAGGTGGCCCGTTCATTTGAAATCAATTTTGTTCAAATCGGTTGTGTAGTTTTTGAGATAATGATGTTTCATGATTTTTACATTTTGAACCATAACCTCTAAACTAAAAATCCGATTACAATGAAATTTAATAGGGTCTTATGGGACATCGAGACCTTTCATTTGCAATTAATTTCATGAAAATCGGTCCAACCATCTCTGAGAAAAGTGAGTGAGAATAAAAATCTGCACATACACACACACACACACACACATACACACACACACATACATACAGAAAATGCTCAGCTCGTCGAGCTGAGTCGAGTGATATATGCCATTCGGCCCTTTGGAGCACTTTTATACTTTCGGTTTTGCAAGTGATTGCTATGCCTTTCTAGGAGAAAGGCAAAAAATGCACCTCGAAAAAAAAAAGTTGAAAAAAAATTTTTTTTTATTTCTTTATGATTGAACCGGTTGCATTGTTTAGGTAACCTTTTGTAGTTTTTATAAAATGAGCTTTTCTAGATAGTTTATTTTGAATTTTCCGTCTAAGTTTTTTTCAAAAAATTAATATTTTTTTGGAGTGTATATTTTTTTCGGAAAACAAAATCATTATCTACAACTTTGCCGAAGATGTCACACCGAGCAAACAAACCGTTTTGGCCCTAAAAATATTTTTAATCATCAATACCCTCCCAAAATAGCATTTTTCAATAGTTTCACGAAAATGAGTCGTATTCCAAAAATTCAAACCATTAGCACAAAATAGCATCTTTTGCCTATAGAAACGTCTATGCAAAGTTTCAGTCAAATAAAAAATGGTCGATTAAATTGGTTGCCCGTTTTTTTTTTTGTGGAATTGCTCTACTACCACTTCGAATACTGTTGTGAGAGGCGCCAGTTTACCAACAGTCTGGAAGTCGAAATATTATCGATTGAAGAGCCAGTCTTCGAAATCCTGGCTCCAGACTTCCAGAGAAAGCGTACTCCAATTCAAGAAATTGCGAAATAGGGTTCCCGGTAGATGGCATCGACATTTTTTGATAGAATTTTGTCGGCATATTTGACATAAACTCATGCAAAGTTGAACTGAGTAACACTTTTCCAGATTTAAATTAAACCTGAATCTGCTTCCTTTCGATAGTTTGAGTTTTTGAAGTAGAATACTTCTCTCAGGAAGTTCGGCTACATAGGGATGTGAAATGAAAATCTAAAACCGAAAAAAGTGAAAAATATGTCCAATTTCAAATGCTAATAAATCGGTTAGTATTCGATGGATTTCCTTCGTTCTTGCAGCAATAGATTGGAAAATCTTCTAAGATTCTTCTCAAAATAAGATAATTGTAATTTTATTATTCACACTATTGCACTATTGAAAATAGTCAAGCCTTGTCAAAACGAAAAATTCGACCTCTGATTGGTCGTTATATGCTTGCTTCCCTAGCACGGTCGACAGGATCATATACCTTGCAACTGAAACCATGCTATTTGGCCTATATAAGAGCCTGTTTCAGCCGGAGCCGCTCATAATAGTTCTAGACAGCGACAGCAGCAGTCGTCCTTCCTTAGCAGCAGCACTAGCCCTGTGGTTGGTCACCACGTCTCAGGAGCAGCGCGGTTTTTCTCAGCGTGTGTCGCCAGACAGCCATTATTTCCCCCGTGTTGGGGCAGCATGAAGATTGCCATCAGGAAATCCAATTTCGGAAATCAAAATACCTTTTTCAAGGCAAATAAACAAGTCATTGAAAGTTGATAATTTTTGTCATCGCAAGCAAGCATTCTGTGTTGCATCCTAGCAATTTAAATCTGTCGCACCCGTCTAATTTACTGAATGTGAAATAGCTTCCACAGTGCATGTTGTCCGTGTATCTTAATTCCCCCAATGTTAGGGCAGCTCAAAGGTTGTAATTAGCAACCGATTTGAGCCGCAAAATGCTTTTTTTCAAGGCAAATAGAAAAATAATTGAATAATAATTTTCTGGCATCAACACAAGCAGACATTCTGTGCGGGATGCAATCAAATTCTATTGTAGTTGTCAAATTTTTACTTTATTGAGTTAACCCCTCACTGTTGGGGCAGCGCAAAGGCTGTGATCAGCATAACCGATTTTGAATAACAAACTGCCCTGTTAGAACGCATTCACAAAAGCAGTTAGTTCGACTATGCAGTGTTAATATGAAGTCGATTCAATCATTCAGCATGAACAGAATTTTGTCGTCACCCAGCTGCCAAGTTACAACATGATGCAATACGCAACAGCGAGCAAACGTAATCGCTTGATGTTACAAGCCGCAATACGGTTAGGGATAAATCGTTGCGTGTGTGAGAGCACCATCGGTGTTTATTCGCTGGATATAAAAATCAAATGCGAATTGTGGTATAATTCGTCTGAAGAACATTACAAAATGGTAAAACTGAACAGAAAGGCGTGGCCTATTTCGTAGCACCCCTCGACTATAAAAGAGTGTTTCTGGGAAAACTAGTTACATTCATTAGTCGGAAGGTGAGCTGGATGGACCGTCCACAACGTTGACAGCAGATATCAGCACTCAGCAGTAACAGAGGATAGCAGCGGGTTGCGCCTGTGGCTACCTTCAAATTAAACAAATCACTTGCCCTGTGGTTGGTCACCACGTCTCTACCAGGCTACCAGGCTGACTTTCGCACGATAGCGGCGGTATTAGCGGTTGATGCATTTGCCAACACTTACTCCAGTAAAGCCGTGTCTAATTTTCAATATGAAAAACACCTTTCTATTGTGTTGGCCGTGCGCATAAGGTCTCTGCCAGGCTAAACGCGAAAAGCGGCGCGAACCGATTCGTCCGGCCGTAGGTTAATGTACAGCGTAAGTAGAGCTGTGTAAAAGTATTCTACTTCAACCTTGCGGTCGTGGCTTTGCACACAACTCTCCTGTGATTTTTTTGCACAGCACTCTCTGATCGATTTAGTTTAAATGCATGCAATGCATGCAGTGCACAATGTATTCAACGATGCAGGCGATGATGTGACGCGATTTGTTTTTAGATCGAATTTATGCTTTCAAAGGTCAATGCAACAATCTGTTGCAGCAGACACGTCGCGAATTTCATCGCAATGCGATTTTTTCGCAGTTGTTGCTATGCAGGATTCAAACTCAAATCTAACTCAAGTGCACTGTACGGTTAGTAGAGTAGAAATTATTTACTATTTTTTCATGATCTTCCCTTATCTTCTTGGTGGAATAAACTCTACTCTTTAGTGGTTTTCGAATGTATTTATTGACATCATAAGAAAAAAATTAGTTCCAGTTTGTTTTATTTTAGTCTGTTTATTTTTTCATGCGGATTTATACACGGTTTTTACGCCAAATTTTAAATTATCTCGGATTTTGTTCATGCAGTACATATTCGTCTCATAAAAAAGACTTCACTGCATCGATTTTTTTAACAATCTTCGAGTATTGATACTAGATCATCGCACTCACTAAGGTACTTACTTTTTACTTTGTTGGCTAACGGACCGCTCACCGGTCTAGGGCCGAACGAATTAGAGATGTCCAGCTTCTTCTATTTTGGGCAGCCGTTCTCCAGTCTCCTCGTACACCAGCAGATCGTGCATCTTCTTCCACCGCGCACATCCACCGCGTGCGAGGCCTACCACGGAGCCGACGGCCTCTTCCTGGTTCTCTACTGAAGATAGTTTTGGCGGCTCTCTCGTTAGGCATCCTGGCTACATGTCCAGCCCACTGAAGCCTGCCCCGCTGTATTACCTTCACTATATCAGCATGTTTGTATACCTGGTACAACTCGTGATTTATGCGTCTGCGCCACACTCCATCTTCTAGTTTACCGCCAAGTATCGATCGCAGAACTTTACGCTCAAAAACTCCGAGCACTCGTCGATCAACTTCCTTCAGCGTCCATGCTTCATGTCCGTGAAGGGACCGGGAGTATCAGCGTCCTATAAAGCGCTAGTTTTGTGCGAGTTTGCAAACGATGGGACCTTAGCTGGTTACGTAGTCCGTAGAAGGCCCTGTTTGCAGCTGCAACTCGTCGTTTCACTTCACGGCTCATATCGTTGTCAAATGTCACAAGTGTACCAAGATAAACGAATTCGTCAACCACTTCAAATTGTTCCCCATCTATCTCCACCTCAGCACCTACACCACGGGGACTTCCACGCTCTCTGCCAGCTACCATGTACTTCGTTTGGCAGAGTTAATGACAAGCCCCACTCTCGCTGCTTCCCTCTTAAAAGGTACAAAGGCCTCCTCCACGGCCTTACGGTTGATACCAATGATATCGATGTCGTCCGCAAAACCAAGAAGCATGTGAGATTTCGTGATGATCGTACCGTTTCATTTCACGTTTGCTCTTCGTACTGCACCCTCAAGAGCGATGTTAAACAGTAAGTTGGAGAGCGCATCCCCCTGCTTCAGTCCATCCAACGTTACGAATGCGGCTGATGTTTCGCCAGCCATCCGCACGCACGATTTTGATCCCTCCAGCATCATACGACTCAGCTTAATTAGTTTCGTAGAGAAACCGTGTTCCAGCATGATCTGCCACAGCTCGTTCCTTTTCACTGAGTCGTATGCCGCCCTGAAGTCCACAAACAGAAGATTTGATCCGTCGTGGAACGCCCCTGTCGAAAACCAGCCTGGTATTCGCCAACAAAGGATTCCGTTAACGGTCTCAATCTGAAGAACAGGATACGGGAGAGCACTTTATATCGGAGTTGAGCAACGTTATGCCTCGATAGTTGCCACAATCCAATCGATGGTCTTTCTTATAGATAGGGCATATGAGGCCTTTCAACCAGTCGTTCGGCATTTGTTCATCCGCCCAGATTCTTGGTATTATCTGGTGGATCGCATAGTACAGCTGCTCTCTTCCCGCTTTTAGAAGTTCGGCCGGGATACCGTCCTTCCCAGCGGCCTTGCCGTTTTTCAGCTCACTAATCGCCTTTTTCACCTCCTCCTGTGTTGGTGGCTCCACAGCTTGTTCGTCACTCATAATCGTAATCCTGTTCCTGCTCTGCTCATCCGGCTCCTCACCGTTCAATAGCGCCTGAAAATGCTCCTTCCACCTGGCTGCAACTGTCGGTTTATCAGTAAGCAGGTTGCCGTCCTTGTCATTACACATGACCGGCACAGGGAAATTCCTGCTTCTGACTCTGTTGACAGTTCTATAGAATCCAATCGATGGTCTTTCTTATAGATAGGGCATATGAGGCCTTTCAACCAGTCGTTCGGCATTTGTTCATCCGCCCAGATTCTTGGTATTATCTGGTGGATCGCATAGTACAGCTGCTCTCTTCCCGCTTTTAGAAGTTCGGCCGGGATACCGTCCTTCCCAGCGGCCTTGCCGTTTTTCAGCTCACTAATCGCCTTTTTCACATCCTCCTGTGTTGGTGGCTCCACAGCTTGTTCGTCACTCATAATCGTAATCCTGTTCCTGCTCTGCTCATCCGGCTCCTCACCGTTCAATAGCGCCTGAAAATGCTCCTTCCACCTGGCTGCAACTGTCGGTTTATCAGTAAGCAGGTTGCCGTCCTTGTCATTACACATGACCGGCACAGGGAAATTCCTGCTTCTGACTCTGTTGACAGTTCTATAGAATCTCCGCACGTCGTTTTGAGCATAGCTGTCCTCTGCGCTGGCGAGCACTTGCTCCTCGTACTCGCGCTTCTTCCGACGGTGGGTTATATTTTCGGCTGCTCTTGCCACCCTGTATCTCTCTCTGTTCTGACGTGTAGCCGCAGTGAGCATGCGGCTCCTGGCACGGTTCTTCTCATCTGGCGCTCTCTGGCAATCGGCACTCACTAAGGTATCAATACCAAAATACTCGATACTTTCGTACCGAGTATCGATACAAGTTTCACCATTGTGCAACGAACAGTTAAAAATGAAGCGTGCTAGTCAAATTTAAAAAAAAATCTAAACAGTGGTGTAGGAATACAAAGATAAAAATTCTGACATATCAGCACAATGGGTCCAGATACCATGTTTATCTTTCCACTCTGCAACGGTCCGTGTACATCGACCAAGAACTATTACTAAAACTAGCCTCGTTTGTTACCATTTGTTGTTCCCAACTCGTTCATTCGAAAAAATATCTACCTGAAAATTACAAAAACTAACGGTAAAGCTGTACAGCATTTTCTTCGCAATTCTGCTAAACTAAAACATTTCCGACATGCATCAAAAACGTAGTTGTAGTTTCCACACTTTTCATTCCATTTGTTGTTCGTTTTTTGATCTCGTTTTTAACAAAGATCCAAATACCGTCAAAAGAAAGTGAAATACGCTCATCTCTCTAGCAGCATTCGGATTCTATGACGTAAAAACTGCATATCTTTCTAGTTGACCCAAGTATCAACTCATTTGTTTACTTCTTTATAAGAACGAACGTGCTCGTTAGTTAGAGCGTGTGCCACCGATCGGAACAGGTGATAGTGAGATTGCGCAACGTCTGGGGAGTACGATGTGGGGAGGATGAGATCTCACACTTCAGCGTTTCCAAGTGTTTTTGACTACTTTTGCGACATGGAGTCTAGCATAGTTATGCTGAAGAATGACTTTTCCGTGTCTGTCCTTGTATCCTAGCCGTTTTTCCTTCAGCTCGTGACTCAAATGCTTCAATTGCATACGGTATCGATGTATCGGTTTCACTTGGCTTAAGTTGCTCATAACATATTAGATACACCTTGCTGGTCCCACCAAACGCAGAGCATAACTTTGACACCGTGGATATTTGCTCGTCGTATCGACATTGAAGCGTGTCGGACACACTTTCCCCATGATTTTTTGCGTTTAATTAATGAAACCATTTCTCGTTATTTGTAACTATACTTTGCTATGTAGAAATCCTTTCCGGTTTTGCCTTTGGAGTAGCTGTTCATAAGCAATGAAACACCTTACGACATCTTTTAGTTTTAAGTTTTAGGTTTCAGGTTTTGTTTTTACCATTACTAGGGTAACGGGGATATTTTGGCCAGTTTTGGGAAGTGCTTGCACAGTTCATTAAAAACAAACACAATTTTTTTAGATAAATACCTACTCTATTATACCATTGTTAAAAACTAAGTGTCTATTTTAATATACACCGTTCAACAATGCAATATATTGAAAAATATCCTAGAAATATCAGAATTCCTACGAAGTTCTAAAAACATATTTTGGTCCACCAAATTTTTACTTTGGCTCACCTGTATATCTACAGACGTGTATGGAAATAATTCGGACTAATTATATTTAAGATCATCATCGGTATTTTTAGAGCAAAAATAGTGGGTTTGAGGAGGACATCCTTCTGCTGTGAATTTTTGTTAATTTTAGGCATCTAAAAATGGAATGATTTGGCTTATAGTGGTTTGACAGGCATTCTCATCTAATTTCATATCGTTAAATGTGATAAATTAAGAAGTAATTACATACCTGTAAATTGTCACAAGCTGTTTCTTTGTTCACATGCAACGGTAATCAAAGAGATGTCAATACTTGGCATGGCCAAAATATGTTTGCTTCAGAAAGAGGCAAACATATTTCGGCCATGCGTTTAACCACTTTTTCAACTTTTTCCAACGTGTTTGAGTATACAAACTGTTTCTATGACATTTTATTGATGTTACTGCAACAACGAATTGTTTCAAAAGCATACGTATTTGTTACAATAGCTTCCGGACGTTGACTTGTATATTACCACTTCCTCTTGACTTTGGGTTGACTCAGCCATGACTTTGAATATGTATGAACTAATTCCAAAATAACACTACCTAGAGCCAGTTTTTCGCCGAAAATTATAGTGTAGTATGATTCTTAGGTCTGTTTATCAATGTTGCATGCATAGTTTTCTAATATTCATTGAATTTATCAGATAAAATGCGTAAAATGTAACCGGGTGGGCCAAAATATGCATGTGGGCGAAAATACCCCCGTTACCCTATAGCTTCGAAGCTTCCAGTTGGTCTCGAGGTACGATGCTGGCCTAACAAGCCAGTCGTCGTAGGTTCGAGTCCCGGCTCGGGAGAGACTGTTAATGTCAGTAGGATCGTAGCGCTAGCCCTGCAATTGTCCTGTACATAGAACAGTTGGCGAAGTCTTGTGT
Organism: Wyeomyia smithii; assembly: GCF_029784165.1. NCBI lineage: Eukaryota > Metazoa > Arthropoda > Insecta > Diptera > Culicidae > Wyeomyia > Wyeomyia smithii. The sequence continues at coordinate 73,637,249 of NC_073695.1, forward strand.
ATCATAATACAGAAGGTCGAGCTCCGAATCGGAATGTAGCACCAAGGCTTTGCTTTGCTGTAGCTTTAAAGTGTTTTGTCACGACTTGCTGAACAATTTGCAGTGATACTGCCAATTTGCGTGTAGAATACATTTTGGTCAAGTAATACTTCCAATTCGGCATCTTTAAAAACCACCTCGTTTCCTCAACTTTGCCGGTCTTCGACGTGAAAATCACCATCTTGGAAACCACTCGCGATACGATCATTCATTCAAAGAGGATTCACCTTAAGTATTCAACCGCAATGGATGCGCCTCAGCATTTTGAAAATATCTGTTTTTCAACCGAACTCCCAAAAGTAAAGAAAAGTTCAGTTGAAAAAACGGATATTTTCAATCGCAAATGAGTTCATGATATAAACAGATATTCACAAATTTTCTGCTGCAATAAAGTTGACAGATAACCACGACTATCGACTCTGATCGATCGATTTGTATCGATCAACACTAACCCCTTGAGACATCTACTATAAAACGGCGGAAACGAAATTGTACACCTAATCAATGAGGTATAAAGGGTGTTAGGGAGGTGACCTGAAATCCTTTGAGGGGGGTGGTAGACTACCCTATTTGATGAAAAAATCCTTCTACGCATATGGCCAAAAATTGAAGTAGGGTAGAGCGGGGCTAGTTGGTTACGGGGTAAGTTGGTCAATGAGAATATCTTCGCATCTTTGTATAAAAAAATCGGGTTATATGGGTGATACGTAGTAGATAACCAGAGAAACTAAATGACAAAATGAAGTACAGTTTTAATTGAGACGTACAAAAAATACAGGTTGGTGCCAAATTGGCCATCAATTCTACTCGGTTTTCAAGTTGAAACTTTTTGGCTAAACAAAGTTAGCCAAATGGAAATGAACATGGCTTAACGTATTATGAAAGTCGTTTTCGTTAGTTTTAAGTTGTGTAAAGCAAACTTTAGCCAAAATTTTATTTTCATATATTTCAAATCATGTTCATATTCAATACGTGAGGGGATAGTTGGTCACATACTAGCGGGGCTGGTTGGTCATCATAAATGAATTCAAGTAACCAAGTAAATGCAATTTCAGGAAAAGTACTTTCGTGATGCAAACTTAATCCAAGCGAAAACATAACTTTTTATTGTTTAGTAGAACCATTTATTTGAATTTATATATTTAGTAAAAGTTATCTTCATTGCATTGTCATTTTGATGAATATTTTATTGCACACTATAAATGCTGAGTCATTGATCTAAAATATCTAGAACTTACACTAATGCATCGCCTCTACCTGATAAAAATTTCGGAGAAAGCAAGCTTTCAACAAAAAAAAAAGAAAAAAAACAATGTAGCTATAGTTTTGTGCTTGTGATTTCAGATGCGAATCTAGAATTTGGCACCGGTTCTTCAATCCGTATTGTCTTTGATTTAGTTCGCAACCAAACTATTAGAGAGATTTAAACATACTTCTCGTCAGGTATGAAAGAGTAACACGATTTTTTTATGCAATTAAGAGTTACTTTTTTCATTGTTTGGGATTTCGGAAAGCAAATGCATAAACAAAAAACCGGGTGCGGTTTGACCTCCGCTGAGACGCCACAGGCTGCCGCAAATGCAGCGAGGAAGGAAAACTGAATTGTCCTTCCGAAATATAAATGGCCAATTCACCCCACACCCCAACCAACTTACCCCAGCTGAGGGGCTAGTTGGCCAATTCGACATCCACTAAAAAATACAGAATATCCGCAAAATCATAAACTATTTTGTACAGTTTATATTTTTGCCTTTCTCCTAGAAAGGTATAGCAATCACTTGCAAAACCGAAAGTATAAAAGTGCTCCAAAGGGCCGAATGGCATATATCACTCGACTCAGCTCGACGAGCTGATCATTTTCTGTATGTGTGTGTGTGTGTGTGGATAAGTGTGTGTGTGTGTATGTGCAGATTTTTATTCTCACTCACTTTTCTCAGAGATGGTTGGACCGATTTTCATGAAATTAATTGCAAATGAAAGGTCTTGTTGTCCCATAAGACCCTAATAAATTTTATTGTAATCGGATTTTTAGTTTAGAGGTTATGTATCAAAATGTGAAAATCACGAAACATCATTATCTTGAAAACTACACAACCGATTTGAACAAAATTTATATCAAATGAACGGGCTACCTTAAAACCCTTAACTTTTGAATTTTATGAAGATTGAACTTGTGGTTCAAAAGTTATGAAGAGAAACGTGTTCTGAAGACTACTTAATCTCACTCATGTTTCTCAGAGATGGCTTGACCGATTTTCATAAAATCAGTTTCAAATGGAAGGTCTAGTTGCCCCATAAGACCCTATTGATTTGTTTTGCAATCGGACTATTACATTGCCTCTTATGCTTAAAAATGTGAAATCAGGCTATGAAAAGGAACATATTCCGAAGACTACTTGGACTCACTCACTTTTCTCAAAGATGGCTGACCCGATTCCCACAAAATTAGTGTCAAATGAAATGTATAGCTGCCTCATAACACCCTATTGAATTTTACTGTAATCGGACAGTAACGTCGTCTGTAAAGTATCGAAATGTGAAAATCACGAAACTTCATTATCTCAGAAACTACACAACCGATTTGAACAATATTGATATAAAATGAACGAGCTAGTTAAGAGGTAACTGATGAATTATGTTTGAACACGTGGTTTAAAAGTTTGGCTGCCCTATGCGTTCTCATTTCATTTAATTGTAATTGAACTTAAGCCACCGTTATGTATTAAATTGTTAATAAAACAATGAAAGTCTATTATTTCACATGACTTATTTGAACATAACTAGTGTCATACGAACGAGTCATCTCTCGAACTTACAAATAACAAACTACATAACAATTTGATATGTGGCTCAAAAGTTATGGAAAGCGAAGAAATTCAAAGACTATTTAAAACTATACCTGCTTTGATCGATATATGTGGCCTCAACATAATTTAAATGTGGTATCGTACTATTTGACCGTTCCAATTTAATTGATTCCTTCCGATGTGTTAAAAGTCTGCAAATGCACGACGAATCGGCCATAGGATAAGATCAAAGTCAAATAACAAATCGTTTGAAATGATTGGCTTTATCGAAATGACAATATCCTCGACTTTTGGCTTCTGTACATCGCCCTAATTCTGAATATATTTATATTAGGTGGTATTCTGTCATTTTTAGCAGATTTTCTGGCATCAATCTGACACCGGAAATACCCATATTGGGAGGTATTTAGTTATTTTGGTTGTTTTCCAGAAACTAAATGTGGTCGTCTTTAAATTCAAAATGATGTCCAGGGTCAATGTTTGGTTTCTATGCATCATCTCGATTACAGAAATATTCATCTTGAGTATTATTCGGTCATTTTCGACTGTTTCCTGAAAGTTGCCATTTAGCAATTCAAAATGGTGCCTGAGGTCAATTGTTAGCTAATTGCATCATTCTAGTTCCAGATATACTCATATTGTATGGTATTTGGTTATTTTAGGCTGTTTTTCACAAACCAGAAGTCGCCATCTTGGATTTCACAATGGTATTTGAGATAATTTCTAACGGGGTGTGTTGTTATTCGATCATTTTCGGCTGTTTCCCAGGAACCGGAAGTCGCCAACCTAGAATCCAAAACGGGATTTGTGGTCGATTTCAGCTGCTGTGTAACATTCTAGATCCGGAGATACTCATGTCAGACGGAAATCGGCCATTTTTGGCTGTTTTCCAGAAACCAGAAGTTGCCATCCTACAATTCATAGTGGTGTTCTTGCAACATTCTGGCTCCGGAGATACTCATATTGGGTGGTATTTGGTCACTTTGGGCTGTTTTTCAGAAACCAAAAGTCGTCATTTTGAACTTTAAAATTGCCTGTGAAATCAATTTCTGTCATCTGGGCGTAATTCTGGTTCCGAAAACATTCATATTGAATGGTATTTGGTCATTTCCGGCTGTTTGCCAGACACCGGAAGTCACCATCTTACAATTCAAGATTGTGTCTGTGATCAATTTTCAGCTTCTGGTTCCGGAGATACTCATATTTAACGGGAATCGTCCATTTTAGGCTGATTTCCAGAAACCGGAAGTTGCTATCTTACAATCCAAAATGTTGCCTAAGGTCGATTATGGAACATATTTTTTACCACTAAAACATTCACCTGCCAAATTTGGTTCCATTTAGTTGGTTAGCTCTCTAGATGTGCAGAAAATTGTTATTCATTTGTATGGCATCCCTCCCTTCCAAAAGAAGGAGGGGTGTCAAAACATTATGGACATTTTTTTTACCCCTTAAAACATCTACATGCCAAATTCGGTTTCATTTGCTTGGTTTGTTCTCGAGTTGTGCAGAAATTTATGTTTCATTTGTATGGAACCCCTCCCTTCTAGAAAAGGGAGGGGTCGCAAACTATCATGGGAACCTTTATCGGCACCAAAAACCCCTACACGCCGATCGGTTCGGTAATTTTCGAGCCTATGTGGATCAGACAGACAGACAGACCGGATTGCATTTTTATATGTATAGATTACAACATCAATATTTTTTAAGAGTGAATATACAATAATTGGATTAAAGCGTTCATGTAGGGGTACTGGGGGTAAGCGCGGCCCCCTAAGAAAAATGATTCTTTAGCAGCACTTGATGGCGAATATTGTTATTTTTCTTTCACAGAATCATTGCCCAGATTGTTTTCTACAAGATATGAAGGTTTTCAGTCCTTTCAAACTGTTATTTTACAAGGAATAGTGAAGTTTTGAAACTAACATAAAAATGACGTTTAGCAATCAATGCGGGTGAAACCGGCACCCCTTGGGGGTAACACCGGCACCTAAGTTTGTTCATGAATTAACTCGAATTAACTGAACCAATTTGAATTCGGAAACCGCCGAATGGGAAATCTTACATTTCTGTATGTTACTGTTGAATTTGGTTGTTGTCGGTTAGCTGGTTCTGGGCAGATTGCCGGAACAAGTTCCGGTGAACATTATGTATAAACAATAAAACAATTTGATACTCGGCAAGCCTGTCATGTGGCACTTTAAATCATATTATTAACTAGTTTCATTTAAGTCAGTATCACATTGACCACACCGGAGCATATTTCAAATACCACCGGGAAAGCCGTCAGTTTTGTGACTTGATTCAGTACATTTGGCACCTCTAATAACCCTTGGAATCATTCATAAATCACAGAGGAGCTTGAGTGCATGGTTCTAAGTCGATTAATTAATTTATTCATTAGCGAGACATCGGTAATAGATGAGAAATATGTGTCAGTAACATTCAACTAGCCTCAGACCATGTGGGGCTTACCCCACTCACTGGGTGACGGTGTTACCCCGACAGCACATATTTTATTAAAAAGAGTATTTCTAAAAATTTATCGCTTCAATTTACCTCAGATCGAATTCCTGTGATTGCTAACAATACAGGCAATAAATTGTAGAGCAACGAAAAATGATTTTAGTCTTTTCAAATGAATGAAAGCTTAAGTTCCACTCACGAAAAATTACATCCGTTTACGCATCAGCTGCAGTAGCGTATGTTTTGTCTATTATTTTGACGTTTGACGTTTCACGGTGGCTTCGATGTGTCTTAAAATGTCTAAAATATAAAATACCAACACTTCACATATTCCAAAACACAGTTAATTAGCGTTTTCTAGTAAAATCCTAGGAGTGACGGTCTTACCCTCAGTGCCGGGCTTATCCCCAGTACCCCTAAAACTATTTTTACAAATAAAAGTTCGAATGAGAAAGGCTGGGTCTGGTGGATTAATTTAGGTTTTTCTGCTATAGACTTAACACAACATTTCCATGGAATGAGTTTTTGCCATAATATTCCCTACAAAAATTTACAGAACATTTTGATCAAAAACGACCAACTAGCCCCGCTCTACCCTACTGCAGAGTTCTTCACTTTTTTCAGTTTTCGATTATGTTTGCTTTTAGCGAGGTTTGGCACAAGAAGTATGATAGCTAGCTCAATTCTGTTGGTTTCGGGAACACAGTGGAGCAGAAAATTGTGAATCTTACAACACTAAATGAAGGCGCAGCTTATTTGTTTTAAAGTGAAATAGCAGCATAACAAAAAGAGTTAGATGCTTGGTGTCAAAAAACAACTTGTAGAGTAGACGTTTAATTTGGTTAACAAGAAAACCCATGTTTATCAAACATTTCAGAAAGTAAATTGCAGTTTAGTTCTAAGAAACATTTGATTTCACATCTGTTCCTTTCTAAGTGCATGTTATACTTTTTATTTCAACGTTTTTAGGACACTTTTGAATACGCAATTTTCTCAGCTTTCCAACAATACCAACCGAAAACTAAAAAAAAAGGGAATAATTCTGCAAAAGTTAAATTTTGGCCATTTTTTCATCAAGTAGTACTTAAAAGATTTTAAGTGAGCTTCCTAACATCCTGTATATTGGAACAAAACGGCTTTTACAGCCGTAAACTATCATAACTTGTGAAGAATTCTTGAAAAAATGTACCGAACATTGATTTCTGGACAATATTATTGGACTTATACGTCATCAATGTTGACAAAAAAGGGCCCTTTGAACTACACTAAAGTTGCTTTTTACGTGAGAGATACGTGCCACGTAAAAAGAAACCGCGTAAAAAACACGTAAAAAGCGACCTTAGTGTATTTGCCTTACCTGTTTACAGTCCATTGAATCAATATCACTGAAGAGTTTGATGTTTGCGCTGCGTAGCCCCACGTTAAAAATGCTGTCGTTTCTTACAACCATCTTGAAACTTATCAAAAATTCATCCACCTTTTAAATTTTATTTTCATTTATAGGTCCATAAAAACTTGTTTCTGCTAAAAAAAATTATGATCGCTCAGCCCAATCCTGTACAATAATGCCCAAAAGTCATGCTCTTGCTCTGAATCAAAAAGCCTACAAACACCCCAAATGTATCCGCCCTCAAGCTGTTTTGAATAAACTTTTATGAGTTTGATATAATTCTAATTCAAAAACATTTCTTCCATTGTATTACCCATCAATAACAGTAAATTTCTTGTGATATAACATTGCAGGTAATTTCAATTTTTATTCCATTTTTTTAGTTAATATGTTCCTGTACCCCTAATCAGTTCCCGGATATTTTTTCTTGCTTTTCAGTTAAATACTAGAGTAATGTGATCATATCGAAAAAAATGAGCATAAACGTTGAGTTTTCAAAAACTAATAATTTCACATAATTATACGGAATGATAAATGTATGTGTCGTTGAAGAGCTCAAAAAGTTGTCCTGTCATTATTCAACATAGATTGTTGTTACTAGCGCTTTAACGTCTTAGCACATATCCTTACACACAATTGTAGGACAATTCAAACACCAAAACTTCGTTTGCTAGTTGTTCTGATGGAATATAAAACTATCGTAGTCCTACGTCAATCACATGGACACCACCTTCAACCTTTTTAACAGATTGCTGGTGTCGAGTTGAACCTTTTTTTAGAATACCCTTGTCATTCACCAAAATGGCACAAACGGGTGTAGTTACTTTCGACATTTCCTTATAAAAAGCAAAAACCAGACAAGATTTTTTCTTTTCAAAATTAGGAAAGGCAACTAGAAAGTTTTACTCACCTTTGGTTTGCACCTCCGTACAGTCCTATCACTTCATCTCTTGATTCCGATCGTAATCGCGGGTGAAAAAGATAAGCAATTTTCGAACGCAATCACATCTCAAATACACCACCGAGACTCACTATCGTTCAGTGTGTACAGAAGTTAGCAGTAGCGAGTGACGAATCAAGCCTGCGACTCTGCGAGTGAATTATGTGTCTGCGGTGGAACTGCCTTCATCGTTCCTCCAGGTAAACTTTGAAACAAATAGCACGTGTACCAAAATCAATTGTAAGACCTTCAAATTAAGCTTCGTTGAATTGAGATATTGAAAGTATGAGACTCGTTATAACGGATAGCATAAAATTGTCCGGTGATCAATTTTGAATTCTCATTTTAGCCTTATTACATTCTGTAACGAAGCCCACAGTTTTCGAACGTTATTCTTTCTCCATTTACATTCATCTTTAATAATAGATATTGAATCCTGCATTTTACAAGACAAATTCCTCAATCTATTAGACAATCGTAGCTGCACAATGTAGCTTGCATCTGACGTGCGCTAGATGGGCACTGCATTTCATCGGTTTAATCCACCGAACGCAGTGCACCCGAACCGGAAGGAAGGAAGAAAAATGAATGCGAAATGGCACGTTGTGGCGTGGGTTTATGGACCGTCAGTTCCTTCTACGCGTTAAACCTGCGATACCCACCTACTCGCACATGCCGGTAGCAGAGAAAGAGCGGAACGACGTACTCGTTTATCGTCCCGGAAGGCTCAACGTGCGCTTCTTAGGCAAACGTGAGACGAAAACCCGACCAAACATAAAATGAAAAACTTTGTTCAGCTGGAAATCGATCCTATGACGACGCGCTACCGTTCTGGAAAAGTACTTGCACCAGCAAGCTGCGGTGGGGCAAGAAATGTGAATCCAGCAGCCGGATGTCCTGTCGTACCGTTCAGTTGTAGAAGTTTTCGAGCTGTCCTCTTCTGGCTGGTGGCTGATCATGACCCAATTCGAAGTTGCTTGCATCCAATTCCCATTTTTTTTGAATCCTCCATTAGACAACGTAACAAAATTATGGCTTGAGGAATGTTTTTTCGGAATTTTCGTTCTGTTTCAACTACCCGAAAACTGTGCATTAGTGGAGTGCCAACCTACGGGTGGGCTCATCGAGAAAGCACAGAGTTATAGCCCTGAAATAGCTTTAGCAATGTTTGGTTTTATGTAGCAGAAAGCAGAAATAAATAAACCATATCGCACAGAAATGACACAACACATGAGGGTTTTCGCAGCATGAGAACTGAAATCAAATACAAAACAAAGCTCCGGTTGTACACTGGAATTAGAGGCGTCTGACTAGTTGCTGTGCGGATTAGCCGAAACATACGTGCGCTGTATCCTGTTACGAGCAGTAAAGCCTTGAACGAAGATTGTTTCTATTGAAAATTCCACTGGCATGTACAATTTTCCTTGAGCGAACGATACAGCTTCTGACGCTGTCAGAAGCTTTTCATCCTTCTGTGCTGATTCCACTTATATTACTATTCGTCATTCCACAAACGAGCTTTGAAGGCTTCAAATATTTTCAGTGGAGTAGATGTTTGTTAGGGGAGCTCAATGAATAGTGCTATAAAATCTTAAATTTATTCTACAGATATCTAAATAATGGGATTTCACTCTTTTCAAATTAAGCATTAGGGCTACGTCAACGAAATAAGACGTAACGGAAACAGTTCATACAGGGCGCACTACTGAACCTGCCTAATGTGACCTTTTTATCCTACGAAGTGAAGACAGACAAGTCTTCTGCTCTTCTCTTATTATTCTCTTAACGGGTTTGTTATGGTGGCGTTTACACGCAAACTTCTCTGATTTTATGTTCAGTTCTATGAGAAAAAAAAATCCCCAAAAGGCTATTATCATGAGGAAAATGAACGCTAAATTCAAGTCGTTTATAATCATCTTGTATTGTTATATCTAACCCATTTACAACGTCAACTTACGTGAAAATAAATTGCAACAATGAAATGCTGTAAATTGAAATAAGATGATTTTTTTTGCGAGGTTATATATTTTCTAGATTCGAGTAAATTAATTTCGGATGTCAATAAGTTTTCAAGCAGCGCCCGATTTTTTTTCTACATCTAGTTTTATGCAACCGTCGAAATGTGTTAATGATCTGGTGCATTGACCTTTGTTTACAAATACCAATATCCTGTCGGATCATATAATTATTCTTATTGCTTAAACCGCGTGATGAAGGGTTCCATTAGGCTCCTCACATAAAATTTGCTAACCTCACTGCTATACTTACCTTGTGAATATATATATATACCTGTTTGATTGATTAATATTATTGTGATATTTTAGAGATGTTAACTATAAGCACACTAAAAAACACGTCGGCGGTGGTGGCGTAGATTTTTTTTTTTTGGTATCAGTCAGTGGGGCGGCGCCACATCGACGCCCCACTGACTGATACAAAAAAAATCTATGCCACCACCGCCGACGAAACTTCTCGTCGCAAAGCTCTTATCAATTTAACAGAATTTGTAAGGTTGGAAAAAATCGGAAAAAGAGTTGAAATACTTGTATATGTGAATATGTGAAAAACATCGACGACGGCGTGACCTTGCGAATGGAATTTGCTTCTAAACTTATCATTGTTCAAATGTCGGCTGCTCTGCTGCATAAAAAATAATACACCCTATAAAATCCTCCTTGGTCGTGTTAGCATTTCGTCAACCTACGATTTTTTTTTTATATCCTGGTAGCTGCGGCCTATTCCTTTATTATAAGGTGAATTCGAAAACAACATCCTCGTAAAACGTCCCATTTAATTTGATTAGACTTTGAGCGAAATAACATCCCATACATCGCAATCCTCCCACGCTGTGGTTGGACGTGGAACAGTTGAATCAATGGAGTTGAAACAAAAACATTCTGCTTAGTAAGAAATACATGCTCCCACAATTGGCGATTGTTTTCGTTTCGTCGTCTGTCTTACAGTTTTTGCAAGATAAAAAGTCGGAGGCAAATTATAATTGAAACGAGTATACAAATACAATCGAACCATGAAAACATAAACAACAACAACAATCCGATGGAGAGCAGAAACTTTTCCAAAAGTCATAAAATAATTTCTCGTTGAGATGCTTCTGTGTTGTGCGTAGCCCCAAACTTTATCCTGTAGCATTCACCCCACTTTTTGTTCAACAACAACTTAACCCACAAGCAAATTCGATAGAAGTTGTTCGATAACACTTGTCACTGATGCGTGGTTCCAACAATTCCACTGGCTAGATTAATTTCATACCAAAATTATTAAAAAGGATCCAAAGTTATGTAATGTTGAACAATTTAATAAATGTGAGAAAAAATAACAAACATTAATTTTGGTATAGAATATTTCAACAAGCATTCAAAGTTATATTTAGAAACAGCTATCCTCTGAGCTTTAGATAACGGAACAGAACGCTTCAAATGCTGCCATGTATAGACCGCTTAGCGGGCAAAGCCTGCACGTGCGGATGAAATAAATGGCATTCCTAATGTTAGTTTCGCTCCACGTCTGCCTTTCCTGTTTTTTTTTCTTTAGGGCACCGGAAACTAGTGTCGGAACACAAAGATGTGATAATGAGATTGCTGATGAAATTCAATTTCACATCACTTTTCACGTCTAATGCTTATTTTGGGACTCGCAAGTGAAAAGTGTACCCTCTCCTTCCGATGGGGAACAGGGAACTTTGCACAAACAATCCATTTATTTCATTTATTTTTTTTTTTCATTTATTATCGAACCTGTTCACTTATTATTGTACCCTGAAGAAACAATCATTATTTTGTACCATAAATGGGAACTCTAGTGCGAACTTGTATCATTTATCATTTGCATCTGTCGATTAGCTTCCAGCCCAAAAGCATCGGGCTTGTAAGTGATTCAGATCGTTACGCACCTTTTATTTCTGTTGCAAGCCTTAAAAGGTTTGAAAACATTCTAACTACAGGTGACAAAAAAGTCCGGTCACACAGGAAAATCCCAATATTTCAAAGAATAAGAAGAAAATTTGAATCTGGCTTTCATAGCTTTATTCAGTAACTCATAAAGATACTTCACAGACGATATATCGGAATTACACCACCTTTCTCTGATCGAACCAGCTTCAGACGTCTCGGAAAGTCGTCGCAAGCGGCGCGCACGTGCTCCATCGGCATCTCGTCCCCGATTTTCGTGATAACTCGCTTGAATTGCTCCAAATTTGTTATTTTATAGTCGTTCAGCTTCGACATCATGTATCCCCACACGAAATAATCCAGTGGATTCAGATCCGGAGACGACGGAGTCCATTCATTCTTCGAAAAGAAATCGGTCAAGTTTTCCTCACACCACGCCTGAACAACCTTTGCGGTGTGTTGTTGACTCCGGAGGGTTTGTGGTGTTTGAATATGCTGCTCTTAACTCTGTCATGGCTCACAACTCAATGTAAACAAACTGCACAGAAACGAAACTCTGCCACTTTGGGCAGCAAAGTTAACCCTTTCATTTGACATATAGATGGCACCAGAGGGGTGCAACGTGTAGGCTACAGGCGACCCCAAAAAAGTGTGACCGGACTTTTTTGTCACCGTGTACATACCTCATAACGATTGTGGATTAGAGCATCGAGCACGTACACGCAAAAGTTGGAGTGTGCGTAACCAGATCATTTATGAGCGAAATTAGCGCATTTACTGATTTAAATTGGAACCAGTACAACGCATGTGCGTTGGGCATAACGCATTTGATGCTCTAGCGTATTTTGAATGTATTGCGCAGCTCCAAACCACTACACTTATGAAGCATCAGCCGATGTTCAGAAGGTTGGCATCGTTAAAACAGTGCAACCAGCAATCAATACTGATAAGTTGGGTACTGACTCCATTGAAGAAATTATTGTCTGATCGATTCACTTTCATGAATCAGGTCATTAAGAAACATCATTCAATCATTAAAAATAAACAAAAACATGAGATTAGTCCAAAACATTTTGCATTTAATTATGACTCTGGTTTCATTCACATGCATTCGGTTCTGCCTTACTGGCACCAGCGTCAATAACTTCCGCGGCAACAAGGCTCGCCATTGGCTGTTTCGGTTTCTGATGATTTTTGGGATGCACGAGCCGTTGATACGCACCGGCTCGCGAAAGTAAAGAACGGTTTTTTGAGCGCCTCGAAACTGATCGTTCGCCCGAAGCCGAAGTTTACCGGGACATTACGATTTTTGTGTATATGATACATATTCTGATTTTGATCTCTGTCAATGTATTCCTTGTACAACTTTTGCGTTATGCGTATCACGCATTTGTTGTGCGAAATCAGAACAAATTCTGTGCGAAATGGAAGGACACATTGGATGATCAAAGCTTGAACTTTTGCGCTGAGTTACGTTGCGCCCGATCCCCACTTTTAAGCGCCCTTATGGCCCGATAAATACAACTCTATGTCCCAGTTCGTGATATCCTGGCTATACGGAACGTTTACATACACGATGCTGATTTATGATTATTTGAAAAACATCAGGTTGCCCGTTTACTAATGTCAAAAACTCGACCATCGATTAATAAAAAACCCAAATTAATCCACCTAGCGGTCTAAATAAATTTACACGAACACTTCAATTTCTCAGAAAAAAAGTACATCTTGATAATATTTGCTGGATTTGTTTTACACTCTAAACAACAAATTTTTGGTAGTCAACAGTGAAACTATACCGAACATTTAAAACATTCAAACAGTTAAACATTCAAACACATTAGAACATACATTTACATTAAATATAAGACGCTAAATTGTTTTTTGATCGTGGTATAATCGAAACGTCACTGTACTCATAACGTATGCGTTAAAAAAATTAACTTTTTTCGGATGGTGATAAAAAAATAACTAAGACAGATAATTGAGTTTGATAAATTTCCCATGGAAGGTAATCATGTTAGCTTCCTCGCAAAAATATTCTACGTCCTTGCGTGCGGCTTTTCAGCAGTTAACTAGATCTTTCGCCGTGGCGGACGAAAACATGCATGTAGGCATGTTTTTTAATTCTTTCGTCGTTTTATCAATTCCTCCTTAGTTTTTGCGACAAAATTGTTGAAGTTGATATTACGATTCACGCTTTACGCAACTTGGGGACGTTGGGCGAGTCCGCCAACTTAGGTACCACATCGATATTCAGCAGCTCCTTCTCCTCCAACGATCGCTTTGAGTCGTGGGCCGACGCTAGATCCGGCCAAAACACCGCGTCTTCGGTCTTTTGGTATTTTTTGATGAACAACGCAACTTCCGACAGGCTCTTCGTACTATAAATTTCCCCGATCACGGCCAGTCCGGAGCGAAAAAAGAGCAACTTCGACATCCCTTTCTCGCTGATTGCCAGCCACAGCCAGCGTTGCCAGGTCATTTTTTTTTTAAATCTGGAAAAGTAAGATAAAATCTAGAAAAAATCTGGCAGTCATTTTGTGAGGCAAAAGGTAATGTTTTCGGATAAAGCTCTTAGGGTACCCAATATTTGAAGTGACAAAATTGCAAAATTTGGCGCCAAATTTGAAGTGATGACCTTTTTGCGAAACAGAGAAAATAAAATCTGGATGAAATCTGAATCATTTATGAAAAATCTGGATAATTGAGCATCAAATCTGTCTACCTGGATGCATGTTCCAAAATCTGGATAATCCCGATTATTCTGGATACCTGGCAACGCTAGCCACAGCAGCTTTCTTGGGGAACTTGGTGTGTTAAATAATAATCTTCAACTCGGTGCTAACTTCCTACGTGAGGGAGGTAAAATGCGAAGTACCCTGCCAGTCGTTGCCATCCAGAGTGAGACAGGTCTCGTCGTCCTCCACCACCGCCTCGTCGTGATTTGCCGAGAGAATCGACTTGACCCTCTTATTCAGGCGCTGCCGCTGCGTCATTGCCTGCAGCTCCGAGGCTAGAGGGACGGGACGGCTACTTTCTGACATGTATATCCAAGTTCGCCAGGTACTTTTTCACTGTTTAGCCGGTTGCACCGACCTCCTGGCCAAGTGCACGCAGCGATGTATCCACTTTTCCCTCGGTCTTTCTCTTCAGCATCCTTTGGAGCTTCTTGTCGCTCAGGGTCGTCGGCCGTCCAGAACCGGGCTTTCTTTCAATGCTCTGATTGTTGTCCAATAGTGCCAAGATGTTGTAGATGCCGCAACGGGCGTATCCGGTGTACAGGAGCTGCCGCACGATGTACTTTCTCGACGCGACGGGGTATCGTTCTTTGAACGCGCACACGTCTGAACGAAGTAGCTTCACTGTTTTCGCCATTACGATTAGAGTTCGACTGATAGAGCTGTCAAATTGTTTTCTGCTGACTCATGAGTTAATATGATTGATGCTGCATGCATAGTTTCGTCAGTGCGTGTAATAGTAAACCCATAAAAAATCGTCAAATTTTGTCAATTTTTTCAACGCAAACGTTATTTAGACAGATATTATAGACTCCATTGTATATCAATCGATTAAATATCATTTTCGATCCGATTATTTGAAGTAGGATTTTTTCCTATTTCAAATATGACTTTCTTTTCACAACTTTTGAATCATGTGGTCAATCATTATAATTCACCAGTTAACCCTCAACTAGCCCGTTTGACATCAGTTTGTCAGTATTGTTCAAATCGGTTGTGTAGTTTCTGAAATAATGAAGTTTCGCGAATTTTTTTATACATTACAGACGAAGTTACAGTCCGATTACAGTAAAATTCAATAGGGTGTTATGAGACAGCTAAACCTTTAATATAAATCTAATTTCATGGAAATCGGTTCAGCCATCTCTGATAAAAAAGAGTGAGTTTAAGTAGTCTTCGGAATATGTTTCTTTTCATAGCTGGATTTCACAATTTTAAACGTAACAGGCAAAGTAAAAGTCCGATTGCAAACAAGGAACGATAAAAATTGTTTAGTATGATTAAGAGTGCTACGAGTTTCGCTTTGTTAAAATATCTAGTTTAAATTTTCATAATATTTATAATTATCTGTTTTAACAGTTAATACTCTAGCCGAAGAATCACTTTACAGGAAAATGGTCCTCTCGAACCTTGAGAAAGAATATAGATTTTTCAAAACGTCGGTGTAAGAGAAAAATATCGTTTTCTTTTTTCATTTTAAAGATCTCTGAGAAAAGTGAGTGAGTTTGAGTAGTCTTCGGAATATGTTTCTTTTCATAGCTGGATTTTACATTTTTAAACGTAACAGGCAAAGTAAAAGTCTGATTGCAAACACGGAATGCAAAAAAATGTTTAGTATGATTAAGAGTGCTTCGAGTTTCGCTTTGTTAAAGTAAAAAAAAAAAATTCAAAAAAATATAAAATATATATAAAAAAAAATTTAAAAAATTTAAAAAAATAAAAAATAAAATTAAAAATAAAAAAAAAATAAAAATAGGTTAGAAATAAATTAAAAATAAATAAAAAAAAATAAAAAAAGGGTCTAGTTTAAATTTCCATAACGTTGATAATTATCTGTTTTGACAATTAATGCTCTAGCCGAAGAATCACTTTACGGGAAAATGGTCCTCTCGAGCCTTCCTTAAGAATATGGATTATTCGAAACGTCGGTGTAAGAGAAAAATATCGTTTTCTTTTTACATTTTGAAGATTGTGAAAGAAAGCCGAAAGAAACTCCTCTGAGTACACTCTAAATATTTTTTTTTGTAAAAAATTAAAAGAAGAATCAAAAATTATTTATCTTGAAAACACTCATTTTTTAAAAATCTCTTTTTTTCATAAAAACCACAAAAGATTACCTAGACAACGAAACCGGTCTGATCATGGAGAAATCAGGAAAAAAAGTTATAATTTTACCTGATTCAGGAAAAAAAGTTATAA
The DNA here is from genome assembly GCF_029784165.1 of Wyeomyia smithii. Classification (NCBI taxonomy): domain Eukaryota; kingdom Metazoa; phylum Arthropoda; class Insecta; order Diptera; family Culicidae; genus Wyeomyia; species Wyeomyia smithii. Next base: position 73,653,739 of record NC_073695.1, read on the forward strand.
TTTTTGAATGATCCCAAAGTGACATCGAGAGAGGTAGCCAATGCTGTAGGCATGTCATTGGAACGCGTGGGCAATATCGTGCAAAGGACCAGAACCAAATTCGTGTGACGATTTCACAGCAGAATTTGGCATTATTTTCGCGTAAACCGACCGAGTTTTTGCGCAGATTCATAAACCTGGTAATCAATCAACCTGGATTACTATAATTCTGATTTAACGTAACAGGCAAAACAGTGGGTTTTACCGGGCCAAAGTGCTCCGAAGCGTCCTAAAACGCAACAATGGGCCGGAAAGGTTATGGCTCCCGTATTTTGGGATGCACATGGCATACTATTGGTGGAGTATCTTGAAAAAGGTGAAGCCATAACCGGAGCATAGTATTCATTATTGGACCAATTGAACCGTATTTGAAAAAGAAAAAACCGCGTTATCATCACGACAATGCGTCTGTTCATTCATACTTGGTTGCACAAGCAAAATTGCATGAAATCGGCTTCGAATTGGTTCCTCAGCCACCATATTCATCAGACCTGGCCCCAGCGACTATTACTTGCCCCTAACCTGAAGATACAGCTCACCGGTAAGCGTTTCTACTCAAATGAGGAGCTTATAGCTGAAACTGAGCCGCATTTTGGAGACCTTTCGAACGAGTGCATTTCGAAAGTTATAAAAAAAATAGTAAATCGTTTGTTCGCTCGATTGCACAACGACACACCCACCGGACGTATAACAATCATTAGTCACATATAAAACCTGGCATGCAACAATTAAGTCTTCATTGTTCATCCGATCATTATAGCAAAAGAACGATTTAGTGAAAAATGGATCGACCAGGAGCAGGCAGACTTGCCGCAGCGCAGCAGACGACAATTTTTGTACGGTTGTTTCAACTGCAATACGCAATACTGCAATTCAATTGAAGTAGTTATTATTTTTCTGCCACTCGCCAGAATTCTCGCTTTTCTCCTTAGTGTTCATTTTTTGACCGGACACGGTAAATGCAACGATCGAAAATAGTTTAATTTCTTTACCTAGTTTTTATCCTTATACTGTGTTTGAATTATCTTTATATTGTGACACACAACAATATCGAACGCTAGCCTTAGGGGCTAATGCAGTCTCGATCAACTAGATTAGTTGAGACTCTCAACTTGAGAGAAATCGTGATCGATATTGTTTTCGGCACATTTTGCATGTTGTAGTATAAGTACAACGATACTCCGTGCCCCAGTGCTGAGTCAAGAAAATTTTCTGCTCGAATAGATCCTCGAATAGATCTAACCCGGTATCACAACCATGTGGGAGAGCTAACCGACCGACATCGTTAACCACAAAATCACGGGGACCACCGTTATATTGTGACACACTAATCGCATTTTTCAACTTATTTATCAAACGATTTTTCCGACGACCTGAAAATTTTTCCCGATAGTATTTTCTATCCTACTTTTTCTCTTTTTTTAGATTTAAGACCAAAATAAAGCAGATATAAAGCACCTGGCGATGAAAGATTTAGTCTGAATATGGTATTACCGCGTAGGTATTACGCGCGTCAAAACACTACTCGTTCTGTTTCGCTGCCTCTACCGACGCGTCTTTGCCGCTCCAGTATGACCGGTTTGAGCGTTTCATATAGACGTTCGAAGAAGTAGCTCAGACGCCTTTGTGACGCTTTTTGCTTCGCTTCATTTGACGCCTCAGTACGTCATTAGCCTTAGGCGCAGTGAAGCCCAACCTTTTTCTTACTTTCTTCCATAATACCGTGTGCGTGGCCCTACCCACTTGTTGCGTTAGTCCTCTCCGTAGATATTTACAACAAACGCTCGAGTTTATTTCAGCACGTCATCATTCATTCGTCTACTGACTTTCGCGCGATTCGGATTTTAAAATCGGTTCCTGTTCACATTTACTCCTCATACTTCTCGTAATTACGTTCCTACCACGTGGCAAACGTGAAAAAAGACGCACAGCTAGTCCTAGGGCTGCCATCGTCACAGCCAATACCCGTAAATTATGCGGGTTGGTATAGCAATACTTATCGATTTGGCGGCTGCAATGTTCCTTTCTGCTGAAGTGTTGGAATTGGTGGGAAACGCTGTTAGAGATAATAGAACACAATAGGCGATTCGCAATTTCGATAAACTGAACGAGATACTATGCGACGCGTCGTCATTGATTGCCCAGGAAAATGTTCTTCCGAATATCCAAGCAGTTCTGTCTTCGGAGAAAACAGGAAAAAGGCATTATTCGATTGATTCGCAGTTTTGTAGAAAAATAACCCAACCGTCCTTTTAAGGGCGATCACTTGCTTTCAATTGAAACAGTTAATGCGTACACGTGAGTTTACTTTGAACAGCAAAAATCAACGAATATTTTGAATTATATTTTAAAAAGTCAATTAATAGCATCGTGAATAACTAGCTTAAGAGATATAATAAATATACAGCAGCGGTTTTCAACCGGGGGGGAATTCCCCCCTAGGGGGGAATTTAACCGTTGCAGGGGGGGAATTGCGAGTGGAAAAATTTCACATGTAATGAGCTTTTGTGATTGACGGTGGTGCGACATTTTTTCCATTTTTTTATTTCAAATGTGCTTGTTAACGATAAATCGTCACACACACCTTCACAAGAGATGCTGAATTGTATGCCCGTGTATTGGTGTTCTCCTGCTCCTGCTTGAAACCTGGTCAAAATTAAAGTTTAAAAAGCCTTATATTTTTTAATTACTACAGCTTTTCTTTCATGGTGCCCATAGGGGGGGAAAAGCTTGTAAAAATTATCAAAAGGGGGTGCATGAACTGTAGAAGGTTGAAAACCACTGATATACAGCATGTGAGCAATTCTATAAATGAGTTTATCAACTTTTTGTGCGAACTTGTCTGGATGCAAATATAATAAAACTTTATTTTTGCAAATTATTCACCAAAAAGCGCATTAATATTCTAAAAGCGTTTAATTATGATGTTTTTCGAAATTGGGATGTTGATAGATTTGTATCAGTTGCATTGTTACATGATTTGAACAAATAATAGTAGACTTTATGATTTATGAATAAAACAATGCATATGTTATATACTACAACGCACACTGGGCCAGAAATGGAATCTAGCGGAATTACGAAATTAACGAAATTAATAGCGCTCTTAGGGTTTGACCAATCGGTTTTCGATCTTCCACAAAGTTTGTTGGTATAGTTAGGGCGTCATTTTGGATGTTTGAATTGGTTCGGAATTTAGCGGCAAAGGTGGCGTTTCGATGCCAACTTCTTTTCCTTACACGCTAGAGCTTTGCGGTATTCGACAAAGTTGTAGATCTCTAAATTTCATGAAACTTTACAGAATATACAAAGATTCTAACTCTTCAGTTTCTGAAGTACTTAAGTGAAAATAATACACAAAATTTTAAAAAAATACATAATTTTGTGAAGTAGATATCTCAGCGGGTAGCAAGTATTAGCAAACCGTGATTTTTTCTAAAAATTGTCCATCAAAAAATCTTTATTTTCTGAAAATAAAATTACAAAAAAACGTAAAACTAAAACAAATTCTTCACAAACTCGTAAATTTCCAAAAAAAATCAATTGACAGAAATTTTGTTTCTTCTACAAAGTTACATAAAATTTTCTAATCTGAAACATTGTCGAAAACTGCAAAGCTCTAGCGTGTAAGAATAAAAAGTTGGTATCGAAGCGCCATCTCTGCGGCCAAATCGCGAACTAAACTGAGCATCAAGTTGAAGTTCTTATTACACTGAGAAACTTTGCTGAAGACTGCACATAGGTAGAATAGAGTACAGAGTACTGGACCGTGTATTCCATGCAATAAATACATAGCAATTGTATTTTTACATGAAATCTATGATTATATTCGAACTAAAATATCACAAAAACACCAACAAACACTTCTTTCATATTTTCAGAAAATAAAGATTTTTTATGGATAATTTTTAGAAAAAATCATGGTTTGCTAATACTTGCTACCCGCTGAGATATCTACTTCACAAAATTATGTATTTTTTTTTTCAAAATTTGTGTACTATTTTCACATAAGTGCTTCAGAAACTTCTGTACTCGGAAGAAAACGACGTAATTATTAAATTTCTATCGAGAAAACAATTGTAAGAAATTATTTCGAGTGAACTCATAAAATTATCACAATTAAACGTGAAATTCAGACAAAATTTATGAAAACTCGTAGATCTCTGAAACTTGAAGAGAGAGAAATTTTGTATATTCTGTAAAGTTTCATGAAATTTAGAGATCTATAACTTTGTCTAATACCACAAAGCTCTAGCGTGTAAGGGAAAGAAGTTGGCATCGCAACGCCACCTTTGCGGCTAAATTCCGAACCAATTCAAACATCCAAAATGACGCCCTAACTATACCAACAAACTTTGTAGAAGATCGAAAACCGATTGGTCAACCGCTATTAATTTCGTTCCGCTAGATTCCATTTCTGGCCCAGTGTGCAATGCAACATGTTATATGCTATATAACAGCTTATCAAACTGTAGTTCAGCCGAAATCCGTTTAATATGTCGCCGAGAGAATGTTATGTGTTGGGAAGTCTACGTATTCTACGTCAGACATGCGGTCGTGTCTTGGCTACAACCTCCTACTATTTTTGGTGAAATTTGAAGTTATTACAAAACTTTTGAAAGAAAGTCAAGGATGGAGAAATGTATGATAATTTTTTTTCTCTAAGTGTGAGTTTTGGAGCCTTTTTTCTATTGAAATTTTTGGCAGTAAAAATATTTCATGAGTTATTCGAAAGCTTTTTAAGTATTGCGAATTATTCATCCCATCTTTTTGTTACCGGAAAGTAAATTTTGTATTATTGATCATGCATACCTATGAATCCAACTGTAACGTTACCATCATCATAAAAAAATCACGAATAACAAATAAATTAAAGAACGTATTTTCATACAAAATCCAACGTTTTTAGCGTACTGTAAGAGTGTAAGCATGGTATATTTCGTAAATTACTCATACAAAATCCAACGTTTGTAGTTTACAAAAACAGCTCGTTTGTTTCTGTCGTCCAAATTTGGATTTTTTTCTTCAAAACAACACCTGATGAAATTTTATGTTTTATTGGGGGAGGGCTAATGACATTTTATATTTGCAAGCTATAGAAGCCCTACCAACCGCAATTTGGATGGAGTTCTACTATGTGCAGCTCGCTAACATTTCTTCTCGACTTCTGACTGTAAGCACTCTAGAGAATTTTTAAAATTACCGTTCATCGCCTTTTCATATGTGGGTGCCCGTTTTGAGCTGCGACCGAGTTTTTTTGTTTGTTTGAAATTTTTAATTGTTGGCGCGCTGTTCATTTTTTTTTTCTATATTTCGGATTTCTGTATTTTTACTGCCTTAAAGAAAATTTAATGATCTTCGCTCAAAACTCTTGTTCTCTGAGATCAAATCAGAAAAAACTGAAGTGACTTAACCCTCTAGTGCCCAAATTAATTTTCAGACGGACTTCGAAAAAATCACTTTGAAACTTTATGAACATTTTTTAAGTATTGATAGAAGACTTTTAGAGGTTCACCTGAAGACCGTCTAAAGGCGGCACTGGGCACTAGAGGGTTAAGATTGAACCCTGAGGAACACGCGCTCTATCAGAAAATCTATCAGATTTTTAATTCTGGCAGGCAAGCAGCGGATAACAGCAGCTCCAACGTAATAATCCTTAGCTTCTTTAGCTCGTATCATATTAGTTACTCTAAGCAGTTGATGAATTGAGGAATGACATCAATGAAAATTCAATTTGAAGTTGTATTTTTATCTGCCTTGAAATTGAAGTAATTTTTGCATTTCTTTGTTTTTTCCTGTATGGACTTGCTCACTGCGACCAGAATTGTTGTTCTATTGTGAGATATGCTCGGGTGTCTGCTGTATCCCGCACATCAATTATTAGCAATACCGCTATTCAGAAGTGGCATGCTCATTATTATTTTTTATCAGTGCTTGTGTGTAATGTTCTACCCTCATTTTACACGCTTACTGTTCTTCTATACCAAGCTTCGTTCCTCCTGCCAAATATCACCAATTATAAATCCCTGGAGAAGTTTTCTCATGCTTCCTTCTAGCCAGTTTTTTTGATAAGAGAGTTTTATTCTTTGTTAAGAGGAAGTCACGGAAAGGTATTATAGGTTTCAGCGTAAAGGAAGGGTAACTGGTGGGGAGCCTGAGAATAATTCCTTACTTAAAGTCCTTTTTGGCATCTAATGGCCTGATTCTACTAAGATTCGAACCCACAACCATCCGCTTGACAAAGCGGACTCTGTAACCTTGCGGCTACGCAGTTTCCCTGCATTTCTTTGTAATTTGGGAGCGTATAAAATTTTGAAATAGTTATTGAAATTTCCACTCGTAAAAAATATTCAATTTGTATATGCATACGATGATCGATCTTATCTTATTTAAGTTAGTTTGAATTAAATGTTCAGATAAAAGTTCCTGAGCAGGAATTTGAATATACTGACGAGTGACTTCATTTTCAATGCCTGAGGTTTTTTAAAGCCTCCCCCCCTCCACACTCACAAAAAAAAAAATTTACCTTTTTAACCTACGTGCGCGGTGGGCGGAAATGGTCAGTAATATAAACAATATTAAAAAGTGCGTAAGACAAAAGGTTAGATGAACGAAATTATCACTTGATTCAAAATTAATGTTTACTTCTCCCACAACAACAAACTGTGAAAAATTGTATTGTTTTTTTTTTGCCTTTTTTAATTTGTGATGAAACAGTAATAGAAACTCTGCACAACTGCGTGAAATATTAGCATCCACGAGAGGAATTGTTGAATATACTCAATTCCAAAAGCATGAAAAAGGTCTAAAGCGCTTGAAAAGAATAGAGAAGTGCTTTCCATCCGCCATTAATTAGTCTCTTCTTCCAAAGACGCCCACTGTCTCTTCTCGCTCGGCAGAGGACCTAATTTGTCGGTGTTTATTATAATTAATCCTACCACTCTATCTTGCATGGTTGTGTTGTGATAGCTGCCGGAAAGAGTGTGACACCCATGCTCTGCTCTTCTTCATTTGGCGGGGTTCGGCCGTGGTTGCAGTTGCGGCGAATGGAAAAGTTTCTCGCGTGCCAGATTGCCATTAGACGAATGCTTATCAATTGGCACGCTGGCAGAGCCACTCCTTGACTTTGCGTTCACAATCACAACAGTTCCATCGTCGTAATCGTCGAGTAGACACAAACTGAACAAATCAATTCATCGTGACACAGGAGAAAAAATAATTCTACGCAGCTATACTGGCCATTGGAAATGGATTCCGTGTGGGCATTGTCACCATTTGATTTATGGTGAGGCAGGAATTCCGCCACGCACTCCGCATTGTTACGGTCCATTCCGAACATCAACAACAGAAATTCTTGCTTGACAAGCTGTTCGCATAGGCGGTGAAAATCTTTCACATTCAACGCAATTGGCACAATAAAGTGAGGGAAGGTCTACAACAACGAAAACGAATTAAGAATTTGAAAATTCACTGCATATCTAGTATGTTTTCAAGCATGGTCACTTACCAGAATCTCTTTAAAATTCGATTCCTTTGTGGTTTTAATTTAATCACTTGGCGGGTTCAAATGTGTAACATATGTAGTTACTGCATCAAGCGAACAGTATGTTTTGGGTATAAAAGTTTATTTTATGTGATGTAATAAAAGGAACAAAACAAACGTCCTGTCACATCCTGACTGTTGGATCACATACTTTTTCGTTACTACTCTCCACGCTTACCACATGATGAACGATTCCAACAGTGTAGTTGAGGGATTGCGGATCCATTGAGCTCCCGTTAATTGCTGACTGTATAACCAGTGCCAATCATTTATTTTTATAGCGGATCAGACGTCAATCCGAACAAATTCAACTTTTTTTAATTTTTGACGGTTTTTTATCTACGATGTCGTTTTGCTAAGGTTACAGATTTTATTTAGTTTATGCAGTCAACATTTGGATGCTGTCTTTGATGATGATTCCACGCTATTAACTTCATCATCCCATTCGATTTCTCATTTTCAAAAGCTTCTTTAAAATCTTCGTGGTATTTTAAGCACAATGAATGAGCAACCCTGATAAAATTTCAAATGTCTACAATTTTCCATTTTTTTCTTTCAATTTTTCAACTTAATAGATCACCCTTATCCATTTCAACAAGTGAAATAGGTGAAAATAGTCATTGCTCGTCATTCCGTTTCTGATTATGCACTGTTGAAGAAACTGATTCGTCACTATACTAAATACAACTTCTAGTCACCCTTTCCCTTCTCTTACTTCTATCCCTTTCAACCAATGATCCTGCATTCATGTGCCTTGACATTTGAAGGGAAACCTTTTCACAAGCTCTACTTTTATTCTGCTGATAAATGAATCCCTTACCGTTTATCTAAGTGCTCGCAATTGAATACGGGAAAACATCCAGCATCTCACCGCCCACGCCCACCGGAAAGCCAAAAGGCAATCCCCAGAGAGTATACACAGCCGGCTGGGTTCATAGAAAGCAGAAAATCTTGAAAACGTATTTGCAATCCTGTCCTCATTTATCTTACTCATGTGATATAGCACACACACTTACACAAGTTGATACTATCGGCTGTTTTTTTTTTTTGACTATCCGATTTGCTTAGGGGATTTAAGCTGACGTGAATAATGTGCGAAGGTGCTTTTTAAAACATTAAGCGCGCGAAGTTACTGTATATCATTTTTTCGTTCTTGTACTTGCTGACGGGCTCTGTCAGTTGAAAGAGTGATCATTAAACCGTAATAATTTCTACTGGGACTATGAATAATGCAGCTTCCGCCAGGTTGTAGGTTCGGAATAATATTAACAAGATTTGCCTTTTATATCATGATGGATGTGACCAGCGTACACTTTTTCGAAGAGGGCGAGAATCGGTCTGTTCTGCAGAGATTTTCCTGGCTATAACTTTTGCTGGCTATCTACAAATTTAAGGATTTTTCGTACATAAGTTTGACCCTCTAAGAATTTTATTAAACCTTGTGGGTGTAGGGACTAGATCTAACATCATAAAAAATGCTAACTCTCACGAAAATGTGATTTCAACACAATATTAAAAAGGTAGGTATATCCACATCGACGAACATACACGAAGTGACCCTTTTTTTTCGTTCGACCTGCTTTTCTAACCTGAACTTTAATTACTCTGCTAATGACGTCAAGGATTTTTTTTCACCGAAGACCTGCCATCCTGCGACGCACATGGTCGCGGTCAGACACGTGGAAAAATATCTTCCGGAGTAAAAGCTCGCCAAACCCATTCGAGGCGGACTGCAGAAATAATAAAAATCGGAAAGCTTCTTTTTGGTGGGTTCCGTTTGTGTTTGCCCACTGTCGCTGCCTTACTACTGTACCCGTATTACTGGAAGAGCCTTGCGTCATTTGTATTCATGAGCCAAATTGTTTACACAGGATCAAAGAATCCGGAAACAGGCCAACCGACCAGGCCGGGCAATGAACAGAGGAAAGTATTTCGGAATGATGTAGCAACAAGACGGCAAAAATCGGATGGAAAATCGATAACATTTGGCTAGACGTCAACGGTATAAATTAACCTTTTCCAAAGAAACCAGTTCGTACAATTGAATAGAATCTATGCGGTGCGAAGGTTCTATTGCTCTTTACAGTCTAGTTTACGTATCAAGCAATGAATAATGCTCGAATGTGAAAAACAGTTAAGTTTGATGGCCATACCCCAAAAAAAAGTGTTGTTTGAAAGAAAAACAACTAACATTCAAGTGCTCACAGTGTAATGTCCATTCAATCAACCCATATGAGTACACTGTTTTAACTTTCCGAACCGGATAGAAAAACATTTCTTCTGAGAAGTTGCCAAAAAGCGATTAAACAAGGCAAAACTATCAACTCTACATCTACAAGCGGAATAACGTTGAAAAAAGTTTGTAATTGGAAATTTTCCACTCGAAGCAGCAGCAGTGCAGCTTTTCTGCATCCTGAAACGGAAACATTTTTGATGCAACTCGCTTTCACAGTTTATGTGCACGATATATGACGAAACGAGACCAGCATGAATTCATGTTCCGTTTTTTGGCCGTCAAGTCGAGAAAGTACATTTCTAATATATGTTTTTTATTACTAGACGTTGCCATCTGGAAACTTGTTGGCACCTGAAAACCATAAAATTCTATCAAAATACAGTTACGGCACTGCCGCCATTGCAATCTTGTTACGTTAAATAGTCGTTCGTTACGCAATCCATGTTGAAAAGTCGTTACTAGTTAGAGCACCGATGAATTAGTTTCGTTGCTTTTCTTGGTGTGAGGTTGTGTTGAAAATTTTGCTGTGCATGTTGGGATGATAAGCGAACAAATTTAGCAGGTACACCATAAATATAGTATACATACACTCTTAGTTTTTTTACCGACCTCAACAAACTTTTGTGAGTTTTCAACAGCTTTCAGTAAGCAATTCGAAAAGAAGTTTGTTTGACAAGCATTCAGTACACCTGGCAGGTTGTTAGGTCTGTTACACAATACGCAATTGCGCTTTTTAAATTCTGCTGTTCTGCAATACTTAGTTTAGACTCCTCTCAATTGCGTGTTCGCAAAATCTTTCGAGCAATATTTTATGTCAGACATCAGCCATCTTAGGGTCCAGTTTGACGTGTTACATGGCACTCCATCCTTAGATAAGTTGGCCTTTCCTCAGAGAAGCACTTGGTCCTTCGAAATACCGATGAAATTAACCGGGTGGCTACAAACTGTGCACGGACCGGTTTGATCGTACGTGCAAAGAGCGAATCTCCAAGAGTTAAAGAGTTACATACCTTTTTTCAATTTTAAATTTTTCGACGCAAAACTACGTCCCTCGGAAATTACGGCTACATAGGAGTGTTAAAATAAAATCGAAAAAACGCCAGAGGGGAAAAATATGTCCAATTTAGAATGCTGATAAATCGGTTTGTTTTTAACGGATTTCCTTGGTTTTTGCAGCAATCGATTGGAAACCCTTTTATACGTCCATCCCAATGCAAAGTATTGTAATTTGATTTTTCAAACTAATGTACTACTAAAAATTACCATGCCTTGTTGAAGCGCAAATTTCGACCTCTGATTGGTCGCTTAACAATTGCTCTCCCTAACACGGTCGTCAGAATTATATACCTAGTAAACCGGAAATGTACTATTTGGACTACACAAGAATCTGCTTTTGCTAAAGACAATCATGTTAGTGGTGGATAGCGACTAGGACGGTCCTAACTCTAAGTAGAAGCAATAGCGGTAGCAGCATAAACAGTAGGTTTAGCGGCATTTCCTTTGATAGAAAACTGCATAAAGGCAGCAGCATTAGCGGTAACATTCGCGATAGGTGCATTGGCTGGAACTTCTTTCAGTGAAAAGTTTTGCCGTATTTTGGAAACAAAATCTGCCGGTCGTCAAATTTTCAGTGTGAAAACAGTTTTCCAATGTGTTATCAGAAGAATGCCCAGTGCGTATCAACGGCTCTAAAAATCGTCAGCAATCGAAACAACCAACAGCGAACCATGTTGTCGCAGAAGTTATTGACGCTGGTGCCAGTAACGCGAAACCGAATGCATGTGAATAAAACCTGAGTCATAGTTAAATGCAAAATTATTGTACAAATCTAATGCTTTTGTTTATTGTCAATAATTGAATGATGTTTTCAAATGGCCTGATTCATTAAAGTGAATCGATCAGACAATAATCTCTTTATTTTGTCAGTACCCAACTTATGGTTGCACTGTTTTAACGATGCCAGCTTTCTGAACATCAATTGATGCTTTATAAGTGTAGTGGTTTGGAGATGCGTAATACATTCAATATACGCTAGAGCATCAAATGCGTTATGCTTAACGCACATGCGTTGTACTAGTTCCAAATTTAATCAGTAAATGCGCTAATTTCGCTCATAAATTATCTAGTTACGCACACTCCAACTTTTGCGTGTAACAAAAATTATTCTACTAGTATCAAAACAAAATCAAACTTTGTTACTAACATATCAGCTTTCTAACAAAATAAAATAGAACAATATAATAACCACCGTTGTTAGCAACAACAGCTTTTGGCTGAACATTATCCCGAATCCGTAAATATCCATATTGGGTGGTATCCAGCCAATTCTGGTTATCTTCCAGAAGCCGGAAGTCACCATTTTGATATTTAAAATGGCCACTCGGGTCGTTTCCAGGCCATCTCGATTCTGTAAGTACCGCAAAACTACGCAGTTTCGGAACATGCCCACGGAAAACCGGATTTCCGTAAAAGAGAAAATACTTTCGAGGCACCGCTGACAATAATTTATAAATAGATAAGTCACTGAATCTTTTCGTGCTAAAACTATTGAAATTGGATGAAAATTGTCAATGTTACAAGAATTACAATTTGTGGGTACCCGGGTACCCCGTCGAGCATGTAAAGTGTTTTTTTCGTCGAGCACATATTTCATTTTCACTAATGCTGTAGTTAATTGAGCCATTTGACTCAATAACTAATGACCTACATGTAACCCAAAAATGTAATACTTTCCAAGATAAAGCACCTGTCTATTTCACTCCAGGGGTACAAATTACCCCAAACTACTCTATATTTAATCGCATTGATCATTTTCTGGATTGTTTCTGAAAAAAGCGAAAAATACGTAATGCAGTAAATTTCACCTAAGTTTTCGTAATAATTTGACAGTTGAAATTTCCGAGTGTTCAGCATATCAAAACAAGTTTCGGAATTATTTCATGAACCGACAATCTTGTTAAAGTTAAACAGGTCGTCAATTGTTGGTTTCACAGAAGCTCAGTATTTTGATGTATTACCGAAATCTCAGCTGTAGAAATATCGGTTATTTATTCTACCGTACTCGTTGATAATATCTAAGTGTGTACTAAGTGAGTACGATCGATGTAAGTGAAGTGGTTTTCATTAGAGCCGAATATTGTAGTAAAATTCAGTGTTAGTTTTGTGTTTGGTTTAGTTATACAAATTTGCCAAATGTGACGGGTAGCGTGTGAAAACGTTGAAGTTTGGCTCTAAAAGCTATATTTTCCCGGTTTTCAAAAGCTTCCGTACGCTATCTAGTGTTTGTTATGAAAACTGAATGGCTGAATTTGCGAGGAAGAAAATGAAAAAGTCATTTATAATCTAAGCGAGTTTGGCAGTGGCTGTTGAATGAAGATTTAAAGTAATTGAGGGCAAATAGCTCATTTACGAGTGACAGTGAAGATTGATAAAATCACCAAAAGGCAGACGGCGTTCAGCAGGTTTATATGCGACATATTTGTAGTGCCGGAGAGTTGGCAGAAAAGTGTGCTATTCAAAATGTCACAAAGTGTGCTCGTGAAGCCACAAGTCGTGAGTTATAACACAGTGCATTTAATTAAGGGACTTTTTAATCTTTTGCTCGAGAAAAAAGAGCAAAGTTTGAATTTTTTTAACGCGTGTAAAATCTCTTCTATTGCATAGATGTTTTCTGAAAGTTCTGTTAATCAAGAACAAAAAACACGTTTGTTTATATGAAATACTAATTATTTGTGGAGTAATGGCCGTTTCCCCGAAACGCTGTTTTTTGCAGAGGTTTGCGGTGTTTACGATAGAGACCCAGCAGATCAACTGAAATCAAAAACTCATATTATTTCATTAGTTTAGAAGTGTGTCAGGTATCTGAACGATCATTTTCAAAAGTATTTTGTATTCAGTGCAAACGGGAACGTTTTTCCTGAAAAAAACATGTTTTGAGCGCTTAAAATAGCATTAAAAAATTTTTATTGGTAAAGTTAACTTTCGTGTATCAAAAACCAATCGTTCAACGATATTATACCCATGATGCCAAAAACGAGAGACCGTTCAAGGCTGTTTTGAAAGGTCTTTCACATGACCAAACTGTTGATGAAATTAAAGATTGTTTGACAGAATTACTTGGTTTTCCCTCAACCAAGTTATTTTGATGAAACGTAAATCAAACGCAAAAATTAATAATACTGGAATACACCAGGAAAATTACTTGGTACATTTTGATCGTACCAAAGTCAGTAATTTGAAATTTTTAGAAAAAGCACGTGTTTTATTCAATGTGCGAATAAAGTGGGAAAACTTCAAGAGACATGGAGGCATCCATAATCTCTCGCAATACCGGAATTGTCAAGCCTATGGACATGGTACTCGCAACTGTCCTATGACAACAAAATGTATGATTTGTGGTGACTCTTCTCACACAAAGGACATCTGCCCTGTGAAAGAGGCCACTGGAAATTTCAAATGTGTAAATTGTGAGGATAAACACAAATCAAATTCCTCTGATTGCCCTGTTAGGACAAAATTCATTTCCTCTAGACAGCGTAGGTATTAAAAACAACCTATTGTCAATAATATTCATATGGGTAATCAAAAAACATTCAATACTGTTCCGGCATCACCAGCATTTCCTATAGCTAGTGTGTCTGTACACAACAAATTGAAAACAATTAATCCTGCTCAGGCACCACCAGGCATTTCATATGCTAGTGTCCTTTCAGGTAATATTTCAAATTCAAACATCAACAAACCTTTCGTGTTTGGTGCGGAAAAGTTAGCCGGTGTTGATTTAGGTATTCCTACTCTCGAGAAGATTGACTACCTACAACAATCCATGCTGCAGTTAATGTCCACTCTGATGAACTGTAACTCGATGTACGACACTGTTCAAGTAGGTATAAAATTTACAACTGATATTGTTATGGAATTGAAATTCAGCAATGACTTTAGGTAATGCTGTAAATTTTCTAAATTGGAATTCTCGCTTCTTAAAAGCGAAAGAAAATGATTTTTTACAGTCCATGATGTGCATATTGCAGTTGTGACTGAAACGCTTTTAAAGCCCAATATAAAACTAAAAAGAAACCCCAATTATATGGTTCACAGGTTCGATAGAATTGAGTTGCAGAAGGGGGAGTTGCAATAGTTATTCACCGTCGAATAAAACATCGTGTTATGCCCCATCTTGAAACGAAGGTTATTGAATGTTTGGGAATTGAAATCGAAACAGATATTGGCATTTTAATGTGAATGCTATCGACTGTGACGTGTATCTATTATTGCTTGGATTTTCGGCTCATCAGTCTTTAAGCTGAACTAAACGAAGTACTGCCTCTTTTCCTTCAACGTTTCGACAATATATTTTGTCTTTATCAAGAAGTCTACAAAAAACAAAGCAGAGATGTGTTTTCCCTATTTTAAAACCTTTTCCGAATGTCTTTTAGTAAGTACCAGACATTCGGAAAAGGTTTTAAAATAGGGAAAACACATCTCTGCTTTGTTTTTTGTAGACTTCTTGATAAAGACAAAATATATTGTCGAAACGTTGAAGGAAAAGAGGCAGTACTTCGTTTAGTTCAGCTTAAAGACTGATGAGCCGAAAATCCAAGCAATAATAGATATTGGCATTTTATTTATAGCCGCAGTATATTTACCTTTTCAATGCACTGGTGAGCAGAAAAATCATTTCAAGGGAGATTTACAAAACCTCACGAGAAATAAATCTAAGTTTTTATCATCGGTGATTTTTATGCAAAACAGCGATCGTAGAATAATGCACAAAGCAATTCCAATGGAAAAATATTGTTTAACGATTGCTCGGCTGGATTTCATTCAGCTTTATTTCCAAATGGTCCTACATGTTTCTCGTTGTTTCTTCTGTAAGGAATCCACCCACAATTGATTTGGTATCAACAAATCAAAGTCATTCATGCAGTGATTTACTAACCCATACTGATTTTGGTTCTGATCATCTTCCTATAACTTTTTCCATATCCCGTGAAACTGTTCTAAATTCCACTAGGTCTGTGTTCAATAATCACAAGGCCAATTGGAATCGATATCGTACCACGATCGAAGAGAGCATGAATTGTGATATTGTTTTACAAAATAGTGCTGACATTGACGGAGCATTAAATGATTTGTGCAGTTTTATTCTTAATGCCCGGAACTTATCAGTTCCTAAAGAGGAAGTGAAATATAATACACCAATTATTGACAATGAGCTTCAACTTCTTATACGTTTGAAGAACATAAGGAGACGTCAATACCGTAAAACGGGGTGAATAGAAACAGCGCACACTGTTTCCAAAGCTGCAAAAACGTGATCGAAATTATTTTGAACCATATAAACAGGTTTTAAAGCCATAGTGCCTTCAGGAAAGTTGATCCATTGATTATTCTCCATTTTATAGAAGTTGAAATTTTGTGATTAATCCACTGTGAGAACAGTGAGAAGCGAATATTACTTGTTTCATTTTTGCATATAAAAATTCACTTTGTTCGGCAAAGTTGTTGCACATTTTATAAGAAACAACTTTGTCAAAGGTACCATACGTCTATCTGCCTTTTTAAATGGACTTGTCATCGAAGAAAGTTTATTTTTATCTCTCATATTTCATTGGTTATTGACGATTTTTATTGAAACAAGGCACTTATTTAATAACAGATATCTTCAAAATCTGCAAACATCTGCAGACTAAACCATTTCTATATTTAAGAATAAGTAAACATCATTTAATCCAGATATAGGCATTTGTCTCTCGCTGTCTGCTGTGCAGATATTTGTAAATAAATAAGTGCATTATTTTAATAAAAATCTTTAATAACTAAATAAATTTAAGTGATAAAAATAAACTTTCTTCAGTGAGCTTGTGTGGTTTATTATAGTAAACAACATTGTAGAATATTGAAAAATTTTAGAAAATAACTATAAAAAATTATCAAAAAAAAAATATTTTAAAGGCCATTCTAGAGAAAACTTTACAATAGTTCATTTAAATTAGCAAATACAAGTATAGTGTCTTCGACAAAGTTGTTTCTTACAAAATGTGTTAAAACTTTACTAAACAAAGTGAATTTTTATATGCAAAAATAGGAAAAATAAAATTCATTTCTTACTTTTAGGTAGATCAATCACAAAATTATAACTTCTACAAAATGGAGAATAATCGATAGAACAACTTTACTGAAGACACTACGGCTCGAAAATCATTATCTTTTGAGTTAAGAGTGATGAGTGAAAATCAGCGCATTATTCTAGTAAAAATCGTCAACAACCAATAATATATGTGAGATAAAAATAAACTTTCTTCGGAGATATTGTTTATTTTGTTGTAGTAAACAATTTTATAGAACATTCAAAAATTGTAGAAAATCACTATGAAAAGTTTAATAGCAAAAAAAATTTTAAGTAGTAATCTATAGAAAACTCCACAAAAGTCCATTTATTTTCGATCACGTTTTTGTAGCTTTGGAAACGGTGTGCAGCGGGGCGAATATAAACAAACTTCTGAGCTTGAAAAATGTTATTACAAGTCATTGATAACATTGAAAAAATCATGTAAAAGAGTTTTCTCTGATAGTTCAGTATTTAACAAGTCCTCCAAACCCATTTTGGGTTAGAAGCACTACTATCAATTTGTTAAAAAAATACAAAATGGAGGCTTATGTTCAGAGCGTTTACGAGTGCCAAAAAACTTTACCTATGGAAGCCATTTTGTTCCACGTTGAGCTTGTTCGTCAGCTGTACTGGGTCAGTAGTAAAGCATTTTAGGTTTTCATAGTAAATTTGAGGATTGCCGTAAGAAACTTTCAAGCTTTTAACTAATATTTCATGGAAAACTCCCGGTACGCAAATTTGAGGGGTGAATAGAAACAACGCTCACGCTTACGCTTGAGCGAATACTTTCACACAAAAACAAGCAGTTTTGAGAAATGTAATCATATTTTTTGTAAAATTATGCCTTAAACTATGTTTTGTACATTCTCAGATTTTTTATCTTGGCCAGGACTAACAAACAAAAAGGTACAAAAACGTACATAAGAACCGAATTCACTTCGCTTGACGCAAGCTGCAAGAATGTTACATAGAAAAAACTATCCCTCCGTCATGGTCATTCCCCGTCATCCCTCCGTATGGAATCAACTGCCCCAGGTACCATCAGAAATCAAACCAGCAGATAACCAAGCTATTAGCCAAAAACTTGACAAAAGTCTGTTTATTTGCTGCATGAATTGACAAAGACATCCACAACCCTAAAGAAACAGGCCAAGATTCCGGTCTAGACGAAGTACAAGAAGATCCTGAATTGGTAGAAATGCCTAACCCTGAACTTCAAATACTTCCGTTCCTAACTTTGTTAGGAGATATCCGTACATTAGGACGACGTACATAAAGTAATAAACCGAACATTTTCGCTATTTAAAAACTTTTTAGCGTTGTTTTCATCTCATTCCGATAAAGATGATGCAATTGCTTTTATTTCTCCACAATAAAAATCGAATCCTTCATCAGAACAAGAAAAACACAGTCGGTCGTTTATTCGCCGCAACGTATTTTTCAATAAAAGAATAAATTATTTATTTATTAAAATGGTATTTACAACCTTGATAGAGGAAGGCTAGACCCGTATTTTAAAGCTTTCATATTCGTTCTAGACATTACAGTATTTTTCGAACACTGCAAGATATAGCGGAAACTGTTTCTATTCGCCCCGTTTTACGGTATCAAAGATCTCGTGATCCTGCTTTAAAAGTTTTTTTTAGGAATTTACAAACGGAAATCAAACATAGATTCACTTTCTTGCTAAATGAAAATTTCATGAGAAAAGTTGAACAACTAAAACCATATTCCAAACCTTTCTGGAAGCTTTCGAAGATTCTTAAAAAACCTTCAAAGCCCATTCCAGTCCTCAAAGATGGTGATCACATATTTCTTGCGGAATATTACAAAAGTATGATCAGATCACCAGTCAAGAATTTCTTTCTGAAGAGGTACTGGAAACAAACTTGAATGAAATACGAACTATAATCAAGAACTTCAAAAACATGAAAGCACCAGGAGATGATGGGATTTTTTATATCCTCCTCAAAAGACTTCCCGAAAGCTCTTTAAATTTCTTGGTGACAATTTTTGAAAGATGCTTTGAATTAGCATCTTTTCCCTCAAAATGGAAAAATGCCAAAGTCACTCCAATTTTAAAACCAGAAAAAAAATCCAGCTGAAACATCAAGTTTACTCAAGTAGCTGAAACATCAGTTTACTCTCTTCTATAAGCAGACTTTTTGAAAGAATAATTCTTAATAGAATAATGACACATATTAACGAAAATTCAATTATTGCAAATGAGCAGTTTGGATTTCGCCATGGGCATTCGACTACTCATTAGTTACTTGGAGTAACTAATATGATTCGAACTACTAAATCTGAAGGTTATTCCACTGGAGCTGCTCTTCTAGACATAGAAAAAGCATTCGACAGTGTTTGGCATAAAGCTTTGATAGCTAAAATGTCCAATTTCCGTTTTCCTCTTCACATCACAGAAATGATTCAAAGTTACTTGACTGACCGCACTCTTCAGCTTAACTATTTGAATGATAAATATGATAGATTGCATGTTAGAGCTGGTGTACCTCAAGGGAGTATCTTAAGCCAAGTCTTATTTAATATTTTTACTTCTGATCTTCCTGATTTACCACCAGATTGTGAGAAATCTCTGTTTTGTGACGATACAAGCATTTTCGCGAAAGAAAAAAACCTTCGTGTCATATGCAGTAGGCTGCAAAATAGTCTAGATATAATTTCTTCATATTTGCAAAAATGGAAGATTTTTCCTAATGCATCAAAAACATTTTTCCTCATTAACCAAGAGTTTTTTTTCTCAAACCCACTAATAATCATGTTGTTAAGATGAACGGTGCAATCTTTAATTGGTCTGATCACGTTAAATACTTAGGGCTAAACTATCTAATTTATGATAAAAATCTTACTTTCAAGAAGCACATTGAGAATATCCAAACAAAGTGCAATAAATATATAAAATGTTTGTATCCTCTTATCAACAGAAATTCTAGATTTTGTTTCAAGAATAAACTGTTAATTTACAAACAAATATTTAGACCAGCAATGTTATATGCAGTCCCCATCTGGACAAGTTGTTGTATAACCAGAAAGAAAATACTTCAGAGGATTCAGAATAAACTAGTTTTTAGAATATATAGATGACCCGTTAGGTCACCCTCAAAGAGCTCTAATGATCTTTTGATCCGTAAAGCGCTCTTTTCGGTTTCTAATTGTATGAATTGATGCAGTGGAAGCATAAAAAGTAGAGCTCCCTATGCCTTGGTAGGTGTGCCGTTGATGTTTTTCCAACTTGTCTCGAGCACCTTCCACCTTTGTTTTTGTCCACCAGACCAGTAAGCAATAGGTAATTCTGGATCTCACAACAGCCGAATAAATCCAATGAATTATTTTCGGTTTGAGTCCCTACTGTTTACCAGAAGATTGGCAGTGATGCCATTTATACAGATTTATCAATATTTATGCAGTTTTTTACGAAGTTTTTATTTGAATCTACGGAATCACATAATTGAAATCATTCAACCCGCGTTGTTATCGTTCTAAAAAGTAAGCTTTTACAGATTTCATTATAATTTTTTTTACGATTTGGCTAATACTCTCTGAATTTACAATTTAAAATAAAACTATAATATAAAAATATAACAAAACTGGGACAAAGTGATGGAACTTATTTTTGGTTGTCGCGGCAACAAAGATTGAATGAGTCAACAGGAAGTTCAAGCGTACTCAATTTTTACATCCGCAAAACGTTGAAAAGAGTTAGGATAAAATGCCGGAATAAGTCAAGAGCAGATAAATCATCATCATATTACGTCAGAAAACACACCCATTTCTACTAAAAAAACGCTACCCAACACATCAGCCTCAGTTTTACCCAGTCGAAGATTTCTCAACCCTCTAGTGCCCAAGTTAATTTCTAGACGGGCTTCGGTAAAATCACTATGAACCATTATAAACACTTTTCAAGTATTTACTGAACCTATTTAGAGGTTCGACTGAAGCCCGCCAAAAGGCGGCATTGGGCACTAGAAGGTTAAGGGTTCTGAGTTCCTTGGTGTACAAAAATAATTGGAGAGCAACGAGCTACAAACAGTTGATTGATTGAGTCAAGAGATGCACTAGAAAAGCCGTCGTGAAAACCGTACATCGCTCTTGTTCTAACGATATGGAAATGTTTCGTCTAAAACCTATTACGAACCTTTTTTAGCTGATCTTTAGCAAGAATATCAAAATTGATATTACTGAACTCTCGCGTACGCTGAGATTGTTTTTCAAAAGCTTCAGTAGAGGAGAGATCACAGGTTTATGTTAAAACTCACATGCGAATAACAAAAGGTTTAGTAGCAGCATATTCAATTGTGAGTCCAATCAGCTCAAAAATATTCGATTTTGGACGATAGGTCGTTCGGCATGAAATGGCTCTGGTATGAACGAAAAACTCCTATCATCTTACACTAGGATACAAACCCTCTTCGAAAAGGTCTTGTTTGAAATTGTGTTCAAAAAATTGAATGTGGTGTCGATTTATTTTCTTTTTTATATCTTGTCTTATACTATATAAAAATGATAATAAAAACTAGGTATAATTTAACATTTTCCAATTATTTCAGTTCCCTATTTTCCTTGGAGAAACAGGAATTAGTTATACAATTCTGGCCCCAACTAGGACGGCGCATGCTGGAACTGAGGTGATAATTCACTACGTTGTTGTACACAAGTTTGGCTCCTGCACTTTTTTCGTTCATCCACTTGAGTTTACGACCTTGTACTGGCTTTGCGGTGCCGGGCCAGCAACAAACACACCCAACCGTAGAAAAGTTAGTCCGACGCTGTGAATTCCACTTTTTATCGTGAAAATAATCGAGAAGCTTAAAAATTATGTTTCGAATGCGAAGTGCTTCCTCGCTTCTCGCTGCAATTCGTTACACATTGAAGGTTCTGGTCACGAAGAGCGCTGCACTCCTCTGGCTGAGAGGGCAACGTTGCACTCTATCGAAGCATCCTTTACTTTTCCGTCGAGTCGAGATTGCGCGAATATCTATCCTGTTGTTAGTTGGATTGCATTCCGAACTGTAATGATGTTATGTTTATTTATTTATTTATTCATATGTGATACATATTTCATAGATAAATTTATAGAAATCTCTGGTGATTTCTGAACGATGGGACTCGTTGTGTAATAAAAATGTATTACAAAATCCATTTGTGTCAGTCGAGCATGTACATTAACGATGTATTCGGTCTTTCTCTTCTCTACAGGGAGGAAGCAATCGTAATGGCAAATCTTCGGAAACGTGTAGCCGCTGTAGATCTGAGTAAAGTTCCTCCTCGACGCAACACCTTGGCTCCTGCCCTGGACGATATCAGTATCAACGATACGGGCCAGACGCAGGACCAAATGGACAACCGCCCACTGCTCCCAAAGCCATCCGTATCGGGTCCTGGTGTTGGTGGTAGTGGTGACCGCAAAGATCGGCAGAAAAATGGCAGCAACGATGGTGGGGAGGAATCACCGAAAGTGAAAATAGTCATGGATAAAGATTTTATCTTCGAGTGTATGTGTTGGCACAACGAATATCGAATGCGGCACGGAGCGACGGCGCTGGCCATTTCCTCGGAGCTGTGTGAGCTGGCATCGCAATGGGCAAATCATTTAGCGAATACCAACGAACTGTACTATCAGATCGGTACAAACTACGGTCAGAATATTTTTTGCTGTCCGGCAAATTCCCTACTCACGGATCTCTCTGGTAAGTGAAAGTTTACATAAATTATAATTTAATGGTAATGTTGAAGGAACTATTAAATAGGTCAAGAGGTGGCAACATACTGGTACAGTACCAATCGAAGGTATGATTACTTCAAAGAAAGTCATCTGCTACACACTAACGTCAACACCGGCCACTTCAGCCAGATGGTGTGGCGGGCCAGCAAGTACTTTGGGGTCAGCAAATCCATCTCTAAGACCGGCAAGCTGTTCGTAGTGGCGTACTACTATCCGGCCGGGAACGTGATGGGTGAATTTCGCCAGAATGTCCTGCCACCAATCGTGGCCAACGTAGATCCCCACCTTTCGCGTTCTCCTTCGAACAAAGATCTGGAAAATCTGAGTGCTTCCCACTGAGTAAATAAGAAACGGTGTTCCATTATGTAACATATAAGATACTTCCTAGGCCAGAAACTAACCGCATGGATTTCATCGTTTGTAAAGAAACTAATTCAATCACATGTACAGCCGCTGTAAAAAATCCTAGTCTATTGCCACTGCTTACATAGTAACTGTTGAGGCGGCGTAGTTAAATCAACCAGTGTAATGAGCTTGAATTTGACTGCTAGTGTGCTACCAATCCTACGTACTCGATACTTAAACTTGAAATACTAACATTGGCCCCTAGAAAGATTCTTAGATTGCGAATCGGCAGCCCATACTGCATTCACTAACGTTCGGAAACGCTGAACTTTCTTTTGTTCTTTCTAAGTGCTGGAAGACTGGAAAACTACTTGTCAGACTAAAATGAGGACAAAAAATCTTTCACTGCTAAATGTTTATCCAAAATTAGTTTCCAAATATAAACCCAATTCATTAACCGTGGATGATGGCCGGTTTTGAACGTTCGAAGAAAAACTTCGGCAAAATTTTTAGTTTATTTTTTCACTAAAACCTGGTTCAAAGTTTAATCAAAGTTAAATTCTCTCTCAACATCTAAACTGAATTATGCTAACTAATTCCAGCTCCTACCACTAGGAGCGTGTCGGTAACGCCGGACGGCAAGATTTAATCAGACTTTAAGGACCATTTCAATGTTCGTTCCGACATCCGACTTTAAAAATACTTATCCCGCATTTATCATCGAATGTTATGGAAATCATTCTTACACAAATGTTAACCCTATGAATGGTATGAATCCGTAACTTGTGTGATGAAAACATGAGTGGGAATCACATCACTTGTATCCATATTCTTTGCACGCAATTCGTTCGCATCGATTCTGCGAAGATATTTCATTCATGCAAAAGCATAAACGCTGTTGCTATGCTTTGATGGGTTTCGGGAATGATCATTGAATTCGAATGCAGTGAGCGATTATTTGAAACCCTGAATAAATCATTAAAGGAAGAAATAGAAATTGGAGGAATTAACATTTCTGTAATTCAAGTGAAATCTTCCTGAAAATGTTGAAATTTTAAACGTAATTTTTCAATTCAGATGATACTTTCTGTAGGATAAATTAACCTGTGGTGGACCTCTTGTTATAGTGACCACTCGACAGATTAATTCAATTTCTCTTACCATTAATTTGGAATTTATATTTTTAAGCAGGTGGAGTCATTGGAATTTTAAGACTATAGGTTGATTTCTATAGTGGACCCTGTTTTATAGTGGACGACTAGCCAGATTAATTTAATTTTTGCGGAAATTCGAGGGGTTTCCAGAAACTTCTTTCAGGAAAGCATCACAAATATTTATAAATTCCGATTTATATTAAGAGAAATTGAGTTAATCTGACGGGTGGTCCACTATAGGTTAATAAAGCAAAGGGGTCAACTATTGGTTAACTTATGTCACAAAAGTATTGATCTCTACTAAAATGTTGTCCTTGGACGAGCTGCAGAACATTTGGGGTAAATTAACCAACGGTGGACTCAATTCCTCTAGTGGACTACCCACAAAATTAATTCAATTTATACGATAACTCGAGTGGTTTTTAGAAAACTTCCATCGGGAAACTTCTAATGCAGCCAATCTGCATCACAAACAATTATAAATTCCGATTTTTGTCAAGAGAAATTGAGTTATTCTGACTGGTGGTCCACTAGAGAAAGTGGTCCATTAAAATCAGTTCTGATCTACTGCTTTTTTGCAATAGTTTAAAAAAAATTAAAATAAATTTGAAAAAATATTGATGTCATTTAAAAGCTTTGAAACTTTTCACATGAAAGAGCAAAAATTTTTTGAATATTTTGGAAGAACAAATTTTTGATTGCAGTAAAACCAAAAACTTAGTGCAGAATTGCACTTTGACAGGACAAGCAATGTTTCAGTTGAGTATAAAATTAGCATCATGGGGCGCAGCCAGTACATACCTACATTTGAATAAAATAAATTTGAAGTTCTGAGTGAATTTTTGAATGTATGTTAAATTAACCTATAGCGGACCCCTTTGTTATAGTGGATCATTCGTCAGATTAACTCCCTTTTTGCGAAAACTCGAGGAATTTTTAGGAAACTTCCATCGGGAAACATCTTATCTAGCCAACCTGCAACAGAATCTTTAAAAAACATTTCTAAATTCCGATTTATTTTAAGAGAAATTAAAGTAATCTGACGAGTGGTCCAATATAGGAGAAGGGTCCACTATAGGTTAGTTAAAAGAAAGTGGTCCATTTATAGCAATTCTACCCATTTTACAACTTTTTTCTAATAGTAAACGAAAATTTCTAATTAAATTTAAAAAAAGTTGATGTCATTGAAAAACTTTTCAAATGAAGGAGTAAAAATAATTTTCGAATTTTTCGAAAAACTATTTTCTGTACATTTCTGATATTCATAGGTATTCTCCAATAACAGCTGGACGCTTTGACTGCACAGAAACGATTTTTGATGTAATTT
Organism: Wyeomyia smithii; assembly: GCF_029784165.1. Taxonomy (NCBI): domain Eukaryota; kingdom Metazoa; phylum Arthropoda; class Insecta; order Diptera; family Culicidae; genus Wyeomyia; species Wyeomyia smithii. The sequence goes on from NC_073695.1 coordinate 73,679,240, forward strand.
TAATCGGAAAGGCTCTTAGTAAACAAATTGCTAAGTGAAGTCGTTTTCAAGATTTTTCAAGAAAACTTTCAGGACTACTGATTAACCAACAACTTAGTGAAGAACTGCACTTTGACAGGACAAGAAATTTTCTAGTTGAGTATAAAATTAGCAGCATGGGTAGCAGACAGTGCAAACCTACATTTGAATGAAATAAAATTAAAGTTCTTAGTGAATTTTTGAATGTAGGGTAAATTAACCTATAGTGGACCCTTTCACTATAGTGGACCACTCGTCAGATTAACTCATTTCAGCGAAAACTTGGGGGATCAGGAAACTTCCAATGAGAAACATCTTATCTAGCCAACCTGCAAGAGAATCTTAAAAAAAAAAACATTCATAAATTTCGATATATATTAAGAGAAATTGAAGTAATCCGACCAATATAGGTCCAATATAGGAGTAGGGTCCACTGTAGGTTAATTAAAAGCAAGTGGTCCATCAATAGCAGTTCTACCTATTTTTATACTGCTTTTTTCAATGGTAAATAAAAATTTTGAACTATATTAAAAAAAAATTTGTGATTTAAAAACTTTTCGAATGAAGAAACAGAAATAATTTTTTGAATTTTTCAGACAGTGCATACCTAGGGTAAATAAACCTTTAGTGGACCCCTTTCCTATAGTGGACCACCAGCCAGATTAAATGAATTTATACGAAAACTCGAGGGATTTTCAACCAAATTTCATTGGGAAACAACTTAACCAGTCAATCTGTATCACAAACATTTATGAGTCCCGATTTATGTTAAGAGAAATGCAGATAATCTGACGGGTGGTCTACTATAGGTAATAAAATAATATGGTCCACTATAGGTTAATTTACCCTACATTTGAATAAAATCAATTTGAATTTATAGGTGACTACTTGAATGAAGGGTAAATAAACCTATAGTGGACCACTTTCCTATACTGCCGTGAGATGACAAAGTGACGTAAGTGCCACTTTCCCGAATATGAGTTTTTCATGCCAATTTGTTCATTATTCGAAGACCTATCTTTTGGTATCTTCCTTTTCGTTTTTACTTATTCGTACGTTGCATAAAATCAAAAAAACAAAGTGACGTTGGCATACATTGCCATACAAAAGTGACGAAGAATTCTTTCGTTTTTGGGCCGTACTGAAAAACTGATCACTTGGATCTACGTCACAATGTCATCTCACGGCAGTATATTGGACCACTCGTCAGAATTACTCAATTTTTGCGAAAATTTCGAGGGATTTTTAGAAATCTTCCATCGCGATGCATCTTATCCAGCCAATCTTCATCAGAATCAAGAGAAACATTTTTCAGTTCCGACCTATGTTAAGAGAAATTTAGCCAATCTGACGAGTGGTCCACTTTAGAGAAAGGGGGCCACTATAGTTTAATTTACCATATGTTTTCGATTAGAGGTCACATGATTTTCCACAGATATTTAAGCCATTCTTATCGATGGTTAAGTTTTGAAAACAGTGTACGGTAAATTAATCTATATTGGACCCCTCTCCTATAGTGGGACACATGTCAGATTAACTCAATTTCTCTTACCATAAATCGGATTTTAAATTGTAGATAGACTGGATAAGATTTTTTCCGATGTAAGTTTTCTGAAAATCCTTCGAGCTTTCACATGAATTGAGTTAATCTAACGAGTGGTCCACTATAGAAAACAGGTCCATTATAGATTAAATTATCCATTTGTGAACGAATTGTAGAAAATTTATTTATAGACTTGGAAAAAATGTGGCCCGAAAAATATAGGGTGGACTTCCTTCATTGGACCACCGGTAAGATTAACTAAATTTATCCGAAAACTCGAGAGATTTCCAGAAAGCTTCCTTTGGGAAACATTCTATCCTGATAACCTGCATCAGAATCATGAGAAACATTAGTAAATTCCAGTTTATATCAAGAGAATAAACGTGTTTCGTCAGTGGGGTCCATTGAAGGAAGTGGCCCATCCAAGGTAGTACACCTTATACCAAGAGAATAACCAGTTTTTTTGTCAGGGTGATGCACTGGCTAATCCGAAAATTAGTTTTTGTTATTTTGTTCAACAGACAATGAATCTACACCTTATCTTTGTGACCAGATGACGTTGATGCTTCGTCAGGGTGATGCACTGAAGAAAGTGGTCCATCCAAGGTACCCTATAGTTCTAAGAATTTAATACTATCTGAATCTTTCTTCTATCTATCTTTCTTCTATTTCATAAAGTATAAATTTAAAAAGTATACGAGTATCCAGGGCACGACACTAGCTGCCAATATCAAAAAATGCTTCCATGTCCAATGCAAATAAAAAACAGAAACTAGTTTAAATTTGAGCCTCATTTAGATTCCGGTTGGTGAAAACATACATTGCCAGCTCGTTATTATCGCTTACCCGTTGTGAACCACGTATGAAAAAAAATCAAACAAAATTAATTCGATGCGCTGTGTTTTACTAGAATAACAATCGACATATTAAAAAAAAAACAAAATGCAGCTATTTTAGAGTGCGTAATATTGCTTAAAAGATAATATGAAAATTAATCACCTTAATTATGTGTTATTTTAACATAGAACAATTGATTGGCTAATCCGAAAACTAGTTTTTGTTATTTTGTTCAACAGACAACGAATCTACATTTTATTTGTGTGACGAGATGACGTTGATGTTTCAGTAAATGAGCGCACTAAAAAAAAACACGTATTCCAATCAATGATAAAACGAGGCGAGTGTACAAAAAAATATAACATGTTAATGTTTTAGAGAATTTTTTGAGAGTTATTTTATATAAAAAAAGAAATTCGATAAAAAGACACAAAAAATAATATTGAAGCATAGACAGTTTATTAGATTTGTTACCTACACTAGTTCAACAATCAAAACAGGCATCAAAAGTCGCAACATAGTGCTAAAGATGCTGGTCATAAGCTTATCGTATATTGTATACAAAAGCGAAAGTTCGCAAAATGAGAAAGAAATTGGACACCGTTTTTAAACTCCCGGAAATACTCGAAGCAAGAACGAACAAGTGAAAATACTCACAGCTGTAGCAATCAAAAACGTACGTAGGATCCTGATTGAAGGAGCGCATTGAATATTAACGATTTTATATACCTGTAATGAAATAGTACGTACATCATTATTATAACTAGGTAGCAGTATATAAAGCATACGATCACCGCAAACTTCCCCCTCCCGAGTGTGAGAACGAGAACAAGAACGAACGAGCGTTGTGGATTATGATATTTTCAAATATGCGCTAACACCCCTGTATTCGCCATGCTAATTCAAAGCATGACCCCAACCCCGCAACCAATTGCGTTCCTGCGGCAGATTGTCGATTTTGGCTTCGAAAATATTAATTATAATCAGAACTGTACTAATCTCATAACTGCCGATGGTAATAAAAGCCCTCGACTGGAAAATTCATTCACCACGAAAAACCACGGTGGGGTCCTCGCCCGCCCAAAAATAAGTCATACAAACCAGCACGAGCTCGAAATCGTATGTATTCGGCGGTTTTCGTACCACTACTGTACAGGAAGGGGATATATACCGAGCGATTGGTGGAAAGGTGTACCCCTTTCCGTAATCACGATAAATTAATTTCCCCAGCCTTAAGGGTAACGTGCGACAGCCGTCCTGTGGGGCCCACCTGCAGATGGCGCAAAAATCATTGATTTTCCACTTGCATACCTTGTGCTTAGCGGTTTCGACGGTTCGAGCGGCTGGCAAATGGGAAGCCAAACCGCGCGGCAGGGCATAATGGATTTTACTTTCTGCGGTATTAAGTTGCAAAGGTCGTCACGGCAGGATCAAACAGAAAATCGTCCGCTCGAATGGCCGGGAGACAGACTTTTCTTTTTCTTTAGTGTAGTTTGCGAAGCGTTTCGGTTACGAGCTCGGATTTTTGGCTAAAAATTGCGGTAATTCAAAAACAAGATTAATTTTATAAAAGATTTCATAATGCTTCAGATCTTTTTCCGCGAAGGTCAGCCGTTGTTCTTGGAATGATTTTTTCTTGGGTGGTAACTGTTAAAGGGCGTTTTCAGAATGTAATTTGAAAACCACAAACACAACGTGAATAATAATAAGATCTTATGACTTTTTTATTGCTTGTTGCAATACTTTGACTGTGGTAAGAACAAGTTTCTATCAGCAAATTTGTCAAAAATGTGGCATATAATCTATATGTGTCGCCTACCGTCACCTACAAAAGTTGTTAAACTGATTGGATAATTTATTTGATTGGTTTGATTCGATTTTGTTTGATAATTCACCTTGATTGTTTTATACATCAGTTGTACTACCAAAAGATGTAAAAAAATAGAATAATCGAGAAACAGCCGAAAGATAGCAATCTCAAGTAGAAATAATAAATTTCGCTGTGCGGAAATTGTCATTAACCGGTAGAGTACGGCTTTCGTGGCAAGCTATCACGAAGTAGCACAGTCAGAACTAAGATAAGCTATGCTTAAATTGATCGCATTCCCAAATCCTTATTGGAATGTGTTTTTCAAATATAATTCATTCATCATTAAAAGCTTTGTCTTATGACGTGCAAATCATAGCATAGAATTTGAAAAAAAATTGTAACATGATAATTCTACGGGGGCGAAGTGAGCTCCACACCGAAAACAATAACCATAAAAGTGGGAAGCAGATGCTCACCAATAAAAATTCATCCAATGATTTAACCACGACGTCAGGAGGGGTTTAAATGTTACAAATATTTACAACAGAAGAACAAGTTGAATTGTCTTCTGTAAGCTGTACGCGTTCGTGTTTTCGCTTCAAACGAAACACAATTTCCACTGTTTGTGACAACATAACAGTAAAATTGTTTCTACCATTATTTTTCTCTTATGTGCGCATCAGTCATATCCTCGCAAAGAAGCATTTATCTCAAACTGACAAAGCGGATACAGCACATACATGTAGCCTATGTAGGTACCTATATCCTAAATACACACACGGGAGCCCTCGCGAGCCCTCAATGTTCTTGTTCAGATCAACTGCTATGCAAATACTTATAGCGTACCGAGCTTGTATCCACCAGAACAATACCGCAGTGGTGGTGGTTATCGCGACCATCCAGTAAATCCCCGCTCGTTTGCATATTGCATGCATCACCAGTGCAGTTGGGTTCACTTTTTATCTACCTCTCAAAAAGGCCAAGGACGAAATTGTTGTGGTTGAAAATTGTGAATTTAGGTCACATCATTGGTGTTTCAGGTTTCAATGCACGATTTTTGTCACGATTAAAATTGTATCGTTCAATACATTGTATGAGCATATTCCAGCCATAAAAGTGTTCCCGAAGTACCTACCTAACTCTAACTCATTACGCATCGTTATCGCTTCGGTGTTTTACAGAACAACTTTTCTAACAGGTAACTTTCCAACTGCTTTCGTGACCGTATTGACTACATAAATGGATGACGTCAAACGGGGAATGACGAAAACAATATTCTAGCGGGGGTGTAAAAGTAAAGCTCGAAAATCCCTACTTTGTGCCTGGCTTACTGATTCTGGTGATTGATAGCGCGGGCTAAGTCTGCACGCGAAAGTTGTTTGGCATCATTAGCATAAATTGCTTTCTTTTTCGGCACAGCCACGTTACACTCTCCCCCCTTAATTTGCATTATTTTCCCAGGCGTGAACAACTCATATTTACACATTCTTAGCACAAAGCTCCCCCTTTGAGCAGGTATCCCGTTCTATTGTGTTCACGCTATTTGGATTTAGTGTCTTCTGTTTAATGAAAAAATAAGATTTTTAGCATCACGAACCACCATCGCTTCTGCGATCGGTAAACTCATCGATTTTCGGATAAACAGCTAACGGCGAAGAAGAGAACTTTCTTACGTCATGCGTTCTCCGAAAAGCGCATAAAACTGAAGTAATCTTGTGTTGTTCTCTTATCAACCAACATATAAAATGTCGTGCCAAGATTTAGTATAGTTTTGTGGCGTGTTTCCATTAAAATGTAAGCACAGATTGTTTCTTATTCATGGTTTTCGTGGGATTAAACGAGGCGCGACATTTCGAATGTACATTTTTCCTTCCAAGCTCCTATCACCGTTTTTACAGTGGATGGAAAGCTTTTGCGTAGTATAACTTTAAAGGGTGTTATTGCAAACAAAATATATGCGAAGAACGAAAATCCTGTGCACAAACAATCAAATGTGCATCCTTTCTTTTTTTAAATAACAATCTTTTAAGCCCTTTCGAGGCACTGTTATTAAATGAACGAAATGATTCATTGTATCCAAATATTTATAGGTAAAAACCGTCGAATCCTACGGGACTTAGTGCAATATTTTCCTTTGAAATTTGTTTACTGAAAAATGAATAGATTTGTACAAACATAGTGTCAAATAAAAGGTGGTGCCAAACTGATAAAACATATCATTCGCAACTAAAACTGTTGAAATTGATCTTGTCCAACGTATCTCAAGCTTCAGTGTATGGAGATTGAAATGCATTTAAATCCGCCAAGAAAATTCTAAACAATGAATTCCACTATGGTCGGGCTGAAGATTTGAGAATTTCCGTAGAAATTATGGAAAAAACCTTTTTCTGTTGAAGAATTCATTATTAAGAAACAGGTTGTAAAACTAAATATCATCCGAAAATTTTGTTTTGACTTGGCACACGCAATCAAAATTAAACACAATCAACACATAAAGAAACTTGTCTTTATCAAATTTCTTTCCGCTATGAAACATTTTTGTATTAATCATGAACCCGTTGAATGACCAAAAGCAATCGTCGCCATTTTCGTTGATCTCGAACAGTAACTAATGGGATAATTCGGTTATTTTGAGCATTATAATAAAAATGGCCTAACATCTAAACATTTACTATGAATAATCGTAATGAAATTCATTTCCACACGTAAGAAATATTTAAGTAATATGTTTTATATACCGGCAAAATTCAATAGTATTTACCGTTTACATCGAGAGACATTTCCAGTATTTATATAAAATATATTTCATTTATTTCAATTTAGCAAAAGAAATTAAACTTACTTGTAAACAAACAGATACCATCAGGTCACGCAAACTTTTACACGCTTTTTATGGTTCGATTCGTTAGTACCTATACGTGACAGCTGACTTTAGCTCTTGAATTGAGATGCGGTAGAATAACAATCGCGCACATCGAGAAGATGGCGATGATCTATTTTTTGTTGTAATTTTATCATTTGGTTCTATTTGACCATTTTCATTAAGATATATTAGTATAAGATTAATGCTATATGTAATTGCCAAAATCTCCACAAACAGCTTAAACAATAGGAAGTATCACTGCGGAAATTCCCGAGTACGTTTTCAAACCGTAATTGAAATGCAAGTGAAGAAAATAGATTTTATTACCATAGACTGACATAGAATGAACCTATCTAATAGTTTCTCGACAATACTGCACAAATTTTGTGCATATATGCCTTAAATCTGCGTTTTTCAAATTGAGCCCTTTTTGATGAGCCTCAATGCATTTTGACAATGTGATTCGCCACGTCTATGTGTTTTGAAAATTCGTTTACAAAACAAATTTACAAATGGGCCCGTTACTTCTAAAAAACGAAAAAGGCTTAATTCCAAATTATCTTTTGCTCTGCTTTAACTGTTCTATCGCCCTTTACAAGCAAATTACTTTAAATAATTTTATCGATTATTGCAAAAGAAAGAAATCGCGAACCACTCCGAATATGTCAAAATAAGGTTTGTTCAATTTAGAATTTAGCCGCATACAATTTCCGATTTCTCCATCCTGAAATAGCATACAAAATTGGTAAAATTATGTTTTTGCAGGGTTTTCATTGAACTTTAAAGAAAAAATGCAAAATAATTGTCGTATACTGGTCCGATGCATTCTCGAACTTTTCGTCGAATACCTCCCATCAATTTCTGCATAGTGGCAACATCATCCATATCGACTAATTTTTTGCACGACTTCGCCATATCAGATGATTTTTGGATTGATTTGCCATACTTCTCCAATTTACGCTCGACCATTGCTCAATATCTCTCGGTGGGACGAAACTGTGCCCAATTTGGTGGATTAATCCTTTTTTTGATAACATCAATATTCTTCTGCTTGTATCATTCCAATACATCCTGAGCGAAGTGGCAGGTAGCTAGATCGGGGACCTCCGTGTGACTGGATGAACGGCAAAACTATCTCTTGAAGACACTTCTTTCTCTGAACTTGTCCATTCATGATTGCTCCAGTGATGAAAACTCTTGTCTTCTTTCCACAGCTACAGATGGCTTGCCAAATCATCAACTTGCGGGCGAATTTATTCGCGAAAGAAATTCGAACCTACCAGGAACATTCCCCTTACGGTCCGCAAGGTAAAATTTCCGACCCGGGATTCGTCCAAAGTCCGTTTTAACGTATGTCTCTTCGTCCTTCAAAATACAGCCGTTGTACTCCATCAGAACTTGTTTGTATAGCTTTCTTGCTCGGGTTCTGGCAAACAGGTTCTGTTTCAGTGTCCTGTAGGGTTGTTTGCTTGCATGATACGACCGTAATCCTTGAGAGTAGCGCGACAAACAAGTTTTCTACTTAAAAGCAAACAAGGCTAATAAAACTGTCATCATGAACAAAACTGAGTTTCAAATCCAGTTCTTCCAAGAATAAAAGGCCTACCAAAAATCCATAAACCAGGAAACGAAATGAGGAAAATTATTTCAGCTGTAGGGGCTCCAACAGAAAAAATAGCAAGGTGGTTTGTAAAAGAGTTTCAAGCTATGCCCAGTAAATTCCCAAGTCGATCGGTTAAGAGTACGGAAGTTTTCGTTGAAGATTTGAAATCTTCGGGTATCATTGAAGCGGATGAGATAGTGGTCTGGTTTGACGTGACGGCTTTGTTTCCGAGTGTTCCAGTTAATGAAACCTTGAATCTTCTTGAGGATTGACTAATTCCCCAATATACTGATAGCACTTGGAAAAAGAAAGTCGTGAATCTCATGAAACTAACCCGCCTTTGTATAAAAGAAAATTATTTCACTCCTCGAGGTGAATTTTACACACAAACAAAAGGAGCTCCAATGGGAAATCCTCTTTCTCCCTTCTTATGTGAGCTTATATTGCTTGTTGCCACTGCAACAAGGTTTATATTGGGCAAACCAAAAGAAACCTGGGAATCCGTTTCAAAGGGCAGGTGGCAGAAGTCAGCAAAGCATGCAAAGTTTCCAAAAATGATCCACCACACCTTTTCAAATCAAAAGTGGCTGAACATATCTTTAATGAGGGACATCCACTAACATCGGATAACATTCACCTGCTTCGCCCCGCTAATAATTAATGGAAGTTGGATGTATCTGAAAGTTTAGAAATCTACAAACAACATCCATTCACTCTGATCAATGAATACGTAGGTAATCATTTTTCATGGCTTTTCAAAATCCTACCTAAAAACCCTAGATCCAGTACAGGGCAAACTAACCACAGCATATGACTACCTAACTCCAATTTAGGAATTGGCCGTCTACCTATTACTACCTACACGCATATAAAAAGGGGGTTACTCAGTTATGCTCTTCAACAGTCCACATAAGCACTAATGATGATGGTTGCATGAAGCAACCGAAATACGTATCTGCGGACGGTATTCGATTTTTTTGTAGTAGAATTAAATGGAAACATAACCTTTTCTCAATATTCAATTCCATTCTACTAAGACGCTCAAAAAGAAATTTATTTTACGCATACAGATTCGACAAACTGTACTATGTGCTGCATTGAACCTTTTCGCCAAATCACGGAGGAAGCCCAGGGATATTCCGGACTGCCCTGATGACCTTCGCTCGAAGTTTCCGGTCCAATGATCCACTTCTACGTTTGGTTTGTTTAGCGCGATCCACCGTCAAAGTGTCCCGGAAACGTTTGAGCACGGTATTCACAATCGATTTCGGTAGTTTTGGGTTTTCAACGAAGGAGTGCACAATTTTTTCTCGTTTCTCGCGTTTCATCTTGGATAACTTTTGAACGCGTGATCAATGACGAAATTTTCACCACTAAGTAAACGAACCTTCCAAATCAAAACGCTGTCATTAGTTTCTCGGTACGACAACTGGAGGCGCTGCAGTGAATAAAAGAAAACAATACAAACAAATACTAAGTGGAATGAACCTTACGTTCACGGAAGAAGATGAAGCGGTAGTAAGCACTCATTCATTTTGTTCAAAAAATGTATTTTGATTGAGAGCTTTGCAAACGTCAGAAGCAAAAGAGGACGACTTTTGTGAACAAAACTTATTCTACCGTAACCATTTACAAGCTTGATTCCAAAAACATAAGAAAAATTGACCGCATTCCAGCAGAAACAGACCCTACAGATTTAACACCGGTTTGCTTCTAATAAACGGAGGTATAATATTCTTAATCTTATCAAATATTCTAAAAACAAAATTTGGGCCGTAAACAAACATCCGACTTTCCTAATTCCTATAAAAAACACCAACATTTTGACTTCGAATGATATGATTTGTTGAAACAGTTACGTAACTGTGATTTTACTTCAAAATCGAAATTTTTGGTGGGTTTAGCTTTACGTAATTTTAGGGGGTGGGAGTCATATTGAACGTTACTTATCGTTACATAAGGGGGGAGGGGGACTAAAATCCGGGTTTTTAACGTTACGTAAAGTGTGTACGACGCCTAACCATCCATTTTTTTTTCAGTTCGAGCTCTGCGACAAGCTGTTCTTCCGCTTCACTCGACCAGTTGTCAGCACAGGTTTGCCCTAGAACTCAAACTCGAAAATAATATAGCTTCTTAGAAGCGACGAACACGGCGAGCACCTGTTTGAATTAAACATCTAACGGTGAACACGTTTTTTTTTATTATAGGAAGGATGTTCTGTAAAGGTACCACCCTTCTGGAACCCTCCCCGTTACCGTGAGACTCAAATATGTCTGTGTTTTTTTCTACTTTTTCAAACAGATTGAGCAAATGCTGGAAATTTTCATACGTAACAATTGTTCCATGCGTCAAATCATGTCAGGTAGATGAAATATGGCAAATAATAGTGAATTTTGAAGTTTAAAAATTATTTCAATTCAAAATCACAAAACTACGTATTTTCAAAAAGTCAAAATACATAGGTCCTTCAAGTTGCTCTACATTTTCAAAACAAGGTTGCCCGAAGCCATACACGATGAAATATTTATTTTAGCATGCACAGCTTTTGAGAAAAAATGAGTTTGAATTCAACAAAGTACGTATTATGCATGGAAACCCGATTTACTCAATGCTCCATGACAGGTTTCAATTTAGCTCTTCGATTTTCGAGCTCTACATTTTTAGAGTAATGCCTTCAGGATTCAAAGATGGTGAAAGAATTATTCTGGAATGCGCAGGTTTTGACTAGTTCACCACACAACGAATTAATTACACCCGATTCTTTTTTTTTTTTTGTATGCGTTCCAAATTTGTATGGGCCCGTGTAAAAAAAACTTTTTTGAGTTGCAAATATAACGAAAAAATCGTCCTAAAATGTTTGAACCTCGATTGATTATCTAGATCTCAATCTAGTCAATCTAGATACCAAAATGCGATATTTTAAATTTAGAATATTTACACCAAAAACTGTGTTTTTTTTTCAAAAACTGATATATAATCACTCGTGGCCCAAAACGGGAAATGTGATTGAAATGAGGAGATATCGAGATACCGTTTTTGAGTAATGGAGGAAAGCAAACCGTGTAAAAATAATCGTGCAAAAAGAGAATCCGGTGCAGTTGAATTTTATATTATACCGTACCGAAACACCACCAAGGTGGATTCAAAACATCATAATATATTATTTTAAAATCTTATTATATAATTTTATTATATTTGGTTTTGGAGTATTCGAGAAGAAAAATAACACCAGGGTGATATGCAAAATTACAACAGAAAAGTTGACACAGAATGAAGAATGTTTGAAACATTACTTGCAGTGTAGCATTCGAGAGTAAATGATAAGTAATGTCAATAAGTTATGCAAGAATAATTAAATAACTCCCTGAAAATAACGTACTGGCCCTGAAAAGATTCAAAACGGCAACTAGGGCCTCTGTGCATCATCCAGATCACGAAAATACTCGTATGGGGTAGTATTTGATAATATTGGGAAACCGGATGACGCCATCGTGGATTTCAAAATGGAGTCTAAAGTCGATTTCCGGCCTCTATGGATCATTTCCATATTGAATTGATTCGAATCATTCTAGACCGTTTCTCGGAAACCGGAAGTCACAGAATGGTTTCTAGAGTTGAGCTCCAGCCTCTGGGTTTATTTATGGCTCTGGAAATAACCATATTGTGTAGTACTCGACCACTTTAAGCTGTTTTCCAAATACCGGATGTCACCACCTTGGAATTCAAAATGGCATCTGGGTTCGACTGTTGGCCTCTAGAATACAGACTGTTCCAGTTCCAAGTATACTCATATCTGATGATATTTGTTTTCAGCTCTGATTGGTTAAAATTGGCGTTCATGACAGTGTAATAGTTAACATGATAAAATTGAAATTTTCGCATTTTGGTAGACGAGTAACTAATTAGTATATAATCGATTGCTACAAAAACAAACTGTTGGAAATATTTCGAGTTATAAACATTTTATTCCTCTCTTAGAAGCCTGCAGACAGACGTAGTTCAACGCTTAAAACTTTTGAATCGGGTGGATTTTGTTGCAATAATACCTAGGATTTATCCTAATAAAACCAAACGGGTTCCATTATTTATCTCACTTTCTTCCTATGTTATTCTTTTCCCCCATCCTTTTCCAAACATCCTTTCTCTTTCCTCTTAATCCAAAATTTTCTTTCACTTCATCGGTTGCTCTTTTCCATTTTTATTTCTATGCTCAATTTTTGCTTGTTCATATTTCGCCATATTTTGTTTCAGTCGTCGTTCCTTTTTTTTTTCATATATCACTGTGGTCTGAATCAAGAATTTATGAAAAGGTAAACAATAAAGGTAATGAATTAGGAGTATCCTTATCACCAAATAAATTAGAGATCAAACTTTGCTTTTAGAAGTAACAGTTAGATAAATATTCTTAAAATCACAAGTTGCCTAAAAATTACTTTCTTGGCAGAACAAATCAAATAAATGAGGCTTTATTTCTCCCATAACATTTACACGACAATAGTAAAACTTTTATTCATGCGGCATATTCCATTTGTATTACCACAGATTAGCAGACGTTCACTCTTCTAACAGTTTCTTATAAAATTACTGTTTAAATGATACTGGTCCTTACACTGCATCACTATCACTATCAACTCGACTGGCAATTAATGAGTTTGTCAAAGTAGGATATCTTAAATAAGGTATAAATTAATTTTGTCATACGGCGATTGTTTTGCGACGCTGAATCTGATTTTTCTCTATTTCCTTTAAAGCACTTGCGGAACTTTTCACGTGAAAATGTTGCGCGAATGTTTTCGAATGTTTTATTTAGGTTGTTCAATTATGCCATAGCACCATGTTTTCCGCAATTACACAGGCGTCAAAACAGGCAAAGTATGATAATAATTCAAGCCAATAGCTAGATATAAGATGGTAGCAAGTCTCTGCATTCACAGTAAATAACCTCAATGTGTAACTTTGAAACGTTGGCTAACCACGCAATCGGCTGGAGCATTTATCCGCAACCCCGTTCCTCGCTGGGGACATCCAACGTTTCAGTCACATTAAAGCCTTCAGCAGTTCCCTGGAAACCGTAATTTATTTCACCCAGGGTACTTCCTGCCAGGTACCTTTAAGCCAACAGTACGATAGTGCTACCTAACCATATCACGATGGAATTGAATTTGCATACGAATAGAACGTGCCATTTCCTCACACAAGCGACGACGACGTCAGCAACCGATTTCACCACCGTACTCCTTCTAATCGCTTCATCCGGTAGTGACCAACCGAGCAAACAAATTCTCGGCAGAGCCACATTCGTCAGGACGAGGTTGAGCACAGCATACAATTTTTGCTAGTCAGAGCAACTGCCGGATCAACATTTAAAGTTAAATTTTTAACTTTAAATGTTGATCCGGCAGTTGCTCTGACTAGCAAAAATTTCAACGGAACAGCATACCAGCATACTGTTGTTTTTCGTTCTTTTCTTTTTGGTTTATGGTTTCTGTAATGGATGCAGTACCCATCCCCGTCCTGATACATCTGGGGACAGCGAATTACTCTTTGTCGTCTGGCGGTTCACAAGTACGTCCAACGAGTAACAGTGGAACAATTGCAAGGTTTCATTGTATGCTTTTCGTGTTACCGCAAGGGACCACACGCTCTGTCACTGTGTGAAACCGGTTTTGTTCGCAGAGCACAATCTGTTCCATTGTTACGGACAAGGGAACCACAATACACCATTGGTTAGCCTTTTTCACAGTGGGAATAGATGGATATGAGTTAAACAGAACAAAAATTAATAACTTAATTAGCAACTGAAACATTTAATGAACCACATTAAAGGATCGATAATTGTCATCCTGTGCTTTACCGTTGATAAGCTGTGTTCTGTTGCAGCAAGCATCCAAATGATTCTGTCATCATGAACGTAAAGCTTCCCGGGAGAAAACTATGCTGGATCATTATCTGTTGAAGCTTCAATAGAGTGCATTCGCCTTCACTTGGTCGGAAACGATAGGAGCGAATGAATGAGGCGACAGCGATTAAATAAAGTGCTCTTCTGTACTTTTGCCGCTCACAACCGTAAGTTGGAAACATAAGTTTTCTATTGAATAGATGATATCGCGTACTCTCTCTGAGCAATTGAAGGAAAAAAATGGAGCTCCGCTTTCTACCATTGCATGGTTAATTTGAATGTTGCTCCTTGTTTGACCCAGCGAACAAGCAAAACTCCTGCTATTTATCGGTGATAATTGAGAGCTGGTCGTTGGGGATAATTTTTGAATTTTGATCTTCGGTTTAGTTAAAAGTTTTTACTATTTACACATGCACTCTGAACAAAGTTGTTTCTCGTGGTGTCAGTTCGTTATAAACCTAAAAGCTGATTATGATTCTTTCTTGATTTCGATTAAATGAAACTCTTTTCTTAACTTGCTTAACTATCAATCAAGTACAGAGAAACACCAACCATTAAGGCAAAAGATGCCTGAAAATAGCTCTTGATTGGCTTGCTAAACATGATGAGTTGATTTCCGGTCACCGGGCATCATCCTGATCCCGGAAATACCCATACTGGGTGATATTTGCTCATTTTGGGTTATATTTCGGAAACCATAATCTTGGATTTCAATATAACATTTGGAGTCGATTCCCAGTCTCTCTGCAACATTCTGATTCCGGAAATACCCATATTGGATTTGACCTTGTTTTGAGCTCTGATTGGCCGAAATCTGCATTCAACAAGGTTTGGAATTTTTCAATAGCATAATAACTTCACAATTTTCTGCATTTTGAAAAACGCGTAGCTAATTTCCCAACCAATTGCTACAAAAACGCGATTAAAAACCAAACGATTTGATTTTAAATTTCCAATTTACAGACAGCGATCATATGATTAATACAGTATGAGTCTGATTGCACCTTGATTTATAACAAACTAACAAGAAATATATAATGACAATACGAACAAGAAAAAATACGCAATCGTTCTTCTAAACTGTTCATTTCCAGCTTTCTTCGTTCTTGAAGCAATCGATTGACAGAATATTATATCCAATCTACCGAGAATGCATTCTTTGCGTTATGTAGGAGTCCGCTTTCGGCTCAAATGTAATACGCAACAGCAATGCGTGATTAGTGCTGGGACTATCCGGATTGAAATATCCGGATATCTGAAAAATATCCAAAATCCGGACCAACCGGATATCCGGATATTATCCGTCAATAGTATACAACTATAGTTAAACTAAAACGGAAAGGAAATTCTCATTTTCAATTTTTGGCATGCGACTTCCATATTCAGGAAACTTGATTTTGTGGTTTTTGATCTATATTTTCAAAATTTCAGAACGAAATCTTGATACATGAAACGATTCCTGTTGAAAAACGCCTCGAAAGTTATCTTTTCATAAATAAAGAAAAATAGTTCTACTGGACGGTGGCTATTTTCCATACAGTTTTGAGGTTAAGTTTCTTTTCACTTGACGGTTTTGAGTGTAAAAATCTCAGCTCGAATTACTACTCTATGCATGCTTCAGCGATGCAAACAATCGACCAAAGTTTAACATACATAAATTTATTTATTTTCGAGACAATTGTCCCGCAAAATTCGGGCAAAATTCTAGCATGGAGTTTCACTTTAAGAGCTTATTAGGTTAGTTTCCCAAAATTGGATGAGTAATGGATTTTAACCCCACAGAGTTTGCCGTGGGCCATATGGAAAACATGTTGATTTATATTTGACCATCAAATACAACAAATGTAAGCACGTGTAAAGCACAGTTCCTGATAACGCTTGCATTAAAAAAAATGACTTTTTTCGGATGGTGATAACAAAAACTATGGAAGATAATTAAATTTGATAAACTTTCCATGGAAAGTAAGTATGAGCTTACTTGCAAAAAAATTCTACACCCTTGCGAGCGGCCTACCGGCAGTTAACCAGATCATTAGCCATGGAGGACAAAAACATGCATGTAGGCATGTTTTTGAATTCGTCCTTCGTTTTATTTTATCAATTCCTCCTCAGTTTTCGCGACAACATTGTTGGAGTAGATCTTACGCTTCAGGTTTGCCCAGAAATTCTCAATAAAACACAGCTGAGGGACGTTGGGCGGGTTTGCCAACTTGGCTACCATATTTCAGCCGCTCCATCTTCTCCAACAATCGCTTTGAGTAGTGGGCCGACGCCAGATCCAGCCAGAATACCGCGTCTTCGTCTTTATGGTATTTCTTGATGAACGACGCAACTTTTGGCTGGCACTTCGTACTATGAATTTACCCGTTTACGGCCAGTCCGGATCGAGAGAAGAGTGGCTTTGACATACCCTTTTCGCTATTAACCACAGTAGCACCTACTTGGGAAAGAAACTTGGTATGTGAAATGAACTTCACCTCGAAGCCCACTTCCTTCGAGGGGGGAAGTAAAATATGAAATGCCCTGCCAGTCGTTGCCATTTAGGGTAAGATAAGTCTCGTCGTCCATCAGCATCGCCACGTCGCGATTCGCCGGAAAAATCGACTTTACCATCTTATTCAGCCGAAGCTGCAAGGTTACAGAGTCCGCTTTGTTAAGCGGGTGGTCGTGGGTTCGAATCTTAGTAGAATCAGGCCATTTGGTTGTCAAAGGACTTCGGCATGGGTTTATTCTCAAGCTCCCTACCACGAACCCTTCCTTCAATCTAAATTCTACAGTACCCTTGTTGACACTCCTTCTAACAAAAATAAGTCCCTCTTATAATAAAACTGGTGTGAGTAACGTAGGAAAGTCTTCTCCAAGGAATTGTAAATAGGCTATATTGTTAGGATGGACAGAAGCTCGGTATAGTAGAGCGTTAAGCTTTTTCCCATTCAAACGTTAGTGTACCTGTGAGCCCTATTTAGGCCTTTCAAGAATCTATATTGAAAGTTTGCAGAAAATTTCGTTTTGGTAGAAAGAGATAATTAAATAATTTTCATTTTTTTCGCAAGTTTCAAATTTTTCAGTGATTAATCAACGAATTTTTTTTTATATCATAGCAATTTGGTCCCAAACACAGTGAGGAAACGTACAATTAGTATAATTATTTATTTGTTGATGAGTTTTTTTGTTTTTCGAACAAAGTATGAGATTATTCCCAGTTTACGTAGTTTATAGACAGCGGTAGTGGTACAATAAGGCAATTTAGGTGGACATGAGCTTCTCGATGCGATTTTGTGGGTTCAGAACCATAGTTTCTTTTAAAAAGTTATTTCCTATAGTTAGTCCTTTATTTGGGTGCAAATGAAAATTACCTGAAATGAACTGATCTACAAATTTACCGGAGAATATGTACAGAAATCTTAGAAATTGATTAAATAAAGCTATAAAATTGTTTCTGTGCATAATTTTTTTGAAAAATAATAAAAAGTAAACAATTCAAATGAATTTCTTGCTGTTTTGAAAAAAAAAAAACAGTACATTTCCAGTAGTTTCTCACAATAAAGTACAACATTTGTTCTTTCAAATGATTTTTTTTGTTTTCCCTAAACGGAGATATCAATGCTCGAAAAAGGCCTATTTTTAAAATTGAAACGTTCATAACTCTCTAACTGTACAATACGTTGACAATGTTTTTCGTTAAAAGTTGCGTCTTTTCAAGCTCTTAAGGTCATCCGATGACAAATTTGTTATTAAATTTGAACTGAAAAAAATAAAGCATAAATAACTGTTTTTTTTTTTTGGGAGCTCAGCCCAAGCCAGTTGAATAAAATTGGTCAATTTAATAGTTACAAAAAAATCGCAAATAGGCTTAAAATTAGTTGATCTACAACTTTGTAAAAAATATACACAATTATTTCTGCAAATAAAATAAATAGTTTTTTATTTCGCGGATTTTAAAACCACCCCAATTTTCATTTGCACATAAATAAAAGGGTAACCATAAGAAACAACTTCTTAGAAGAGACTATGGCTCTAGGACCACAAAATCGCGTCGAAAAGCTCATATCCGCCTAAATTATCTTACTGTACCACTGTGCATTGTCATTACAACACTTTTCTCATATGACAAAATCATCAGTAACCCAACAATTTAACATAGAAAAAAATATTTATTTTTAATTGTCCGACCATTGTGCGATGGTCAGCGATTCCCCACCGTTTTCCAACACGAAATGAGAGTAAAGTTTCGTTTATTCGTATGGCATACGAATTTCAATCTCTTTGCGTGTTGCGAAAGGAAATGATATTAATTTGAATAAAAAAAGGCGGAGTCACTTACAACATAGGTCTAAAATAAACACCAAGGAGTGAGATTATATTATGGTTGAAATCCCTTTGAAACGAAAATCAGACAAAGGAACATATTATGTCAGTTCGGAATGAACAGAACGATATTTGCAACTGCATTGATCGGTCTTTCCAATTCCAATCAACAATTTCAACGTGTTCTGTTGAAAATACTAAATTCGTTTCAAAAAATGTATTATACTTCATTCGAAATGTTTAAACGTCTTAGGTATAACAGGGAATTCAACTTCACAGCAGCATTTCGAACTCGATTTTCATGTCTGCCACCAGTCAACGTCAGCACGAATAGAATTTTGTTCCCCAGACGCACAACGGCAACATGCAACACGCAACAGTGTAATAAACTGTTACGTGGCGCTGAGAGTGTGGCATTTTCTTTCATCTGCGTATATTTCAAAACGTGCTTCGGACTAGGAACTATAAACCAGTTTTTGTGTACCTATATTGCTATGAGGTTTAATTAACTAGAATATTTTGTTTCCCATTGGAATACCTAGGAAATATAGCTCTTCTGAGTTTAATACGGTCGATTTTTTTCAACGTGATAAGAGTTATGCAGTAAGACAGACGAATCAACATTTTTTGAGAATTAAGTTTTTATTTTGATTGAACATTTGAAATTTTTTTTTTACTATTTGGTTTTTCGTGTATTCAGATTTGACAGTTCACGCGGGAATTCTGACAGCTGTCAAAGTCTAATGTACTCAGTTTGGTTTGCCATTTCACCACGAACAGACTTACGCCTGAACAACGCTTATAAAAAATCGAATTTTATTACCAAAATTCGTTCTCTGTGAAAAACGTGCCACACATCGCGCGAATCAATGGACATATTGCGGAATGAGTTCGGTGAGCAATTCATCTCACGAAATGGACCGGTGAATTGGCCGCCTAGATCATGCAATTTAACACCGCTAGATTATTTTTTGTGGGATTACGTTATGTCTCTCATCTATGCGGATAAGCCAACAACAATTCCAGCCTTGGAAGACAACGTTACACGCGTTATTCGCGGATACCAGCCGAAATGCTCGAAAAAGTGACCCAAAATTGGACCTTTCGTATGGACCATTTAAAACGTAGCCGTGGCCAACATTTGAATGGATTTATCTTTAAAAAGTAAATGGCATAAACCAATTTATCGGCTCAAATAAAGATTCCATACAATTTTGTAATTTTTATGCGTTTTTTAAAGAAAAACCAAATTCTTAAAAAATCACCCTTTATATGTTATCTTAGAATGCAATTTATTCGAATGAAATATACCTTAATAAATTGAATATAACTCCTAAATGGATGTAAAGAAATTGGACTTAGATTGATGCCTTGCGGAACGACAATTTGCTCGTACAAAATGGCAATGCACCACATTGCCAAATGATTGCAATCTCTTCTCACGTAGAATAATGTTAGTTGCGTAACAAAATTTGTTAGGCTGCTAATTTTTTTCATTTGTGATGTGAAAATCCTTCAAAACTTCATTCTGAGATCATCAGTTTTGTCCTAAAAAAGAAAACCAAAAACTTGATGCGTTGGCATTGCAAACCGTCATATGGAACTTGCAAAAGATTACTATTATTATTATGGTTGATAAATCTCAAGAGTTCAACTTGTAGATCTGCTGTCTGTTGCAAAAGAAGAAAGAAACATTTACAAACATGAACTAAGGACTTTATACAGGAACGATAGATGAATTGTGATCAAATAAAGTTATTTTTAAAATAAAACTTCAACCTGGTAAGCAAAAATTGATTCTGGAATAAATTTACACATTATTACACAATATAAATTGGCATTGTTTCATCACTCAAATTTATGACCCCGGGTAATTTGAAAATGTTTCATTACCCAAATTAACTTGTGCATCAATCTCTAGACTCACTCATCGCTCACTATCAAAAACCACAATCATTCAAAACTTGTCAAAAGTATTTCTTGTTCAAGCGATTTTCCTCCCTTCTACTACAAGACCGCTTCTGCTTCCGCTCCACAACACGACGCTAAAAAAAGTTTTCGCAAAACTGACGAAAATGAGGAACGGCAGTGGAAATTCGCTAGGGAACCACAATTTACGAGCCCCACCTTGGGAAACTCTAAACGCTAGCCCAGCTAAACGATGTAACAACGCAAGGGCACACCGAAATGAAGTGTAATCGCATAAAACGGCAATTTATATCATTCGCTTTACAGCGGCCGAATTCGATTCCGTCCTTCTTCTCAGAAGCCAAATTGTCTCAATGAAGTGAAATTCATTCAGAAGTAAAATAAACTGACGCGACATCAAACGCCAGAGTTTTTTTTTATCTTTTACAAAATGGCAAAGTAGGATTGAACAGCAAAATCTTCTTCTCTTTCCAGTGGAAGCCAGTTCCGAAATTTGCCGACTCAAAAATGATGAATGAAATGGTTATATAGACAAGTGGAAATGTGTAGAACATTGTGAGTGCTTTTTTATCGACTGTCTATCAGACTATGAATAGTTTGTTGAATGGTTGAGCCACAGAGAAGAAAAAAATCACAAATGATTGATTTATTTCGCTTCAATCCGGAATCCCTGGGGCAGTAGAACACACGAATTGGTTACTGGCTTTGAAGGAATATCCTGGAAGGGAGAAAGGTAGGAAGACCGAGAAGCTAAAGGCACTCAATAATTCAGTATGTTTCAACATTAATTTTGGTTCATCCTTCAGAAAGAAACACTCTGGGAGAGATTCTAGGTGTAAAACTAGTTTTTATGACTGTATTCAGATAAAGTACAGCCAGAAAATACAGAGCACGGTACTCTTGATCAGAAAGCGTAAAACATACTTGTCAAAATGCTGAATAAAATAAAACTGGGATGCTGTACTTTGTTTGAGCAAACAGCTTTCTCTATAAAGCATTGTGTACTAATAGTCCACATTTGTTAGTTTAGACGTTCAGAGTCTGAAATAAGACTGTGGCTTTGCGATTCTACCCTTTAACTGAATTTTCTTGTGCATTTGAAAATTGTAGAGCATTTTTTTTAGTAGGTTGTAGAGCTTTTTATAGTGGTCCCCGTGGTTCTGTGGTTAGTGATGTCGGTCGACTAGCTCTCCCACACGGTTGTAATGTCGATTCCCGTTTAGGTCGAGGATCTTTTCGAGCTGGAAATTTACTCGACGCACCATTGGGGCACGGTATATCGTTGTACTTATCCTACAATATTCAAAATGTTCTAAAAACAAATAATCTAGTTGATCGAGACCGCATTAGCCTCCTGGCTAGCGTGCAATATTGTATATTGTGTAGAGCATTTCCAAAAAAAACTTTTGATTTTATTTTTTTCACAAGTATCCAGCAAAAATATAATATAACATCGACAGTGTTCATTTGTTGAGAAAGAAATCTTACGTACAAGACTTTTCAAAATTACATTCTGATTCCTTTGACATACCTTAGTTTGAAGTAAAAAATAGTGCTGCTTCACCTGTCGGAAAATACAAAATAATAAAATATCAATAATTCGAAGCCAAACATCGATTGATGTCCTACCTTTTTGTTCTATCCACTTATAGTTTACTTCGATGCTTGCGCAATAATTAAGTACTGTATGAAAGTGTGTGATTGTGTGCAGTGTTTAGAATGAAAGATGAGAAAATACTGCGTAGAAAGTGTGTAATAATTAAAATGAATGTAATGAAATGAAACAGTAACGCTGTATACCGTGATGCGAGATAAAAGATAGTCCCTAGAACATACGCACATTTGAAGCTAATACTTTTCATTGATATTGTTTGCCGCCAGATAGCTATACATATTCGATATAGTGAAAGAGAGTGAAAAACTACGGTCCTCTACATTGCCTTATAATGCCTCGAATAATTTGATAGAAACAAGCCAGTTAGATGTGAGAAATATAAATGAATTCCAACTAGATGTAAGTTTATAGAAGCAGGAACTAACTGACTAATGAAACTATTTCAATCAGAACTAAACTTATGTGAACAATGATGAGCATGATTTTGGCTAATGCAAAATGAACCCTAATCGATAAGAAAATTAAGTCACACTAGCGCAATAATCCTTGTAATCGCACGCACTCAAATATTTGAAGAAAAAAAACACAATTCAATAAAGAGCTCGTATAATGCACAGAATTGTTGTTGAAGAATCGTTTCTAAATACTTGTTGATAATATTTTAGCATTTACTGATATGTTTACCTTGAAATAAAAGATACTAATTTCAATTTCTCGTTAATGTAAATTATTAAAAGCTAATCTATTCAGTCAATTCCCAACATAATTTTGATTATTTCCAAAAACTAAGAAGGTAAAAGCTACTTGTATAAAACATGCATATTTTTTAAATAAACTAACCGTTATATCTAAATATAAAGTTTAAAACAATAAAACTAATGATCATAGTTTAGTATATTAACATTCTGTGATGAAGTTCAATTGCATTCCTAGCTGATTTGAACTATAGCCTGCAGCGCAACTGTACAGCATATGATATGCGGTTGTATAACAGATAAGCAGAATAGAGCAATCTACAAAATAGAAATAGTTCATCAAGCAAAACAGAAAATCAAAATAACAGAAGCCGCACTAACACGTAATATGTTGAATTTTCATACCAGAGAGAAAAACTGTTGTAACAATAATAAAAAAAAACTTGCTAGCACTGACAAGCTGGCGAAAAAGACATCGAACTGCTGAAACACAGCTATGTGACAGCTCCTTCTGTTCTATCGTTGAAACTGACACAAGACACACGCCATTTGTCCGAGAAAGAGAGAGACAGAAAAACTAACCATATGTGAATGGTTTGAAGCTTGATTCCGAAGAAGAAAAGTTCGACTATAAAAATAGACATCAAACACATGTGTACAGAAAGGGGGTCAGAAATATACGTCAAGAATTAATTATTGATACATTCCGTCTTTTATCGCATGCACAAGTAATTGTCCGAACAATGCCCTGCAAGAACAACAGGTAAGTCAATTCAACAATAGTTGCACTAGTACATCCCATTTTCTAAACAACTGTAAATATCGAACAAAAAAAATGGAGCATGTTGAAATGTGAAGGAAAAACTATTAGGGGTTCCTAGAGTAAAACGCACCAGTTAACGGAAGCAGAGTATATTCTTGTTTAAGCTGAAAGATAAAACCAATGTTATATACTGATCAAAATGTAAAACCCCTTATTTATTCGTTCAAACTCGCATCTGATGCAAAAACATTATAAAAAATGCATAACACACACTTTTTCAAGTGAGTGTAATACCTTATAAAATTCGTCAATCGAGGGAAAATGCCCCATTGCTGGAGTAAAATGCACCGAATGAAAACAATGATTGAAGAGCTAAAAACACTTAATTCAGCTATGAATAATGTTAGTTGCGTAACAAAATTTGTTAGGCTGCTAATTTTTTTCATTTGTGATGTGAAAATCCTTCAAAACTTCATTCTGAGATCATCAGTTTTGTCCTAAAAAAGAAAACCAAAAACTTGATGCGTTGGCATTGCAAACCGTCATATGGAACTTGCAAAAGATTACTATTATTATTATGGTTGATAAATCTCAAGAGTTCAACTTGTAGATCTGCTGTCTGTTGCAAAAGAAGAAAGAAACATTTACAAACATGAACTAAGGACTTTATACAGGAACGATAGACGAATTGTGATCAAATAAATTTTTTTTTAAAATAAAACTTCAACCTGGTAAGCAAAAATTGATTCTGGAATAAATTTACACATTATTACACAATATAAATTGGCATTGTTTCATCACTCAAATTTATGACCCCGGGTAATTTGAAAATGTTTCATTACCCAAATTAACTTGTGCATCAATCTCTAGACTCACTCATCGCTCACTATTAAAAACCACAATCATTCAAAACTTGTCAAAAGTATTTCTTGTTCAAGCGATTTTCCTCCCTTCTACTACAAGACCGCTTCTGCTTCCGCTCCACAACACGACGCTAAAAAAAGTTTTCGCAAAACTGACGAAAATGAGGAACGGCAGTGGAAATTCGCTAGGGAACCACAATTTACGAGCCCCACCTTGGGAAACTCTAAACGCTAGCCCAGCTAAACGATGTAACAACGCAAGGGCACACCGAAAAGAAGTGTAATCGCATAAAACGGCAATTTATATCATTCGCTTTACAGCGGCCGAATTCGATTCCGTCCTTCTTCTCAGAAGCCAAATTGTCTCAATGAAATGAAATTCATTCAGAAGTAAAATAAACTGACGCGACATCAAACGCCAGAGTTTTTTTTTATCTTTTACAAAATGGCAAAGTAGGATTGAACAGCAAAATCTTCTTCTCTTTCCAGTGGAAGCCAGTTCCGAAATTTGCCGACTCAAAAATGATGAATGAAATGGTTATATAGACAAGTGGAAATGTGTAGAACATTGTGAGTGCTTTTTTATCGACTGTCTATCAGACTATGAATAGTTTGTTGAATGGTTGAGCCACAGAGAAGGAAAAAATCACAAATGATTGATTTATTTCGCTTCAATCCGGAATCCCTGGGGCAGTAGAACACACGAATTGGTTACTGGCTTTGAAGGAATATCCTGGAAGGGAGAAAGGTAGGAAGACCGAGAAGCTAAAGGCACTCAATAATTCAGTATGTTTCAACATTAATTTTGGTTCATCCTTCAGAAAGAAACACTCTGGGAGAGATTCTAGGTGTAAAACTAGTTTTTATGACTGTATTCAGATAAAGTACAGCCAGAAAATACAGAGCACGGTACTCTTGATCAGAAAGCGTAAAACATACTTGTCAAAATGCTGAATAAAATAAAACTGGGATGCTGTACTTTGTTTGAGCAAACAGCTTTCTCTATAAAGCATTGTGTACTAATAGTCCACATTTGTTAGTTTAGACGTTCAGAGTCTGAAATAAGACTGTGGCTTTGCGATTCTACCCTTTAACTGAATTTTCTTGTGCGTCAAGAATTAATTATTGATACATTCCGTCTTTTATCGCATGCACAAGTAATTGTCCGAACAATGCCCTGCAAGAACAACAGGTAAGTCAATTCAACAATAGTTGGACTAGTACATCCCATTTTCTAAACAACTGTAAATATCGAACAAAAAAAATGGAGCATGTTGAAATGTGAAGGAAAAACTATTAGGGGTTCCTAGAGTAAAACGCACCAGTTAACGGAAGCAGAGTATATTCTTGTTTAAGCTGAAAGATAAAACCAATGTTATATACTGATCAAAATGTAAAACCCCTTATTTATTCGTTCAAACTCGCCTCTGATGCAAAAACATTATAAAAAATGCATAACACACACTTTTTCAAGTGAGTGTAATACCTTATAAAATTCGTCAATCGAGGCAAAATGCCCCATTGCTGGAGTAAAATGCACCGAATGAAAACAATGATTGAAGAGCTAAAAACACTTAATTCAGCTATGAATAATGTTAGTTGCGTAACAAAATTTGTTAGGCTGCTAATTTTTTTCATTTGTGATGTGAAAATCCTTCAAAACTTCATTCTGAGATCATCAGTTTTGTCCTAAAAAAGAAAACCAAAAACTTGATGCGTTGGCATTGCAAACCGTCATATGGAACTTGCAAAAGATTACTATTATTATTATGGTTGATAAATCTCAAGAGTTCAACTTGTAGATCTGCTGTCTGTTGCAAAAGAAGAAAGAAACATTTACAAACATGAACTAAGGACTTTATACAGGAACGATAGACGAATTGTGATCAAATAAAGTTGTTTTTAAAATAAAACTTCAACCTGGTAAGCAAAAATTGATTCTGGAATAAATTTACACATTATTACACAATATAAATTGGCATTGTTTCATCACTCAAATTTATGACCCCGGGTAATTTGAAAATGTTTCATTACCCAAATTAACTTGTGCATCAATCTCTAGACTCACTCATCGCTCACTATCAAAAACCACAATCATTCAAAACTTGTCAAAAGTATTTCTTGTTCAAGCGATTTTCCTCCCTTCTACTACAAGACCGCTTCTGCTTCCGCTCCACAACACGACGCTAAAAAAAGTTTTCGCAAAACTGACGAAAATGAGGAACGGCAGTGGAAATTCGCTAGGGAACCACAATTTACGAGCCCCACCTTGGGAAACTCTAAACGCTAGCCCAGCTAAACGATGTAACAACGCAAGGGCACACCGAAAAGAAGTGTAATCGCATAAAACGGCAATTTATATCATTCGCTTTACAGCGGCCGAATTCGATTCCGTCCTTCTTCTCAGAAGCCAAATTGTCTCAATGAAATGAAATTCATTCAGAAGTAAAATAAACTGACGCGACATCAAACGCCAGAGTTTTTTTTTATCTTTTACAAAATGGCAAAGTAGGATTGAACAGCAAAATCTTCTTCTCTTTCCAGTGGAAGCCAGTTCCGAAATTTGCCGACTCAAAAATGATGAATGAAATGGTTATATAGACAAGTGGAAATGTGTAGAACATTGTGAGTGCTTTTTTATCGACTGTCTATCAGACTATGAATAGTTTGTTGAATGGTTGAGCCACAGAGAAGGAAAAAATCACAAATGATTGATTTATTTCGCTTCAATCCGGAATCCCTGGGGCAGTAGAACACACGAATTGGTTACTGGCTTTGAAGGAATATCCTGGAAGGGAGAAAGGTAGGAAGACCGAGAAGCTAAAGGCACTCAATAATTCAGTATGTTTCAACATTAATTTTGGTTCATCCTTCAGAAAGAAACACTCTGGGAGAGATTCTAGGTGTAAAACTAGTTTTTATGACTGTATTCAGATAAAGTACAGCCAGAAAATACAGAGCACGGTACTCTTGATCAGAAAGCGTAAAACATACTTGTCAAAATGCTGAATAAAATAAAACTGGGATACTGTACTTTGTTTGAGCAAACAGCTTTCTCTATAAAGCATTGTGTACTAATAGTCCACATTTGTTAGTTTAGACGTTCAGAGTCTGAAATAAGACTGTGGCTTTGCGATTCTACCCTTTAACTGAATTTTCTTGTGCGTCAAGAATTAATTATTGATACATTCCGTCTTTTATCGCATGCACAAGTAATTGTCCGAACAATGCCCTGCAAGAACAACAGGTAAGTCAATTCAACAATAGTTGCACTAGTACATCCCATTTTCTAAACAACTGTAAATATCGAACAAAAAAAATGGAGCATGTTGAAATGTGAAGGAAAAACTATTAGGGGTTCCTAGAGTAAAACGCACCAGTTAACGGAAGCAGAGTATATTCTTGTTTAAGCTGAAAGATAAAACCAATGTTATATACTGATCAAAATGTAAAACCCCTTATTTATTCGTTCAAACTCGCCTCTGATGCAAAAACATTATAAAAAATGCATAACACACACTTTTTCAAGTGAGTGTAATACCTTATAAAATTCGTCAATCGAGGCAAAATGCCCCATTGCTGGAGTAAAATGCACCGAATGAAAACAATGATTGAAGAGCTAAAAACACTTAATTCAGCTATGAAAATAATGATACCGTATGCAGCGAATTTTTTTTTGTATTTATTTACATTTTCTGACATTGCAGTGCTGCCAAATTGACGCTATAGAAAACATAGATTCACATAATAGAATTATTATTTTGTTATTAAAATGTTTCTCCATTGTAAATCGGACGGGGTTAATCTCGCCTCAACGGTGCTTATTACCCCAGGTACCTCTACACTATACTTTTTGCCACCGACGAAGGCACAAATAAAATCAACAACGTCAGGTCAATCGAATTTCTGAACTTTTAGGCAGTTTTGTTCCTTGTGAAGACTGCGCTTAAAAAAACTTTCTGGATTTACGACCCAAATTTGGTTTTACTGATAAACCACCCCCTTTCATTTCTTTCAGTTCAGTTCAATTGACAAGGGTTCTTGTTGGTCAGCGCTCTTAGTCAGATGCTCTGCGGTCTTTAACCTGTTCTTCGAGATGACAGATCAGTTTGTGTATGAAATATGATTCACCTTTATATATGAATATGATCTTACTTAACCTGTCTTGAGAAGTCTTACAGCATCAATCCCCAGGGATGGATTCACACAAAATTATAGATAAAATGGAGCAGCGAATAATTAATCATAAGTAGAGACAGTGGTAATTCGCGGCAAAAAAAATGAAAATTCGCGAATGACAAAATAGAAAATATTCAAAATTCGTGGTAATTTCGCGATAACCTTTTTCTTCAGCGGATACTACAGAGGTAATTTTTTTTGGTAGAAACAAATGTTTTATTTAATTAATTATACGGTCATTTTACCGTACAATCCATGATTTTTTTGCTTTACTGGCTAAAAGTACATAGTGTGTCAAAATGTCTTCAATCGATAAGGAAATCGGAAATCCGGAAATCGATTGCTAACCGAAAAAGTCCAGGAAAACCTTCGCGATCCGAATACATAGCAATTTAATAATATCAATCTCACTGTCCGGTATTTTTGAAAATGCTTGTTTGTACTTTGTTCGTCTTGCAACTCCGATTCGACTGCACACTCTGGAATTCTGTCATGCAGGTCACAACCGTCCGAAGACAAATCAACCCAGGCTGACAAATTCGCAATGTAAGAGAGTAGTAGTACTGAAACTTCTTGGTTACATAGGAAAAGGCTTCCTGTTGTCATCGAGATGACAATTAACCTTCAGCTTTGTGTGTATTGCTGGTTACCATGAATTTCGCAGGTTTCAAATTGGTATGTTTCATGATGGACATAAATTGTTGCTGTTTATCATTACTTTCGCGGCATTTCGCGAATTTTTGTAAATTTCGCGGCCGATGCTGGATTTCGCGGAATTCGCGGCTTCCGCGAAATCGCAATTGGATCTTAAAGCTTTACACGGATTTCTGATTTTTATATATCAGCTGAAACAGGGCAATTTTCTGAGCAAAACGTGATTTTTAAAAAATGTTTATCGTTTTCCTTCGATTTTTAAATGAAGAATAAAAAACTGCTCGAAATGCCTTAAATGACAGTTCTTCCAAATACCGTACATGGGTGAAATGTCATTTAAGACCTTTCGAGCAGTTATTTTGTTCTTCATTTAAAAATCGAAGG
The DNA here is from genome assembly GCF_029784165.1 of Wyeomyia smithii. NCBI lineage: Eukaryota > Metazoa > Arthropoda > Insecta > Diptera > Culicidae > Wyeomyia > Wyeomyia smithii. The sequence continues at coordinate 73,709,203 of NC_073695.1, forward strand.
AAAACGATGAACATTTTTTAAAAATCACGTTTTGCTCAGAAAACACGGCTTTTTCAAATAATATATAAAAACTGGTATAGCTTTAGGACCCAATTTACCACTGTCCCTAATCATAAGCAACAACGTAGCTGGTATGTTAATTTGATAACAGTTTTCAACCATTCCGCGCCTAATATTTTCGAGTGGCTTCACTTTTAGTGCAGATTTGTCAACTTGCAGTTATAACCCTTTAGTGCCCTACAGACAGTCGTCAGTTAAACCTCTGAAATGCTGCAATCAATACTTAAAAAATGTTTATAAAATTTCATAGTGATATTTTCGAAGTCGGTCTGAAATTAACTTGGGCACTAGAGGGTTAATAGAAGAATTGTTCAAAAAAAAATGCTTTCCTAAAATTTTGAGGCATACATATATATTCAAATAACAAACGTTTTGGGTCTTGGATATAAATTTTCTTTGTGCAACCTACTACAGAACATTTTTGTTATAATACCCTTATAAAATGTGCAAATAATTTCCTTTGCTTAACGAAAAAAAAGATTATTTATTTCCACATCAATTGGTGTTAATAATATTTGGTTAGATTTGGCTGCATCCCGACCAATCATATTTGAAATTTTGAACGAAAGAAACTGTAAATACAGTTAAAGAACAAAAATACGACTTTTAACATGCAGTAATTCATGCCAATGGGACACCTAAAAAAAACATCCAATGGCAAGAGATGGCGCTGTTGCAGTAGTAGTTAAATACACTGGGGTCTTTTTTACGCAAGTTATTTTGATGCGGTTTTTTTATACGCGGCTTTTTTACGCGATTTTTAACAATAACGCGGATTGTTTTTACGCGATTTGGAAGACTATTTTTACGCGGTATCGAATAATTTTTTTTTATGCTAAAACAGATCTTTATTTGCTCTTATGTATTCATGGTCATATAACTTTTAAAGCTATCAATACTTTTCAGACTGTCAGGAATTTCTAAAGAATATATTATGATTCTAATGAAAGTTTTTAGTAGTCTTCCGACCGTTTGCTGAGGCTCTCCATTTAACTGTGGGTAGTGAAAAAAATAACAAATATTTTTTATAAATTTGCTGCTATTATCAAATAATAGGCAATTTCCGTTGATTAGAAAAAAGGAAAAAAAATACATTAATAATTGTATAACGATGCCGGTCAGGGTCGTTACGAGAAATTTCCGATTAAGGAACGAAAGCTTAAAAATATGGTGAAATCATTGTAAAAAAGTTATTGTCTTGTAGCTCAATGAATTTTCATTTTTGATCCACTATAAACTCATTCTGTGTGTTTTGTTAACATTTTTATATCATTTTTCAAGTTTATATTTACTTATTTGCTTTTATTTTCGATTGAATCTTTTTATCGTATGGAGTTTTTTACCCGATTTTTTCAAAATACACGGTTATTTTAAACGCGGATTTTTTCAACGCGGTACAACCAACCGCGTAAAAAAAGACCCCAGTGTAGACATTTCTTCGAGAATTTTAGTTATTGACCAGGAAAAGAGCATCAGTTACCTTCTATACATCTTATTCTAACTTTCTAGTACTTACTTTGACTAAAGGCAATATATTTTTATGAAAACAATATGTTTTTTTTTTTCATATAACTCCATTGTGTCTTACTACCATTCGTCTATGAGCCCGTGATTTATTTATTTATTTATTTATTTGTTCATAGCATCATCTGACAGTTGTCCTAATGAATCGATAGTTAAAAGGAACTTAGTCTAACAATTTTTTGTTTAAAAATATGTGTGGATTCACCAAAGTTAAAAAGATGTTCAACATTTGCGAAAATTCTAACCATGTATGCTGCAGGCTCGTAGTAACCGTAGTTCGTGCGATTTCTACAATAGCTTAAAATTAGGACGAGAGCCGTGTGGTCGAATGCGGATGCGTGCAATACTCGTTAGAATGAATCTAGTTTGCTAAATGTAGATTTTCTCATACAAAATCTTAATTCGAATTTAGAATGCAATGCGCCAAGCGGAGTCACTAGTAATTGACTTCCAATAAGTTTAGGATTTTCGAGGTTTCAAATGGAATCAATAAAATTTTGTTCTGGTTCTTTGATATCAATGTTTAATATTTTCATATAGCGATGAACCATTTAAGTATCATGGACAAGCAACGAAATCTACTGCAGCTGTGATTGAAAAAAATCGATAGTTTCTGTAATTCTTTAATAGATGGGAAAACACAAACATTTGCACTCACTGGTGTGATTTATTAGCAGAAATTAGCGTTGGTATCCCATTGTACATGTGATTTATGAGTAATGAGATTTTGAAGGTCATTTTTCGAGGTAAAACTGAGCTCAATCCGCGGAGAGAGAATTAATGGAAGTGGACATGAGAATGAAACTGTGTTTCACGTGAATTTTTCAATGATTAAAAAGTTGTTGTTTTTTCACTTATTTTCCATCGGTCCAGCTCCGTTACCATTGTTGTGCCGATTACCGACGCCCGGGGCGGCAAGTCCACCCAGAACCTTCCATACCCAAGCCACGCTCTCAACTGAGTGATATATTTGAAATCTACCACTCAGTATTAGTGTTAAATCGATGGCACGCGGGGCGACGATTGAAACATCGCTAAATATTTATACTCAAAAAAGTCCCATAATTTTGGGTCAGTCAACGCAAAAATTTAATGGTCAAATAGATATAAAATTAGACAAATGAATAATCAATTTTTTTATTACAAAAGTTCACATCAATGGACAACGTAATTATAATTCCCTAACAAAAAAAAATCAATTATTTTTGTGACCGCATGGAATTAGGTTGTAGTAAGTTTTGACGTATTTTTTTTCGAAAAGCTTGAAAATTATCAAAATATACTGGCCCACAATTGTGGGCGAAGTTATTCTTTCTCAGAATTATGGGACACTTCAAGCACCAACCAAGAATTTTAAAACTTCTATTAACTTTTTTTTACACGAGCAAATGACAATCGCTACAGTTGTCAAAATCGGAATATATATAGTTTCGTAAGCTGTCAGTGGTCACGCACACGCCAAACGCAACTTACTAAAACTGTCTTCTTTCCTAGCAAACTATGAACCTGAGGTACACCAAAGTTTGTTATTTTTTTATGTGTAGCAACTACAAGTTACCATTGATTGCGTTTAGTCCTCTACACACCTCCTCTCGCCCGATACGGACCCATTGAAGCGTGAGGAAATCAGAGTGAACTGAGTTTTAACTTACTTAGGCACACGTGTTATTATTCGCACATGGCTAAATGTTCTGATCCAGTTGCATCGACAAAAACCGCCAAAAATATAATGCTTCGCTGAAGACAGAGGAAGATGATTTCGGGATGTAGAAGGAACGTAGTGTCATAAATATTCAGCATGTCCCAGAGATTTGAAATAAACCAAACCACTTTCAGTTGATTATGAACGTTAATCTATAGTAACATATCAAATTAGTCCTGTAACATCATACAGCTTCATCAAAATTAGGATGATAAGTGATGGCATAAGACAGAACCCGACTATGAAAAAGTCAGGTACAAGATGGGTTATTTAAAACAAGAGCTCCAACGTAATCCTTTAACTAACTCCGACGTTCAAACTGTATGGTTAAAGCGATAATTCATTTGCCGATATGTAAAAATATCACCAGTCAATACGTTATTTAATAAGAACATATTATGTCATTGCTTTATAAATACAGATACAGTATAAGCTTACACTATTTATCATTATCTTGAAACATGATGTAGAATTTGATTACCGGTTTTTATTTTTGATGTTTGAAATATCGCCATATAGTTTTCGATTTTTCTAAAATCCTACAGACACCAAGCATTTGATTTGATTAAAAAAAAAGAACAAGACAAATTCCAAAATCGACGTAAAAACCCGCTTAAATTCCGAAATTCGCGTAGAAAACTTAATTTGCTAAAGGTTTTTAACCATTTCTGCTAAATACAACAATAAACAGCAGTGTCATTTCCACCTCCGAACTGAGCTGAACATCAACGAAAAATGTGAAACGAACGATCCTCAGACATAAGCGATTTTAAAATGAAATGCCATTAAAAAAGCCGCGACAAAAACGACTATTTTGACAAATCTGCGTAGAATCCGAAATGCGCATAAAAAACGCGTTTATTTCGAAATCTGCGTAAAAAGACCTTAGTGTATTTCCCGTTGTAAACCTTATACACATTCAAGGCTTACACCACACATTTCAGGTTTAAAACCAGGAACCAGGGAACACGGGGACAGGCTTTCATGCGCGAAATTGATAATGTGTGAGGTTATACTGGAGTTACACAGAGTGATTTGAACTGCCTAATAATGATTAGGAGACGTCAGTACCCAGTTATTCTAGGCTTTGCCATGACTATTATAAAGTACGGAGGCAAACTTTTGCACGAGTGAATAATTTCTGGAGTAGTTCAGTATTTTATCGTAGGCAACTATTTTGAAAATTGTTATGTTTTTCTCGGTCACATTTGTTTTTGTTTGTTATGTAAGTTTTACTTAAAATGTAACATCATACAATTGAAAAATTGAACTCTTATTTAAATTAAAATTAAATGGTAAAATAATAGAAAAAATGTTCTGTGCAGTGGTTCCGTATGGGAGACAAGATATTCATTCGTCTTCTAATAAATCCAAGCCATTTCATGATACACTGAAAGAAGGATGTTTCTCACAGTTAAGGTTAACATTTGAGTTTCAAGTTAGCGTTGATCATCTGCATCGAATTGTCTAACTGTCATAGTTGAATCTTGATTCCAAACTAGATTTTTTGAAGAAGCTTCATCATTTTAGAATAAATACCAGTATTTGTTGTGAGTCGAAGTAATAGTCCAACATGCATTTTAAAAGTGGCTAGCCACTACCGGTCAACTAGTAAGGAAATAATTGTGTTTTAAATAAATGTTACGAATAAGGCGCCATTTACAAATTATCCAAGGTTTTTTTCGGAATTTACGACTTTTCCTTACCCCATAATAAAGCATCGTAAGTTTAAAAAAAAACATTTTTTCTATATCTATCAAATAGAGAATACGAAAAACATAACAACCAATTCAATTTATTCATTCAATTTATCCTATTTTGAAATTTTCTGGCCTGAGGAAGCTCTTTTTAGCGATTCTGAGCCTAATTGGATTTTTCCTGTCTTTGAAAAGGTTTTTCAGAGATTATGACCTCATTTAGGGATCACTTCCTATTTTGGCTTTTTCTGGCCTTTTGGATTCTGAGCTCATTTGCTATTTTCTGGTGTTAAGAAGCACTTTCCGGCGATTGTGAGTACAATTTGGGATCATGGCCTATTTTAGGGGCCAAAATAGAAAATGATTCCAAATTTATAAGAATGGAGAAAGAGGATATGATATGGCTTTTTTTAAGAGTTTCTCAGCGATTCAGAGCTCAGTTTGCGATCATTTTCTATTCTGGGTGTTTCGGGCCTTTAAAAGCACTTTTCAAAGACCCTAAGCTTAATTTTGGATCTTTTTTTTATGCTTTTCCCAGCCTTTCAGATTCTAAGCACAATTTGAAATAATTTTATTTTTGGTATTATCTGGCCTTTAGAAGCATTTTCGGCTATTCTAAGCACAATTTGGAATCATTTTCAACGTTGGCTTTCCTGACCTTTAAGGGATTTTCAGTGATTTTGAGCTCAGTTCGAGATAATTTTCTATTTTGGCTTTAGAAGGACTTTTCGGCGAATCGGAGCTCATTTTGTTATCATTTGTATAGTTGCCTTTTCTCGTACTTGTCAGTGATTTTGAGCTCAATTGGGGATCAGTTTTATTTTGGCTTTTTTCTGGCCTTTAGGAGAGTTTTTCTGCGATTCTAAGCTCGGAATGGGATCATTTTCTATTTTAAGCTTTTCTGACAGTTTTCGGTGACTCAGGGCTCAATTTGGGATCATTTTCGGTTTTGACCTTTTCTGGCCGCGCTTTTCGGCGACTCTAAGTTTAATTTTGGATGATTTTCTTATTTGGCTTTTTCGGCTTTTAAAATAGTTTTTCAGCGTTTCTGAGCCTATTTTGGGATCATATTCTATTCTAGCCTTTCTGGTCTTTAGAAGCACTTTTTGAAGATTCTGAGCTCAATTTGGAATCGTTTTATATTTTGGCTTTTTTTCTGGCCTTTAAATTGTCTTTCTTAGCTGAATTTGGAATCATTTTCTAATTTTGTATTTTCTGACCACAGGCGTCATCCACAAATAACGTAGAAACTTTTTTCATAATTCACGACCCGCATCCCCTCATAATAAGGCATGAGAAGATTTCTCCTTATCAAAACTGAAATTACTGCGTAAGTCGTAAATCATTATCCACAGCTGTTTTTTCGCAAGAAGAAAACACATTTCAAACAGTTTAATTCTACAACGAGCGTGCTGGTTATTGTAATGCGAAGCAGAAAAGTGGCTCCTAATAGCCTTGAATTGGAATTAAGAAAAAAGATAATCGTGGATTGCGTAAACAATATAAATTAATTGCGTCCCTAGAATCTTCCGTACACCAGAAATTCGAAATAGCTCATTAATTTCGGCTTTCTCACATTACATAATCGCTAATTACGCGTATCTCATAAAACATTTCGATTCAAGAATTAATGAGTAACTTGATTTCATAAAACGCAGAATAAACATACCATAAACGGTCAACCAACCGTGAATACGCAATTGTACCGCAAACAAAAATCATAATACATTGTTTTCTTCTAAATGTGAGGGATTTATGACCTCGACGAATTAGCGAAGTCAAAATAACGCGGAAGAATTAGTGAAGTGAAAATAACACGTTTCTTAGCTCAAGGTCACCTAGAACCGCATTTGAACTATTTAATCGCGTGGTTACTGAATATTAAGTATGTTGCATTAAAATACACTAAATTTTTTTTGCGCAGTTTCCTTCACAGATTTCGAAATTTACGCGGTTTTCCATGCTGATCTTGGAAAAGTAGATACGCAGATTTTCCAAAAAAGTAGTTTTTTTTACGCGGCATGTTTTTTAATGGTTTTGCCTTTCTTCTAGAAAGGTATAACAATCACTTGCAAAACCGAAGGTATAAAAGTGCTTCGAAGGGCCGAATGGCATATATCACTCGACTTAGTTCGACTAACATTCGCCTGCCACGGACGGTGGTCATGGACGGCGACGAACTCGAAGTGGTAGAGGAGTTCGTATACTTGGGATCTCTGGTAACCACCGACAATAACACAAGTAAGGAGGTCCAACGACGTATTCAAGTTGGAAATCGAGCCTACTTTGCCCTTCGCAGGACGCTTCGATCCAGGAGCATACGCCGCCGCACGAAACTGACGATGTACAAAACCCTAATTGAACCCGTAGTTCTCTATGGACTCGAAACCGTGACGCTGCTCACAGAGGACATACGCGCACTGGCCGTATTTGAACGTAAAGTGTTGCGGACAATATTTGGTGGAGTACAAACGAGGTTGGTGGAGAAAGCGGAGAGTGGCGTAGGCGTATGAACCACGAGCTACAGACACTACTTGGAGAGATTCCCATTGCACACCTGACGAAGGTCGGGAGGCTACGATGGGCCGGGCATGTCGTGAGGATGCCGGATGATAGCGCGGTAAAATCGGTTCTCTTCAAGGACCCCACCGGCACCAGGAATAGAGGGGCCCAACGTGCTAGATGACTTGATCAGGTTGAAGCGGATCTGCGAGTATCGAGACGTCTAGGAAATTGGTGACGAGTAGCCCAGGACCGAGTAGAATGGAGGAAAATTCTTGATACGGCACGAGCCGCCACGGCTCTAGGCTGCTGAAGTAAGTAAGTTAGTTCGACGAGCTCAGCATTTTCTGTATGTGTGTGTGTATGTATGTGCAACTTTTCAATCTCACTCGATTTTCTCAGAAATGGCTGGACCGATTTTCATAAAGTAATTCTCAAATGAAAAGTCTAGTTGCCCCATAAAACCCTATTAAATTTTATTGTAATCTCATTTTTAGATTGTATGTTATTTATCAAAATGTCACGAAAGTTCATTATCTCAGAAACAAAACACAAACAATTTTAACAAAATTAGTTTTAAATGAACGGGCAACCTCAAAACCCTTAACTTTAGAATTAATATAAAGATTGGACACGCGGTTCAAAATTTATGGAAAGAAACGTGTTCTGGAGACTATTTAATCTCACTCATGTTTCTCAGAGATGGTTGGATCGATTTTCATAAAATCAGTGTCATATGGAAGGTCTAGTTACCCCATAAGACGGTCTGGATTTTTTTTTTTGCAATCGGACTTTTACTCTGCCTGTTATGTTTGAAAATTTGAATTCCAGCTCTGGAAAGAAACACACAAACTCACTCACTTTTCTCAGAGATGGCTAAACCGATTTCCACAAAACTAGTGTCAAATGAAGGGTCTAGCTGACTTATAACACTCTATTGTATTTTACTGTAATTTCGACTGTAACTTCGTCTGTAATTGATGCAATGTGAAAATCACGAAATTTCATTATCTCAGAAACTACACAACCGTTTTGAACAATACTGATATCAGATGAACGGGCTTGTTAAGGGTTAACTGATGAATTTTATATAGATTGAACACATGATTCAAAAGTTGTGAAAAGGAAATCATATTTGAAAGAGAAAAAAAATCTCGCTTAAAATAATCGAATCTAAAATGATATTTTATCAAATGATATATAATCGAGTCTATATATCATCAAGTTCAACCTTAATATGAGTACAGTGACATTTCGATTATACCACGATCAAAAAAAATTTCGCGCCATATTTTTGAAATATATTTATTCCATGGTATTTGCATGTGTTAGTGTATGTTCATATGTGTTTGAATGTTATGTTTTAAATGTATAGTTTCACTACTGGCTAACAACGATTTGTTATTCAGAGTCATAAATAAATCCAATAAATATTATCAAGGTGTATTTTTTCTGAAAATTGAAGTGTTCGTGTAAATTAGTTTGAATGAGAAAGGCTGAGTCTCACCACTAGGTGGATTAATTTGGGTTTTATTTTTTAAATCGTTTATTTAGAGTGTCTGATGACCTTACGTAGAACAATTACTATATTGTCACTCATTTGGCCAAACTTTTTCATATTTTTTCTTGATTTTCAGCTTGATTCGCAGATGGAAATATGAGTTAAATATGAGTTATGAGTAGAAGTGCCTTTACTGCACAAATCAAAATTTCTCTATAAAGTTGGTAAAAATAAGGATTTAACTTGTACAGCGTGCTCATAATATGTGCATATTAGACCTCAAAGTGTTAGATAAGGGTTGGAAATCTTAAACTATAGAGTTTTCCAAAAATATTGAAAAACAAATTTTCGACGTTAATTTTCAAACGCGTTTTTTTCGAAACTATGATTTTTTAGTTGTGCCAGTGTTGCACGAAACCGACGATATGATGGATGAGCCAAATCACCAAATGAATACATAAATTGCTAAAGATTGAAAATTTAAAAGAATTGCAAACATGCAAAGCAAAATTCTGAGTTTATCTATAATATGCCATTGTCTGTCTGTGGAAACTAGGTGTCAACCAAGTTCAAATCTTTCAGTTTGAGCGATAAAAAATCACGGATCATGGATCGATACCGTTCGCGTCGATGGTAACGTTTCGTCCAAATTCATCCTAAAAGAAAAACGGTGCAATTTAACCAGTCCATAAACCATACCAAACTGTTGCGAGTCAACGGTTTATAGTCTAACAAAGGAAAATTGGAGCAAAAGTTGTTAATGACACCTTGGATTGTGATTTCACCGGGCGATTATGGCGACGGAAAATGTGTTTCTCCTGTTAATGGTAGTAACAGGAGAAACACATTTTCCGCAGAACACGAATTTTCCTGATAAGTTTCTACTATTTGCAATGGTTGTTCCTTCGTAACTAAATCCACGATGAAATATCATAGTATACTGAACAATTTTGACTCTGACAGATGACGCGTGGACGCTATTACATGCCAGTGCTGCCAGCTTAAAGACCATAACGCTTTATGATTTGATATGGCTGCTACAATAAGTTTTTTGACGTTGACTAACGTCTATATCGAAGTTAGGCACCTGAATTTGAAAATCTAGTAATTCAACCAGTGAAAACCAGGGAAAAGTGGTCAGGTTTTGAGCGCTTATTTTTCAGTCATATATAACCAGGTTTTCGAGGTTTTGGCATCAATCGTTCAGAAATTCTTTTACGGCTAAATTTATGTAACAAAAACAAACTATTGTTTGAGATACACTATTGAAAAATTGGTGATTAATATCGATTGTCTAAATAATACCGCGCAGCCAATCACTACCTCTCTTCCCAAGCACAGTCGACACTAACGGATACAATCGATCTGACTTTGTTGTTATTGTTGTTGTCACTTTCTGTTTCCGATGCTTATTTATGTTCCTTGTCATTCCATTATCTACTTAGCTCCTCCTTCTTTCTAAGCCTTGGTATAAAAGGTACCGTTCGAACATTTCACCCCATCAGTTCAGTTTACTAGCAGCAGGCAGCAGCAGCGTACATCAACACTGATGGCAGTAGGCGAAGTGGACCAGCAGCAGGCAACAGCGGCGGTGGTAGTGGTTAGCTGCAGTTCTTACCTCTCTCAGTTCGGCTTCTCTTCGATCTGAGTTGGACCCCACCAGCGCACAGTGTTTTATTTTGCTGATTTCGTGCGAAAAATTAATAGCGTCTTCAAATTTGATTTTAGTGATATACTTTATTCGGAAAAGTTTTTATGTTTTTTATTGTGCTTCTTTTAATATGTACGATTTAGTGATTAACAGTGAGATATACAGCTGAGATCGACAGCTAGTGTCTTCAGAAGAGTTGTGGAAAATGGTTTTACTAGCAACTTTGTCGAAGGTGTCGGATTTCTATCCCTTATGTTAAAAAAGATAGTTTTATATGCAAAGTTCACCCAAATAATAATTTTAAATATAACTTTTTTCCTGGATTTTCTACATATTTTATACCTTCTGCAAAATTATTAACCAAACAGAAATACACCTTTTCGCTAAACATTTGATCTAGCTATGGTTCAAAATAAAAAAGTTACTCAACCTTTATAGGTTTTTCAAGGGTTAGTTTAACTTCAAATTACTCAGCCGTACGCAAAAATACGCAGATAACTTTATGATTTTCTGAAAGCATGTCTATTCTACTTCCAAAAGAATATAAAATCATTTGTCTAATAGAGTCTATTCGATTGTTTCAATGAAAAAAATCTTTTGCATGAAAATTCTGATTTTTTAAATAACTTTGTTATTTCTAAATATAGCGTTTTACAATATTCAGCAAAAATATAAATCCAATAAAATGTAATTTTCTAGAATGTCATGAAAATATAGAAAATAATGGAAAAGAGTTATAAGAAAAAAATATGAATTTTTGGTCACTGTTGACTGTCGTCTTTTCTGTCTTCTTCATCGATTGTTTTAAATTTCGTTGTAGAGTTTATGAAGCTTACGGAATTCTTATAAGCGGCTGTTTTTATAAATAAACTGTTGATAATTATTAAAAAATTCTCGGTTAAGTCGCGAGAGAAAAAAGACAAACAAAGTTTAAATAATTCGGAAAAATTAGAAAAAAAAAATTCGAGCGTCTTAGCAGAATCGCTTCACATCATTAAGAAGAGAAAGATATTATAATATTGAAGCTTTCAGCTGCTACTGTGTAGAGACAGCCCGTTTATTAACACTATTGTATCTTTGGTACTATCTACCGTCGAGCGTGCATGAAGTACTTATGCACGGATCGGCGGTTATCGAACACTTTTTGGTCCCTATTGGACAGCTGTCGGAGGAAGCACAAGAGGCAAAAAATTAAGAGTGGAAACGGTAAACATTCACGCAAGTTCTTAATTCATTCGGTGATTTATTTTTTAATTAACAAATATCGAGAATACCACACCCGAAAAATATCTAGAAAGTGTGCGAATGAGGATCTCATGCACTGGTTGCTGGTTTCTTCGGATCCAATGGTGACGGAAGCTCGAGGTTGGCCAAAACTTAATGCGAAAGAGTTGTCAGAAGATGCTAAAACTCTCGTTCAATTCGAACAAGACAGTGGAGAAGAAAACGAAGAATAAACTGAAAAAATACGATTTTTGATTCACTTTAGATGATGTCATACGTTGAACTTTGACCAAAAATTCATATATTTTGTTATAACTCTTTCCCATGATTTACTATATAGAAAATTACGCGATTTTATTGGATTTATATTTTTGCTAAATATTGCAAAACGCTATATTTAGAAATAACAAAGTTATATGATAAAATCAGAATTTTCATGCAAAAGATTTTTTGCCTTTCTCCTAGAAAGGTATAGCAATCACTTGCAAAACCGAAAGTATAAAAGTGCTCCAAAGGGCTGAATTGCATATATCACTCGACTCAGCTCGACGAGCTGAGCATTTTCTGTATGTGTGTGTGTGTATGTGTGTGTGTGTATGTGCAGATTTTTATTCTCACTCACTTTTCTCAGAGATGGCTGGACCGATTTTCATGAAACTAATTGCAAATGAAAGGTCTCTTTGTCCCATAAGACTTTATTAAATTTCATTGTAATCGGATTTTTAGTTTAGAGGTTATGTTTCAAAATGTAAAAATCATGAAACATTATTATCTCAAAAACTACACAACCGATTTGAACAAAATTGATTTCAAATGAACGGGCTACCTGGAAAACCTTTAACTTTTGAATTTCATAAAGATTGAACTTGTGGTTCAAAAGTTATGACAAGAAACGTGTTTGGAAGACTACTTAATCTCACTCATGTTTCTCAGAGATGGCTGAACCGATTTTCATAAAATTAGTGTCAAATGGAAGGTCTAGTTGCCCCATTAGAACCTATTGATTTGTTTTGCAATCGGACTATTACTTTGCCTGTTATGTTTATAAATGTGAAATCCAGCTACGAAAAGGAACATATTCCAAAGACTACTTGAACTCACTCACTTTCCTCAGAGATGGCTGACCCGATTTCCACAAAATTAGTGTCAATTAATAAGTCTAGCTGCCTCGTAACACCCCATTGAATTTTACTGTAATCGGACTGTAACTTCGTCTGTAAAGTACCAAAATGTGAAAATCACGAAACTTCATTATCTCAAAAACTACACAACCGATTTGATCAATATTATTATCAGATGAGCGGGCTTGTTAAGAGTTAACTGATGAATTATGATTAAACACGTGGTTTTAAAGTTTGGCTGCCCTATACATTCCCATTTCATTTGATTGTAATTGAACTTAAGCCACCGTTATGTATTAAATTGCTAATAAAACAATGAAAGTCTATTATTTCACATGACTTATTTGAACATAACTAGTGTCATACGAACGAGTCATCTCTCAAACTTACAAATAACAAACTTCATAACAATTTGATATGTGGCTCAAAAGTTATGGAAAGAAAAGAAATTCAAAGACTATTTAAAACTATACCTGCTCTGATTGATATATTTATGTGGCCTCAACATAATTTAAATGTGGTTTTGTACTATTTGAACGTTCCAAAGTCATTGATTCCTCGCGATGTGTTCAAAGTCTGCAAATGCACGACGAATCGGCCATAGGATATGTTCAAAGTCAAAAGACAAATCGTTTGGTTTATTGGTTTTATTGGTTTTATCGAAATGACAACATCCTCGACTTTTGGCTTCTGTACATCGCCCTAATTTAGAATATATTCATATTGGGTGATATTCGGTCATTTTCAGCAAACTTTCTGGCATCAATCTAACACCGGAAATACCCATATTGGAAGGTATTTAGTTATTTTGGTTGTTTTCCAGAAACTAACAGTGGTCGTCTTTAAATTCAAAATGGTGTCAAGGATCAATGTTTGGTTTCTATGCATCATCTCGATTACGGAAATATCCATGTTGAGTATTATTTGGTCATTTTCGACTGTTTCCTATAAGTTGCCATTTAGCGATTCAAAATGGTGCCTAAGGTCAATTGTTAGCTCATTGCATCATTCTGGTTCCAGAGATACTCATATCGGATGGTATTTGGTTATTTTAGGCTGTTTTTCACAAACCGGAATTCGCCATCTTGGATTTCAAAATGGTATTTAATATAATTTCTGGCCTCTGAGCGTCATTCTGGTTGAAAAAACACCTATATTGGGTGTAATTTGATAATTTTCGATTTCAAATGCTGTGTATCATTCTAGATCCGGAGATACTCATATTAGACGGAAATCGGCCATTTTGGCTGTTTTCCAGAAACCACAAGTTGCCATCCTACAATTCATAATGGTGTCTGAATTGTGGCTCCAGTGCATCATTACGATTCCAAAAATACCCATATTGGGTGGTATTTGGTCGTTTGCCGCTGGTTTTCCGTAGCCGGAAGTCGCCATATTAGAATTCAAATTGTATCTGTGGTCGAATTCAGCTCCTGTGTATCTTTCTTGTGGTCCCCGTGGTTCCATTTAGTTGATTAGTTCGCGAGATGTGCCTAAATTTGTGCAGAAACATGTGCTTCCATAAGAGGGAGGGGCGTCGAACCATTATGGACATATTTATTACCCTTCAAAACATCCACATGCCAAATTCGGTTTCATTTGCTTGGTTTTTTCTTGGGTTGTGCAGAAATGTATGTTTCATTTGTATTGGACCCCTCCTTTCCAGAAAAGGGAGGGGTCTCAAACTATCATAGGAACCTCTATCGGGACCAAAAACCCCTACATACAAATTTTCACGTCGATCGGTTCGGTAGTTTTCGAGCCTATATGGATCAAACAGGCTGACAGACCGGACTACATTTTTATATGTATAGATTACAACATCAATTTTTTAGAACCTAAAGAGTGACATACATTTATTGGATTGAAGCGTTCATGTAAATCTATTTTTACAAATAAAAGTTGAATGAGAAAGGGTGGGTCTGACCGCTAGGTGGATTAATTTAGGTTTTCATTAAAACAATCGAAAAGACTCTATTAGACAAATGATTTTATATTCTTTCGGAAGTAGAATAGACATGCTTTCAGAAAATCATAAAGTTATCTGCGTATTTTTGCGTACGGCTGAGTAATTTGAAGTTAAACTAACCCTTGAAAAACCGTTAAAGGTTGAGTAACTTTTTTATTTTGAACCATAGCTAGATCAAATGTTCAGCAAAAAGGTGTATTTCTGTTTGGTTAATAACTTTGCAGAAGGTATAAAATATGTAGAAAATCCAGGAAAAAAGTTATATTTAAAATTATTATTTGGGTGAACTTTGCATATAAAACTTTTTATATCTTTTTTAACATCAGAGATAGAAATCCGACACCTTCGACAAAGTTGCTAGTGAAACCATTTGCCACAACTTTTCTGAAGACACTAGCTGTCTATCTCACTGTCCTGAAAATATAAATTTTCCATATCACTTCTAGGTGAATTAATCGCTAAATCGTACATTTTAAAAGAAGCACAATAAAAAACATAAAAACTTTTCCGAATAAAGTATATCACTAAAATCAAATTTTAAGACGCTATTGATTTTTCGCACGAAATCAGCAAAATAAAACACTGTGCAGCGGTAACCCGATTCTGATATCGTTGGGTGAATACAACCCGAAACTGAAAGAGACTCGCACCGCCAGGTGGTTTGAGATACTTTCATCATCCAGCGTATGTCTTTGGGCTACATAAGAGACTGTTTCTCCTCAAGCAAAGCAGAGGGACGAATGACCGTTGGGGGTTAAAGTCCCTTCAAAAGAAATCAATCAATCAAACCCCATCAGTTTTATTACCAAACCGTACCGGGGTACATACGGACTCTGGGTGTTAGCAGCTGGAAGGAGGAAAGACAAAATAGTACTGGTCATCTCGTGCCGGTTTCACCAGTAATGCTGGTAGCTGTTAGTAGTACATGGCTACTGCAAAATACTAAAATGTCTGGATTTCTGGACGTACAAGAATAATCGGCAACTGGTACCTTTTGGTGCCTCGAAGTTTTGTAATACAAGCATTGCAATTCCCTCTACTATTTGTTTTAATGGAATATAAGAATACGGTAGTCAACGTCATGCGGTCGTGTCTTGAATACCACCCTCCTACTCTTTTTTGTATGTCTAACGGGCGTTGGGCAGAAGTGCCACTGCGAAAGAAATGTTTGTCTTTTCAAAAGACTCTTTTGTGGCTAAAACTATTTTCGTGCACGATATTTCACACGGGTGCTACATTCTTCAGCAGTTCATCATTGCATGCATTGTAATAACTCATCTTCCTATACAAATTCTAGTAGTAAGTTTTATTATCAAAGCACTGTCTGTATCGAAGTAGAGTAAAGCAAGTCAAGTCAAACGATGAGGCACTGCTTCTGATTCGTGACCAACTTATACTGCATAAATTTTCATCACAGTGTAATGCTTTTCCAATATTCCATCCAAACGAACGCTATGTGGTCTGCCCGTGTCCGGCAGCGTACCGCGACTGATCATAAATCACGAAGGATAACCACATTATGGCAAATATTTACTCCTTAGTTTGGCAGTAATCTCCTGATACTGCCGGGTACAGTGGCAGGAGAAAGAAACAGAAGTGGGTGTTTATGGGATTGCTTCTTTTGATTGCAGCAGATTGCGACGGTCGGTCGCTATTTCCGTCTAGCCAGGCTCGGAAAATAAAGGAGATATTTTTACTCAAACAGCACGGAGGTTCAGAGATGGAATCTATCTCTTTCGGATAGGCTGGAAATGTGAAAAGAACAACAAGGCAGAAGGCTGCCGTGGAAATCGGATGCACTTAACTCAATGAAAAAGGAAAGATCAAAACTATTTAGTCAAGTTAATGCTGCAGCGATTGAAATTCACACCCACTTGGTAGTTAGTAAACTAAGAATATAAGACCTCTCATTATTCACCTATTTATTTTATCCTGGTCATCGCATACTGTTATTATTTTTATAGTTCAAAAGATCTTCCACTTGTTCAACACGACACGGCACTTTTGCATTCCGTAGAGAAACGTTAACCGATTTGAACAAACCACCACAGCATAATTTGCTATCCTACGTGCAGCGCAGTAAACAACCGCCTCGTTGCTTCCTGTCCCAGATTCATAAAGGTGTCCCAAACGGTTCCGGCGAAGGAAATTCCTTTTCCAGACCAATCCGCGAGTTGGGCAATTGGCGACAGCTGCTTCGGGAGGCGTTGTCTTGCATTTTCCGTTGCAGCCAGCGGTGCTGGGGTCGTAGTGGGTTGCTGCGCTTCCTTTTGCTCCTGAGCAAGGATCGTGATACAATTTTGGTTTACCAGCACCAGCAGGAAAGCTAGCACCGCAAGCTGTCGAGAGCGCTGGGATAATTTAATTTGAAAACTTTGCATTCGACTTTAGAATGAATAAAGCAATAACTTCTTTTAACAGTTATTGCTTTATTGCGTAGGCGCTGCTAATTGGACGATTCCAACTTTTGAACTTCTCTACCAATACTTTGCCAGTAAAACTGAACAACGTCTGCAGCTTGTGCTTAGAGCTGGAAGAAAGCTTTTTATAGAACCGCGCAAGTCGAGCTGTGGAATTGGTTATGCATGCCTGTCTCCAAATGAATATTTAATTTAGATTCATTGCACTTCGTTTTTTACATTTTCTCAATTCATTAATTGCACATATGCACTCCAGCTGTAAATGAAACGTTTTGTCACGTGTCTGAGGAAAATTCCTCCCAAGAACTTTTTTCCGAAAGCGTTCGTGACATGCAATTTGACTGCTGAGTAAATATTCTTTGAGGAATTTTTTGCTCTTGTAACTCGTAGTTTTTCCACACGCTCCACAGTCGCGTGTCGAGTTGGGCAACTCACGATTCATGACCATTGCATGCGCTCTAGCTATAGCATTTCAATTTGAATGCTGAACATTACTGTGCAGACATTGAACAGTAACAAACTATGGATCGCAAGCAAGGGACCTCGTCTGGAGGAGGACCTCCAGAGCTTTAATATATGCTAACTTTTTCGCCCTTCAAACCCTTCGCGTTGGGGATTGCAATTTATACTAGCAACACATATGCACTGGACGGCTGTTTTGCAAATGTCAAGTGGAAGTTTAATATCTAAGGGAGTTGGTAGAATAGCTTCTGCTAAACGAAACCTTGAATTTGATAAAACTATAGGAATGTGACTATAGGAAGTAATCAAAGTAATCGAATAATTACTCCAAAACTATTTAAACCAGGCGCGTTATTTTTGTAGGCGGGTTGTAAACGGCCATCACTTTCATTTGATTAGCTTCGCTAGTGTGCGTGGCAGTAGGCTCCCGTAAATGTAGAACGACCGACGGCTCTCGCACACACAAAAATTGTAGAATAACCATCGCGCATTGAAGAGATGCTGTCATTCGTTTGGCGATGTCATTTTGTTTTATTCATGTCTAGCTAATTCTATTGCTGTTGATAGTACGTGCGTAATTGCATAATTGTCATTTTTAGAAAAACTGTCAAAATACTTACTCAATTTACTTTTACGGCGGCAGAAATATTATCGATCCAATGCCGATTCCAGAATACGTCGCCATGTCACTCGGTCTTGGGCTGCTATCCTCCAATCTCCTCTAACACCTGTTTCGCGGGTATCCTCGTCGACAGCACACATCCAACGTGTGCGAGGCCTACCTCGAAGTCGACGGCTTCTATCGGGTTTTCTGCCAAATATAGTCTTCGCTGGTCGTTCTTCCGGCATTCTAGCTACATGCCCAGCCCGCTGCAACCTGCCGTGTTTTATCCGCTTGAATATATCCGCCGATTTGTACATCTGGTACACTTCACGGTTCATGCGTCTGCGCCAAACACTGTTTTCTAATTTGCCGCCAAGGATTGAACGCAAAGTCAAACCCAAAAACATCAAGAGTTCGCCGATCTGTCTCTTTCAACGTTCATGCTTCATGGCCGTAGATGTCCAGGGGAAAGATTAGTGTTTTGTAGAGTGCAAGTTTAGTATGGGTTTGTAGACAGCGGGATCTCAGTTGGTTACGTAGGCCCTGTTTGCAGCTGCTATCCGCCTTTTTATCTCATGGTTGACCCAGGTAGATAAATTCATCGACTACTTCAAAAGTTTCGCCATAACTCATTTCTCTTAACTGTATCGTACGTTGCCCTAAAGTCCATGAACTGATGGTGAGTCTGCAAGCTGAATTCTCAAAAATTTTTCGAGGATCTGTCGCAGGGTAAACATTTGATCCGTAGTGGAGCGTTCCCCTCGAAAACCACATTGGTATTCGTCAACAAAGGTATCCTGCAACGGCCTCAGTCTATGGAACAGAATACGGGAGAGACTTTTGTAAACGGTGTTGAGAAGGGTTATGCCACGATAATTAATACAGTCCAGGCGGTGGCCTTTCTTGTAGATCGGACATATAAGACCTTCCAACCAGCCCGAGGGTAGTTTATCATCGGACCACACTCTTAGCATGATCCGATGTAAAGCACGAAACAACTGATCGCTCCCAACTTTGAAGATATCGGCTGGAATACCGTCCTTACCAGCTGCCTTGCAGTTCTTGAGCTCTTTCACTGCTCTTTTTACCTCGTCCATGGATGGTGGGTCTACAGCTTTGCCATCATCCTCAATCACCATCCTGCTCCTTTCGACTATGCTGTTTGCTTCACCATTCAACAGCACACTAAAGTGTTCCTTGCAACGCCTGGCCATTTCCGTTCTATCGGTAATCAGCACATTTCGGTTCCTGATTCCATTAATCTTGTTGTAGAAGCTTCTTGCATCGTGTCTGGAGAAGCAATTTCCGCCTCCGCAAGAATACGCTCCCAATACTGTCGTTTCTTCCGGCGATGGATTTTTTTTCATGAGCTCTAGCTTCCCGGTATCTTCTTACGCTCTGACGAGTCACAGCTGTAGCTAACATGTGAACTCTGGCGTGATCTTTTCATCCGTTGCTCGCTGGTACTCAGCGTCGAACCACTCATTGGACGTGGCTGTCGCAGATGTACCCAACACTTCTCTCGCTGTGGTGCTGATTGTACTGTGGATATGCCACCAGTGTTCATTCAGGCTACCTCCAACTTGATCCCCGATCCGCTCATCAATCTTCCAACTTCTCCAGTTGATACCCGCTGGATGTTCAACTGTATCCTCCTTGTCGTCCTGGATTTTGATACGGCAGACGCGAATCTTGGATACCACGAGATAACGATCCGTGTCAACGTTTAGTCCTCTAAACGACCTCACGTCTTTAATGTCTGGAAAGCGCCGACCATCATTCAGAACATGGTCGATCTGAGAGCAGGTCTCACCATTCGGGTGCATCCGGGTGTGTTTACGTATATTCCGGCATGCACAATAAGTGCTACAGATATCCATACCTCTGGCTGCAGCGAAATTGACTAGCCTCAGGCCGTTGTCGGAGGCTTTCTCTACCAATCACGGGGCGGAAGAAGTTCTCCTGTCCGCATCCCCGATGACTATTGCTAGATCAAATGTTCAGCAAAAGTATGTGTTTCTGTTTGGCTAATAATTTTGTATAAAAAATAATAAAAAGAGTTATATTGAAAATTATTAATTAATTGGGCTTTATATACTTTTTATATCTTTTTTAACATAAGAGATAGAAATTCGACACCTCCGACAAAGTTGCTAGCAAAAACATTTACTACAACTTTCTCGAAGACTTTGTCTATCTCACTGTTCTGAAAAAAAAAATTTCATATCACTTCTAGGCGAATTAAATTCTAAAATGTCCATTTTGAAAGAAGCGCAATCAAAAACATAGAAACTTTTCCAAATAAAGTGTATCACTAAAATCAAACAAAAGGACGCTATTAATTTAGAGCCCGAAATCACTTTGGGCCGAAAAAATACAACCGACGGCCCGGACACCTTGCCGAAAGCACCTACTCCAATAGATGGTGTGTTGATGTTACTTCTGTGCTAACCTGCAGCCTATTTTAGGGCTGAGGTTGTTAACTTAAAATAAATTTTCCTCGTCCAGACGGAACGCAAACCCGCAAACTCCGATGTCTCCGGCATGGTGTTTTGGCCAATTAAACTACTATATGTATATTACAACTTGGCCGAAGACATCACATGATTAAATCTTTTTGGCTCTGCAAATATTTGTAATCATCAATACCTTCCCGAAATAGTATTTTCTCAAAAATGAATCGTGTTCCAAAAAATTGAACCAAAAGCATCTTTTGCCCATAGAATTATTGAATTAAGTTTGGTTCACATCAACTATAATTTTATAGTTTTCTGATTTTAAAAACCCTTTTTTTTCTTCCCTGTAGGGCCGAAACACAACTGCCTCCATTAGTAAGGACTATTGTTGTATGACCCATGTTTGATTTGGTATTAGTCGATTATCCTATCACAACTAAGGTGTGATGGACACTGGTTGACATAATACCCGATCCCAGTTAGGGTCGACTCGTTTTATGAAATCTAATACCTTACCAGGATCACAATGCCAAATTTCATGGGGCTCTAGTAGCCCTTTTCCAAATATTGACATCCTTTGATTGAACAAGGCTCCACAGTTGCAGAGTACCTATATGTTCAGCAGTTTCGGTTTCAAATTGGCAAAAACGACATTATGTAGATCGAGTTTTTCCAATTTTGTTTAGGTGATACCTACTCGGGCAGTGACCGGTCAATAGACCCGTTAGTACCCGAAGATCTTTTTATTCAGATTTAGTAAGATCCGAGCTTTCACAGCACTCGGTGTGATAAATCTTCTAGCTTGTCTGGATGTATCCGTGGCGTTCCAGCTTGATTCTACCGTGGACATTTCCCAAGTTCTAAATTCAGTCCTCAGAGCGCATTCTGGGACTCCACAGAATGGTTCCGGACCAATAAAATTTGATGCTGAGCCTTCTCTTGCTAGGCTGTCGGCTTTTTTATTTCCTTCAATGCCGCAATGACCAGGCACCCAGAATAGAGTAACTACGTTCCTACTGGCCAATTGTCTTAAAGAAAGAAGGCATTCCCACACTAGCCTCGATTTACATGTGAAAGCTTTAAGTGCATTTAAAGCTGCTTAGCTATCAGAAAATATGCAGATTTTCGCAAACCTGTAATTTCTTTTTAAACAGATATCCAGACATTCAATAAAAGCATGAATTTCTCCTTGAAATACCGTTGGACTCTGGCCCATTGGTATAGCTCTATTGATTCCAGGGCCAAACACCCCGGCTCCAGTATTTTCACCCATTTTTCATCCATCGGTGTAAAACACAACAGAACCTGGACGCAGACTCGGCCCTCCTGACTCCCATTCATAGCGGCTTGAATTAACTACTTTGAAGGGGATGTCATAGTTTGTCTTCGTTGTCATCCAATCTTCTATTGTTTTAACATCAGAATTCAGTCTGAATTCCTTAAGGATTCGTAAGTGTCCCACAAGGTCACCATCTGAGATCTCATTATAACGTTTAAATATCAGAGCACTTTTTGCAGCCTGCTGCTTTACATATTTGTGCAAAGGTAGCATACAAAGGAGGGCTTCCAAAGCAACTGATGGTGTGCTTTTCATTACCCCAGTTATTGATATACAGACAAGCCTCTGCAGTTTACCAACCTTCGCTTGAGCGGTTACCTCATTAATTTTAGGCCACCATATAAGTGAAGCGTATGTAATCTTCGGACGAACAATTGCCGAATAAATCCAATGGACTGTTTTTGGTCGTAGTCCCCATGTTTTTCCTACGGCTCTGCTACAAACCCAAAGGGCATTTGTACCCTTAGAGATAGTCTTGTCTAGATGAGAATTTCAATTCAGTTTTTTGTCTAATGTTACTCCGAGGTATTCAACTTCTTCTGCAAACTGAATTTGAACACCATCTAGAATAGGCCATTTTAAATTTAGCTTTATTCTTTTGGTAAAAGGTACTATAACAGTTTTGGAGGGATTAACATTCAAACCCTCTTCTCTACACCATTTTAAAGTAGATTTGAGCGCAGTTTGTAGCCGATTAGAGATCGTGTCATCGAACATCCCACGAACTATTATGGCTACATCGTCTGCGTATCCAATTACTTCATATCCTAGTTCTGTTAGTCTTTTAAGGAGTTCGTCTACAACTAAGGACCACAATAAGGGTGAAAGTACTCCTCCCCGAGGACATCCCTTATTAGATCTGATATATCTTATATTTAGCTGCGCACCTCCAAGATCAGCAGAAATTTCTCGATCTTTTAGCATCGCCATTGTCCATTCAAAAATACAGTTATCCAGGCCCCTTGCTTCCATTGCGGAACGCATTGAGCTATAGGATGCATTATCGAATGCCCCCTCTATATCGAGAAAAGCAACCAGAGCTATTTCTTTGGCTTGAAAGGACTTCTCGATTTTGTTAACTAACGCTTGTAGCGCTGTAATTGTAGATTTACCTGATTGGTAAGCAAATTGGTTTTTGCTCAATGGAAACTTCACCAAGACTGTTGACTTGATAAAGTCGTCCAAAATTTTTTACATTGTCTTTAATAGAACAGAGGAGAGACTGATGGGCCTAAAGGCTTTGGGAGTCGTTTTGTCTCTTTTCCCCACTTTAGGAATAAAGACAACTCGAACCTTTCTCCAGGCTTTTGGTATGTAACTCATGGTAACACTGGCTCTGAAGAGCTCAGTTAACTGGGGAATAAGAGCTTCTTTTCCCTGTTGGAGTAGTGCTGGGAAGATTTCATTTTTGAAGTAGAATACTTCTCTCAGGAAGTTCGGCTACATAGGGATGTGAAATGAAAATCTAAAACCGAAAAAAGTGAAAAATATGTCCAATTTCAAATGCTAATAAATCGGTTAGTATTCGATGGATTTCCTTCGTTCTTGCAGCAATAGATTGGAAAATCTTCTAAGATTCTTCCCAAAATAAGATAATTGTAATTTTATTATTCACACTATTGTACTATTGAAAATAGTCAAGCCTTGTCAAAACGAAAAATTCGACCTCTGATTGGTCGTTATATGCTTGCTTCCCAAGCACAGTCGACAGAATCATATACCTTGCAATTGAAAACATGCTATTTGGCCTATATAAGAGCCTGTTTCAGCCGGAGCCGCTCATAATAGTTCTAGACAGCGACAACAGCAGTCGTCCTTCCTTAGCAGCAGCACTAGCCCTGTGGTTGGTCACCACGTCTCAGGAGCAGCGCGGTTTTTCTCAGCGTGTGTCGCCAGACAGCCATTATTCCCCCCGTGTTGGGGCAGCATGATGATTGCCATCAGGAAATCCAATTTCGGAAAACAAAATGCCTTTTTTAAGGCAAATAAACAAGTCATTGAAAGTTAATAATTTTTGTCAACGCAAGCTAGCATTCTGTGTTGCATCCTAGCAATTCAAATTTGTCGCACCCGTCTAATTTACTGAATGTGAAATAGCTTCCACAGTGCATGTTGTCCGTGTATCTTAATTCCACCAATGTTAGGGCAGCTCAAAGGTTGTAATTAGCAACCGATTTTGAACCGCAACATGCTTTTTTCAAGGCAAATAAAAAATTAATTGAAGGTTAATAATTTTCTGGCATCAACACAAGCAGACATTCTGTGCGGGATGCAATCAAATTCTGTTGTAGTTGTCTAATTTTCACTTTATTTAGTAAACCCCCCACTGTAGGGGCAGCGCAAAGGCGCGATCAGCATAACCGACATTGAATAATTAACTGCCCTGTTAGTACGCATTCACAAAAGCAGTTTGTTCGACTATGCAGAGCTAATATGAAGTCGATTCAATCAATCAGCATAAACAGAATTTCGTCGTCTCCCAGCTGCCAAGTTGCAACATGAGGCAACACGCAACAACGAGCAAACGAAATCGCTTGATGTTTCAAACCGCAATAAGATACGGGTTAAAACCGTTGCGTGTGTGAGAGCACCATCGGTGTTTATTCGCTGGATACACTATCTACTGTCTACTGAACGCAATAATCTGCTTACATGCGACACGGGGACGGGAACATTTCTTCAACCAAGCTGCACAACACGACACAAAACATGTTATTTTGTTGCTTCAATGAGAGTGCTATCGGCCCGGCTCGACAAGAAATCATTTTTGTGCATCCGTGCTACGAAACTGAGGAAAAACTTTAGAAACTGAAAAAAGAAGTGGAGTTTATTAAATGATCGCTCTGAGCCGGAATGAAGTCACACATATTTTTCAAGTTTTATCATTCCACCACGTACGAAAAATAATTCATTCCTATTTTCATCCCTATATAAGAGCCTGTTTTAGTCGAAGCCGCTCATAATAGCTCTGAACAGCGACGACAGCAGTCCTCCATTAGCAGCAGTGGGAGCGAGCAGTGGGTACCATCGATAGCGGATAGAGGCCACAACTGTAGCATGGCTACGGATAGCGTTGCAGTTGCTCAGCAGTTGGGCCAGCGTATAGCGGCCACAACTGTGGCATGGCTATGCATAGCGTAGCTGCTGCAGCGGGTATATCAGCATCGATAGTAGCAGGGTCAGCTGATGCAACGACACTCCCTTCACTAAAATGCTGTTTCAGTGTGGTAGCGGGAAGCATCAGCAGCAGGCTTGCATGAAGTGAATACATCAGCCAGCAACTTTCTCTAAGGCCTCTGCCATAGTAGACGCGAAAAGCGTCGCGAACCGATTTGCTCGGCCGTAGATTAATGTACAGCTCTACTGATGGCTGTACATTAACCTACAGCCGAGCGAATCGGTTCGCGTCGCTTTTCGCGTCTATTATGGCAGAGGCCTAATGGGAAAGTTGTATCATTTTGTTCAGAAGAATATTATTGACGGTAATATTACAGAGATGCGATTGCGTAAATCCGATTTTGAATTGAACAATTGTTCTTTTGAGAACAAAAAATAACACTTATTTGAAGAGTTAATAGCTTTTGGTACCAATAGCAGTATAGTGACAGCCTCAGCGGTAGATGCAGATGCAGCCGGTACTTCCCTGAGGCCGGTGTAAAGGTAAATGGGAGCAGCACGGCGAAACAGTTCTGGCTATGCTTAGACGCGCGTCATTTTTCGTTGCTGATATCCCCCACATGAAACGACGCGCTTTCGTATGATAGCGGTGGTATTAGCGGTAGATGCATTTGCCAACACTTCGGCCAGTGACATACTGGCGCGTTCTGCGTTGCGGAGACGGTTCGCCTTGCCGTGGGTTAATGTACAGCTCTACTCAGCGTTGTACACTAACCCACGGCAAGGCGAACCGAC
Source organism: Wyeomyia smithii (assembly GCF_029784165.1). Lineage (NCBI taxonomy): Eukaryota > Metazoa > Arthropoda > Insecta > Diptera > Culicidae > Wyeomyia > Wyeomyia smithii. The sequence continues at coordinate 73,735,347 of NC_073695.1, forward strand.
TCCGCAACGCAGAACGCGCCAGTATGTAAGCGGCCTTCCTCCAGTAAATCCGTGTCTAGTTTTCAATGTGAAAACACCTTTCTCATTGTGTTGACCGTGCGCCTTAGTCCTCACTATCAAGGTAACACAGAGATGTAAGATAAACACTACATCCTATGATAAATTGACCAATTGTCCTTATAAGGACAACAAATGAATTAATGAAGATTTAATTTTGAATTATAATACTTCTCTCGGGAAGTTCGGCTACATAGGGATGTGAAATGAAAATCTAAAACTCAAAAAAGTGAGAAAAATTTCAAATGCTAATAAATCGGTTAGTTTTCGATGGATTTCCTTCGTTTTCGCAGCAATCGATTAGAAAATCTTCTAAGATTCCTATCAAATGCATGAAATTGCAATTTTATCATTCGAACTATTGTACTATTGAAAACCCTAAAGCCTTGTCAAAACACAAAATTCGACCTCTGATTGGTCGTTGTACCGCGCTTTCCCAAGCACGGTCGGCAGAGTTATGGACCTAGTAAATTGGGAATGCATCATTTGGCCTATATAAGAGCTTCATCAGATAATAAACAAACATTTCATCGGATATTAAATTAAACAACTGAAATTTGAAGAACACAAATGATTATTTGAAGAGTTAATATTTTCTCGTTTTGCGCTATAATCCAAAGTTAATTATCTTCATCTACATGCATACTCTGATTATTGTTACGTGTTTGCGTCGCTTAGTGTTTGGCTACGGTCATGCAGAACGCAAATAACGGCGCGATGCGTTTCGGCAAGACGAAATCTGTTGAAATGTATAGCTCTACTTCGCCTTAAAAAGAGCTGTACATTTCACCACGGTAAGGCAAATCGCATCGCGCCGGCATTCGCGTTCTGCATAACCGTAGCCTTTGTTCCGTTCCCGTTTAATGATGTCGTATTAAATGTGCATATTACAATTCGGCAGCACTTCAACTTCTCATTTGCACAAAATTTAAAAATATTCAATGAACTTCATTCAAAATATCAGACAAAAAGAAATTACAATACTGCCAATGAACGGTCAACGTTTATTTACTAGAAAAAATGACTGACACGCAAGCAGCCCCGCAAAGATACCCCTTTCTTGTAAAAGTATTCTACTTCAACCTTGCGGTCGTGGCTTTGCATACAACCTTCTTGTGATTTTTTTCCAGCAGATTTGTAAGATCAAAAAGAACTCAATGCCCATTCAACCCTACCAGGCGTGAAGATTTCACAGGCTTTAAGATAGACTTCAGTTGACCATAAAAGTCCTGCCTCTTCTAAGTCCTGTACTTCACCGGATATGGAAAATGAGAACTCATCATTACTTCCAGAGTTTCAGCGGAATCAACTGTAAAGCTGCCGTCCTCTTTTCTTAGATTGCCAAGACTATTTGAATGATCTTTTGAAAGAATTTTGTGCAGCCTCGCAGCTGTAGGAGCGTTATTGATCTCTTCGCAGACCCGTCTCCAGTCCTGTCTTTTGGCACGCCTCAATTTTTAAAAACCCTTAGTTTTTTGTCTTCATTGTGGCAATTTGGAGCCTGCTTTTATTCCGTTTCTTTACTGTTTTTAGGTTTCATGGTCTTTGTGAACTTTTGTACTTTTTAGCGATTTTTAGACATTTAGAATCATTGTGGCGCTTTTGTTCATCTTAACTTGAGAACATTCTCTTTTTTCTACATTTATTTCAAAAAGAAGTGTTTTTCAACAATTCAAAATCAATACGGGATTATTTTTTATTTTGAGAAATTTAGCATTCAGATCTTTTTTCTACCGTTTCTTGCATCTCCGTTCAGTTAGGATTAACTTTCTATTTGCATTTTGCGATGCTGTCGCTAATGATGATTTAGAATATTTTGGTAATACTACAACAATGCCAATCTTTTTATGCAAATAGATTCATACATCTTCGACAAACAAGCATTCATTCGTCCTTCAGTGATATTGCATTCAATAAATTCCAATTTGCATTATAAATTCTTCAAATAAATTTCTTTTTGAGCGTCTTTGTAGAATGGAATTGAATATTGAGAATAGGTTATGTTTCCATTTAATTCGACTACAAATTCTTACACTTTATCGAAAGATCTCTAATTGACTAGTGAGATCATCCTAATCGGTTGAATCTTAGCTCGATGAAAATTGTCCTCAACAATAATCAGAACAGTCATAGGTCAAAAGAAGTTGAATCTGCTAACAATTCGCAATTCATTGTGCTTATGATGCAAAAATGTTTTACCTGTGTGTTATTCCGGTAAACTCAAGGCTTCACAAAACACAACAGAAACGTCGAAAATTCATCCATCAGAAAGCGATTACGTGCTAAACATTTTACTAAATGTCTGGATATCATTGCTTATTCGGCAGCCGAGCAGATAAGTCGAGTTTCTTGCGTTCTGCAGTTTACCGAATTAATTCCCGCTTTTTTCTAGCGTTCGCGTGTGCAGTGCAGTTTTGTGGTAGTGGTACGCTGTGCGTGCAGACGAGAGCGGCACGATCAACCGTACACACCAAAATCTGTATAGAATTTTCAGCAAAAAAAATACTGAAAATAATCAGCAAAAATTTTTTCTGCTGATTATCAGCATTCGAAATACTGTTTACCGAAAATCAGCAAATTGCCACTAATTGCTGATTGTTTTGGCAACTCTATATCAGTCAAGCTGTCAGAACTACCGCCATTTTATAATTCGTGCGTGTTATAACCACAAGATTCGAGAATTACAGGAAAAATAGTGTATGTATTCATATATCAAAGAAGGTATGTCATCTCGAGATAAACGGAAAGTTATTAGAATGCGTTTCCTTTAATTACAGATTTTTTCCGGACGCTTGTCATCATGAGAGAAAAAAATCATTCGCGCGGCGCTAAGCGTACTGTGCATGGGACAAACGTGATAGATAACCAATTAGAACGTATCATCGAATGGATCAACGTGAGTGTCACCTGCTAAGAAACAATACAGAAGTTTCAAACCTTTTTTGATATTTTTCTAGCCTGAGGACGACATTGACCAATTCGTTGCCAATTATACGAAAACAAATTTACCGCTACTCATCATAAGAGCAGCACCAAATGAAGGAGGATCGGCGTATGTTTGTGTTGAAAAACGTGTGTTACACCAGTAACACCAGTAACACCTGATAGTCTGAAAGCATTCCTTGTACTTATTCACACATATTATTTTTTCAAAATGCGATTTGACCCCTGTCTCACAAATTTTTATAACTTTTTCGTTGGGGAAATTTTAGGAATGGAGAAAGTCAGCACTACAGTTGACAACTTTATTATATGCTTAAAATAAATCTTTGCAATGAAACATGAAATATATGAAAAAATATTAGTTCTGATAAAATAACAAGAAATTCCCGGATTCTGCTACTTTTTGCTGAGCTGCATCAGTAAATTCACGTCATAGGCTCAAATGCTAAACAATCAGCGGTTCTATTACAGCAACTGATTTTTCAGTAAAGAAGTTTCAAAAGTTTGACGTTACGAATTGCTGATCGCTTCCAGCGAGAATGTTTGCTGATTTCATAACTGATTTTTCAACATGTGAAAATTCAGCAAAGTTTTGCTGATTTCCAGCAATAAAAACTTAGTGTGTATATACTGCGTTGGTCTGGATTGCCCCGCAGCAGGGGAGTGCAGCTGTGGTAGTGGTGTACTTGGCGCGTATGCTGATACGTGTGCAGATTTAACTTCGGATTGCTCGTCCCGCATCACCAGCGTTGCCAGGTATCCAGATTTAGCTGGATTATCCAGATTTTTGGACATGTATCCAGGTAAACAGCTTTGATGTCAAATTATCCAGATTTTTCATGGATGATCCAGATTTTATCCAGATTTTATTTTCTCTGTTCCGCAAAAAGGTCATCACTTCAATTTTGGCGCGGAATTTTGCAATTTTGTCACCTCAAATTTTGCGTACACCAAGACTTTTATCCGAAAAATTAACCTTTCACCCCACGAAATGACTGCCAGATTTTTTCCAGATTTTTATTTTGCCTTTTCCAGATTTTTTAAAAAATGACCTGGCAACGCTGCGCATCACAGAGAATTGCTGTGACTGGTGGGAGAACCCCGACTGGGGAGAAGCAAGTGGCGCCGCCGCTACGCAGTTACAGCGACAGCGTATCCAGTGTTGCGGAATTACATCGATATATGTATAAGATAAGTGATACTACGATTTAATTCTCGTTGGCATATTTTTATATACATATTTATTTTTTTTTTTTTCCTATCTTCCCTATTTCTAATTTATATTATATAAATCATCTTCATTACTTTTGTGTATATAAGTAACTCGTTTTTATAAAATTTTCGGCGGTAGGCAGTTCACGACCCAATGGCGGTGGGTGGACTGTCTATTCCCCCGGACCTTTCCTCCTGTTCAGAGGGAGAAGAGTCCGTAATGGATTTCTCTGACACCCCTAACAACAGTGTGGACGGCTTCTCTGAAGTGAAGAAAAAACGTAAGAGACCTCGTCACACTGCTTCGCCTATCCCATCCACCAATGACGCACCAATTCGAGTAAAGAAGTACCAGAAGAATCAACCTGGACTTCGCTGGGTTGTATATATTCGTCCCAAAAACAAACCCCTGAAAGTGGTGCAAATTTGTAAAACTTTGCGCTTGAGATATACCAGCCTAATCGAGGTATATAAGGTCAAAGCTGACAAATTAAAGGTGACATTTTCTGATCTCGAACACGCTAATGCGGTCTTTGAAGATCAAAATTTTACCATTGAGTACCGGGTATATATTCCAGCACGCGCTATTGAGATCGAGGGCGTGATAACAGAACCCGATCTTACAGAGAAAGAGATACTGGAAGGAACTGGACGTTTTAAAAACCCAAACCTTCCAGAAATAAAAATTCTAGAATGCCGAAGAATGTATTCTAAAGACAACATGGGCAAATACTCCCCGAACGACTCGTTTAGAGTGACGTTCGAAGGAAAAGTGCTTCCGGATTATTTAGAGCTATTCAAACTCCGACTACCGGTTAGACTTTTCATTCCGAAAGTAATGACCTGTACTAATTGTCTGCAGTTAGGGCACACGAAAGCCTACTGCAGTAATAAGACTAAATGTTGCAAGTGTGGTGAAATAATGGAGAATAACCACACTTGTAGCGAACATGAAGCAAAATGCTCCTTATGTGGTGGCAACACACACAAAATTGAAGAGTGCGCAAAGTATAAGCTACCCTCTGACGCACTAAAAAAATCGACTAGACAACGCAGTAAGCAGTCTTTCGCACAGATGCTGAAGACAGCGTTACAGCAGGAGAAAAATCGTTACTCCAGTTTGGAAAACGATGATTCAAATGATGACGAAGAGGATTATCAACCTCTGCTATCAACCGGAGCTGTACGAAAACGGCCAAGTGCTTCTTCTCCTAAACTCCCTAGAAAGGAGCAGAAGAAGGCGCTTAATGATACCCCTCGTGGTTCCACTTCCAAGCAAAATGCTAATGCGTCACCACCAGGTTTCAAAGTTGTTTGCGATAAAGAGTTCCCTAAGCTCCCAGGGAAACGAGCTGTTCCCACAGCTAAATTGTCATCGGAATCTGAAAAACCGTCCTCTGATGGTTGTATTTCATTCAAAATGATCGTTGAATGGATATTTACCACTTTTGGTTTATCCGATTCTCTTAAAAGTATGATTTCAGCTTGGCTTCCAACAATTTGCATGTTGGGTAAGCAACTAAGCACCAAATGGCCCCTCCTCGCGTTCGTATCCTTCGATGTCTAAATCAGACAACAGAAGTGACGAATCGACAACAAGGATCATACAATGGAACTGTAGGAGCTTGACCCCCAAATTAGATAAATTTAAACTCCTGCTTCACGATAGCAAATGCGAAATTTTCGCGCTATCAGAAACATGGTTATCAACGGATACAACACTAACCGTTCAAAACTTCAATATCATTCGGTTAGACCGCGGAAACTCTTATGGTGGAGTGCTCATTGGTATCAAAAAATGCTACCCATTCTTCCGAATCCCTCTTCCAGCAATCGATGGTATGGAAATTGTTGCTTGCCATATAACAATTGCTGGTGAGAGCCTCACTGTCGCATCAGTCTATATTCCACCCAGAGCTACTATTAACCGGCTGCAGCTAACTCAAATAACGGAGCTGCTTCCGACACCACGTCTTCTCTTGGGAGACTTCAATTCTCACGGTATGGCGTGGGGAGCACCTGGAGATGATAGCCGGGCTATTCTTATTGAAAGCTTACTAGACGAGTTCGATATGACCCTATTGAATATACCTGGGTTAGCTACAAGAATAGCAAGGCCTCCAGTACGAGAGAGCACTTTAGACTTGTCTATGTGTTCCTCCTCAATAGCTTTGGATTGTAAATGGGAGATTGTTCAAGATCCCCATGGTAGTGACCATTTGCCAATAAGTATTTCGATTATGAACAGGCTCCAGTCTGCTACCACAGTTGTAGTAGAGTATGATCTCACCCGGAATATTGATTGGGAAAAATTCGCGAACATAATATCCCAGGGTCTCGAAACAACCGATGAGCTTTCTCCATCCGACGAATACAACTTCCTTGCAACATTAATTTTAGATAGCGCGTTGCAATCTCAGACGAGGCCCGCCCCTGAGAACAAGTTGAAAATTCGTCCTAACAAACAATGGTGGGACAAAGAATGCACCGAGATGAAAAAAACTCTAAAAGCAGCATACCTAGCATTCAGGAAAGATCATTCCATTCAACTTTTTGATCAGTTTAGAGAGCTGGAACTGAAACAGACTAAACTGCACAAGCTGAAAAAAAGATCGTACTGGCAAAATTTCATAAGCACGTTACCCAGAGATGCTTCTATGAGCTATCTCTGGAATACGGCTCGGAAAATGCGCAATAGGTCCGACAACAATGAGGCTAATGAATACTCTGAACGTTGGATCTATGATTTCGCGAAAAAGGTATGCCCAGACGCTGTCCCATCACAGCAGGAATTCAGCGACACAACGGCCATTGAAGAACCAGAGTTTTCAATGCTGGAATTTTCAATCGTACTCGCTTCTTGCAAGAACAAGGCTCCAGGACTGGACAGGATCAAATTTAATTTGATGAAAAACCTACCGGATTCGGCTAAGATACGATTTCTTGTACTGTTTAATAAGCTTATCAGGAACAATATGATCCCGGAAGCTTGGAGACAGGTTAAGATTATCGCAATCAAAAAGCCAGAAAAACCTGCCACAGATCATCGCTCGTACAGGCCGATTGCAATGCTCTCATGCATACGCAAATTGCTTGAAAAAATGCTTCTGCGTAGACTAGACAACTGGGCAGAAACAACTAACCAGCTATCAGAGACCCAATTCGGCTTCCGTAGGGGCAAGGGCCCTAACGATTGCCTAGCATTGCTAGCCACAGAAGCGGAAATGGCTCTTGGTAGCAAACAACAAATGACCTCAGTTTTCCTGGATATCACAGGTGCATTTGATTCAGTTTCAATCGAAATTCTTTCCGATAAACTGCATCAAAAAGAATTCTCCCCTATATTGACGAACTTCTTGATCAACCTGCTGTCTGAAAAGCATTTACTTTTCAACCACGGTTCTTTAACAATAACACGAACAAGCTACATGGGTCTCCCCCAAGGCTCTTGTCTGAGTCCGCTGTTGTACAACTTCTACATCAGTGACATCGACACATGCTTGGCGGACGGCTGCACCATGCGCCAGTTAGCTGACGACTGCGTAGTATCAGTCACGGCGTCTCTGGCTGTAGACATGAAAAACAGCCTGCAAAATACGCTGGATAATCTGAGCGGTTGGGCCAGTTGTCTTGGAATTGAGTTCTCGCTTGAAAAAACGGAGATGGTAGTCTTTCCAAAAAAGCGACCACCACCCCGTTTAGAGCTAACTTTGTCCGGAAGACCCATCACTCAGTCACCTAGCTTCAAGTATCTAGGAGTATGGTATGACTCTAAGTGCACATGGGAAAAACATGTGAATTACGTGAAGCAACGATGCCAACCGAGAATCAATTTTCTTCGAATGGTAACAGGAACCACATGGGGAGCTCATCCAGAGGATTTGATACGACTCTACCAAACTACGATTCTGCCCGTAATAGAATACGGCAGCATATGTTTCAGAGGTATCGCAGCCTCACACATGCTGAAGCTAGAGAGGATACAATACCGATGTTTGCGTATCGCTCTAGGCTGCATGCAATCGACGCATACCATGACTCTAGAGGTCATAGCTGGAGTGCTACCTATTAAAGAGAGACTTTTTGAGCTGGCCCTACGTTTCCTCATCAGATCGGAAATAGCAAATCCAATGCTTATTGCGAACTATGAGAAATGTCTGGAAGTTGTTCAGAAACCCTGTATGTCAGTGTACCAGCGGTTCATGTCTATGGAGATAAATCCTTCGGTTGTTGATCCATACCGTGAGATTTCAACATCGCTCAAAAATCCTTCTGTTGTATTTGATTTGACGATGAAACAAGAAATCCATGAAATTCCTGAACACCTTAAACCAACAGTTGTGCCATCAATATTTTCGGCAAAATTTGGCCACCTCCCAGAACAGAATTCCTTTTTCACGGACGGATCTGTAATGGATGGACATTCCGGATATGGCATTTTCAACATGGATCATCGCATATCCCGCAAACTGGCACAACCTTGCTCCATATACGTAGCGGAACTAGCTGCCATACACAATTCGCTGCGAATTATCGAGCTCAAGACACCAGGCAATTATTTCATCTTTTCGGACAGCCTCAGTTCTATCGAAGCTCTCCGATCGATCAAACCGGTCAAGCACCCGTCCTATTTCCTCCCGGAAATTAGACGGATATTAGAAGTGCTGGTTGATCGGTCTTTCATTATCTGCTTTGTGTGGGTCCCCTCCCATTGCTCAATCCCAGGCAATGAAGAAGCTGATTTACTAGCGAAAAGGGGTGCCATAGAAGGAGATATATTTGATAGACCGATCACCTACACCGAGTATTCTCACCTACCCCGACAACTGGCTCTGGCAAACTGGCAGGAAAAGTGGGATTCTGGCGATTTGGGGCGATGGATGCACTCCATCTCGCCCAAGGTGTCTACGAAATCATGGTTTAAAGGGCACGATTTAACTCGGGATTTTATACGAGTTATTTCACGCCTAATGTCAAACCATTACATTGCAAATACCCACCTCTATCGAATAGGGATAGTCGATAGCAACCTTTGCGAATGTGGAGGGTACGAGGATATAGAACACGTAGTCTTCGTATGCCCTAAATACCACAGAGCAAGGAATAAACTTTTCGATTCCCTCCGGGAACGCAATGCACCATCTGCAATGCAAGTTCGGGATGCACTTGCCAGTCATGATATCAGTTTGCTCACCCATATTTACCAATTTATTAAAGATATAAATTATCGTATTTGAATCCTCTTCCCTTCTTCGCTTCTCTCTGTCCCCCCCTCTCTATGCAGATCTTTAAGGATAATACTAATCTTTATCTTTCTTTCTCCATCTTTCATCTTAGGTTATGATTTCCAAGAGACAAGGACTCATCATCCCTCAATTTTATACTTATTCATATAGATAGATCGTTTTACATATAGATAGATATAGATAGATGTACATATTAGTTTTAGGTTGAAATAATTTTGTATTTTTAATTTGTATTTTAAAGAGAAAAGATGAGAGGGTTTTTATGCCTGTTTGAGGAGGAGCAGTCGGGATACAAGCTCTACTCAAGCTGGCTTTTCCCTACTCCAAAAAGACATTCGGCCCCATTATGCTTCGCGGTTGGGCCTAAATAAATATTAGAGTTACAAAAAAAAATAAATGTCTGGATATCATCTAACCACTCGCATGTAGGTAATACTAGAAACGGCGAGCACTGAAAAGTTTTCCATCTTAGTTATATAGGGTAGAAGCCCTTATTCAGGACTTCTATAGGTAAATAAATTCATTTTGTGTCATATACACCTATCTGCTGGATCTAGATAAGCATGTCCATGTGTTCACACCCGTGTCCATCTTAAAGTATCGGTCAAGCGGGCGACATCAAGCTATACGGTAAACCGCTTAGGTTACCTCCGTAGCAATGCTACAAGAATGGCCAAGAAGGGACATTTCGACCAGGATTCGCTGCAACTGCAGCACACATCAAGTCTTTACGTAATTGCCTCAGAGTATTGTGACCAATGTTCATATGTCCGGCAGTCAGACAGGGCTTTTAGTTGAGCTAACTTTTCTGCCCCGAAGCTCGAGGCTGTGAGTCAGACTCAGCGTAATAAAGCCATGTGAAGTTTTAGATTGCGAAGCATGCACCTCAACGGAAAATTTCACCTTTTGCCAAGCACACACTGTTGGCAGGTGTGTCCTTCACTTAGTAGGTGGCCATCATTTTTCCTCAGTGGACTTCTCTTTCCTCCTTCGGTGGCTGCAGTGTTAAACAAATAACTACATAACTAAAAACCGGGCGCAGAAGTGCTAAACTAGCGACTGGTGCCACCTAGAAAGCGGCAGAATGTACCGCTCGGTACATATCCGGTATCGGCCAGTAGCTTTCGTTCCCCTATAGGTGCCTCTATTGAGTCGCTGGTCCGAGCGAAAGTCACGAAGCGGTGATTTATTGGTAGCAAGCCTTCGGTCTTGCTGCTGGGGATGGTTGTTCCTGGCATGGATGAAAAATGACATACTGCAGTCTACCGCATGGAATGTTGTGCGACACATGAAACTTCATTACTATTTTTCATTACGGTAAACAGTTTATTTATATCACGATTGGATTTTCACTCATTGAAATTAAAATTTTGGGGAATTAATTTAACGCTATGAAGGTGTTTTATCAGTTCTCGGGAGTCTAAAGAAATTATGATGTTTTAATTTGCCATCCTCCTCTAGTAAGAGATCGAATGTCGTCTATTATTTTAAACCATACTCTCCTACCGCAAATATCATAAAGTTCATCAACGAAGGTTACATGATCTTTTCATGTTGGAACATTAAAATAAAAATATAACTTTTTAAATCTCTATACTAAATTTCAAACATATCATAAACTCGAACAGAAAGGTCATCGCACGTTTTGCAATAACAAAAAGTCCCTTTTGTTCTAGCAACTGAAAACACTTTCAACAAGCTGAACTGAAGAACACTTAGGGTAAGGGGGGCAAGATGGGTCACCTAAGCCAAATTTTCAATATCGCGTAACTGAAGATAATTTCGGCCTACCTTTCAGATGATAATTTTGAAGTTATGTATATTTTTTTAAATTATGTTGAAAAATAACAAAAATCAAGTGTTGGTTCGCTTTTACAGAATTTATAGAAAAGGTTGATTTTTTTTGTCCTGTAAAATAGGCGGGGCCAGATGGGTCATTTGGAGGGGCAGCATGGGTCACCCTCTCAAACAGCACGAAATTATGATTAAATCTCAATGAACTTTTTACGGATAGCAAGAAAAATGCCTTCTCTTCATAGAAGCAAAAATATGGGGTCATCTCGTCCATGTTATACCGCCGAAGGGGTTAAATTTTCCCCGACGATTGCTTTCTGCAGCATTTTGTATTACTTCTCTAATGTCGGCTTATTGAAACAATGAAAGTTTTTTTCCGGAGTGACAACAACGTTTACGTCGAATCTAGCCTCAAAACTTAAACGTTAACATTGAAAAATCAGCTGACGATGCAAACTATACTGCCTCGTCTTTGGTGACCCATGCTGCCCCAATTAATAATGTAGTTCACGATTGTGATGTTCATGATTATTTTACATTTATTTATGCTAAATAGCATATTATTTAGTACATCATGCTGCAATAACGGTTTAAATTATATAGCGTACGACGAGAGAAAACGTTTTTTCAAAAGTGAGAATCGGGTAAGAATTACAAAATTACAAATTACAAAATAAGTGTCATCACCAAAAAAGTTATTTCAAGTTCAAAAACGGCACTGACCCATCTTGCCCCACCTTATCCTATACGAAAGAGAAAACTGTCACTACCCTCCAAGTAGGGTAGCTTCCCGACAAACTTCAGCAGCACGAGACCTGGACTTAGTCACAAGGCCGGCGCGCTACTTGGCAAACTGGAGGGATTTCGCGATACTAAATTTCACTGAAACGCTCAACTTCTTTAAAAAGTGTTTTATTGAACGGTGTGGTGTGTGCTTCGACGGGTGTCACGACAGGTACGTACCGCTACTTCTCTCGACTCTCCTGGCTCGATGTGCGGCGTCCCGCGTCGAACGATGATTTTTCGCCGGTCAGCGACAGGGCGGCTGCAACTACGTGGGTGGTGTGTAGGCTACCTGGAAAGGCGTTCCAGGCAAGGGTCTTCTCAGGCGCTTCCTTCGTTGGCGTGGATCGGTTGGCGACGGACGATACCGACTTCTGCCGAACCGAGAAGGGAATCCTCTCCTTTACGGTTAGGGCCGTTGCCCGAGAGCTCGTTGGTCTTTTACGGTTAGACGTAGGCAACTTAATGCTGCCTAGGCCGAAGCGGGTGCCGAGTGCTATCGCGATCGCCAATCGCAAATTTATTAAATGCAACAAAAAGGTCCTATGGGCGGGAAATTTTCCCAAAATTAGCCAGGTTCAGAGGTATTTTACGGTGGCGGATGAATTAATCACTTATTTCCGTGGTTACCTGAATAATTCTTAGGATTGTCCTCTTTTACTCCTCGGTTTCTCCGGTTCAACAATCATTTACCACCAATTACCTCTTTTTTTTTAAAACTCGCACCTCTTTATCACTCGCTCGCCTAAATTCAAATGCGCTGTTGGCGCGTACTCGATAGCCGCCAATGCTCGTAGTTCAAATTTGGTATGGCGGCTAGTCGACTCATTTCGCCCCGTATGCGACAGCCCATCGATTTTGTGTAAGAGTTGAACTGTGGAAGCTTAGTACGTTACATGAAAAATAGGTGAGCGTTTACTAGGTACATTTCATACAATTAAAAAAACATTTGATTTTACTGTAACGATCGGTTACAAAACTTCAGCGTCCAAGGCGAGATAAATTATGTTAAATCTTAAGTCTAAGGAAAGCAGTAAAGCATGGGCGCAACTACGGGGGGGCTTCAGCCCCCCCTAGAAAGTGTTTAGCCCCCCCCCCCCTAGAGAATGATTGTATTCAATATGAGTACATTCCATACTACTCAGAGCATCAAAATCAACACAAATTGAGATGTCGTCATTCATTGGCTGAGAAATAGTTCTGCACCCAGGATCGATTCTCAAACCTAGCTCTCTTACTCATCTTACCAAACAAGTCAAACAAGAGCTGTAGTAACTCGTACTGTATCAAGAAGTTGTCGCCATTTTACTTGGTTTTGGGCTGTGTTTCACCAGTTCCCCAGACGTCTCATCACTCGCAAGTCTCTTTCGATCTAGTCGAGCCGTCATGCACGCTAAGCCCCTTACTTTCTGGTGCCGGTAGTGTTTGCTGAAGAGAAGTGATTTCACGGGGTTGTCGTCCGGCATCCTTGACCGGTACACCGCAACCTATTGTCTTTCGCCAGGTGCGCAATGGGGTTCTCTCCAAACAGCGATTGTAGCTATTAGTTCGTGCGCTGTCGCGCCGTTATCTGTCGTCCGTTTGTATTCCACCGTAGATAGTCCACAGCACCTTCCGTTCGAAAACACCAAAAGGACTTCCGTAGAGGACTACCGGTTATATCAGGGTTTTTAAGTTTTTTGTATCGAAGTGGTCATGTCCGATCAGCACTGTGATTGGTGCGTACGTATGTAATGTCTGAGAAGAACGGGCCGTCGATGAGAAAGTGGTCAATTGTTTTACTGTACGTTGGTCGAGGAAAGAAGGTACTTTGGATTGCCAGTCCGCGGGAAGCTGCGAAGTTGGTGCATAGCTGGCCGTTGTCGTTCGTCACGGTGTGCAGGCTGTGCTGGCCGATCACCGGCTTATATAAGTCTTTCCTTCCGTTCATGTCCCCAATGACGATCTTGATGTCTCTACGCGAGCAGCTATCATGAAGTTTCTCCAGCTGTGCGTAGAACGTTTCTTTCTCTGCATCAGGTCTTCCCTCGTGAGGGCAGTGCACATTGGGAATAGTGTAGTTGTAAAACCAGCCTTTCATTCTCTACAAACACAACCTGTCACTGATTACCTGCCACTTCATCACACGACTCTGCATCCTGCCCAGCACTGTAAAACCGCTACCAAGCTCATTGGTTGTGCCACCGCTTTGGTGGTACTGTGCCTTGCGGTCACAAATCCACCGTACCTTCTCTTCTTTCAGGCAAAGCTCCTGGAGCGCAACGATGTTGAAGTGGCAGGATTCTAGCTGATCCAGCAGAATCCAGTCGACATCCGGGGCGTTGAGCGATCTACTGTTACATGTACCGAGCTCCTAATCGTCGTCCTTATTTCGTCGACTGGGTCATTGCCTATTGTTCCGGTTCGTTTTGAATTCTTGATTCTTCGTAGTATGTTTATTTTAGTACGCTGCCTTACTAGGGTTGCGATGCCTAGTCTCGCGACGGGACTGCCGCCATAGGTGTAGCTGGCGAGACACCGCATTTCATAGTTGAGCCGTTCGGTCCGGATCAGTCGCTGTTTGAGCCGCCCCTAGCCTGTGGGGCTCAGACAAGCTGCTCTGTAAGGAGAACAACTACCCCTTTCCTATCAGCATACGACCAAGTTCCCACCGGTTCACCGGTTTTCCCTTGGTTGCTCGTATCCCAGTCGGTAACACGTCACACTGCCCAGCCATTTACCAAACCTGGCTCTCCTCAATATAAAATCAGTGTTGCTGAAAGAGGTTGGCGTTGATGCTGTGTTCAAGATATTCAGTACATATTCGGAGATTCTATCTTGAAGTGATTTTTTCTGCTAATACGACACTATTTTAAGCGTTATTAAATAAGCATATTAAAACTCCTTTTTCTGTTTTTTACAATTACATGCATGAAAACTAGCCCCCCTAGAAATTTTCCTTAGTTGCGCCCATGCAATAAAGCAAATACATGTGACATAAATACATAAATTCCAAGTTGCACTTATAATCGACTCATCTGTGCAAGATCTTTAAAAAGTATAATTTTAATGTTGAGAAAAAAAGTATAATTTCATAAAATTGAGCGAGGGGTCTTTACTAAAATACGTGGTTATTAAGTAGGTAACTACGGCAAACCACATAAAGCTAAAAAGTGAACCGCGTGGTTTCTAGATTCTTGGTTTTTAGATTTCACTATTATCACTTCATGAGGACATCAAAATTGTTGTAGATCCTACAATCAGTGATCCCCGATAAGCTTCATCACAGCAACCAAAGTTTGTAGCTCTTTACTTTTTCTCAGCATTCCTAATCAAACCGTCAACTCTACAAGACATGAAATAAATCTCTTCAAGCATCAACTTTGAAGTATCACACATCAATAGGTTATGGGCGATAAACAGATTCACGGAATTCCACAGTTTGCCGGAAACGGTTTTGATACTTGGAAGTTCCGCGTGCAGGTGTTTCTCGAAGCCTCGAAAATTTGGGATGCAGTGGTGAAGAATTGTCCAGTTGTGGAAGCGGAAGCGGACAAGTTCAAGGACATGGACTGCAAGGCCAAGTCCCCTGCTGGTGAGCCTGATTTCGGAAGAGTACCTGGGATGTATCCGCGAGAAGTCTACGACCAAAGAGATGTGGAAGGTTCTCAAAGATACGTTCGCTAAAAAGTCGGCCGGTAAGCAAACGGTAATTCGGAAGCAGATCGCTCGTCTCCAGTTGAAGGAAGGGGCATCTTTGCGCACCCACCTTCTAAAGTTTGAGGATCTGGTCCGTCAACTCCGGGAAGCCGGTTCGAAGCTTGAAGAAAGCGATGTCTGTGCAGCATTAAGTTTGACTCTACCAGAATCCTAAGATCCCCTAATAACGGCCCTTGAAAATCTCCCGGAACTAACTAACATACGAGGTGATGAAAACCCGGTTGCTGAGCGACGAGTCGAAGCGTTTGGACAGGATACATACCAATGATGAAAAACCCACGGCATTCGCTGGAGATCAACGTAAAAAGACAACAAGCTCCAAGTTTAACGGGAAGTGCCACACCTGTGGCAAACGTGGCCATATGATGAAAGATTGCCGGAAGAAGACCAATGCCAACGTTGTTGACGGACGAGTTAACAAGTCAAGATCGGTTGTTTTCATGGCGGATACCGAAGGCAACAGAAAGCATAACAGCGATAAGATAGAGTTCCTTTTGGATTCGGGGGCCAGTGACCATATGGTAAATTCGAAGCAGCATTTCTCATCCGTTGTAATCTTGGATCGACCGCTTACATTGATTGTGCGGAGAATCTCTGGTGGCCAAAGAAGCCGATTCAATCATCGGAAAGAGCAACTATGGTGTTATGATGCATGCAAAGAATGTCCTGTACGTCCCGGCTCTCAGGGAAAATCTTATGTCTGTTAAGAAGCTAACGAAGGAAGGTGTAGATGTTGTGTTCAACGAAAAGTTCGTAACGATGAAGAAGGGCGGTGAAACGATTGCAACGGCCCATTCAAGAGAAAATCTTTACGCTGTGGAAATTGCAGTACAACCTGCCAATGCGAGTTTGGCTGAATCGGAGTTTGCAAATCTTTGGCATCGTCGTCTTGGTCACATCAGCAAAGGGGGAAAGACCACTCTGATCCGTGAAAATCTTGCCCCTGGTGTAAGATTCAAGCCGGAGAAAATCAAGTTTTGTGATGCGTGTGTCCTGGAAAAACAAAATCGGGATCCTTTCAATGGCACAAGGGATAGAGCTAATCGACTGTTGGAGCGAGTACATTCCGATGTGTGTGTTTTTTTTTTTTTTTTAAAGGTGGCGGGGAAATCTGAGAAACCTGAGAAGAGAACTCAGGGTGTGGGGATGAGACTAGGGGAGAGATGCTGTGGTAGTTACACTCGCCCAGGCACCTACTGATCCCTGTCCCGACCCACTAAAACCCCTCCAGTCTCCAGCCCTGGTCTTCCCGGAACGACGGTTAAGTATTACGTCGGGGAGTGGCTTTTGTGCGTGATGCACCCTCTTTACTCTTCTAACCTCCTAGCTAACTACCTGGAGACTGGTAATTAGCTACCACTGGCGTGTTGGTGGTTGACCCGCCACACACGTTGCAGCTCCAGAACAATCTGAGAGGCGGCCGCACAGACCGCGTTCCAGATGTCCGGGTCGTCGCACATCCTCCGGACTAGATTGTCCGGAGTAGTGCCAGGCCCGCTCACAGCCATCATGTTGCTCCTCGCTCTTATGAAACGAGGGCATACGAAGAAGACATGCTCAGCAGTCTCCTCCTCCTCCACGCACTCGGGACACATGGGGGACACCGCGTGTCCGAACCTGTGCAGATATTGCCTGAAACAACCATGGCCTGACAGGATTTGTGTCAGGTGGAAGTTCACTTCACCATGTCGTCTCCCGACCCAGCCGGATATCTCCGGTATGAGTCGGTGCGTCCATCTGCCCTTTGTGGAGCTGGACCATTCCCGCTGCCAGCGGAGCATCGAGAATGACCTTCTGGTACCTCGTATGCCCCTTGTGTCACGTTGGTCGAAACACTCTCTGTCCTCCTTGATGGCGATGCTGATAGGCATCATGCCGGACAAGACACAGATTGCATCGTATGACACCGTACGATACCCACTCGCAACTCTCAGGCACATGAGCCTGTAGGTACTTTCCAGTTTACCACGGTAACTGTTAGTACCTAGCGCTCTGGACCACACTGGCCCCCCATACCTAAGTATGGACGAAACCACGCTGGCAAGAAGTCTTCGCTTGCTGCCATAAACCGCTGAGCTATTGGACATCATACGAGATAGTGCTGCAATAGCCGATGAGGCCCTCTTACAGGCATAGTCGACGTGACTCCCGAACGTGAGCTTGTCGTCCACCATAACCCCCAAGAGCTTCAGGGATCGCTTCGAGGTGATGATGCAGTCTCCGACTCTGACCACTGCCTGTCGCTCCGATTTACGGTTGTTCACAACCGTGACCTCCGTCTTATGATGCGCGAGCTCCAGTTTCCTGGAGCGCATCCAGTCCTCGACCTTGCGTATACAGTGCGCGGCCGTCAACTCGACCTCCTCGATAGACTCGCCGTAAACCTCCAGCGTTATGTCGTCTGCAAAGCCGACGATCACAACCCCTACAGGGAACTTGAGTTTCAACACTCCGTCATACATGACATTCCACAACACCGGGCCCAGGATAGAACCTTGCGGAACTCCTGCGGTAATTGGGACGCACTTCTGACCCTCCTCCGTGTCGTAAACAAGTACTCGATTCTGGAAATAATTTTCCAGAATCTTGTACAGCGACACCGGTACATGGATGCTCCTGAGCGCGAGCGCTATGGAGTCCCAACTGGCACTATTGAACGCATTCTTCACGTCGAGCGTGACGATTGCGCAGTAGCGTATTCCCCTTCTCTTGCGCTGGATTGCTACCTCCGCCGTCTTGATGACGGAAGAGATTGCGTCCAGCGTGGACCTGCCCTTCCGGAAGCCGAACTGGTTACTTGCCAGACCGTATACACCCTCCGTGTACCTCACCAGTCTGTTGAGAATGATCCTCTCAAGCACCTTGCCCGCGGTGTCCAGCAGGCAGATAGGCCTATATGCCGATGGGTCCCCTGGCGGTTTCCCAGCCTTCGGCAATAAGACCAGTCTCTGCCGCTTCCACCTGTCCGGAAAGAGACAGTCATCCAGGCACCTCTGCATGACTGCCCTGAACAGCCCGGGGGCCGTTTTTATCGCCAGCCTGATCGCCAGGTTAGGGATACCATCCGGTCCCGGTGCCTTGCTCACCTTTAGGGATTTGGTGATCACGATGAGTTCCTCATTCGTAACCCTTGCCTCCTCCCCTGCCTCGACACGGCTGTCGTCGCTCACGGATTGGATGCTCGGCAGGTTGGCCGACCATCTCTGGTCTATGTCTGAGATACTGGAACGTCGGACGTGAGACTCGACCGCCGGAGGCCAAGGACTTGGCTCGTGGCGTGGAAAGAGTCCCTCGATGATACGCTCCAGCATCGCTGGTGATCGCTCTGCAGGCGCCAGCGCGCCTTTAGTCTTGGCCATTACGATCCTGTAGGCGTCACCCCACGGATTTGTATTGGCACTCGCACATAGCCTATCGAAGCAGGCCCTCTTGCTGGCCTTTATCGCACTCTTTAGCATCGATCTTGCCGAACTGAATGCTGCGCGGCGCTCTGTCCTCTCTTCTTCGTTCCGCGCACGCTGCATCCTCCGTCTTGCACGGAGGCACGCACTGCGAAGGTCGGCTATCGCGTCCGTCCACCAGTAAACCGGTGGCTTTCCATTCCTAGGTTGGCGAGTCCTAGGCATGGTGGCGTCGCACGCCCGCGATAGCATAGCAACTAGTTGGTCAGCAGTCGAGCGGAGCCAACTGCTCCCCTCGCGCTCCCTTCTCATTGCCTCTTCGAATACCTCGGCATCAAAGTGCGATGTCTTCCACCCGCGAACGGTCGGAGTGTTGGCTCTACCCGTCGCTTGCCGCCTCTCGTTGTTGTCTACACTATAACAGACCGCCTGGTGGTCGCTATTAGTGTAGCCATCGTCTACCCTCCAGTTCTTGATCAGTCCTGGGCGGGAGAACGTCACGTCGATGATCGACTCCACACCATTTCTGCTAAATGTACTTTTGTTCCCAACGTTGGCCAGATCTAGGTTGAGCTTTGCAAAAGCCCCCAACAGGATCTGGCCCCTCTGGTTCGTGAAGCGACTTCCCCACTCAACAGCCCAAGCGTTGAAATCGCCCGCCACCACCAACGGCGTTAGGCCCGTTAGCTCCATGGATAGGAGGTCGACCATCTGGGTGAACCTTTCGGTAGACCAACGTGGCGGAGCATAGCAACTGCAGTAGAACACTCCGTTCACCTTAGCAACTACGTACCCTTCTTCTGAGGTTGAGACAACCTCCTGAACCGGGAACTTGCTCGTCGTACATATGGCCGCCAAACTGGACTTATCCGCAACCCAGTTACCGTTTCCGGGAGGGATGCGGTAGGGATCCGATATGACGGTGATGTCCGACAACGACTCAGTGGCTGCTTGGTGTAGCAGCTGCTGAGCCGCGAAGCAATGGTTCAGGTTCAGTTGCGTCACCCTTACGCCCGTGGTTTTGCAGCCGGCTTACCGGCTGGGCACCTGGGGCCTCCCATAAAGTGTTTGGCGTCACGTTTCCCGGAACATACCATGCACTTGGGAGACTCCCCACAGTCCTTTGCTTTATGGCCTGCACCTCCACATCGCCTGCACAGCTGGCTCCTATCGGGCCCCTTGCAGGTCCAGGACTTATGTCCGCCCTCGAAGCACCGGAAGCAAATGTCTGGTTGCTGAGTATGCCCAGAGGACATACAGACCAGCCGACCTTCAACTTGCCCTCTTTCAGGGCCAGGTTAGCGTCCGCCGACGGTAGTCGGAAGGTAGCTATCTGGGTCCCCGCCGGACCTTTGCGGAGGCGGATTGACTCCTTAGCCACCTCCACCCCGCACTTCGCTTTTAGGGCTTGTGCAATGTCGCACCCCTCAGTGATTTCGTCCAGGTTTTTAAGCTGGAGAGTCACTTCTGAGGTGAGTGCCCGCACTTGCCCCTCCTTCCCTAGGACCTTTTCAGCTACCGTTTTGTAGGTAGCCCCCTTGTTCTTGGCGTCCTTCCGGAGCTCAAGTATCATCTCGCCAGTGCGAGATCGTCGGATACTCCGCACATCCGCCCCCAGATCCTTGAGCTGGGTTTCCCCCCTCATCTTTTTCAAGACTTCTGAGTACTTCGACCCATCCGTCTTGAGTATGAGGGCATCACCCCTACTCCGCGCCTTTTTGACCTTTTTTGGTCCTCTGGCCGCTCCGCCATCATGTCGCGTCGCACCTTCCCGACGCTTCCTACCCTCTACGGTAGTCCAAGGGTTGCCCGTAGCCTCCACCTGTGCCTTTTCCGCGGTGGACCTTGAACCGGTTGACGTGTGTTTCCGTGGGAGTAGCACGACCAATCGTTTCTTGGTGTTCCCGGGGGCCGTTTCCCCCGGGGACTGCCTCGTTCGCTTAGTGACCTGCCCCGTGGAGCAGACCGACGCGAACGAGGGGGCGTCTGTCTGCACCTCTTTAGATGCAGTCGCCCTCCCGGTTCTTCGTGCTCCTTTCTGGCTTCATCAATGGTGCTCCGAAGCAGGAGGAGGCTCTGCTTCAGGTCGCCAGCGATGTTTCGCCTGTTCGCCAAGAACTCGATTATGACATCGAGTTGTTCAGACAGCGCGGCACTCTTGGCCGCGTGTCCATACACCTTTCGACGGCCTTGACTAGCAAGGGACCGTCTACCGAGATGTCTGGTGTGGACACCGACGGATTCGCCGTTTTTCCACCTCCAGACTTCGCCGCATCCGTCTCCGCCTTCTTCTGCGGAGACCGCTGGATGCCACCTATTGCGAAGGGATTTTGTAATCCCTCCGCACTCGTCTCTTTCGTTTTGAATGTGTTCATCTTGATGTTAAATGGGTCCCCCTTCCAGCCGCTATCCTTGTCCATGGTGGAGTAGTCGCCTATGTGGTCCCATGGTGGCCTATGCCGAAGTAGTGAGGTCATGGCTAGGGTAAGCAGTCATAGCGCCTTATGGGCAACTATGACTCCACCGACCGGCGCAAGTCAGGAACAACCATCTGATCCTACTCCTGCCTGATTCCCACCAGGCAATAGACTCGGAACGTACTGGAAGGCCTGCCAGGTTTTATGGGACGGAGACCCCTGCACCGGGTACCACCTCGCCGTTTCAAGCCGTTGTCACACGACTTTACTAAGGGAGCTCGATGCAGGACCGATCCGATGTGTGTGGACCGATCGAACCAGCGTCATGGGACGGGCACCGTTATTTTGTTACGTTCATCGATGATCAGTCCCATTTTGCTATGGTATACCCTCTGCGGAAAAAGTCAGAGGTGTTTGACAAATTTCAAGAATTTGAGGCGATGGCAACGGCAGCGTATGGAACAAAACTTTCGAAACTCCCTGTGGACAAAGGACGTGAATACTGCTCGAATATCCAGAAGAAGAATTACCGAGCAAAGGAAATTCAAGTCGAGCCAACAGTAGCCTACTCACCCCAGCAAAACGGGGTTGCGGAAAAATTCAATAGAACTCTGATTGAAAAAGTACGTACGATGCTGATTGGAGCCAATGCGCCGAAGTTGCTATGGTGTGAAGCTGTGCTGTCTGCCGTGTTTATAGTCAACCGAAGCCCGACATCAGCGTTGTCAAAGAACGTCACCCCAGCTGAGTTATTGGTACAGAAGAAAGCCAAGCTTGGAGAAGGTGCGTGACTTTGGATGCCAAGCCTTTGCGTGGATACCGAATCAACATAGGAAGAAGTTGGATGCCAAAAGTCGTCAACTGTTCATGGTCGGATATGCACCCAATGGCTACCGACTATGGGACAAGAATGCTCGACATATCGTGATTGCTCGTGACGTCAAGTTTAACGAGAGCTGCTTCCCGTGGGGAATCAAAGCTGCAGATCATACTGAAGAAAGACTGGTGGTGCCCTTGATTTACGAGCAAGAGGGGAAAGAGCAAGTCGAGCAATTTGCGGAGATTGTCCAGAAGGATCCGAACTGCAGTGATGATGAAGCCCTGACCAATGACGAAAATGAGCATGAAGACGCAGCGGAACCAGATACCTTCGTAGTGCAACCAGGTGGCTCCCTTCGCACTTAGATCTGGACATGTCTTCCGGCCAACGCGGCGCGCAGTTCACGAGGCGCAGCAAACGGGAGCACAAATTTCCCGGTAAGTTTCTCAACTATCTTACCGGCTTTAGAGCAAATGCTGTTGGTTCTCCTTCCTCATCAGATGTCCCTGAAACATACAACGAGATTGATGCTCGAGAAGATCGTGATCACTGGTATCAAGCAGTGCAGGACGAGCTCGAATCCATGGTGACCAACCATGTATGGAAGCTGATGGAGTGTCCAGTCGGAGTGAAACTGCTAAAATGAAGTGGGTGTTTCGACTGAAAGAGGACGAGACCGGACGACAGGTTCGTTATAAGGCAGGATTAGTGGTTAAGGGGTTTCTTCAACGCACTGGTATCGACTTCGACGATACGTTCGCCCCAGTAGCCAAGCTGTCCACAGTTCGGGTAATGTTAGCCATTGCTGCTCATCACAGATTCCATATACATCAGATGGACGTCAAGACGGCTTTTCTCCATGGAGTACTGAAGGAGAATCTGTACATGGAAGTTCCTCAAGGCGTTAAAGCAAAAGAAGGCAGCGTGTGCAAGCTGCAAAGATCGTTATATGGGTTAAAGCAAGCACCTAGATGTTGGAATGACAAGTTTAAATCGACGCTACTGAAACTTGGATTTCGCCGATCCAATCATGATTACTGTCTCTACGTGTCTACCATTGAAGGCGATGAAATTTATCTGGTGCTTTACGTCGATGACCTTTTGATAATTAGCTGGAGCATTCGAACAATTGAAATGTTGAAACGTCGTCTTTCCGATGAGTTTAAGATGACTGATTGCGGAGAAGCAAGACTCTTTCTGGGCATACGACTCGATTACAACCGTGACAGTGGTGACCTGAAGCTGTCCCAAGATTCTGCCATTACCAAAATACTGGAGAAGTTTGGTATGTCCAATTGCAACCCTGCCAAGAGCCCAATGGAGAAAGGACTTCAGCTGAGCCGCGAAGGAAGTGGTACTGTCCAACCATATCGAGAGCTGCTGGGCAGCATTATGTATTTAATGTTGTGCGTTCGTCCTGATCTGTGTTATCCAGTGAGTTACATGGGAAGGTTCCAGCAAACACCAACGGAAGATCATTGGCAGACATTGAAGCGGGTCATCAGGTACCTCAAAGGAGCGACCACCATGGGTCTACGTTGCAAGCGAGAGGAAAGCAGCAAGCCACTTGTAGGATTCGTCGACTCAGACTGGGCCTCGGACACAGAAGACCGCAAGTCGGTGACCGGTTTCCTGTTTAAAGTCCACGGTTCAACGGTTTCCTGGGCAAGTCGGAAACAACCAACGGTGTCAATGTCTTCGAGCGAAGCGGAATATATTGTACTAAGCGCAGCTGTATCTGAAGCAGTCTGGTTGGCCGGAGTTCTGGAGGACTTGAATTGCAAATCACCAGCGGATCCTGTACAGATATATGAAGACAACCATGGACTAGATAAAAATGCAGAGTCGAAGCGGGTGAAACACATCGACATCCATTTTATCAAGGACCATGTTGCTGCCGGGACCATCAAGTTGAAATCAATCTCTACTACCGAGCAGCAAGCAGATCTGTTCACAAAGGCAGTGGACGTTACACGATTTCAGTTCCTGAGGAGCAAGATCGGAGTCAGCAGTTAAGAGGGGGTTTTGTAGATCTATCAATCAGTGATCCCCTATAAGCTCCATCGCAGTAACCAAAGTTTGTAGCACTTTACTTTTTCTCAGCATTCCTAATCAAACCGTCAAATTTACAAGACATGAAATAAATCTATTCAAGCATTAACCATCAAGCTTAATTTCACTTTCCCAGCTTTGAAGTATCACACATCAATAAAAATTGACCCAAATAGGACCACGTGATGTAGGAGAAAACCATACCTTTGCGGAACCATACCAGCATGGGCGCAACTACGGGGGGGCTGAAGCCCCCCCTAGAATTTCCCAGAGAATGATTGTATTCAATATATCTACATTCCATATTACTTATCAGAGCATCAAAATCAACACAAATTGAGATGTCGTCATTCATTGGCTAAGAACTAGTTCTGCACCCAGAATCGATTCTCAACCCTTGCTCTCTTACTCACCTTACCAGTCAGACGAGAGCTACAATAACTCGTGATGTATCAAGAAGTCGCCATTTTACTTGGTTTTGGGCTGTGTTTCACCCGTTCCCCAGACGTCTCATCACTCGCAAGTCTCTTTCGATCTGGTCGAGCCATCATGCACGCTGCGCCCTTTAATTTCTTGTGCCGGTAGGGTTGCTGAAGAGAAGTGATTTCACAGGGTTGTCGTCCGGCATTCTTACGATGTGACCGGCCCACCGCAACCTGTTGTCTTTCGCCAGGTGTGCAATGGGGTTCTCTCCAAGCAGCGCTTGTAGCTCATGGTTCATGCGCTGTCGCCATTATCCGTCGTCCGCTTGTGCTCCACCGTAGATAGTCACCTTCTGTTCGCCGATAGGCACCTTCTGTTCGAAAACACCAAAAGGACTTCCGTAGAGGACTACCGGTTATATCAGGGTTTTGTAGTTTTTTGTATCGAAGTGGTCATGTCCGATCATCACCGTGATAGGTGCGTACGCTCTTAATGTCTGAGAAGAACGGGCCGTCGTTGAGAACGTGGTCAATTTGTTTTGCTGCACGTTGGTCGAGGAAAGAAAGGACTTTGGACTGCTAATCCGCGGGAAGCTGCGAAGTTGGTGCATAGCAGGCTGTACGGGCCGATAACCGGCTTATATAAGTCTATCCTTCCGTTCATGTCCCCAACGACGATCTTGATGTCTCTACGCGAGCAGCTATCGTGCCTTGCGGCCACAAATCCACCGTACCTTCTCTCCTTTCCGTCAAAGCTCCTGGAGCGCAACGATCAGGGATCCGGGTCGTTAAGCGATCTACTCTTACATGTACTGAGCTTCTAATCGTCGTCCTTAAGCAGGTATTAGACGACGCATATATTTGCTATTTTTGGTACGATTTTTTTTTGCACAAAATAAATTCTGTATTAAAAAATAGCAAATATTTGCTTCGTCTAATGCCTGCGACGAAAAAATCGTCGGCTGGGTTTTGAATTCTTGATTCTCCGTAGTATGTTGATTTTAGTATGCTGCCTTACTAGGGCTGCGATGCCTAGTCTCGCGACGGAGCTGCCGCCATAGATGTAGCTGACGAGACACCGCATTTCATAGTTCAACCGTCCGGTCTGGATCAGTCGCTGTTTGAGCCGCCCCTAGCCTGTAGGGCAGACGCGCAGACAAGCTGCTCTCTAAGGAGAACAACTACCCCTTCCTGCCAGCATACGACCAAGTTCCCACCGGTTCACCGGTTTTCCTTGGTTGCTCGTATCCCAGTCGGTACCACGTGGAGGTAGGAATAGGGCATTATGCCTTGAACCACACTGGGCTCTATTTCAATCTAACTAGTACGGGTGAACTGTTAAAAAACACTGCCCAGCAGTTTACCAAATCTGGCTCTCCTCAATAACGAATCAGTGTTGCTGAAAGAGCTTGGCGTTGACGGTGTGTTCAAGATATTCAGTACATCTTCGGAGATTCTATCCCTAAGTGATTTGTTTCTGCTTTTACGATACTATTTTAAGCGTTATTAAATAAGCATATGGGGCCGTTCCTAAACCACGTGGTCATATTTTGATCCCTTTTTATACCCCCCCTACCCCCCCGTGGTCTTTCGTGGTCTTTTGGCCAACCCCCCTCCCCCCTTGCGACTTTAACCACGTGGTCTTTTCATTTGTCTAGTGCCAAAAATTCGCTTAAATTTTTTAAATTTTTATTTTTAAACATTCGGTACATTCTATATTTCTAAAATGCAAAAGCTTTTGCTCTTGACTTGGTGGCAACAATTAATTATAAGTCAGAAAAAAAGACCACGTGGTCATTTCGTTAACCCCCCCACCCCCATGCGTGGTCTTTCGTGGTCTTTTGACAAACCCCCCCGTCCCCCTCTTTATGACCACGTGGTTTAGGAACGGTCCCTATACAAACTCTTTTTCCTCTTTTTTAAAATGACATACATGATAACTAGCCCCCCCTAGAAATTTTCCTTAGTTGCGCCCATGCATACCAGTATGTAGTAGAAAAGATTTCCAATAAATGAGCATGAAAAACGATGTAGTGTCAATTTCACTAATGACAATGCATAAACAGCCTACAGGTAGGTATTGAATAATGACATTCATTTTTTGCTTTTCGGAAATCTTCAAAAACTCAGCAAAAATAAAATTTATACAAATTGGCAAACCAGAATTCAAAACACTGTGCCAGGCTTGTTTGAAGATTAATAAGTGCTGATTAGTAGCTAAAAAACACTCCTTCGTTAGATGCTTTTTTAAAGCGTAGATGTGATGTAAAATACCAGAAAAACTAAATCCAAATATATCAACCCATGGGTATGCACATTAGGGTGGCAGCAAAACTGATCATTTCACCGACCATGTACATTTTATTTATTGCCCTAAAATATGATCTGTGTAAAATTTCAGCTCAATCGGACATGATTGAGGAGTGCCTCAAAGTGTTCGAAGTCATAGAGAACTAATTTTTTGCATCATTTACCCCCTGACGATAATAGGTAAAACCTGACGATAACAGAGCCGATCCCCTATCTAAATAAGCTATATTTCAACAAAATTGTTCATACGGAAGCCACCAGTCCGTAGTAACTTCAAATTTGTCTCTGTCGATAAATTAGTAATAAAGTTGATAATCTGTTAAGGTATTTACAGCTGAGGCGTGTTGCAGAAGCTTCGATAAACAACTCGTCTCATTTTAACTACATGGCCGAATCTGCTTGACTTCTCTAATAGAGCCCATAGATACCCGTCCAACGAATGTTGGACGACCAAACTTTTCTCTCAATAAAAAATAGAACACACATTCATCGATCTACAATGAGATTTTTTTATTGAGTCATACTAAGATACGCATTATCACCTAATTCAAAAATATGTTTAAACAATTTAGTTAGTCAATTGTTTTCTCTAAACCAATCCGGAAACATCGTGCGCATCAATCGTGCAATCTTCGCCGGCTGGATTGGCCAACGCTGCCGGAATGTTCAGTGTTTTTCCGGGGCAGAGTGCTTCGTATTGATGTTTTAAACTTTCCAGCTCGAAATTACACGTCGCCAGGGCCGTTCTCAACTCGCATAGCAAAACCATATCCGATCGCAGCTCATTGAAAGCTACGCAAATTTCCTCGATGGGTGGCGGATTCGGATCGACTTTGAACTCCTGCAAAGCCTGTTCCAGAGCCTTGGCTTTCTTCTGTCCAACATTGGCGGGCAGTTTCATCTTTTGAGATCGTAGTGAAACACCAGTACCTCGTAAATCTGTAAATTTGATGCCAGCCGTTTCCACTGCATTAACAACCGAATCTACTTTAGACGGCCGTGGCTGCTGTTGAATTTTCTTTTTTAGTTTCTTGTCATGCTTCTTGTGAGCATTTGCCTGTTGTTGCTGCTGTTCAGTTTGTTGCTGATCGGCTTGCGATATCAGCTTTTGTAAATCCTGCGTTTTACGCTCACGCTCTTTTTTGCGTGCTTCAATTTTCTTTAGTTCATTTAACAGCATTTGTTCCTCTTCAATTTGTTTGGGAGTACGATCGAACAGCTTTTTCAGCTGTTCTTTTCTTCGTCGCTCATGATCTGCGTCGAAGAGATAGATTTTTTTCTCTGGACTTCCACGCACCTTATTGAGGATTCCTACAACTTCATAATACCTTTCTTTCAAGTCCTCAACTGTTTTACTACCGTAGTTGGCGCGATCCCAGCGGTCGGCCATAATAATGAACCTGACATCAAATCGCTTGGCAAGGTCGAACAAATGATCCGTTTGCGGTTTAGTCCACTTGGTGGGATGCGTTTTCATGTGCGCATTATAATCGGTCATAGTGTAACTGGGGATCTCCAATTGCTTGTTGAACTTGGCGAACGGATATTCCTTCTGTTCGTCGGAAGTTCTCTTCCAGTGGTGAAACACTGCTCCGTCGGAGCGTGCCGGGTTTACAAATGGAGCCCACTCCCAACGGCGAACTTTTTTCATCCCTAACCGAGCTTTGGCCTGTTTATAACCGGTACCGGTATCGGTGGGTAGTAACGGTGAGGCATCCTTGTTATCGTTGTATAGTAAAGCAAATACCTCCCGATGCATGCCCTCGGGGCGCTTGACGGCCAATTTTCTATAAAAGAATTATTTTTAGCAGCACAAAAATAAAGCAAAGTTAAAAACACAACTTACTTCTCATAGATCTTTTTGTTCTTGGTAAGCAGCGATTCTTTGGTCAATTCCGGTGTGACCGGGCGCTCCAAATCCAAAATATCACGAACATCGGCCATTGTGATGCCGTTTGTAGTTCGAACGACAATTACCACAAAATTCCTGCACTTTTATAAGGAATTTCTGTGCAAAATCCCAACTAAGACGACAAGGACGCGGAAATCAAAATTTTCATTTTGACAGAAGAAGGGAGTCAAAAAGTAAACAGCATTTGAGGGACAAGTAGAAAATGAAACGAATACTCAAATAAATTTATGGTATAAATCAACGAAAGGGCGTCAGCTTTACATCATTCATTACTACACTGTAAAAAAATTTCACGTCGAAGTGAAGTGATTTGCTGTTGAATTCGCACTACTTGCCGAACATTTCAAAGTGAAAAGAAAATCCTTCGAAACATGTTAATGCAAAGAACGGTGAAATCAACAGCAAATCACTTGATTTTCTGTTGTTATGTTCATCTTTTTTGATATTCTTATGTTTGAGATACAAAATGTTGGTCATTTGGATATTATCTGCTAATCACAATAAATATAAAAGGTTTCTGTTTATTTTAGATTTTTCAATTTTATTTTATTCTAGGTTTTCAATTTGATTACAAAATGACCACTGTCGCTGTGGCGGTGTATTCGAATTCAGGATCTGTAAAAGAGTTGTTTTATCATTATTTTATTAATATCAAAGATTCAATAGAACTTACTTTCAAACAAATTTTTAATCTCCGGGGAAAATGTGCTGCTTGCGCCTTCCGCCATCGCGACTATTTTTGTTCCGTTTTATGTTTTTGACGTTTGTCAATTGGAATCGCAGCTGTAATTCAATTGATTTGAACAGTGGTGCAAATTCAAGAAATATTCATTATAATATGATGGTGATTTCCATTGAACAGTTTTCAACGCAAGATCATTTCATTAGAAAGTGTTAATCATTGTGAAATCAACACTAAATCACTTCAATTTGCAGTGTGACGTGACGAATCGAGTCAAGTGCAAAAACACTTGAAGTAATCGTGGCATTTAATAACAGTGTATATCATGAAAGTAGGGAAGTGTGAACCAATCAGGTATATATCCGGACTACTTCGTGATTAGAGCAAAACTAACAATGACAACAAAACTCAAAAGAGGCAAGCAAAGTTCTTACTCACTGATTTAAATCCTAATTAACGATTCAACAATATATTTGTCACCCAAATATGCAATAAAAAAGCATAATTGCTTTAATCTTGTACATGTTACACATAAATCTTGATATTCAGTCGCTTTACATTGTATATTCGAGAATTTATTGTTTCGCCCTTTACTATGCACTTTTATTTGATCACCTCAATATTTTTAACCTCCGACCCTGCATACTCATATATTTTTTATCTGTAAAGCTAGCTATTCATCCAGCCAAATAAATTTTGCTGTCTGCCGCTCTTCGCATATCCGTCTCATGTCGACTTTCAGTGATTTTGATTTTTTCGTGGGAATCAGCTTGAAATTCTCTAAAAATTTAAAAAAAAAAATAAAATAGTAGACTTTGTTCGTGAAATATGAAAAATCAAAACCTATTTGCTTTGTCCCATGTCAAAATTATTCGCATAACAGTCACGTCGATTTTATTAATCGTTGACGGCTAACTGATATCTTGAAGTGTACCTTTTCGCATTGCACTATGCAATGGAAATGCTTATTGTTCTACATTAAACTCAAATCAAACTCATATTACACATTAAATTTGCATTAACGCTTTTCATTCTGAAAAAACTCTAAATCTCGTTTGAAAACAATATTACACCTATTCTACCTCTTTCTCAGGAAGGTTAACCCAAAACTGTTTCTGTTTCTCTGTTTCTGGTAAAATAGCATTCAGCAGCACTTTCCTTCGGTCGGAAGCTACGCCAGCTGGACATTTTCGACGCATAAGTGTGTTCGCCAAATCGAAATCCTTATGGACAACCGTTTTATCTGTTTTTTCGAGAAGATGCAACATGAATGCATTTTTTCGCCCTCACTCACAGCGCTGCTGTATTTCAATTTATAGTTGCCTTTTTCAAAAACAATTTTTCTCATGTTTTCAATGTATGGACGCGGCTGGCAGCTATTTAGGGTGTACTACGAAATCGTCATCTTCAGCTCAAAAAATCATTTGCTAACATGTTTTTTACAACGACATTTTTTTCGCTTTTCCTTGTTCAAATTCTGGAAAAGTGCATGCTGGTTCACCGTTTCTCTTTTTGGCTTTTTCTACAACTGCGTGAAAAGAATCCGCAGCCAAGAAAGTATGATCGAATTCGAAGCATTTTAAAGTAAGTTCCTTCACTTTAGTTTCCTTTGCGTTCAACAAAAGAGTTAAATAAAGAAACAAATTCCAATTTTTGTTCTGGCTGGAACAATTGTCCAGCCAGAACGTCACTATTTTCAACCCATTGCCGCAGCACCAGTTTACAACTTTATCAAAGCAGCTCGTAATGTCTCCTGCTGAACGACCTGAAGTTGATTCGTCCCATGGTGTTTATGGCTGGCAGCTGGCACCGCGCGATTATTTAAGGAATAACATCTCAACGTATGAGTTAATGAGGTAGCATATCAGCGCCCCTTTTAAACATTTACAATACTAAGCTAAGCTATTTTTTAAATAATAAAATTGATTCAAACGCCTAATTCTGTACAACGTATTTTATGCTACGCTCGCCACACTCATACTGTGTGTGAACTAACCTCTAAAAACATAAATGGGGCTAGCGCCACTATCTTTCACGGCGGCTTCAGGAGTCCGATGCCACCGGGTTGAGTGTGCGCTTCTAGTGATAATTGTGTAGTTTCAACATTGATGTAGGTGGTTTCTGTTTACGGTATACAGTATGAGTGTTTGTGCGTTCCTGGTCTAGTACGGAACGTTTTGAAACGAAACGATTATTGTAATCGCGGATTAGTGAAAAAACGTCAAACGACAACAGCACAAAAAGCTGCGAAAAGTTTTTACTGTTTGCTAAATTTATAATTAAAACACTACCAATATAACATAATAAATCAGTTGAATCATCATCATCATTCCTAAAATACTTTCAACGGCGCCATGGCAGCGATGATCGTTCCAGAACCGGTAATTTCCCGTGTTTACATTGGTGGCCTTGGTGAACAAGCTACCCGGCAAGATATGGAGGAACTTTTCAAAGATTTCGAGCCATACACGGATCTTAACTTGCTTCGTGGTTATGGTTTTGTGCAGTTTCCTTCAGAAGAAGCAGCCAGAAAAGCAATTGCCGGACTGAATGGCAAATCGCTAAAAGGACGCAAATTAACGGTGAAAATAGCGAATGACAACCGAGCTAAAAAAGGGCTTTTACCGAGGGGTGGTACAGGGCCGGATGGGCAGATGGTACGTGACCGTTCTCCAATTGATGTCAACCGGGGTTATGCAGAATCATTTCCTCCACGGGGTGGGTACCGGGGGGCATATCCCGGAATGGAAATGGGTGGCTATCCCGATCCGATGATGCGTGTGCATCCAGGAGGAGGAGCACCGATGCCGCAGCCGGAAAGTAATGATTGTGAGATTATCGTCGTTTCAAGAGATTTGACGTAAGTATTTAGACTATGCGATAGAAGAGAAGTTACATGGGCCTGTTTTATTTCAGGACCTACGCGGAAAACATTGAAGCAAGATTGAAGAGAAATGGTTTGACTGTCGATTTACTCTTCCCGAACGATGATGTTCCCATAGGAAAAGTTCTTTCCAACATTGCATCTCGCGGTAGCTATTACGCTATTCTGATAACCCCCGAAAATGAAGAGCGTAACAGCATAACGGTGAATGTTTTATATGGAGTTCCGGCTGAACATCGCAACATGCCAACAGAAGATGCAATCCTTTTCATATGTAAAGATTACGAGGAGAAACTTAGAGCCGAGCGGGAAAAGCTCGTCAAATATCGAACAGCAATGATGCAGGCTAGCAGCGCGAATAATACTTCTCATATGATGTATAATGCTCCTCCCCTGCAGGATAAACATCCAGAGCCAATACAAAATATGATTAACCTGCTGGGAGCCAATCGCCAACTGACTGTACTACAGTACGAACGACTTATTAAATATCTGAATGAGCGCAAGGAAATGCAAGTCAAATATGAACTGGGCGAGGATATGGATTCCGTTAGCGCTACCAGGATGATTTCTACAAAATCAAAAGAGGAGAGCGAAAAGGATTTACAGCGAAAAATAATGGACATTCTGAACAAACCTTCAATCATTGCACCAAAACCAAAACCGGTGGAGCCAGAGGTGGAAACACGAACCGCTGCTAGTGCTGCTGGATACTCTTCGTTTGGAGGATCAACGATGGCTATGTCATCTTCTATCAATAACAACGCACCCAGCGTGAGCACGTCATCAGTCGCTAGTTCTATTGCACCCATTGCAAGCGCCGCACCGAAATTATTACATGATCCAAAAGTGCAGAAAGCTCTTGATTCATTGCTGCTTTCTGGCTTAGGAGGGGCGTTAAAATTTTAAGAACCTATGAACTGCATTCCTAGGTTAGTAAATATTTAAAGTAGATTGGCATTATCCGTTTTCTGTTCACTTGAAATCGATTTGACTAAATTTGATCATGAAGAGAAAAACATGATCGTGCGGCGTGAACCGACGGAAACCAAAATACCCTCAAATAAAATTCGCATGAAACGGAAAGTTCTAACTCAGTGGCAGTGTTTCCACTCTAACAGTAATGACAAAGATCTTTTATTTCTGATGTTACGGTTCAATCCGTTTTTGCATAATCGTGAAATCGAATCAATGTTAGGCGTAATGTAGTAACAATCAATTGTATCGCTAAACCGGTAGTCGATTTCGAGTAGCCTGTTTTCCTAATTCTTATAAACCTTATAAGTATTATTTGGAATGACATAATTTGATGAATTACAAATCTTATTTTGAGAAACATGGTACGTCACGCTGCTTCCATGATGTGTGGAGAAACTAGGCATCATGATTGCTAATACACATCATTATTTTAATTTTATAAGAAACATCAATACGGTTCTGAGTTTCTTTCTCAAGCAATGAATAAAGACTTCGAGAATATATACAGTCTTTTGTTTTAGATGCACGAAAGGAAAGAATGGACTTATGTAATTAAAATATTGACTCTTAGTATAGATTACTCAATTTTTTGTTTTCAATAAGCTTTTATTCTGTGTCGGTTATTTAAGGACAAAGTCTAATCACGAAATATGTCACAAACATCAACTTGCATTTGCTGCTAGATTTAAAATGATGCTTAGTAATTATTCTTAAGTTTGTGCACTCTAAACTATTCAGAAGAAGAATAGGAGAGTTATGATATTGATTGGTATTCTATTGATGACCAAACACTGTAAAGAAAATAAATAATGGCCTTTTTCAATTAGGCATTTCTGTAAACGCAGAATGTCTTTGTGGCATAAACAGTTGCCAAAAAGAATCGTTAATTCATGCATTTATTTGCAAAAATGTATCTCAAAGGTTCAAATCTCTGCCAAAATGTTATCTACGAATGAGTTGTAGAAAATTGATTGCTCGACTTTAACCTAAATTTTAAATTTAAAAATAAGTTACGCACGACTATAGCAGGTATTAGACGAAGCAAATATTTGCTATTTTTCAATACAAATTTTATTTTGTGCAAATAAAAATCGTACCAAAAATAGCCCCTGGGCTTGGTGGCTAGCCTATAGGGCGCGTACTCCCGAGTGGCGGATGGGAGTGGGAGATGAATAGAGTTAGTCATATTTAATATTATCATTATTATTATTATTATTGTTATGTATATGTATATATGTATGTATGTGTGTATGTATATGTATATATATGTATATATGTATATGTATATATGTGTGTATGTATGTGTATATATGTATATATATATATATATATATATATATATATATATATATATATATATATATATATATATATATATATATATATATATATATATATATATATATATTTTTTTTTTTTTTTTTTTTTTTTTTTTTCTATTTATTTATTCTACATGTGTTAAGACTACTCTTGGCTATTTCCTATGTGGGGAAGATTCTTCTTGGGGCATCCTAGGCGGTGCACTACCATTTGAGTTGTTGTCTATAGCGTGTTTGGCAGCAACCGGTGCGGCATGAAGTAATGATAGAGCGCTGCCGAGCGGGGTTTTATTTTTCTTTTATGTTTTATTTCATTTATCTATTTATGCTTTGTTATCTTCTAATAAAATATATACGTTCTTATCTTCGATTATCTATGTGAGAATGAGTGTAAAAAGTTAGTTATGATAGGAAATATTTGCATATCGTCACACAGTGTATGATTATAACATGTTGAAATATCTAAATATCTAATTAGTACGTGAGGGTACTGGGCATATAACACAATGGTGCTTGTTACGGGAGTCGCTTCACGGTGGGATGTGTTTCACTCTTATGCTCACTTCATTTTCTTTTTTTGTATTTTTTTTTATTTTTATTTTTATTTTATTTATTTGTTTTATTTTTTTTAAATTTTTTTTATTTTTTTTTTTTTATTTTTTTTCTATTTTTTTTAATTTTTTTTTCTTATTTATTTTTTTTAAATTTTTTTTTATTTTTTTTATTTTTTTTTTATTTTTATTTTTTTGGTCCTATTCCCGGTTCCACCTCAGATGAGGTGACAGGGGTCACCTCCGTGGGGTGGGATTGACAGAGGAGTGAGGTTGAGAGTGGGACGGGTGGGATGGGATTGTTTCCCAGCTCAAGGATCTCTAAGTCGCAGAAAGTCGTAGCACCAGATCTTGACGTGCTCTGCATTTCTAAGACGTTCGGCATTTTTTTTTTCATCTGGCAAAAAAAGGAAAAAAGAGAAAAAAATGAAAATTTTACCGCTTTGGGGCACGGGTCGGGTTCGGATTCGTTTCGTGACTGAAGAGTGAATCCAATGTTTGCCATTGAATCACAAATCAGTCAACTTTTGAGCCTTGTTGCATCTTCGTAGAACCATCGTTCAAAGTGGTCGTGAGGTGGTTCCACGCGGAACGTCGCTTTTTCCGTTCTCACTTCACTGATATGACACTCATCGTGGCCCAGATTCCGCGGCAGATGTCACTTTGCGACGTTTGTCTCACTTACGTGAGTCCCGTAATAGGATTTTGTTCACTTCACTCTGATTTCACCGTGAGGTGGCTCCCGTAATAATCACCAATAACAAGGATTCTATAGCACAATTCACTGATGTTCAAATATCTTGTTTTCTCTCTTTGCATGGATATATACTTCTCACATCGATGCGCCCCAATGAGAATAATTACAAAAGCGACCTAGAAACAAGAAATTGAAGAGATATGACTCCGGCAGAAGAAAACATAAAATAAAAACAGGAGGAAATAAAACAAATGCATGTGAAGGTAACATTCAATATCGAAGGGTAAGTGCAATGAAAAATGTCAGCTCCAGCAGGTAAGTACATTAACATAAAGCTTAACATGTTTCAGATACTGCCTTTCACACTACATGCACATATATACATACATACATCACACTACCTAGCCAGTAACCCCACAAAAGAACAAAAGAACATAAGAACAAAAGAATAAATTTTTTGTTTTGTTTTATTATTATTATTATAATTTATTTATGTATTTATCTATTTATTTATTTATTTATTTATTTTTTATATTTATTATTATTTTTTATTATTTTATTATTATTATTATTATTATTATTTCTACTATTATTGTTATTATTATTATTATTATTATCATTATTATTATTCTTATTATTATTATTATTTTATTTTTCTTTTTATTTAGTCATTTATTTATTTATTTATTTATTTATTTATTTTTATTTTATTTTATTATGTTTTATTTTTATTTTTTTTTTTCAAACGCTCAAACACCTTCCCATTCTTTCCCCAATCCCTTCCAATGGCATTCATACAGTCCCGCAAGTGGCAGTCAGCCATTATCCTTCCTTGAATATCGGGGTTGGACAGACTTGGCTCTAACTGCCCCACCATCTACCGCAAAATGAAAATGAAATGAAATGAAATAAAAATCGTACCAAAAACAGCAAATATCGTCTAATACCTGCTTAAGAATTTCATTTCTTTTTTTTTTCACCTCACATGTAGGCTTGATTTGAAACCCAAATAAAATTTCAGTTTGTTTTTAGAAATTATGCAATAAAATACTTCGATGTTCGGAATAAGTATATGTTAATTCGAATTTCGAGATATTTTATTCAAAGCTTGGAACACCTTTATCACAATGATTGCATCGTTCACTTCTTGCTGGTAAATGGCTGAGCAGCAGTCAGTACTTCGTGTACCTGAATAAAATTGTGGTGCAAAGCATCCTGCCCAGTAACTTCTATCCCTACATCCCCTCGTCAGTATATGTACGAAAAATCAAGCGAAGATCGCTGTAACCAACCCAATGGTGAAACAACTTCACCTGAACGACTACTACGAGGCCCAGTAGCTGCTGTACCAAGCTCAGTGGCTGCTTGATTGGCGGATATAACTATCTGTCCCCTACAGTATTCCTGTAACTGGGTAACTGAGTCGCGAATGATTCCAGTATGGCAGCTATATGGACGGCGAGCAGGCTCCAGTAAAGGAGATTGTGTCAACCTCAAACGAAGGATACGCTGTTACTATGTAACCATGGAGCTGACGGGCCTAATGCCGTTGGTGGAAGCGGGTGACTTCAACGCTTAGGCTGTCCAGTGGGGAAGTCGCTGTATGAGCAAGAGGGGTCAGATCTTGTTGGAAGCTTTAGCAAAGCTCAACTTAAACCTGGCTAACGTTGGGATCGAATAGACATTCAGTGAAAATGGTGCTGAGTCAATCTTCTAACCCGCGGGTAGACAATGGCTATTTGAGTTGCTATTACCAGTCGGTTCACTATAAGGTAGATCATAACGTGAGGCGCCAAGCGACAGGTAGAGCCGTATTTGAGGAGGCAATAAAAAGGGAGCTCGAGTAGAGCAGTTGGCTCCGTCAGAGTGCAAATATTTCCACATTATCGGGGACCTGCGACGCCACCATGCCTAGGAGTTAGGACCTCCAAAGTGCATGCCTCCGCGCAAAACGGAGTATGCAACGCGGACGAATCGAGAAACTTAGAATAGAGCGCCGTGCAGCATTCAGGTCTGCAAGATCGGCGCTAAAGAGTGCGATTAAGGCGAGCAAGAGGGCATGTTTTGATAGGCTATGCGTGAGTTTCAATACAAATCCGCGGGGTAACGCCTACAGGATCGTGATGGTCAAGACCAAAAGCTGGTTGGCGTCTACAGAACGAATTATCGATAAGGAACTTTTTCCACACCACGAGCTGAGTCCTTGGACTCCGACGGTCCAGTCTTACGTCCGACGTTCCAATATCTCAGAAACAGACCACGGATGTTCAGTCAACCTGCTGGGTAAGGCTTACGAATTAATTCAAAGTGAACAAGGCACCGGGACCGGATGATATCCTGAACCTGGCCAT
Source organism: Wyeomyia smithii (assembly GCF_029784165.1). Lineage (NCBI taxonomy): Eukaryota > Metazoa > Arthropoda > Insecta > Diptera > Culicidae > Wyeomyia > Wyeomyia smithii. Next base: position 73,773,877 of record NC_073695.1, read on the forward strand.
TAAAGTGGCCCCGGGCTCTTTCGGGTAGTCATGCAGAGGTGCCAGAATGATTGCCTCTTCCTGGTGCAAGCAACAGAAACTGAACCTATTTCCGAAGGCTGGGAAATCGCCAGAGGCCTCATCGGCATACAGGTCCATCTGTCAATGGATTACCCTTAGCAGACTGGTGAAGTACATATAGGGTGTAAACGGTCTGACAAGTAACCAGTTCGGCTTAGGTAAGTCCACGCTGAATGCTATTCTCTCCGTCTGCAAGACGGCGGAGGTAGTAGTCCTCCAGCTCAAAATAAAGGGCATTCGCTATTGCGCAATCATGACGCTTGACGTGAAGAATGCGTTCAATAGCGCCAGCTGAGACTCATGCTTAGATTCTCCCGTTCCGGTGTGATTGTACAAGATTTGGAAAATTACTTTCTGAATCAAGTACCAGTTTGAAATCTGACGGCCACGCATTGCATACGCAAGGGCCAGGACTGGGTGCACTCCAGGAAACTGGAGTTAGCGCACTATAAGACGAAGGTCACGGTTGTGAATGAGCGTAAATCAACAAGCAACAAGCAGTAGTCAAAGTCGGAGACTACACCATTCATGCTCGTTTTCGCTTTTTTGCTCTTTGAATGCTCATTAGGCTGTATTTTGTCAAGGAGGCCGAATACGAACAAGTCATATATGAAGCATTTGTAGAGATAGCAGAGATAGAGTAATTTGTTCAAACATTTTATTCTTGAAATTGCCATAGGTACCTAAGTAAAAGTCAGGCCAAGTTTGTAAAACCGGAAAAGCTGCTCTGTTGGTACCTACAAAAAATTAAAAAAGCAAAAGAGCGAAACCAAGCATGAAACCATTACCCGTAAGCGATTGGGAGTTATTGTTAACGACAAATTTACGTTCAAGAACCACGTCACCTATGAGAGAGAACCGCAACGGTTATTACCGCACTATCTCGAATGATGTCGAAAAGCTCAGCAGCATACGCCAGCGAGCGGAAACTTCTTGCCAGCGTGATGATGTCCATACTTAGGTATGGCAGGCCAGCATGGTCCAAAGTGCCTGGTTCAAATAGTTAACGTGGTAAACTGGAAAGTACCTACAGGCTCATGCGCCCGAGAATTGCGATTGCGTATCGTACAATGTCGTACGACGCAATCAGCATCTGCTTCGATCAACATGACACAAGGGGTATAAGAGATACCAGAAGTTGTTACCGATGATCAGATGGGCATTCCAAGAGCTTCCATCTGACACTGATTCTACTTCAGGACAGTTTCTACACTGGCTCAGGCACGCGGGGTCCCCCAGGAGTCCCGAGTGCGAGGATGTTGCGAAGACCGCTGAACATATCTTCTTCATATGCCATCGTTTTGCGCGTGCGAGGAGCGACATGGTGGTAGTGAACGCGGCAGACACTATTCCGGACAATTTAGTTCGGAAGATGTGCGAAGACCCTAGCATTTGGAGTGCGGTTTGTGTAGCCGCCTCTCAGATAGTCCTGGATCTACAACGTGTGTGGTGGGTCAATAAATTTTAAAGTGTTAAACTATGAGGTATAAATACAGAGAACAGATATGCATGTTCATATACAAAAAACGCGTTACGCGGCATAAATATTGCCAAATCGATATTTTATCGATATAAGTGCTAGGTTTGTCAGCGACGCGAGCGCCACGTAGCGGGAGTATTAGCACTTACATTTAAAATATAACTCGGAACATTCTGCATGGACCTGGGCAACGAAATACAAACCACTAGCAAGGTTGTATATTCAGCTTTGGGGTGTTAAATCCATTCAATTGGCCGCGTGCCAATAATTCGCTCAACAAGTACAATTTTGAGGAACGATGTATGAGAAACTTGTAGTCCCTAAGTAGTACTACAAGTTTGTCAAAGAAGCTCTAACCATAATAATGTGAATATCATAATATTTACCGCGAATATTGCACTGAATATGGGCTTTCACTCTTCAGGTATAAAAGTTAGGGCAAACAAACTTGTAGTTCTACTTAGGGACTACAAGTTTCTCAAACATCGTTCCTGAAAATTATACTTGTGAAGCGAGCTATCAACGCGCGGAAAACAAGCACCCTAAAATTGAATATAAATCCAGAGTAGCTGAAGCTTGATGTTATACCGTCAAGCGTCGCACGTAACAGTTTTGTTCTGTTGGAAAACCATGTTCAAGCATAATTTGCCACAGCTCATTGCATTTTATTGTATCGTGCGCCGCCTTAAAATCTATAAACAGATTATGTGTGTGCAAGTTGTGTTCTCAAAACTTTTCGAGGATCTGTCTCAAGGTGAACATCTGGTCCGTTGTAGATCTTCCCGCTCGAAAACCGCATTGGCATTCTCCAACAAAGGCTTCCAGCAACGGCCTCAATCGCTGGAACAGGATACGAGAAATAATTTCATGAGCGGAATTGAGAAGGGTTATGCCTCGATAATTACTACAGCCGAGTCTATGTCCCTTCTTGTAAATTAGGTATATGAGTCCTTCCAACCAGTCTGTGAGTAGTTGTTCCTCAGACCATACCCTTTAAAGAATCTGGTGATTTGCATTACACAGCCGCTCGCTCCCGACTTTGAAAAGTTCGGCCGGTAAGCCATGCTACCCTTTGCAAGCATTCTTCACCTTCTCTAATGTTGGTGGGTCTTCAGCTTGTCCGTCCTCCCCAATTTCTATCTTGTTTCCCTCGACGACTCTCCTACCTTCCTCACTGTTCAACACCACTTCAAAATGTTGCTTTCAACGCCTGGCCACCTGCGACTTATCGGTAATCAGGTTCTCCTCCCTGTCGTTACACGCAAGTACTGGCACGGTTAGGTTACCTGATACTACAGGTCGCAATTTTTCTGTAGCCGGAGACATCGACATTTGGCATCGTAGCTTCGCGGTGAAGGAATTTTGTGTGATGGACAGGGAGCAGGATCGCATGGTCAACTGGAAGGCAATCAAAGATCGTTTCTACAACTACAGCATCATCGATGTGCATTGCCCGCTCAAAGGTAGATTTGATGACCAGAATCGTTCTATGCGCAGTTGAAAGATTACGATGCGTCAACTTCTCAGCTTTCCGAGTCCTGATAATTTGGAAGCCACCTGGAGGCCTCGTTCCCATCGATGGCAGCTTTTTCTCAAACACCACAAACATACCTTCCATTCGGAGTGCAGATGTGGACTCAGACCTCAACCTGTTAGCAGTACATGTTAAAGACATCCACTGCATTTCACACACGACAAAGCCATTCTTCTCGACCAAACATTGTCACAAGAACACGGTCAAACATCAACAAACTCGTAATGAATTGCCTGGGGGACGATTGCCTAATGGCAATATCAAAACGATAAAAAATCGCGACGGACGGAGCAAACCAAAAAAGCGTGTGAACTAGGCGAGCTGCTGATTTCAAGAGAACTTTATTAACTAGTGTGAGTAACAATGTGAGTATAATTGGCCCTGACGACTCTGTTGATATTGGTTTGGTTTTTACTTGCGAAAGTGAAAGAAGGAAATATTTTTGCTTTTGTTTTCACACATAAATTGACAATTGCATATGAAAATTCGCGTAGGCGCGAACAGCCTTAAAAATCTCTTTTACTTGTGTTAGGGCCAATAAGTATTGTGATAAATGTGCAGGGTATCAAAAAATTCGAGTAGTTCCGATGTGAGATTAGACGGCTGCATTTTGTCGGAGTTGTTCGCCGCTCACGTTCGTCCATTGCCCACGATCTCGAGGAGAAGAAGCGCCAGCAGGTGATCATAGATTATGAGGAACTGAAGCACTTGTTTCAGGTTAATGACAGTATTTATACATTAATGATGAGGTTACAGAATTCGTCCAGATATGTGTAGAGACGTGGAGGGAAATCGAATTACAAAGGAGCGCGAGTTGGTCGACAGGCAGTGCTGCAAATTTTCGACACTGCAACCGAAAATGACAAAAACCGCATTTTCACTGTCCTAAGTTGGAACGACCCTCATATGTCAGCGGTGTCAACTTTCGACGAATGTCCGGTCATTGAAAGAAATGAGATGTCTGATTTATTATCGAAATTATTTGATTTGAGCCAATTTATTGCATGAAGTCGATGAACTATATAAGCATCTACATTCTTAACCGCATAAATATCCCTAAAGCAACACAGCGTGTGCGAAATCACAGAAATGCTGCTAGCCAACAATCACTGTCAACTAATTGGAGCTGAAAGTTTTTTTCATTCTCAGCTCGTTCGTTGGAAATTGAAACTCGAAGATTTCAATTTTAACTGAAAATCCTTTCATGACAGTGAAAGTTTGCAGCGCTGTGACGACAGGTGGACGCAGTTATTCCATGATCACTTCGATAGCAGAGCAACGATGGAAGGCAGAGGAGAAAATTACCTTTGGAGTATCATCGAACGATAGCAGTATTACAGGTCGCGATATTCTGGTAATCAAATGGAAAATTGGATCACTAAGGAACAATAGAGCAGCGGGCAAAGACAGACTTCCGGAATAACTTCATAAACATTGTAAAAAAGCACAAGCAACGGCACTTCGCTAGGTTAATTTAAGGAATTGGGGCGAAGAGAGACTGCCGGAGAAATTGACTCGAGGGACGGTTGGATCCAGGAACGTAAGTCGCCGCACGAAATTAACGATTTACATTAGACTAGCAGTACTCAATGACTTAAACCGTGACACTGTTCAGGAGCACTGATCTATTCGAACGTAAAGGGTTATGCAGGGGAGTTTCTTTCGGCTTCGCAGTCTTTAAAATTTGAAAAGAAAACGATATTTTTCTCTTACACCGACCTTTCGAATAATATATATTCTTTATCAAGGCTCTACAAGTAAATTAAGATCAAAACGATTTTTAGAAACAAATACATAAATTATGCACATAACATCATTACCGAGAGGACCATTTTCCTGTGAAGTGGTTCTTCGGCTAGAGCATTAATTGTCAGAACAGAAAGTAATCATCCTAACAGAACATCCAAAAATACATTAAATTAGCTAAACATGATATCAAATACAATTCATGCTTCTTACATTATGCAAATTAAAAAAAAAAAAACAAATTAAAAACTGTACACTTTAACGAAGCGGAACTCGTAGCACTCTCAATCATACTAAACCATTTTTTCCGTAACCAGCAACCTTGCATGCAAACTCTATTGCGCACAAGTTATGCTGTGTGACACTCGGTGGAAGCTGTCAGCGACCGTTGGCGTTTGCTGTTGTTTATTTCTGTACGCCGCTTGACGTGTTGCATGATTGCTGTATATGTTGTGCTTAAGCCTTCAACATCACTGCGTTTGTTTACCGTATGATCGTTCGTGATAATGTGGCACATTTCCAACACGTTCAACGCTGTTTTTCGCCTATGTTCATCCAGGATACACACCTCATTCAACTTGAATGAATGGTTCTCGTCGATGCTGTGTTGGAGTAAAGCAGTTTTTTCCCTCAGGTGATGTATTTTGGCAATAGTAGATGGGCTGGTGGCATGTTCGTTTGACTTGAGCTCATCCAGTTTTTTAATGTTTGACCGGTGGTTGCTGATTCTTGTTTTGAGATGCTGTGTAGTGAGTCCAACATAGCACGCATCGCAGTTGGCACAGGGAATTTTGTAAATGACGTTGCTGCGATCTAATGTTGCGATCCGATCTTTGGTGTTCGTGAACAAATGGTTTATGGTGTGCTCATTACGTGTAGCGAGGGTAATTTCTGGGAAATCTATACGCAGTGATTTCTTTATGCGCGCCGTTAATCTGTCGATGTAGGGCATAGGTTTGTATGTTGTTGGCAATGTTTCTGCTGGGGCATCTTGTACGTTTTTCCTCATTAGCAGAGCTGCGATTAATCCAAGCAAAATGTTGACTATGACGAGAAAGAAAATATCATCGCACTCGCTTTTTTCTCTAATGAACAGCCAGTAACCATCACAGTAAGCGTCAATATCTTGTCTCTTTTGTTGCCATTTTCGGGTTTCCATTGTCAACCATCGTGAATGTACAGAGTTTACTCGGAAATATCACTGCAATGCAAATCTAGGTGATTTTTGGAACATCAACAATCGGTTCAGTAGCGTGATTATTTCAGTGCCAGCTTGAAGTTTGTTGCTATCAGGATTTTTTAAATTTGATTTCCTTTGCTGTATTGGGATTACTACGCTAGCGTTTGTTCTGCCATTGGTAAGATCATTGAAATGAGATTAATTTGGATGATGGATTTTAATTTAATATTTGTTTAACTAGATTTTGTTACAAAACAAAACATGACTGAAATTGAAATTGAACAGTTTCAAAGTTGAACCGTGCCAAAATTTAACAGGATCTGTATATAAATATACATACCCATACATAGTTAAAAGTTTTCTGTTTTGCCACCCGCGATTCATTTTTTGCCGCGAACTAACACTGTTTTTGGTTTAAGCTACAACAAGCACGATATTCAAGAGTCAAATTCATAAACTCAAAGAGTAACTAAAAATGGAATACTATTTTTCAGATATGAGATCATTTGAAAAAAAAAATAATAGAATTTGTTTATTACAATTGGTGTTGTGTTTATTACAATCGGTGTTAAAAAGCATATTCTCTACTGAGAATAAAAATGAATGATCATACAGATTCAAAATGTACCAAACTTAAATACGCTCAGTTACAAAACGAAGTAAAGGTCCGAATACACACACGGCGTGACAACGCCTTCCTGACGAAAATTGTCAGTACCTTCTTAAAACCTTTTAATGTGCCTTCTAGCATCTGCCACCTTCCACTCGTCTACACGGAAGGAGCAATCACGCCGTCTCGAACTCCGGCGTGCGCTAACCTTCTTGTCGTCATGCCACCTAATTCATGTTTGTTTATGTTTGTTGGAAGAAAAAATAAGGCAACACACTTCTAGAATTACCAGCAGGCGGAAAATGATACAACACGGCGTGCCAGCGCCTTCGCCAAAAGAAGGCGACACAAGACCGCGTGGAAGGCACGATGCGTCTACACGGAAGGCAGTCAAGTACGCAGCTGAAGGCGGCGAACGACTACCTTCTTCACTAGAAGACAAAGCTAGAAGGTTCTGGTGAAAGGCGTCCCAACGGAAGGCGCGTTTACGCCTTATACGCCGTGTGTGTATTCGAGCCTTAAAGGGCTATTCCCACTGCTTCCGTTCCGGGACCGGGCCGGGACCGGGCCGTGGCTGTTCCGCGTGTCATCCGGGCTCGTTTGAGATTGATTGCATGCGTTCTTATGAACGCATTCACACCGACGCGCCGTGCCCAGACCGGGACAGCGTTGAGTTGCCGTCGTGCTGCCGCAGTGCGAGAGAAAAACTATCGTTGCCGACGATACTTTGTGTTGGCCGGAGAGTGCACGGAAGGCACTCGGGTGGATGCGTGTATGTGTAGTGACATATTTCGCGCGGAGTGAGCTGCGGTATGAAAAAAAGAGAAAGACGTTCTTTCACATACACACATCAACATTTCTCAGCCAGAGCGCAGCGCAGGCACGGTTCAAGCACGGCGCAGTGTCAATGCATGAAAAGCCCCGGACGAGCCCGGTCCCTTAATAGTTAAAGGAATAGCCCTTAATAGTTGTTTATTGACAATGCTTTTAGTCGGCGTGCAGCCAATCCGAACCAAGCGTCGAAAGACATTTACCGCCGCGATTGCTGTGTAGGCAAACTGCTACAGACAATTTTTGTTATAATATCGTTATCAAATGCTCAAACGATTTCGTTACTTCATAATAGATAGATTATTACTACTCATATCCACTGGGTGCCAATAACTCAATCTGAGAAAACGGCGCTTAGTTCAGTCTGATCGCACGCCGACCATATATCAATATCATACATATCAATTGAAGAAAAATCATTGATTTTATGTTTGCTATCCTAATAACATCATGCTGTCAAAATGAACTTGATATTTCTGCTGGTTCAATCTCAGTACAGCCATACCCGAATGATGGAGAAAGATAGCAAGAAAAAAATGAGAGTGAGAGTTGACGCTAACAGAATCATCGAAACATCGCAAACTCTTTTGTAATGAACCATGCATCGTAGTTGGCTGATTCTGGTGTTGCATCATTTTGGCGTAATGTCAGTAGTATGATATTGACTTTCCGCAGCTCTGCTCATTAGTCTGTTCTGCAATCTATTTCGCAGCGATAAAGGATAGTGATTGACCTTAAGATGTTCGTCTATGATGTCGTTGATCGCTTTTGGGGGGAGGTTTGTGCTGAATTTTCGTACTCTCATGATAAAGTTGGCAACCACATTCATTTTCATATGCAACGGGTGACAAGAGAAAAAGTCCAGGAATCTACCCGAGGCCATGGGTTTGGAATACCATTCCGTTTTGATGGACTGGTCTGCTTTGCGGACTAGCACCATGTCGAGATATGGAATTCTAGAATTCCATATCTCGACATGGTGCTCGACATGGAATTCTAGAATTCCATATCTCGACATGGTGCTAGTCCGCAAAGCAGACCAGTCCATCAAAACGGAATGGTATTCCAAACCCATGGCCTCGGGTAGATTCCTGGACTTTTTCTCTTGTCACCCGTTGCATATGAAAATGTATGTGGTTGCCAACTTTATCATGAGAGTACGAAAACTCAGCACAAACCTCCCCCCAAAAGCGATCAACGACATCATAGACGAACATCTTAAGGTCAACCACTATCCTTTATCGCTGCGAAAAAGATTGCAGAACAGACTAATGAGAAAAAACGTACAAGATGTCCCAGCAGAAACATTGCCAACAACATACAAACCTATGCCCTACATCGACAGACTAACGGCGCGCATAAAGAAATCACTGCGTATAGATTTCCCAGAAATTACCCTCGCTACACGTAATGAGCACACCATAAACCATTTGTTCACGAACACCAAAGATCGGATCGCAACATTAGATCGCAGCAACGACATTTACAAAATTCCCTGTGCCAACTGCGATGCGTGCTATGTTGGACTCACTACACAGCATCTCAAAACAAGAATCAGCAACCACCGGTCAAACATTAAAAAACTGGATGAGCTCAAGTCAAACGAACATGCCACCAGCCCATCTACTATTGCCAAAATACATCACCTGAGGGAAAAAACTGCTTTACTCCAACACAGCATCGACGAGAACCATTCATTCAAGTTGAATGAGGTGTGTATCCTGGATGAACATAGGCGAAAAACAGCGTTGAACGTGTTGGAAATGTGCCACATTATCACGAACGATCATACGGTAAACAAACGCAGTGATGTTGAAGGCTTAAGCACAACATATACAGCAATCATGCAACACGTCAAGCGGCGTACAGAAATAAACAACAGCAAACGTCAACGGTCGCTGACAGCTTCCACCGAGTGTCACACAGCATAACTTGTGCGCAATAGAGTTTGCATGCAAGGTTGCTGGTTACGGAAAAAATGGTTTAGTATGATTGAGAGTGCTACGAGTTCCGCTTCGTTAAAGTGTACAGTTTTTAATTTGTTTTTTTTTTTTTTTTTTTTAATTTGCATAATGTAAGAAGCATGAATTGTATTTGATATCATGTTTAGCTAATTTAATGTATTTTTGGATGTTCTGTTAGGATGATTACTTTCTGTTTTGACAATTAATGCTCTAGCCGAAGAACCACTTCACAGGAAAATGGTCCTCTCGGTAATGATGTTATGTGCATAATTTATGTATTTGTTTCTAAAAATCGTTTTGATCTTAATTTACTTGTAGAGCCTTGATAAAGAATATATATTATTCGAAACGTCGGTGTAAGAGAAAAATATCGTTTTCTTTTCACATTTTAAAGACTGCAAAGCCGAAAGAAACTCCCCTGAGTAAACTAACAGTCGATAAAAAGTATAGCAAAGGGTTATGGACAATATTTGTTGGAGGAGTATTAACCAAAAGCGGGGAGTGGCACAGGTGTATGAACCACGAGCTGAATGCAATACTTGGAGAGATTCCCATTGAGCACTTGACGCAGGTCGAGAGGTTATGTTGAGTCGGACATGTAGCGAGGATATCGGACGACTGTTTGCTTTTTTTAGAAATTTAGAATATAAAAACAGAATGTAGAAAAAAAATTTCAATATGATTCGAAAAAAAATTCATTTGGATACTCATACAACTGCAAACGACAACAACGCGTGCGTGGTCGAATATACACACGTACATGTGAACATTGGACAATCATCCTTGAGGCGGGATTGTGTTTACATTCGCGCAATCGTTGTTCAGCGACTGGCGGGGAAACCACACCAGCTGCCTGACTGGTCCTTTAACTGCCTTGTCATATGCGCTGCCAAAAGCGCTAGTGAAAGAGCGACGCGAGAAAGACTCATAAACATGTGCGTCGCGACGCAACCTGATTTGTTTAAATTCGAACGAGCAGAGAGGATCAATTCGGAGAGCGACCCCATGTGGATTGTGCGACGACGCAAGCAACCCAACAACATCTGAATCGATTGAACCCACGCAAGTTTTTATTCAACTACCAGTGACGTTTGTGTGTCCTAATGTCAAGCTGTTTTGCTTCATCATCTGTACTGATTCTTCAAGTTTATCTGTTAATAAATTTCTAACGACACCCTTGTCAAAATTCTTGATTATTTTATCATAAATGCGACTACAACGAACAGGCATACTGTTTTGAATAACTTTTTTTTAATCACAGCGGCAAAACAATCCAACTCTATTTACAGAACAAAAATAATGCCCCAACAATCGCATCGCAATACCTTTTTTCTATTGAAAAGAGGTAAACGAAATCGGCATCCGATGGCTCGAATAGTGTTATGTGGTGACACAAAATGCTCGCCCAACGGTGAACTGAAGTATGTACTTGCCTACCTCCTAAAGAGACCCTGTAGTGTGACACGATGACGCGAGCGACGCAGGTTCAGTCAGTTCCAGTTCTGCCAGTGAGCGTCCGTCAGCTCAACGAAACCAACGCGCAATATACGGAGCTTCGTTCGGTTAAGTCAGTCGCTAATGCGCCGCCGGAACGCGATCATCGCGATAGCGTGTAGGAACTAAAAGGAACTACGAATAGTAACGTAAGCGAAAGCAACCGATTACGCGCGGGACCGTTTTATCAGCTGATACGCGCCACGGGGTGTTAACGAGGGTTGAGCCTGTTGTGAAGTTTTGAGTGTCACTGTTGTTGATGTTAGGTGAAACAAATAAGAAGTTGTTGTCATTATCACAAATGAAAGGTGATTTGTCAATTTTACTGTGCTTGTTGGGTTTGGTGACGACTAGAAGAATTGCCGATGCAGCTGACACAAAATAAATGCCTCGTTGATTGTAACATATGATATGCTAATGCTTGACAGAAACAAGATATAGCTTTGTTGCTGCTCGATCCTCACCCCAGTAAGTGATTGTTACTCGCAAACTTAATGGTAAATGTATCCGCGTGTCTCGAAATTCAAAACCATGTGCAGGAAATCAAGTTATGAAAAATACGAATCTCTACGAATTGCGCTGTAAACGATTCGGTAATGGAACGCCAACCGTAACATCATCACTCACATCATTTGTCCGACTAGGGAAGATTTCAGTTTTACGTTGGCGTAGGTGGAGGCGTTGATTGATGATTACCTCCCCTGCTGAGCACCGATAGATATGGCCATCGTCGTCAGGGATTGGTACCGGGAAAGCCGGTCTCGGAATGTTTCGCGAAGATCACCATCGTTGCTACGACAACAAACGCAACGGGCGCGATCGGATCGCACCGTAGTTCATAGACGAGGCGGCCGTTTCATCACCTCTGTGGGGTATCGATCAAGGTAGGCCTGATTAGGTTATGTTGTGTTTTACTGATCTACAAGAAAGTTTTGCTTGTTTGCTAGTCTATTAACAGTACAATGAATAAATGTTTCTGGCAAACCAGTCAATCAAGCTTATAAATGGAGTTTAAATATGTTATATTATACGATTTAGATTGTGAAACTGAACATAATAATACTCATGGCTCATAACGCAAATTGTTTGCATCTATTTCATATTTATCTATATTGTACTTATACACTATATTTACTAAAGGTTATTTACTTCAGAAAAAACTGTATCAGCTTTTTCGTAAAATAATAACAAATATTTTTTTTTTCTTCATCTCTAATTTATTTGACACGGCACAAATACAATTTAATGTTTAACGGCGCCAATTATATCTGGTAGCTTACTTTCTAAAGTATCTTGATAACTAAAAGCAAATTTTTTATCCTCGCTGCCGACTACGAGCTGAAACTAAATCTAACTTAAAGCTAGAATGTTTTGCATTAAAAGCACTGATTTGTTGTTTGATGGTTTTCCATCGCCATAGGTAAGCAGCATATTGAATATGTTCCGCTGCTGGGCCCTATAACAAATAATTGTTGATTGTTAATCAAAAGAAAAGTTAAATAGAAAATTTGGTTTAGGTCATGAATATATTTATACATTTGGTGCAAATTTTAAAATAATAACAAGTCCTTATTATATAACATGTTGTTCTGGAGATATTCAGAATTAAAGTAGGATTTTTTGTATCGTAAAAATATACAAATTCACTTGAAGTCTTGCTTGTTCCAATCGCCGTTTATTGACTGAGTTCTATGTGAAGGCGTTGACAATGTAAATTAACTATTGCAGCAATCAAGCTAATGATACAGCGACTATCTGAGGGACTATTATTCGGGTCCTAAAGCTATACCAGTTTTTATAAATTTATTTTATATAATTACACTCTTTCAGCTGATATATAAAAATCAGAAAACCGTGTTAAACTTTAGAACCCAATTGGCTAGATTTTAAAGCTGACAATTTTATTACATTCTGTTCTTATCCCTTTACTAAACTAAACTGCAATTCAGTTTGCAGTTGCTTATTAGCCAATATAGGGTTTTGTTTGATATAAAAAATGGTCAATAAAATACTGACTTAATAAAGTTAATACGTGATGCAGGGTGGCCACCCAACCGGGAAAACCGGGAGAACCGGGAAAAACTTGGAATCGTTTGGAACCGGGAAACACCGGGAAAAAAACGGGAATTTCACTGAACATCAAAGCCGGGGTGAGATTGTGCCATACATAAACCCATTTTTCTCAGCCATCTCATGGCGATTACAAGACCAAAATTTCTTAAGTGAGTTTCCTCGAATACTTAACCAAAAAAGACTTGTCCTGTGACCCAGAAAAGATGGCTGACATATCTTACAGTCAGTGGTGGGCACCGCTAACCGAAAATTTAGCGACGCTAATCGCTAAGTCGCTAACCGGAAAATTTAGCTCGATAATCGCTAAACGCTAAACGCTAAGCCCACATTAGCGGAACTTTCGCTAATCGCCAATCGCTAACTTTTTAATATGTAAAAAGTCATATCGCTATATTTATTGCTCATGTTTTGTGAGATTTGGACCACTTTGATCTGTTTTGGTTAAACAAACGAAAACAATTACTTTTTAAAGCATTTACAATAAGAGGTTCACGAAACGGTATTCATATTTGATTTTGTAAAAACAAGAAAGACGAAAGTTATGTAGCTTGCATTGAAAATAGATACTCTTAGGAATGTTTTCATGAAAATTCAATTATTATCTGAATCGAAAAAATAGAACCAAAGTTCTCATAATTTCAAGTGCATTGCAATTTACCAAAGTTCTTGGTGTGCCAAAAATTCAATCTAGACCTTGTGCTTGTTCTTCAAAATGCTCCTGTGGCTTGTACGATAACTGGAACTCCATTCTAGGGTAAAAAACTGACAAAAGTAACTTTCGCAGTAAAGTAAGTTCATCTTTCGAAGCATTTTACGTACGCCATCAGCAATTCACAGTTTTTCCTAATATTTCTATTGTCGCTTCTCCACAAAATTTAGCGAATTAGCGATTAGCGTTTCGAAGGCCAAAATTTTAGCGACGCTAACAGTTTCGCTAACCAGCTTAAAAATTAGCGAAATCGCTAAATCGTTAACTGAATTTTAGCGTCGCTAATTAACGAATTAGCGGAATGGTGCCCACCACTGCTTACAGTGCATAAAACAGTTTTTGTTTTTATTCATCTTCCTCTTGAAAGCTAACTTGACCAAGGTAAGCTCCCCGGAAGTAGCATTCAAATGGCTCGAATTTCGCCTAGAGCAAATGGTTCACAACGGTAATCTCGCGGGAACTGTAGCTGATAGATGTCGTCAAGAATACTCACAACTATTGAGTATGCATTCGACGAAGACATTGCTGACTTCCTACCTTGATACTTTTTGTAGAGCTCTGATAGCGGCTTCAGGCAAGAAACTTCCTAACTTTACTGTGTTTATTAAGAAGATTCTGATTCTATCGCATGGCAATGCCACGTTGGAGCGAGGTTTCTCCGTGAACAAGGAAAGCGTAGTCATGAATTTGGAAAAATACAGACTTGTAGCGCAGCGCTTGGTGTACGATACAGTACAGGTTGCCGGAGGAGGACACGAAATTGATATTGATGAGAAGATGCGTGAGCTGCTGAAGTAACGTGTTTTAAGTGTTATGAAAATACTCTTTCATATATTCAATCTTATCTGGTTGAGGTGAGGGATTCCTTCAAACTTAATTTGGCCTAGAATTCCTCGTTGATGAGTAATATATGCGTTGTTTATAAGATACTTTTAGACATCTCCTCTCGGAAAGGTGACACCCGTCGCATTTTTCGATTTTTTGCGACTATATCTCTTGATTTCAATGCGGCTGAACACGTCAAGAAGTAACTATATTGAGATGTAAACCGAAAGTACTATTAACCAGGAAAAATATTTGAACGAACCGGGAAAAACCGGGAGAAAACCGGGAATTTAATTTCGGGTTTTGAGTGGCCACCCTGATGATGTTCGCTTATTCGTCAACCGGGCGTTGGGATCAATACCTCGTGATGTTATAGAGGTTGATGTAGAAGAGGTTCGCACAGCAATTCGAAAACTGAAATCGTCGGTTGTAGCTGGGTCCGATGGTATACCATCCATTGTCCTGAAGCTATGTGCTGAGTCTATTGCAACTCCGCTGACTATCATTTTCAACGCGTAGGTAACTATCACAGACAAAATTCTCAAAGATGGTGAAACAATTATTTCTGTTTCCTATTCACAAGAAAGGGAGAAACTTGATGCCGGCAACTATCGACGGATAACATCATCATGCACTGGGTCTAAATTTTTTTAAATCTTAGTTGGAGATGTTCTATTTGCTGCAGTCCGTTCATATATTTTTGATTTTAACAGCTAAAGGGCTCGAATTAGGAAGTAATGTGTTTTCAATTTCAATGTTTAGGTTTTTTTAAGTTTTAAGTGGTCTGACGAATGAAAATGGCCTCAGACTAATCGACTTCGCCACCTCCAAGAACATGGCCATACGTAGCACCTTCTTTCAGCATAGCCTCCATCATAGACTCACCTGGAGATCACCGAATAGAACAGAAACACAAATCGACCACGTTTTGATAGATGGTCGGCACTTCTCGGACATTATCGATGTCAGATTACATCGAGGCGCTAACGTCGATTCGGATCACTACCTAGTGATGGTTAAGATACGCCAAAAACTATCCGTTGTGAATAACATACGGTACCGTCGCCCGCCACGGTATAATCTCGCGCGACTGAAGCAACACGACATCGCAACACAGTACGCGTCATCGCTCGAAGCTGCACTGCCAGACGAGGGAGAGCTTGCCGTGCCGTGAAAACAGCTATCAGCAGTGCTGCAGAGGAAGTCCTGGGACACGTGCAACCGAATCGACGTAACGAGTGGTTTGACGAAGAATGCCGGCAGATTTTGGACGAGAAGAACGCAGCGCGAGCAACAATGCTGCGTAGAGCCACCCGTCAGAATGTGGAGCGATATAGAATGAAACGGAGGCAGCAAATCCAACTCTTCAAGGAAAAAAAGCGTCGCCAGGAAGAGGAGGAATGTGAAGAACTCGAGCAGCTGCACGGCACACACGAAACACAAAAGTTCTACCAGAAACTCAACGGATCCCGCAGAGGCTTTGTCCCACGAGCCGAAATGTGTAGGGATAAGAATGGAGGCATTTTGACGGATGATCGTGAGGTGATCGAAAGGTGGAAGCAGCACTACGATGAACACCTGAATGGCGTGCAAACAGGAGACCACAACAGGAGCGGAGAAGACGTGGTCGGTGCTACGAACGACGAAGATGTGTCACCCCCAACAATGAGCGAAGTTAAGGATGCGATCCGGCAGCTCAAGAACAAAAAAGCGGCCGGAAAAGACGGCATCGGAGCTGAGCTTATTAAGATGGGCCCCGACAAACTGGCTAGCTCGCTGCATCGGCTGATCGTCGAGATCTGGGAAACAAAACAGCTACCAGAGGAGTGGAAAGAAGGGGTTCTCTGCCCCATATACAAAAAGGGCGACAAACTAGACTGCGAGAACTATCGAGCGATCACAGTCCTGAATGCCGCCTACGAGGTGTTTTCCCAGGTCATCTTCCAACGCCTGTCACCATTAGCCAACAGGTTTGTAGGAAGCTATCAGGCCGGCTTCATGGAAGGACGGTCTACGACTGACCAAATCTTTACACTGCGGTAGATCCTCCAAAAGTGCCGTGAGTTTAGAGCTACACACCATCTTTTCATCGATTTTAAAGCTGCATACGATTCAATAAACCGACAAGAGCTATGGAAAATTCTAGACGAAAACGGCTTCCCGGGCAAGCTGACAAGACTGATTAAGGCTACGATGGAGGATGTGAAGTGTTGTGTGAGAATTTCGGGTGGAACGTCGGACCCATTCGAGTCTCACAGGGGGCTCCGACAAGGTGATGGTCTCTCCTGCTTATTGTTTAACGTCGCGCTAGAGGGTGTTATGAGACGAGCGGGGTTTGACATGCGGGACACGATTTTCAACAGATCAGGTCAATTTATTTGCTTTGCGGATGACGTGGATATTGTCGGCAGAAAATTTGAGACGGTGGCAGACCAGTATACCCGACTGAAACGTGAAGCAGATAGGATCGGACTGAAGATTAATACGTCAAAAACTAAGTATATGCTTGCAGGTGGGTCCGAGCACGACAGGGCACGCCTAGGCAATACGGTAACAATCGACGGGGATGAGTTCGAGGTGGTCGACGAGTTTGTGTACCTCGGCTCTCTGGTAACTGAGAATAACGATACCAGCGGGGAGATAAGGAGACGTATTATCAGTGGAAGTCGTGCCTACTATGGGCTTCATAAAAACTACAGTCGCATAATCTGAGTCTTCGCACCAAGTGTATCCTGTACAAAACGCTAATAAGACCGGTCGTTCTCTACGGGCATGAGACGTGGACAATGCTCGAGGAGGACTTGCGAGCACTCGGAGTTTTTGAACGTCGGGTGCTAAGAACCATCTTTGGCGGTGTGCAGGAGAACGGAGTGTGGAGGCGTAGGATGAACCACGAGCTTGCGCGGCTCTACGGTGAACCCAGTATACAGAAAGTGGCTAAAGCTGGAAGGATACGCTGGGCAGGGTATGTAGCTAGAATGCCGGAGAGCTACCCTGCAAAATTGGTGTTCGCTTCAAATCCGGCGGGAACGAGAAGACGAGGGGCGCAACGAGCGAAATGGGTGGACCAGATGGAGCACGATCTGCAAAGTACCGGGTGCCCGCGGAACTGGAGGCAGGCAGCCATGACCGAGTGAATTTGCGGAACCACGTTATGCAGGCCATGTCTTAGGACGTACGGCCATCTAAGTAAGTTAGTGGTTAATTTGTGAGTTCGAAATCCAATTTGTGGTAATTTGTGGTTGAGCGATTTCCGAGAAATTTTCAAAAAACTGAGTCAAGCCATCTTGAAACATGATTTTGCTTCAAATGAATCGGACAACGATGATAGGGTGACTGATCGTGGTTCGCACCTATCTCATTGTTTTCCATGGCACCCTAGGAATGAATGCAAGATTTTTGTGAAATTGCAATACTTTTCAACTAAAATTTGGACTAAATATAAAGAGCAACTGTAGACGATTAAATTTGTTGACTTTAAAAACACCTGATGTCTAGTAAATATTAATTGTATGAGTTTCAATGCAAGCGCAATTTTGATCCTGGTTCGTGCCATGCTGATCTTGGTTCGCACCATTTATGATCTTGGTTCGTGCTAATGAAAAATAGAAGTGCAGCATTGGAAATTGAAGGGATGCACGGAATATAAACGACCTTTTGTGTCAAATACAGTTATATTCTCCATGTATCTACTTAGCAGTGTGAAAAAAAACTTGTACATAATTAGTATTCACAATATTTCGAACAATATGAATTCAGACATTTTTTTAACAGAAATTTGTTTTGAGGGTTTCACACTTTTTTCTGTACGGACTTCCTAACTCCGCTCTGAATTGTTGATCTATCGTGAACCTGTCACTGCATGTGTTCGAGCATTTACTTCAGTTGAAGAGATCTTCGAATTCGCTGAACCGTCGAACAAATTCCTCCGTAAAGTGACTATAGACCACCATATACAACAATATTAGGACCTATGTTTTATATGCTGACTCGGGGCAACCCAATGTAATATTTGTTGAATTTAATGTTAGTTCGTAATGTTTGTAGTTTTATTATTGACAAATTGTAAATGTGTAAAATTGTCAACGTATTCTTAACAAAAGATGATGGGGTTTTTATGCCTCCATGAGGATGGCCTCAAAAGGCTTTTCCCCATCCACTAACTTTCATGGAGACCAATATTGTCAGATGAAAATAGATAATAAATAAATAAATATCGTGAGATATGCCGGGGTGTCTGCTTTACCCGCACTTTTATTATTAGCAATACCGCTATTAAGAAGTGGCATGCTTATTATTATTTTATTCATGGTGGTGTGTAATATGATTTTTTTCTTCCTTTTTTACTCTTACTGCTCTACTATACAGAGTTTTGTTCCTCCTGCCGAATATCGCCACTTTTAATTTCTGTGACAAGTTTCGGAGGCTTCTTCTGGCCAGTTTTATTGTAAGAGACTTATGTATTTTCTTATCCTTTTTTATTGGCTTTTCACGGTGAGAAAATATAATTTTCTCACCCGAAAAAGCCAATAGAAAAAGGATAAGTAAATACTCACGGTGATCAACCCAACCAATACTTATTTATTTTAATGACCAGATAATCAATATTAACTTGCTTTGTTAGTTAAATTATTGTTTTTTTATCCAATTCCTGCGTTTCATAGAAAACTCCGACTGTTTGTTTCGATTTTTCGCGACGTTTTTCCAAAGCGATTGACTGAAACTCTCAGGTTTAAAATAAACAATGCGCACTGCCTCTAGCAGCGAGTTGGGGAAACTGTTAGGACGAACCACGAACATTTGCAGCGCGAACCAGGATCAAAAAACTATTATTGTATTATTTAAAAAAAATCACAATCGGAGACTTTTTTCTATAATAAAAGTTTGAATACTGGTAAATTATAGGTGGATCGACTTTTTAAAATTATTTTGAAGTTTTACATTACGAGCTAACATACTTTAGAGAAGCTTTAACAGACTGCTTCGGTGAAGACATTGGCAGCTGAATTTACTTTAATGAAAAGTTGAGCTATCAGGGCTAGTTGAAGTAGTTTCCTTTAGGAAAAAATCAAAGGTATGTTTTGTTGAAAAATAGAAGCATAGAATTTAAAATCTTTGACTATTCAGTGATTTATCGATGATTTAGTTAACAGCACGAACCAGGATCAGTTTTTGCATAGTGCGAACCACGATCAATCACCCTACATCAATCGAAAGCTCCTAATTTGTGGTTCACGAAAATGTAATTTTGAGGTCATAATTACTAGTGTTTGTACAGAAATTTGTGTTTTATTGTTCACGTAGTTCTACGTTTTGTTTATTTGTTGTTGACGTTGCTGGCCGCTAGTGGCGTTGGCTGTTTACGGTGTTTGGCAATGCTATAATGAGTGTGCATGTGGGGAATATGGTAAATATCATTATTGTTCGATTTAAATTTTTACATTGGTATAGATTTATGATTTACTGACTAGTAAGTATAAAAAAGGTTTCTGCACCACTACGTGGATTAATTCTGGTTTTTGAATCATATTGAAATTTAGTTTTATTTTCAATTTCTTTGATTCATAAGTTTTTTTCTTAACGGTGTATATTTTTCACAAGGCATTAGTAATTCTCTAGTACACTAAAGTCGCTTTTTACGCGGGGGATACGTGCCGCGTAAAAAGAAACCGCGTAGAAAAAAACCACGTGAATTCCGGAATCTACGTAAAAAAACCGCGTAAAAAGCGACCTTAGTGTACTACAGTTTTTCTGTACATACAACGGTTTCCTAGCCAAGATGCTTAAAAGCAAAGCAAAGCCTTAGTGCAACTTGGAACTCGACCTTCTGTTTTTTATTATACATGGGCTTCGCAGTGTACAGGACAAGTGTTAAGTGTACAGGACAACAATTGCGGGGCTTGCGCTACGATCCTACTGACACTAACAGTCTCTCCCGAGCCGAGACTCGAACCTACGACGACTAGCTTGTTAGGCCAACATCATACCTCGAGGCCATCTGGGAGAGCTAAGCTAAGGTGCTTAGAATGCTTAAAAATGAAAATATCTCAGTGGTCTAAAAACTTTCTCCATCTGTGAAAAATGCTAACTTTGCTAAGCCGTGTGCAAAGTTCCATTCTAATATGGTCGATAAAATTGTTGCGAATTTCCAAATCATTCGGCATGATTTTGCTCAATTAATTTTACAACCAATTTGATAGCTTACTTATTCATTAAAATTTTATTATATTTGTAGTTTTCTAATATCTCCATTTCAATCAATTCGGTTCCAGATGAACTTCCAGATGACTTCCAGATGAATTTTAAGAATTTTCTTAGTCGAATGTTTCGCTTCTGCTGTTGATGTTAATGATCTGATTTTTTTTAAATTCTCTCAATTGACAGTACATTTTAAAATTTCTGACAAACATTTGATAATTTTTAAAATGTGTAATTATTTTTTTCAACGCCTAAAATTTATTCTTACTTTCTGCACTGTGTCCAAACGTTTATGTGCTTTTAATACTTGTTTAAGCATATTCTTATTGATTTTAGTGCTATAAATCAATTTTGTTTTTTTTTCTGAATAAACCAAATCAATTTTAAAATCATCCTTTCGGGTTCAATGCATGTTGATTTTATTCAGTTCTTTTTTTTTTTTTTCATTTTAAAAATGGTTCAAGTTGATTTTACAAATTTTTCAAAATCATGACAAATCGTGAAATAGCAAGTGTGTTTGCTTAGTTCCCCGAGTCTCGATATTTACCATATTCCCCACACGCACACTCATTATAGCAGTGCCAAACACCGTAAACAGCTAACGCCACTAGCGGCCAGACGCGTCAACAACAAATAAACAAAGCGTAGAACTACGTGAACAATAAAACATAAATTTCTGTACAAACACTTGTAATTATGACCTTAAAATTACATTTTCGTGAACCACAAATTAAGAGCTTTCGATTGATGTATATATCATCGTTGTCCGATTCATTTGAAGCAAAATCATGTTTCAAGATGGCTTGACTCAGTTTTTTGAAAATTTCTCGGAAACCGCTTAACCACAAATTACGAAAAATTGGATTTCAAACTCACAAATTAACCACTAAATATTGGTGATAAAAGAGTTAAAAAAATTATTTAGTCAAGCCATCATGATATATGCCGGAATGCGTAACCTAACTGGGATAAATGTGCAATGTAGCACGGACATCAACTCGCCAAATAGTGATAAACCTGCTCGTGCGCACTTAGCGTAGGCTGGGGCATATCATAATAAATCAAATAATGGTCGCAGTGGTTCACTCTCCTACAAGGGGAATAAAATAGATGACAGTAGCCGAAATAAAACATAAATGGTATGAAACGGCTCGAATCGAAAAAGCCTAACGAAACGCTCAATTTCATATCATTGCTTCGAAAATAGTAAGCTCTAGTCAGAACAATGCTTTCAACGAAATTAATTACGGTTCCTGTGTGTTTAGAAATGATCCAACTGACGTTTTTTTTTTTTCTTCATCAACTGACGCTCTTGCTGTTAAGTGTTTATTTATTTGTTTATTTTCTATTATTCATCCGACACATGGTCTTAATGAATTGGTGGCTGGGAAAAACCGCCTTAAGGAAATACGTAGCGGTTTTCAAAGCGGCCAAAAAACCCAGCATCTTGATAACAGGAAGATTACAAACATTTAACAATACTTTACTATACAAGAATATATAACAATTAAACAATTAAGAGTAGTCAAGTGCTAAAATTGAAAATTTTGTCCGTTCAAATTATATACTCCTCTGCGAGATGACGGATGGGTTCATGTAGGCCATAATCAGTACGTTGCGGATGTAGCTATAGGAGTCGCTGAGAACGAGAGGGGCAGTGCAATTGAAGTAAAGACAGGATGTTGGGGCAACCATAGAAGCCAGTTAGCATTTTATGTGCAGTTTTAACAATGATGTCCTTCCGTCGCCGTTCTATTGGTGCTATACCAACCAGCGCACAGAGATCCTCATAGGGCGGCAGCATGTCAGGGTTTCTCCAAGGCAGGGTACGGCAAATTCTTCGGACGAAAAGCTTTTGCACACGTTCAACGCGTTGGGCCCAAAACTCGTAATATGGGTTCCTCACGGCGCAGGCAAACTTCAAAATGGAACGTACCAGTGAACAATAGAGGGTTCTCATGGTACCAGAATCATCAAATTCTTTTCCGATTCTCTTACCTAGGCCAAGTTGCCGGTTGGCTTTATCGATAATCGAGGTATAGTGTTACCTAAACGTAAGTTTAGTGTCGAGTATAGTACCAAGATCAGAAACAACGTCGCAACGCGTAAAGTTCATTCCAGCAATGTGGTAATCATAAAGCAGAGGCTGTTTTTTTCGGCTAAAGCTAATTACGAAACATTTAGGGATACTTATCGACATATGATTAAGACGGTACCAATAATCGTAAAGGTCTGGAGTCTGGTGCAATCGTCGGGAGTTTGAATGAGACTTTGCAGCGTACAATATAGATTTGCAGCGTACAATAGTCTCGTGCCTGGAGGCAATAGTCGGGTTATATCATTTATAAATAAGGGAAACAGCAGAGGTCCTAAGATACTGCCATGAGGCAATCCAGAGTTGCTACAGAACCAGCTAGATTGCGACGTACCCAGTTTAACGGCAGTTTTGCGACCACGAAGGTTTGAACTAATCCTTGCAACCCTCTCAGTTGAAGCACCTAATTCATCGCATTTAGTGCAGCTTTTAGGTCCGTATAAACCGCATGAACTTGATTTAGTTTTCCATCGATATCATATTAAAATTTTGATGCATACCTCGTAAGCAAGGTGATTGAATTCCAGAAGGTGAGTCGTCACGGATCTGCCGAAGTTAAAAAAATGCTGAGCAGTGGAGATGTAGTTTTTCGCTCGAAACATTAGATGATCGTAAACTACGGCCACCAAAACTTTCGAGCAGGCACAGAGGAATCAAATCCCACGATAATAATCACTATAATCACTACACATTGCGTATATCGCCCTTTTTGAAAACCGGGAACATGTAGCTTTTTTTCAGCTGCGAGGGAATTGTTGACACTGCAGAGAAATGTATTGCTAATAACTTTGAACAATTGGATAATTGCGATTAATCATGTAACTTGTAAATGGAACTTAAATTAATATCTCTAGATGCAGTTGGTATAAAATAACTAAAGAAATTCTTTCGCATATGTAATCCGAAAGTATGGCCATAGACTAGCAGACGTATAACACTGCTTATGCTTGTAAGAAAAATATACAGTTATATGTTATCACCTTGCTTTGAAGCTTGCATTTTAAACTCTTTCAAAACACGCAATTATTAAATCTTTGACCTAACCTCGTTGGAAACCTTTGCTGCATATCGTGTGCAGTCTCTGTTCAACTGCAATCTTCTACAGAACTACAAGATTTAGCCAGTACTTTTGGGACTATATTTTGTTTCATATTTTTTTCATGTCATGAGAATATTACATAAATTATTCAACGCCTATGCAAGAAACAAACATCACCAATCTGGATCATGTAAATACATCACATCGCTTGGACCGTCGAAACTGCGATTGGGTTAACAGGGGTAGACTAGCGAAACAATGATTGAAACGCCGCACCATTGCCACTGCGTTGGCGGTAACAGTTGATTTTCTCTTTCACACACAATTCCTTGATGCAGCAGTCCAGTTCAATAAGAGCGCATCACTCGGGATGCTATGATGAGCAGATCGACAGATAGCCTCGCGGAACTGTGCAAAAAGAAGACACACCAGGAGAGGAAAAGTCTCGGCAGCTGGATCCTGTCGGAGCGTGAGGTACACCTCACAGTCGAAATGTACAATTTGAAATGCAAAACTGCACATGCATTTTTTCACTCTTGTTTGTCCAGTGTGCATGTCCTGCTGACAACTGGTTTGAGAAAAGGAAAGCAAAAAGAAACTTGTTGCGCGACGGATTATACCCCCACGTACAAGAGGGCCAGAGTGAGGACCGTGGAGGCGTTGCGCAAACAATGGATTTGATTAATTCAACTTTTCTCCTCGTCCTGCATGCAATCCAGGGCACGACACCAACGACAGACAGTCAATTCTGATGCCGGTGATCTCTTTTCAATCAGAAATGTCTACGTCCTCCGCATAGTCGGTAGATCTGCTGCGCGCCCACTCGGCCGACCCGGCAACGCCAGAGCACGTGTGTGTGGGATTACACCGAAGGTTCGCAAAGAGGAACTACCAAGTAAGAGTCGTTCGTAGAGGATCAAGCCAATTTATTCGGGCAATCTAATAACAATAGAATTAAATTTACATCTACGACAGCGGCGGCGGCGTTATTTTTTTTTGCACATCGTTGGAGGTTAAGGCATAGTGTGTAGGTGGACTAAGCTTAGACAGTGGGTTTGAGTATGGCAGACCATCGATGTGGGTCTTATAACACTTCAAATTTTATTTATAAGCAAATTGCTTCGGGCTGCCACCTGAAGGTGTTAAACCATTTGTATCGGAAATATAGAGCTAAATCTTTCTCCTTTAAAAAGATATAAACTATAAAATATAAAAAAATACTGAAGCGTAATCCAAAACGTACTGTCGATGAAAAATGGTCGTTTATTCAAACGTACGTGATCAACTATTTAGAGGTTCGAAATTACATATTCCAGGATATTTGTATGTATGTTGGCTCAAAGCATAGGTGCAGCACCCAATTTGCATTGAGCTTCCCCATTGCCAGCCGTTTCGACTCCCTTCAGCACTGATCGTTGTGCTGTTATTGTGTGTAAATATGATCACCTACGTAGCCACCAGCGAAGATGACAATTTCGATTCTTCTTTTACGATTTAACATGCACCATATCCGACCCTTCCTACTTAACCTACCTAGCCATGCGGACGGAGTACGAGAGGAAAAATCTTCCCGATCGGTATTCAGAAGTGTTTATCTTTCCTCCGTACTTCTTTATCAACTGCTTCGTTCGCTGATGCCGAAACAGTGTTGCCCTGCACTGCACTGCATCGATATTGGCCCGTAAGCAAACGGTCACATCAGTTCGGATAACGCAAGGCAAGTCTGTAGTTTATGAATTCCATTTTCTACGGTACCACGAATGTACCGGAACATAAATTATTGGTCTTACTTTTTCTCGTAACCATTCAGCTGCAGGATATACCGAATCACCGTGTCGGTGATGATAAATTACAAAACAAACAACAAAATCTTCTTATGTTAAGGTAAAATTATATTATATCACCTGATATCTGTTGTACCTACCATCAGTGCAGTTAGCAGTGGGATGGATGCATTGGTTGGTTTCAAAGTGTACAGTAGCGAAATCGATGTTCGATTTCCGATTGGGTTGTGGATTATTATTTTTGGCTTCCCGATTATACGGGCGTAATACACATATATTAGGTTTATATCTTCTTACGTTATTCATAAGAAGTTGATATCAAGATATAACATAACAAGTTGATATCAAAATAAAAACATTTATTTTTACTTGTTGAAGCCAATTTTTCCAAAGCGGGTAGATTTAGTGCAATTGAAAACGAGTGTACTAACTTTTTACAACTTTTGATAACAAGATGATTTTGCTGCAACCTGGTGGGTAGTCAGCCTATACAACAGAGAGACGCCGAGACACACACCGTTAAGGCAGCTGTCAACATCAAAACGGGCGATCTGTATAATTTTGCATTGCCGTTATCCGTTTTGATGTTGACAGTTGCCTTAACGGTGAGTGTCTTGTCATTTCTCTAATATACAGGTTCCCTACTGGTGGGGGTGACACCCATGGGAAGCGGGTCGCGCTACCACTCAAACTAAGTATACTTTTATCTTTACACTAATAAACAGCCCAATCGTAACTAATTTCCACGAAAAATCGGCCGAAATGGGATTAAACTCGCTTCTAAAGTGTAGCGCCTCGAATATTCCGGTTTTTGCTTTTCTCTAGTTTCAAGTCAACTGCGTGTGTCAAATTTTGCGCCCGTGTTGTCAGCACTGCCAGTAGCAGGCTACGCTAGCATAAAGAAATGTTCGAATGGTAATGAATCTGTTGAATTTTACGGCATCAAAAATATAGAAAATTTGGTAACCGTGCACTGTTAACAATGATAAAATATTGCTTGAATTCCGTCCCGTTTCACCATAAAATAAATATGACATTTTTATTAGTCTGGTCGATACATCAAATCAGTGGCGTAGCAAAGGGGGGGGGGAGATTTAGGGTGAAAGGGGCTTTACAGGCATAGTTGTATGGCTCTTAACGGTGATCTTGTCGCCAACCGTAACTCTCAAGAACTTCAAAGATCGCTTTGGGGTAATGATGCTTACTCCTACTCTGACCACTACCTGTTGCTCTAATTTACGGTTATTCACGACCGTGACCTTCGTCTTGTAGTGCGCTGATTCTAGTTTTTGGAGTGCATCCAGCCGTCGACTCTGCGTCTGCAGTGCGTTATGTCGTCCGCAAAGCCGACGATCACAAACCCTACAGGGAACTATAGTTTCAACACTCCGTCATATATGATATTCCTCAACACTGAGCCCTAGATAGAACCTTGCGGTAATACAATTGAGACGTACTTCTGACCGTTTTCCGTATTGTAAGCTACTACTCGATTCTGGAAGTAATCAAGTGAAGTATTCTGATACCCTTGAGGCGATCCAACAAACAATTTGTTGGATACCGGATTGTTAAGCTATAGTTCAGCCAAAATCCACTGAATAATAGTTTATTAAGCTATAAATCAACAAAATTATTCGTTGGGGAGCGCTATGGAGTCCCAGCTGACGCTATTGAACGCATTCTTCACGTCAAGCATGACAATTGCGCAATAGCGAATGCCATATCTCTTGTGTTAAAGTC
The DNA here is from genome assembly GCF_029784165.1 of Wyeomyia smithii. NCBI lineage: Eukaryota > Metazoa > Arthropoda > Insecta > Diptera > Culicidae > Wyeomyia > Wyeomyia smithii. The sequence goes on from NC_073695.1 coordinate 73,801,239, forward strand.
CGTCGTCTTGAGAATCGCAACCAGCGTAGACCCGCCGTCTGGAAGCCGAACTGGTTACTTGCCAGACCGTTTACACCCTCTGTGTACTTCGCCAGTCGGTTGAGGATAGTCTTCTCAAACACCTTGCTCGCAGTGTCCAACAGATAGATAGGCCTGCATGCCGATTTGTCCTAGGGCGGTTTCTCAGCTTTCGGCAGTAGGACCAGTCTCTGTCGCTTCCACCTTTCCGAAGAAAGACAGTCATCCATGAATATCTTCGCCTTAGGTCTTGGCCATTATGATTCTGTAGATGTCACCCCACGGATTGTTATTGGCACTCGAGCATAGCCTATCGAAACAAGCTCTCTCGCTCGTCTTGACCGCACTCTCAAGCACCGATCATGCTGCACGGCGCTATGCGCTGTGCTGGTTGGTTCGCGCGCATTGCAACCTCCGTCTTGTACGAAGGTACGCAATTCAAAGGTCCGCTGTCGCGTCGGTTCACCCTAAACCGGTAGCTCTCCACTCTTAAAGCCCAAATACACACACGGCGTAATGACGCCTTCTCCATACAGGTTAGAAGTCGTAATTGCGCCTTCGGTTGGGACGCATTTCAACCAAAACCTTTTAGCTTCGCCTTCTGGCAAAGATGGTGGTCGTTCGCCTACTACTGCGCACTCGACTGCCTTCCGCGTAGACACAGTGTGCCTTCCCCACGGTCTGGTGTTGCCTTCTTTTGGCAAAGGCGCTGGCAACGCCGTGTTGTATCATTTTTCGCTTGCTGGTGATTCGAGAAGTGTGCTGCCTTATTTTTTTCCTCCAACTAACATAAATCTAGATAAACATTGCAAAAGGTCCTATCTGATTTCATCGTTTTTCCGGAGCGTCTTTTCATTTTGGTAATGCTTCAGCTTTAGTAACCCTCCCAAGCGTGGTTTTCATGCAGAAGGCTAGAGTGATCCCTCCGCTATCAACTTGTGCAAATAACGTGTGATAAAAGGTGTTTAATAAGTTGTCGCGATTGAATAAAAGTGATCGATCAAAAAATCGATCAAATCAGATAGGACCTTTTGAAATGTTTCTCTAGAAATAAACATAAATTGGGTGGCATGACGACAAGAAGGTGAGCACACGGCGAAGCTCGGGACGGCGCGGTTGCGCCTTCTCTGTAGATGAGTGGAAGGTGGCAGGTGCCAGAAGGCACATTTGAAGGTTTCAAGAAGGTACTGACAATTTTCGTAAGGGAGGCGTTGTCACGCCGTGTGTGTATTCGGGCCTTTAGGCTGGCAAATCCTAGGCATGGTCGTGTTACACGCCAGCCATAGTGTGGCAACTAATTGGTCAGCACTCGGGCGAAGACAACTGCCTTCCTCGTGCTACCTTTTCATTACCTCTTCGAATACTTCAGCATCGAAATGCGATGTTTTCCATCGAACCGGACAATCGTCGCTTGCCGCCTCCCGTTATGATCAGTCTTAGGCTAGAGTACGTCACATCAACTAACGACTCTGCACCATTTCTGCTAATTGTACTCTCGGTCCCAACATTGGACTGGTATAGGTCGAGCTTTGCCAAAGCTTCCAACAAGATCTGACCCCTCTGGTTGGTGCAGTGACTTCCCCACTCAACAGCCCACGCGCTGAAGTTACCCGCCACAACCAATGGCGTTAGACCTGTCAGCTTTATAGTTACCAGGTCGCCTATCTAGATGAACCTTTCGGTTGACCAACGTGGCGGAGCGTAACACGTTTCCATTCACCTTGTCGTCAATATGGCCGCGACACCGGACTTATTCGCAAACCTGTTACCGTTTCCGGGAGAGATGCGGTAGGGGTCCGATACGATGGCGATGTCCGACAATGACTCAAAGGATGTTTGGTAAAGCAGCTGCTGAATAGCGTAGCAGTAGTTCAGGTTGACTTGTGTCACCCCCACAACCACTGCGCCTGCACAACTGGCTTCTATCTCTCTTTACAGATCCAAGATTCGTATCCAAAGGACATTCCGACCAGCCAACCTGTAGATTGGCTACCTTTAGGGCAATATTTTAGTCTGCCGTTGGAAGTCGGAAAGTAGCCAAGTGGGTCACTGCTGAACCCTTACGGAAGTGAATCACTTCGGTGGCCACTTCAACTCCACTCTACTCCTCGAGGGCTTGTGCAATGTCGTACCAACTGTGGTTTCATCCTGATTTTTAGGCTGGAGAGTAACCTCTGAGGTGAGTGCCCGAACTTGCACATCCTTCCCAGCTCCCGTCTTGTAAGTAGCGCCCTTGTTTCAACATCCTTTCGGAGCTCAAGGATTATCTCACCGCTACGAGATTGGTGGATAATCCACACATCCGCTACAAAGTCCTTGAGCTGGGTTTTGCCTTTTATTTTCATCAAGACTTTGGAGTACCGTGGAATGGGGTGAAATTGATCAGTTGGGTGAAATTGATCACCTGAAAATTCGTGATAAAAAATACTAATCAAACGATATTGCTCTTATAACACTGAGCAATGTTAACGTGTCCTTAAACGCAACTTTTGCATGATTCGCATACCTGTCAAAGTTAACCCTTGCATGCCCGGTGAAATTTTTCATATTTTCGAAAAATTCTTCTAACTCATTCAAAACTCAATCAAATTTGATCAAACTAGTTTCCGAATAACAAAAAAATTATTGAATTTACTTGAAGTAATCTTAATTAAGGGTTAATTACGTTTTATTTGGAGAAGTGAGTAAAGTTTGATAAAAGCTCAAAAAATGTAATTCACAACAATGATCATTCCATACCATCAAAGAAATACTGATGAATTCGCAGAAAACCACAAAGATTTTAATTTCAGAGCTAGTTTTTGAGCTTTTGCAACAAACCGAATTGAAATCGGTCTAACGACGATCAAATAAGAGCAAATTTAGCAACAAGCAGCTCGTGAACCAAAATAAACAAATTTTAACCTGAAATATCGTTATTTTCGTTTCCAAACTAACACGTTTCCATTCACCTTGTCGTCAATATGGCCGCGACACCGGACTTATTCGCAAACCTGTTACCGTTTCCGGGAGAGATGCGGTAGGGGTCCGATACGATGGCGATGTCCGACAATGACTCAAAGGATGTTTGGTAAAGCAGCTGCTGAATAGCGTAGCAGTAGTTCAGGTTGACTTGTGTCACCCCCACAACCACTGCGCCTGCACAACTGGCTTCTATCTCTCTTTACAGATCCAAAATTCGTATCCAAAGGACATTCCGACCAGCCAACCTGTAGATTGGCTACCTTTAGGGCAATATTTTAGTCTGCCGTTGGAAGTCGGAAAGTAGCCAAGTGGGTCACTGCTGAACCCTTACGGAAGTGAATCACTTCGGTGGCCACTTCAACTCCACTCTACTCCTCGAGGGCTTGTGCAATGTCGTACCAACTGTGGTTTCATCCTGATTTTTAGGCTGGAGAGTAACCTCTGAGGTGAGTGCCCGAACTTGCACATCCTTCCCAGCTCCCGTCTTGTAAGTAGCGCCCTTGTTTCAACATCCTTTCGGAGCTCAAGGATTATCTCACCGCTACGAGATTGGTGGATAATCCACACATCCGCTACAAAGTCCTTGAGCTGGGTTTTGCCTTTTATTTTCATCAAGACTTTGGAGTACCGTGGAATGGGGTGAAATTGATCAGTTGGGTGAAATTGATCACCTGAAAATTCGTGATAAAAAATACTAATCAAACGATATTGCTCTTATAACACTGAGCAATGTTAACGTGTCCTTAAACGCAACTTTTGCATGATTCGCATACCTGTCAAAGTTAACCCTTGCATGCCCGGTGAAATTTTTCATATTTTCGAAAAATTCTTCTAACTCATTCAAAACTCAATCAAATTTGATCAAACTAGTTTCCAAATAACAAAAAAATTATTGAATTTACTTGAAGTAATCTTAATTAAGGGTTAATTACGTTTTATTTGGAGAAGTGAGTAAAGTTTGATAAAAGCTCAAAAAATGTAATTCACAACAATGATCATTCCATACCATCAAAGAAATACTGATGAATTCGCAGAAAACCACAAAGATTTTAATTTCAGAGCTAGTTTTTGAGCTTTTGCAACAAACCGAATTGAAATCGGTCTAACGACGATCAAATAAGAGCAAATTTAGCAACAAGCAGCTCGTGAACCAAAATAAACAAATTTTAACCTGAAATATCGTTATTTTCGTTTCCAAACTAGCTGTAAATGATATTTTTCAGTACAGAAATCATCATTTATCTTTAGCATATCGAAAAAAAACCACATTACCAAAAGAATGTATGGATTTCAATGGTGATCAATTTCACCCCAATTTACCTAATAGTACCTTATAGAATTATCGAATTTATTTCATGAAGTAGACGATATAAATTTCACCAATAGCCATAGAGGTTTACTGGAGCACATACCAGTACTTGTTTTAAAATTGTACTATTTCGGGAAAAATGTACATGAAGCTAGTTAATTGGAAATTGTTATAAGAATTGATCAATTTCACCCCGTTCCATGGTACGTGGACCCATCCGTCTGCCCCGCAGAGCAGACCATCTGTCTGACCCTCCTTGGATCCAGTCGCCCTCACTTCCTTTGCGACTGCCTCTGCTCGAGCTACGAGCTCCGCGTGCTCTGGTTTGGCCACACCTATGGTGTCCAGCAGGAGGAGGCTCTGCTTCAAGTCTCCGGCGATATTCCACTTATTTTCCAGGAACTCGACGATTGCCTCGAGCTGTTCGGACAGCGCGGGTACTCTTGGCCTCGAGACCATTTACTTTTCGACGGCCTCGACTAGTAAGGAACCGTCTACCGATATATCCGATGTGGACCCAGATATCGGCTAGCCTTTGAATTTCAGGATGGTCTTAAAAGATCAAAAGCAGTCCAATACAAATATTTTTGGAGCCTGGATAAAGTTGAAGAGCACCTTTTTATTGAGTAAAAGTAGTATTTTTTTGAATTTTCTCTCAAGCAACAACAACAAAACACGTTTGTTTCAAATAAATACTGCAGACAGACGTCTGCGCTGAGTTCCAAACTTGTATAAAGATTTTAGTACTAGCAATTTGTAACCAAAGAAACATCGCAGACAGACGTCCAAGCTGTATTCCAAACTTGTATGAGAAACATCATATCAAGAAGACTGGGAACTCTGCCTGAAATCAAGCGACAGTTCTGGCAGTACAATCGTTTGAGTCTAAGGAGAGACAACTGGTTATAGATTTGCATCCACTTTGGGAACCACTCGCTGATTGGCTGAAATTGAAAACCCCGACTGCGTTAAAATTTATCATCAGGCTTGCTGGCCGTGATGCTGAGCAACATTGTTCGTTGTTTTAATTTATGTTTTTTAATTATGTCACCTGTTACAATCTAAAATAATTTCAAGTGAACATTAAAAAAAAGTACAAAGCGTACAAATACGGGCGTAGTAAGAGATCCAACTTGGATCATCACTAATATCAATTACCAAAAGATCCAAAAGTGCGCAAGGTTATTACGGTTTTGCATGAAGCATAAGAACAGCATACCGCTGCTCAATGTCTGGAGTAAATAGTGTAGTGTGGGCTTATTTCTATTTTTGAATCCGTTCTGGATTAAGTTTGGAACATACCTGTTGAGGCATATTCCTTGTGCGGAGAGTACAATTCAAATGGGACATTGAATGAATCATTATCATTGATGGATGACACGTTCGATTTTAAGTATATTTAAGATGCAAATTCTCCGGTAACCCGGTAAAACTATCGCCTACAGGAGGAATTGTGCATAATGGTGATAAAAAGCATTAAAAACATTCAAGTACTTTCCGAGTGAATGGCATCACTTACGAAAAATACAACAGGGATCATCGAGGTGGATGAGGAAGAACAGAGTCTATGTATAAGAGTCCCGCAAAGATGAAACCAAAGGAACCAAATCAGTGTCAAACGAGGGTACCAATCGAGCAATATAAATAAACAAGGTGATAATGTTAGGAGTGGATGAGAAGTGTTGTAATTGAGCGTAATAAAGAATATGTGTTTTTCCGAAGTTATAATTACACATTTTAATCCAACATTAAACCTGTACACTGGTTCACTTAAATTTAACAAAACATCACCGGTGTAATCTTTCAAAACTGTGTACCTTGTGAAGAATTTCAAAAAATGATATTCGCTTATGCTAGTGAAAAACAGAACTGTATAGTTCTTAGCAACAAACGGCACAAAAACTGTGTTGCCGAAACGATAGATTTTCTCTTCGCGCGACTCTAAATACCATAGACTCTGAGGAAGAATAGTAAGAAGCCAGATGTCGCTCCTTAGGTTTGAGTGAAGGTGAACTGACGCATGCTAGTGTGAGTGCTGGCAGTGCAAATGCAATCCGAATGCACAGGCAGGATCAGTGCGTCTTGAACTGTCCTACAGGTCAGACGTGTTTTCGGTTGCTTGTGGACTGGTCTTTGACTGCTTATAGCTTCAAAGTTTGTGTTTTGACAGTGTGTCTTTTAAAGATTACCTGAAAGTTATTTCCCATCAGTCTTTCTCAAGACTACCTACTTTTGAATTTAAGATTTGTTTTAACTTTTTTGGTATCACCTGAAATGGCAGGACGAAAAAAGAAACCACGCATCGCTGCGGGGAGGAACACTTCGAGTGTCTGTAGTGACAATCCTTTTGATATTTTGCCTGAAACTATACAAAATGTAAAATATTTAAAAAAGGAGAAAGTTCTACCTATTGTGGTAACTATTTCTTCTGAGTTTAATATTTTCAAAAACTTTCGATGTTTGTTTCTGACGTTAAAGTTACGTATCAAATTGGTCGTAGAGGCGAATACCGCTTATTAGCCGACTCTATAAAGGGTCGTAATCGTCTTATTCAGTATTTAACTGAAAAGATGTATAAATTTTTTACATATGATACGAAGAACGCCAAGCCGTTCAAGGTCGTATTGAAAGGTCTCACCAACGATCAAACCGTTGATGAGATCAAACTTACTTTAACAGAATTACTTGGCATAGCATCTACCCAAGTAATTCTAATGAAACAAAAATCACGAGGCGAAAACAGTCAGCGCACTGGAATTTCCCTTGTTAATTATTTAATTCATTTTAACCGCAGTGAGGTTAATAACTTAAAATTTTTTGTAAAAGCACATGCTTTATATAACGTGCGTGTAAAGTGGGAAGTTTATAGGAAGTTTGGCGGAGGTGAAAAGCATATCACACACTGCCGTATTTGCCAACGTTATGGCCATGGTTCAAAGTTCTGTAACATGGACCAAAAATGCCTCATTTGTGGAGACTCTTCTCACAGAAAGGACACATGTCCTGTGAAAGAGAGTAAAAATTTTCGCTGTGCGAATTGTAACGGCAACCATATGTCAAATTTCTACCAATGCCCAGTCCGTTCAGCAATTGTTAAGGTAAGGCAAGGTAAACAAAATTCAATTTCCCATTCAAAACAAACTTCAAAACAAAATTCTCCAAGCGTATAAATAACGCCCACTTCTTCTACCCCACTGCATACTCGTTTAACATATGCACAGGTTACAGGTAGTTCGAACATTCTACCGCCAAATGTTGGTAGTTCGAAAATGACCGCTAATATAGGTAAGCAAAACACGCTAGAAAATAATTGTACACCTATTGCCCCAGCTAATATTGCTACCGAAAATATTTTTTCTAATGTCAACTGCCTGGGGTCTATTACGGCAGGTAAACTTTCTTTTCTGCAACTAGCAATGTTCGATCTTATGAACGCCATGTTGCAGGCAAAATCAATGTTTGAAGCCATCCAAATAGGTACAAATTTTACAATAACAATTGTTTCTAATTTGAAATTTAGCAATGATTTTGAATAAACCAATCAAAATTTTAAATTGGAATGCTCGCTCATTGAAGGCCAATGAGAATGAGTTTTTTAATTTTTTAACAGTAACTAATGTGCATATTGCAATTATTACTGAAACATTTTTGAAACCTAACATAAAATTAAAATATGATCCCAATTACGTGGTTGATAGAATTCAGGGTTCCGGCGGTGGAGTTGCAATTGTTATTCATCGCCAAATCAAACATCGTGCTCTTTCCCATCTTGAGACGAAAGTTATTGAAACTTTGGGAATTGAAGTTCAAACTGAACTTGGGATTTTATTTATTGCCGCAGCATATTTACCATTTCAATGCACACGCGAGCACAAAAATTGTTTTAAAGGTGATTTACAAAAACTTACCAGAAATCGTTCGAAATTTTTTATAATCGGCGATTTTAACGCTAAACATCGTTCATGGAATAATTCTCAAAGTAATTCCAATGGTAAAATTTTATTCAATGATTGTTCTTCAGGATACTATTCTATTTTGTCTCCGAATAGTCCTATATGCTTTTCTTCTGTAAAGCAGGTATTAGACGAAGCAAATATTTGCTATTTTTGGTACGATTTTTATTTGCACAAAATTAAATCTGTATTGAAAAACAGCAAATATTTGCTTCGTCTAATACCTGCTTAAGAAACCCTTCAACAATTGATTTGGTGCTAACAGATCAAAGCCATGTATGTAGTGATTTGATCACACATGCTGACTTTGATTCTGACCATCTTCCAATAACTTTTTCTTTATCACATGAATCAGTTTTAAACTCTATGAGCTCTGTTTTTAATTATAACAAGGCTAATTGGGAAAGATACAAAACTCATATTGAGAGAAATTTCAATAATGAGCTTGATTTGCAAAACGAAGTGAATATTGATTCCGCTTTGGAAGCATTAAAATGTGCAATTGTTGATGCCAGGAATTATTCTGTTCCAAAGGCTCAAGTGAAATTTGATTCACCAATAATTGACGAAAATCTTCAACTTCTAATTCGTTCGAAAAATGTCCGCAGGCGTCAATATCAACGTTCTCGTGACCCTGTTTTTAAAACTATTTATAAAGATTTACAGAAAGAGATTAAACATAGATTTACTCTTCTGAGAAATCAAAATTTTGAAACTAAAGTTGAAAAATTGAAACCATATTCAAAACCTATTTGGAAGCTGTCGAAGATTCTTAAGAAACCTTCAAAGCCTATTCCAGTTTTAAAAGATGGTGAACGTTTTCTTGTATCCAATGAACAAAAGGCTCAAAGACTTGCTCAGCAGTTTGAGAGTGTTCATAACTCAAATTTGAATTTTGTGAGTCCTATTGAAAATGAAGTCACACGTCAATTTGATTTAATTTCTTCCCAGAATTTTTTACCTGCAGAAATAATTGAAACTAACTTGAATGAGATTAAATCAATTATTAAAAATTTCAAAAATATGAAAGCACCTGGTGACGATGGAATCTTTAATATATTAATCAAACATCTCCCTGAGAGCACAATGGAATTTTTAGTGAAAATTTTCAATTGCTGCTTCAAAATTGCATATTTTCCCAAATTATGGAAAAATGCAAAAATTACTCCAATTTTAAAACCGGATAAGAACCCAGCTGAAGTTTCAAGTTATCGACCAATCAGTTTGCTTTCTTCAATAAGTAAACTGTTTGAGAGAATTATTCTTAACAGAATGATGTCACACATTAACGAAAATTCAATTTTTGCAGATGAACAGTTTGGTTTCCGCCATGGGCATTCCACTACTCATCAATTGCTCAGAGTTACTAATATGATACGAGCTAACAAATCTGAAAATTATTCCACTGGAGCTGCTCTTTTAGACATAGAAAAAGCATTCGACAGTGTTTGGCATAAAGGTTTGATTGCGAAATTGCAAATTTTTAATTTTCCAATTTTCCTAATCAAAATTTTAAAAAGTTATCTTACTGATCGAACTCTGCAGGTTGTCTATCAGTATTCGAAATCTGATAGATTTCCTGTCAGAGCAGGTGTACCTCAAGGTTCAGTCTTGGGTCCAGTCCTGTACAACATATTGCCTTCAGATCTTCCTGATTTGCCTCCAGGATGCACAAAGTCATTGTTCTGCGATGACACAAGCATTTCGTAAAAGGAAAAAGTCTTCGTGTCATATGCAGTCGATTGCAGAAAAGTTTAGATATTTTTTCTTCCTACTTGCAAAAGTGGAAAATCTCTCCCAATGCTTCTAAAACTCAAATGATAATTTTTCCGCATAAGCCTAGGGCTTCTTTCCTCAAGCCAAACAATAATCACGTTGTCAAGATGAATGGGGTTATTTTAAGTTGGTCCGACAAGGTTAAGTACTTGGGACTAATTTATGATAAAAAACTTATTTTCAAAGAGCACATTGAGAGTATACAAGCCAAGTGCATCAAACATACGAGATGTTTATATCCTCTCATTAACAGGAATTCTAAACTTTGTTTAAAGAACAAACTTTTGATTTACAAACAAATTTTTAGACCAGCATGCTTTATGCTGTACCGATCTGGTCAAGTTGCTGTTCAACAAGGAAGAAAACGCTCCAAACGCCAAAGGATTCAGAATAAAATTCTGAAAATGATTTTGAAGCGTCCTCCTTGGTTTGGTACACTCGAATTACATAGACTTACTGGTGTTGAACCATTAGAAGCTATGTCAAATAAAATTATTAACAATTTTCGACAAAAATCGTTGCAATCCTCAATTGCTACGATAAGCTCTCTTTATAGCCAATAAGTTAGCAATTAAGTTAGTTGTAAGTTTACTTCCCCTTTTCTGACAAGTAGGTTTAAATCCCTACGAATGATAAGTCCTAATTGCGAAAGCAAACAAATCCTAACAATTAAAATTACAAATTTCTAACAGTGTTGAGAAGTCACCATTTGTGATTGGACACACATACTCATTATTAACTAATATTTATCATAAATACTTAAGCTACTAACAAATCCCCCCTTAAAAAAAATGCACAGGCAGGATCATCACATACGCATACAACGTTTTTGTAGCGATGTAATTACCACCACTTTCATAACAAGCTTCCACCTTTAATAAATGGAGTGCGCTGTTTGATTTGACGCTCGTCATTTGTATGGGATCGATCCAGAGATGCCAGTTTTCTTGATGTGATGTTTTTGCGCTACCTGTGACGTACACCAGCGAAAAAGAAAAAAAATATTGTAGCAGTAAGGTCACCATGCGGCGCTAGTGTACAAGCGATTTGTAACGCAATTCTCTTTAAAAATTTACCCGAAATTTTCGATCAATGTTGTTCTTGCTTGGACTGGACGTCTGTCAGTGTAAATACTAAATATTTGCAGAGTAATAGCCGTTTCTCCGTAACGCTGTTTTTTGCAGATGTTTGCGGTGTTTACGATAAAGACTCAGCAGATCAATTGAAATCGAAAAATCCATATTATATATATATATATATATATATATATATATATATATATATATATATATATATATATATATATATATATATATATATATATATATATATATATATATATATATATATATATATATATATATATATATATATATACGTTTCTCCCGAAAAAAACGCGTTTTGAGCGCTAAAAACAGCTTTTAAATTTTTTTTGACAGAGTTTTATAACGAACAGGAAAAAAAGATGAAGACAATCGGTTCAGTAGTTTTACCACAATCGTAAACACGGGAAAGTCAGTTTTTGAGAAACACCATTCCGAGATAAAAGTGTATGAAGTTTCAAGTTTAGTTCATGCGGCCGTGACGAGGCGCGCTTCAAATCGTTCTAACTTTTTCCCTATTGCATTGCTCAGATCTTGATAAAAATTTGTGAAAACGTTCTTAAGAAATTGTACTTTCAAATATATTGCAATAAATGTTTTGTCGGTTTATTTAAAACTAAAAAGGAATATAACCCCTTAATTTAAAGTTCTGATGGTTTAGTTTTTATTCCATGCAACACAATACAGAAAACGTGTTGCAATGTTTTTATAGTTTTTCTATGGTACCCATCACTACTTTATCAAATTTTTGGTGAGTAATGGATTTCAAATCATTTTAGTGAAGTAATTTCTAAATGCGTGGTACAATTCCCATAAATCAACTAAGAAGGCAAAAAAGCGATTCCCCTTTAAAAACACCTTTGTCCATCCTTGGCCTACCGGTTTGTTAATGATATGCCAAAAACCTACATTAACTGCCAGGATTATGCATCGGCCCTATATGGCGCCGTAAGAATAGGTCTTCTTGCTATTTCTCTCCCTCTGCAGTAGAGCACAGATCGTCCACGAGCCAATGCAATCGGACTAATAGGTTTTCAGATTTGCGTGGGCGCTGGAACTGTTGCGCGTCCCCCTAGTCAGCTCAAGCTTGATAGTAAATGTGGCGCGCAACAGCTAAGCATCAACATTCAAACCGACTACGACTATATGACCCACGACTGTGCAGACAACAGCAACAACGACGGCACACGACTTTGCAGCGACGGAGGGCAGCGGCGAGCTTCAGCCTTTGAACGCTGCTGAGCAATTGAGCGTAGAGGCTTTTGATTACTTGATTGCAGCTCAGCTTGCATGCGTATTCTGTGCTTTGACTTATGCAAGACAGGTTAAGTGCAACCTTAGAAGAAGAAAATGAGTTGATTGCTAGAGTCAAATTATTGTTTATTTGAGCCTATTTCATCACTTTTAGACTAACATCTAATAAATACATGATTCCGCACTAAACAATCGACGGATCGTCATCGCGTCATTATACCACAAGCAGCTTTAAGCCGACAAACGCCATTCGAATCGGCGAAGTCATCGCATTTGACACGCCACTCACTCGATCCAGTGTGATCTTCCTGCCCACTTGTGTGCTATTGTGTGAGAGTTGATTTCGAAAAAAAAAAACATTCCTGCGGTGGCATCCCACGCTCATTCCGGAAGGCTTGATTTTTTTTTGCAATATGAATTCCAGAGTAGTGTCAGAGTGGTTCAGTAAGGGCAAACTAAAAAAAAATAGGTTTCCTACTGCAACTGAGTAAATCCTTTTAGTCACCGCTGTCAGCTTTAATAAATGAGACCATTTTGTTCATTTCTAAAAACAAGGAACCACCCTGAACTGTTACCAAAGCATTTAAAAGTATTTCGCGTCACGACAAATCGAACTTTCTGCCTGTGTGTTGCATCGTCGTCGCAGTCAGTCTGCGCGCGGTTTGCTCGGTGTCTCCCGTGTGGGTGTCTATAGTGTCGCGGTGAGCTCCTTCTTCCGAAAAAAAAAAACAAAAACAGCAACAGTTAACAAAACACAAATGGAACAGAGGCACGCATTTCTACATAAATTTATTGTCGCGCTTTGCAATCTCAAAATGTGAACAATCGTGGCAGCACGCAATAAAAACGCAGACAGAAGAGAATTGATACACACGCGAATGGTGCACTACGAATCGTAAGTTTGTTTGTTTTTTTTTTTCACAGCAGTGAGTGAGACGAGGAAGGTGTTGTCTTTTGGAAAGTATTTTTTATGTTTTTTTCTCATAACGGGTTTTATGAACGGCATAACTTTATTGTTGTCACATACGTGATACCATACACGGTGGACCGACATTGAAATGGGCGAGATTTTACGTCAATATTGTCATATTTCAAAGTTTAAATATTCTGATTTACAACAGTGGTTCTCATTATTTTTTAATAGGAGTATAAATCGGTAATAATATACTATTATGTTAATCGTAAAAAATACTGCGAGGTAATATTTCATCGTAGAATAGTTACGTGGGCCAAAGCGTTTTATTTAGTTAATAAAGTTATACGTTATTGTACCCTTTTCGTAGGTAAGGATCGATAGATTCGAAAGTGTATGATAATAAATTTGGGATTTATAGCCACTAAACGTTCCGTGAGAGATGGATTTCATTGGTTACTTTCTGGAAAAACTTAAAAATATAACTATGAATTGAATTGTATTGCGTTGTTTGTGCAGCGCATCTGATTTGATAATCCGTTGTCACTATTATACCACTCTTTCTGCTGTTTATGAACTTGGAATTGGTTTTGGTTCTAAATTTATGAACTTGGAATTGGTTTAGTTTTAAATTTGCTTAAGTGGGAGTAAACACACCAATTCAGCGCGTTAAAAATCAATACCAACCACAACGTTTTGAAATTTTCCAGGTATATTTTGAAATTAAAAACAACTAATTTATGTTTAGCAATATGCGAATCTATAACCGAAAGTTAAAAAAAAAAGGATTTTTTCCTTGTTTCCTATCAAGAACTAGACAAACTTAACGTTTAGTCTCAAACCTGTTGACTAGCGAGCGCTAATTGCATGGATAAACAGAACGATACCTCGTTCTGTGAACTGCTAATTGTCCGGTAAGTTGTCATTTTCTCTTCTTTTTTGTAAATTTTATAAAGATGAGAAAATACCGAAGATTTAGCTTAACATTGAAGTTGAATATTCGTTAATTTATTCTACAGTTACCGGAACCGTGAAAAATAAACTGCAATGGAAGAAATATTGTAAATCTTATTTACCTATAGTAAAGTAGTGCCATAGTTTTCGTGTTCATAATAATTACCCTGAAATGACAGACTAATCATACGCATTTGATCCGTTTCCTACGTAAAAGTTAGTTTTTCAACCGTTCCTGTTGACATTAGGAGGGCTGAAGAAAGAAATCAAAGTAAAATCCATAAATCTTTTGTTTGCGTTCGCAAGTAGGTGTCACGTTTATCGATGGTGCCGTTATAAATCAAGCAAAAAATATATCCATAATGTGTGTCCTGATTTTTGAGCTCAATCTCTGTACACGCAACTTAGATTCCACACGCGAACCAGGAAACCGGAACCGTCAGATTTCATGGTGGCAGGCGCCAGTGTGAGCAGAAATCAGTCGCAAGAAACCCACCTTCCATCTGCGACTGGACCGGGAACTTCGTACGCGAAATTTGCACGAAAACTACCTATACGTTAACTTTGGTACAATAGAAGCGTAGGTGTCACAGCCGAATCAAGCGAAAAAAACTTCAAAACTCCCACCATCATTTCTGGAGCCGACAGCCTCTGTATCTAGCAAACAAGATCAGCTCCATCAAGATCACACTACGACAGCAGCAGCGGTAAGGCACACAGGGTAAATGCTGGCAGCTCGAACTTGGGGTTGGACTTTATTATGGCGAATAAATGATCATGTCGACATCGACGTTGAATGCGTAGGAAGATGACCCGATGACGGCGGGGAAACGACATGCAAACATACTCTACCCTGCACAGGCTCAACCATATGAAAGCTTTCCTCGTGGCTGCGTGGGTCGCTAAAGGAGGAAACTGGTGAACCGAATTTAATTTCCATGATTGACTTCGCTTTGCGTTTTACTAGGCCTGAAGTAGCCATCAAGTCGAACGACGTCAAAGGGTCGCCACCAAGCGCTTCTGCAGGATGCTGCCGCAATACTTGTTTTGGTTAAGTTTTTAAACCTGAAACTTCGACAAACAAACGCCGACGCTTGGTGCCGGATTCAACCACTTGATGGATCAACCCGGCGAAGATGAGTTTACATGTTTAATTAGGTTTAAAAACGACGTCGTTCGACTCGATGGCTACTTCAGGCCTAGTAAAACGCAAAGCGAAGTCAATCATGGAAATTAAATTCGGTTCACCAGTTTCTTCCTTTAGCGACCCACACAGCCACGAGGAAAGCTTTTATATGGCAGAACCTGTGCAGGGTGAAGTATGTTTGCATGTCGTTTCCCCGCCGTCATCGGGTCATCTTCCTACGCATTCAACGTCGATGTCGACATGATCATTTATTCGCCATAATAAAGTCCAACCCCAAGTTCGAGCTGCCAACATTTACCCTGTGTGCCTTACCGCTGCTGCTGTCGTAGTGTGATCTTGATGGAGCGGATCTTGTTTGCTAGATACAGAGACTGTCGGCTCCAGAAATGATGGTGGGAGTTTTGAAGTTTTTTTCGCTTGATTCGGCTGTGACACCTACGCTTCTATTGTACCAAAGTTAACGTATAGGTAGTTTTCGTGCAAATTTCGCGTACGAAGTTCCCGGTCCAGTCGCAGATGGAAGGTGGGTTTCTTGCGACTGATTTCTGCTCACACTGGCGCCTGCCACCATGAAATCTGACGGTTCCGGTTTCCTGGTTCGCGTGTGGAATCTAAGTTGCGTGTACAGAGATTGAGCTCAAAAATCAGGACACACATTATGGATATATTTTTTGCTTGATTTATAACGGCACCATCGATAAACGTGACACCTACTTGCGAACGCAAACAAAAGATTTATGGATTTTACTTTGATTTCTTTCTTCAGCCCTCCTAATGTCAACAGGGACGGTTGAAAAACTAACTTTTACGTAGGAAACGGATCAAATGCGTATGATTAGTCTGTCCTTTCAGGGTAATTATTATGAACACGGAAACTATGGCACTACTTTACTATACTGCCGGTAACCGCAAGTCAGTCTCATCTGTAAAATTATTTAATCGAGAAATAAGCTTCGAAAGATATTTTATTCACGCTCAGTTATCACTTACTTAAGATGAATTGTTTTAACAATATTCATGCTAAAATATAGTTTGCATACTAGCCTACACTAATTACGTTGTGAAAACCACTGAAATCATTGATTTCATGATAAAAACATTGAGTGTGATTGACTTGCCGTTACATTCTACACCGAAGAGAAAAGTAACCGCAAGTCAGTCACATAGTGCTATGGTGCGTGTTGAAGTGTTGTTATTCGTTACCGTGAAAAGCCGTCAATCCTTCGCAGTTCGGAAGTGTATGTCCATGAGAACAGTTTAAAAAATGTCGGCGTTGGAAATCTCGAGAAGTACGGAACCGTTGGAAGCTCATCCGGTGAGGATTTGAATGAAGAAACTTAAGCCGGGACTGCAGTTGGTTCATCCGACAACAAATGTCAAGATGATCGAAATCCGCTTGAGGTTCGCGCATCACCTTTGCAGATATCTTGAAACGATTCCTCGGATTCTGATGGAACTTTTTTCGGTACTGAAGAATTTCCGGATAAATACACGATGAAGCGAACCGGGAAAAAATGGACTTGAATTCGTATTAGCAGGAAATTCATAACCAATTCAAACTAAAAAATAATCCCAATAATTGATAATTGTTACTAGAGAACTTATTTTTAAATAAACGGTCATATAAAACTTCCCTTCTCCACTCCCAATCCATTTTATTGTACCTATTATGCATGTTTTTTTTTTTTAATTGGGACCGACTTTCGGTTATTTTTCCCCTGGGACTGACTTGCGGTTACTTTTCATAATGGGACAATTTGACTTGGTATTGATTTCCACTTTTGTTGAACAAACCACTATTTTTTATCGGTACATCTGAAAATACGCTCAAAGATGGGCCAAAATCCAATGCTAACTCAAAATCGACAAAATTACAGATGGGACTGACTTGCGGTTACCGGCAGTAAAGCTCCGACAAACAAACGCCGACGCTTAGTGCCGGATTTAACCACTTGATGGATCAACCCGGCGAAGATGAGTTTACATGTTCATCCAAGCGACCACCAGTCAGTGATTACTGGTGGAATCATTTAGCACTTCGATGTATCATAATATTGTTATTTTAGTCAGTTTATAAATTTGAAGACTAGTTTCTTGTTTCATAATGTGGAGTGTTTCTGGGCTGGATGCCTTCGTAAGCCATGGCTTTTTAGCCGACCTATCTTATACCTGATCTGAAAACTGAATCTCCTGATGGGCATTTAATACACCACATCGCTAACAATACCCGGATGAAATATTAAAAGAAACAACCAAAGATTGTACTTCCTAATGACACTGCTCCATCACTTACAGCAAATCTTTTTCATTGGAAGCACTCAGCTGGAAAACTCTAAGTCAACTCAACTTTTTCACTAAGCTTGAATCCTGTTGATGAAACCTGTTTGCATCTAGTGCCGAAACTGTGATCTACCTCGCAGTTATATAATTACCCGTAATCATACTTCTCTGTCCTTAGCTAATGCGAGATATTTTTCTCCCTCTCATAACATTTTTTTCATAGGGGGTCACCTGTGACTTAGTATGACAGATAATTTATCATCTAAGTATCCTTGCGGCCACGGAAAAAGTGAATATTTTTTCAATCAAATCTTTATGCCTAAGCTTGTCGAATACTTTTTCTATGTCTAGAAAAACAGCTTTAGATGACAGGTAAAAAATCACAGGAGGGTTGTGTGCAAAGCCACGACCGCAAGGATGAAGTAGAATACTTTTACAAGAAAGAAAACCCGGCTGCTTTCGTGTCAGTCATTTTTTAATTTGTTGTTCAATTCAATATCGGAAAAGATACCGATCACATCTTGGCGTTATCACTGACAGTGCGAATAAAGTATTCCTTGTGATAAAATACACAGTGAAAAGTTGATTTAACACTCAAAACTAGACGGCTCATGTGTTGTCAAAATGAGTCAACTTTTCATTGAATGCATTTACTAGTGCCCGCTATCGCACAGAGACTGCATTTCACTGAAGTGCCTCACTGCATCAGCTGCTAACGATGGCCGCTGCAACTGCTACGCTATCCGTAGCCATGCCAATGTTTTGGCCGCTATACGCTGCTATTGGTATCCGCTGTCCCTGCATCAGCTGGCCCAGCTGCTATCGATGTTGAGATTCACTGCAACTAGTGCGCTATCCATTGCTATGCCACAGCTGTGGCCGCTAGGGATGGGCGATACTTGTATCGATGCCAACGGTATCGATACATGGAGCCGAAGTATCGAGTATTTCGGCATCGATACTTGTTGCTAGCGATGAGTAGCGGTATCGATACTTTGCCAACGATACTTTGAAACGATACCGATACCACAGATGCCTTCTATCGGGGATAAGCGATACCAGTATCGATACCAACAATATCGACACTTCGGCCGAAAGCATCGAGTATTTTGGCATTGATACTTTCTATACCGATACCACGATACTTGGTATCGTTTTGTGCAAAAGTATTCGAGTACTCAGGTATCGATACTTCAGACAGTATCGCCCATCCCTAGTGGCCGCTATCCGCCTGGTATCCACTGCAATGCTAATGCTGTTGCTGCTGTTGTCGCTGTCTAGAACTATTATGAGCGGCTTCGACTGAAACAGGCTCTTAAATAGGGATGAAAAACCTATCGATAGTAGTAGAAAAATCATCGATAACTATCGATAGCCATTTCAGTCGATAATTCCCATCCTTACTCTTATACAGACAAATAGCAAATTTAAAATGGCAAGGTCTATGATGCTGTCGACCGTGCTGGGCAAGCAATCTTATTAACGACTAATCAGATCAGTCAAATTTCGCACTTCAACAAGGATTGACCATTCTCAATAATATAGTTGCTTGTCATGATTTGGACTTGATAATTTTTGAATTTTGATTATGCGAAAAATTAATTTTTATGCTGATAATGAAAGCTTTTCGGATGTTGCGCTCATGACTGAAGGAAAAGATAATTCACAGACACGGAGATGAAGCCAAATATATCGTCAGTTGAATTCAATACTGGCACAACTCAAAATTCATAGTTTCGAGAAAAACGCCTTTGAAAATTTGCGTAAAAAATTTCTTTTTTCATTTTCATGAAAAATTCCAATTTTGAGACTTCCCATTCTTATTGAACTTGTTTGGGTCTATCATGTGCATGTAATTAGCAAGTAATTAGCAAGTAATAAGAATTTTAACCAACCTTTCTATCTCTTTAGGGATATTTTAGATTGATGCAATAAAGGCACATCTACTTATATTTCTGGAACTATTGTGAATTTTGGAACGGGTCTTTGTGAGATGAAACTTTGTAGTATTTGGCATCGTTTGCCATCAATAACTCGAACCTGCAAACTTTGAGTTGTGCCAGTATTGAATTCAACTGACGATATATCTGTTCCAAATTTCTTGAAGGTGTAAATTGATTTAAGAGAAAATAACTCTTCAATTAGGTTTTCATTTCATCCTGAAAAGGACAATTTGTTGTTTAATTCAATGTCTGATAAGATGCCGATCACATCTTTGCGTTATCACTGGCAGTGCGTATAAAGCATTCCTTGGGGGAAATAAACACTGAAAGGTTTTCCAGAACGTTCTTTTCATTGGATGCATTTGCTAGTGTGCCTGCTATCGCTCAGAGCCAGCATTTCACTAAAATGCCACACTGCATCAGCTGGCCCTGCTTATATAGATACTGAGACCAACGTTAACCGCTGCGCTAACATCGTTGCCACAGTAGTGGACGCTTCCGTTGCCATTGGTATCCGCTGCCCTGCATCACCTGGTCCTGCTATCGATGCTGAGACGCGCTCGGCTATCCGTTGCCATACCACAGCTGTGCTCGTTATCCGCTGCACTGATACTGCTGCTGTATCCACTGCTGCTGCCAAGGGAGGACTGCTCCTGTTACAGTCTAGAATTATAATGAGCGGCTTCGAGTGAAACAGGCTCTTATATAGGCCAAATAGCACATTCCAAATGGCAAGGTCTATGATTCTGTCGGCCGTGCTTGGGAAGCAATCATATAACGACCAATCAGAGGCCGAATTTTTCGTTTTGACAAGGCTTGACTATTTTCAATAGTACAAGAGTTTGAATAATAAAATTACAATTATCTGCATTTGGCAAGAATCTTAGAAGATTTTCCAATCTATTGCTGCAAGAACGAAGGAAATCTATCGAATACTACTTTATTCGCATTTGAAATTGGACATATTTTTCACTTTTTTCGGTTTTAGATTTTCATTTTACATCCCTATGTAGCCGATCTTCCTGAGAAAAGTATTCTACTCCAAAAATGTTCACTTTGAAAATATTGAAAAGACGACGCTCATGACACTCACTCTCAATAAGGGTTGCGTTCTAGTGAAGATATGAGTACGAGGGAATATAGTTGAATTTCGTTTAGCATTAGGGTTCAAAAGTTTCGTCTTCTTGAAGAAGTCCCCATGAAAAATATCAACTCATTATGCATCAGCCTTACTCCTCGAACCTGACTATACCTGCATTGCAATCCTATTATAGATTATATTTCCAAAAAAAAAGTTAGTTAGACCGACATTCGATGCAATCACTCGTTGCATACTCTGAAATTGTATATTTTTTCGTCATTGATTCGCCGGAATTAAGTGCTGATCAGGCTTGTTATTCGCCTCAGTAAGTAGAAAGAGCAGAGTGAATATTCACCGCTCACTTTCTGCCCAGCATGCGCTGCGTGTGGCATTTTTTGCACCACATTTCTGTCTTCTGCTTTGTGTTGTGTTTCTGCCGCTCACAAAAAAAATTTATACACTTGCTGCTTACATCACACCTGGGTGAATCAAAAATGGTGAATCACTCTAGTGAGAATACCAAGAAGTACGGTGCGCATTGCATTCGATAGTACCTAGATGCTCCCCTTCTTTATTATTCTCGCTTATTTTCCGTCGGTCTAGTTCCGCCACTGTTGTTGTGCCAATCACCGACGCCCAGGGAGGCGACTCCAACCAGGACCCTAACTCACGAGCCGTTAATTAACGGACCGGCGCCAAGGGCTTTACTTCCTCATGCGATGGAAAGCGTGATCCCAGAGATTTTTCGCCTCAGCAAATCTCCCGGTGTCGGCTAGGAATGAATCTAGACCAGTTGGGTTGGTTGTGAGTGGATCACGCCGCCCTACAACCATCGACACCTATGTCGGCGTTGGGATTCGAACCCAGGCGTCGAGCGTGTTTGGCGGAAACGTTACCAACCACGCTAGGCCCCCGCCTCTGTGACGATATGAAACGGAGAACACCAAAGCCGGTTTCACAATCCGAAGTGGTTACGCAGCGCCAGTGATCAACAGCGAAAAAAAATCCGAAATATTGATCGGAATTTGCGTGACGTATTTATTGGATGCCATTGCCGTTTTAATTGCGGCTTGCGGTATTAGAAAACTATCATCAAACGACGCGGTGCGGTGCTAGTTTCAATTGAGACGCTGAAGGAAATGAAAGTGTCTCTCTCTCCGTCACTCTCTCCGTCAATTGAAACAGTCATCAGTTTCATTTGAAACGATCCGATGAACAACAAACGGGGAAGAGAGAAAGAAGTGATTCGATGACAGCAGCCAGAAGGAATCAAGTGAAAACGAAACTGTTTGAATCGAAATGACAGCGCGGAATAATCAGTTTCATTGTTTTGTTTCGAAAATGCTGAGCTCTGGTTTGGATAAATCGTTTAGGCACACAAAACACATTTTTTTCGCCAATAACCACACACCTCCAGAACTTTTCTTTATAAAGTTTCCACATATTTTAGATTATTTTTACTTTAAGAACGTACATGGTAAAAAGAGGGAAGTGAAATCAAGATGTCAATACTTTTCCTTAAAGTTTCACTCAAGTACTTTAAACTGCTGTCCATTTACACAAAACAATCCATATAAGAGCAGTTACGCACAGTGGTCGGAGGCCGGAAAAAAAACTATAATTTGCGTGTCAATATTTTTCATGTTTTGTATTTTTCCGAAGTTTCTTACAATCTTAATAATCTTTTTCATGAGAATCGATTGATATGTCGATTTTTGGCAGCACTTTGAATATTGTTGTGTCAGGAAATTTCGATGACCTGTACTGCCGCGCATAGCAAGTCCGTCCCATTTGCATTTTCACCAAATTTGAGTTAATGGGCGGAAATGGTAGTGAACTATGTATAATTTCGTAACAATAGATGAACTCAACAACTTGGTTCTGAAAAACTTCGGGAAAACATCTAAATATATTGTCCCATCGCATAAGAAGCAATGTTATGAAATTGCAAATGGGACTGACTTGCTATGCGCGGCAGTGTAAGTCTCCCTCAATTTAAGATCAATAAGCTTCATTTTGAAGGGAAATATATGTCATTTGCTGTCATATTAATTTGTCGAGGGATCACGAGCCTATCCGCAGCCTCAAAACTGTTGAAAATTATAGTGCGTGAAACTATGCTCGATGTCACGAAAAGCTATATCTCAATTGACCAACACGGTTTTATGCCTGGTAGATCGGTTACAACGAATTTGATGAAATTTACGTCAGAATGTATAAGTAATATGGAGAAAAAAACGCAAGTCGATGCTATATACAGATTTAAAGGCAGCTTTTGACAAAATTGACCATCAAATACTGCTTAACAAGTTTTCTCGGCTTGGGATTTCTACTCAATTGGAGTCCTGGCTAGAATCATACTTAACGAATCGTGAACTTCGGGTACGGATTAACGGTTGCGTATCGAGGGCATTTACAAACAATTCCGGCGTCCCACAAGGTAGTAATCTTGGTCCGCTACTATTCATTCTATTCTTCAATGATGCTGCTTTGATTTTGAATAGAGGTTGTTTTAAATTGGTGTATGCTGACGATTTGAAATTATATGCTGTTATACAAACGCAGGAAAACTGTCGCCGTTTAAAAACCTGTCTAAGTTTGTTTGTTGTTTGGTGCCACAGAAACAAATTGATTGTTAGCGTGGAAAAATGTCAAGTCATCTCGTTCCATCGTAAATCACAACCAATTATCCATGATTATCATATTGACGGCATTACGCTTACCAGAGTAACTGAAGTGACTGATTTGGGTATCCTGTTGGACTCGAAAATGACATTTGATTTGCACCGCTCAAGGTTGATTTCTAAAGCAACAAGACAGTTGGGCTTTGTATCCAAGGTGGCTAAAAACTTTTCTGAGCCGCATTGTTGGAAGGCATTGTACTGTGCAATTGTACGACCGATTTTAGAAAATGCTAGTATTGTATGGAACCCTTACCAGATCACGTGGAATCTTAGGATAGAACGGGTTCAAAAACGGTTTATTCGATTGGCACTGCGGAACTTACCATGGAGAAACCCCGACAACTTGCCACCATACCCTGATAGATGCCAACTACTGGGCTTAGACACTCTGGAACGCCGAAGAAAAATACAACAATGTTTGTTTATCGCTAAGCTACTAAATGAAGAATCAGATGCCTCGGCACTGCTCTAAATGGTAAATTTTCGTGTCCCGAACAGAAATCTCCGAAACGCAACATTACTGCAACCTGTTTTTCACCGCACTTTGTTCGGAAAAAATGAACCATTCACAGCGTGTGTTCGTGGCTTTACCGCTGTTGAAGACCACTTCCAGTTTGACGAACCAACCCGATTTTTTATAAGTAGACTCAAAACTGTGATTAGTTAGTAAATTTATTCATTAAGACTATTAATTGTCAGATGGATTATTCAAATACAAATACAAATACAAATACAAATATGCACCGTACAGTCTTGTGAAATAATTCGGAGCGATCGGATAATCAACAGCCTATGGGAAATTTGCCGTACTTTTGAAATTTTTGAGTTCCGGTTAGCACATCGTTGCTTCTAGGGCTGAACTATGATTGATCCCAGAACCGTAAAATGGAAAAAAATATAACGAACGTACTTTGACGTACGATTTCTTATTTTCCTTTCAAAGGCTAATTAATAACTAGGGTTTGCAATATTCCCGGGAATCGATTTCCCGGGAAACGGGAATGAAATATCTCATTTCCCGGGAATTCCCGGGAACCGGGAATGGAGAAATAATTCCATAGCAGAAATTAAATTTCAAATAAAGTTTATTAATAAAAGGTATTCAAAAATCGTTTACAACTTCATTATCAATTATCAATTAAAAAATAAAACTTATTCAAATTCGCATCGATTTTTGTTGCAAATATTTGCAGAAGAGTGGCTTTCAGGGTTTTCAAGTCGTTAAACAATCGCTTCAGATCCGTTAAAAATTTCCTTTAACCCTTAATAATGTATTTTCCTTCTGTAAAACTCTACTTAAGTCCACTGAATCACCGCTAGTGTTCGATTTCTATAATACTTCTAAATCACCGATTCCTACTCTTGCTACATTTCAATAGAAACTGGAGTGTCCATTGTCCAATATTTTCAGTTTGTTGGAGAGTTAACTGATGGTTAGGCAGGTCCTCAACGAGGCAAACATATTTTGAAATTGCGACCACGGATGACACGACTTACACTGACTGAGTTTTATTAAATTATTTATTTCTGGTCGCATCGATTTACGGATTTTAAATTTTTCCATCTACTCACAGGAATCGAAAATTTGTATCAATGAAGAAAAAAAATCGAGCAACCATTCGCTCAGTAGTGAACTTACTGGCATAGAACGACATTGGACGTTTTTCGTTTACTGAAATTGACAATTTTTCGTTCACTGAACAAGACAACAAATATTTTTGTCGAATAATTGGAGCAAATAATTTGTTATTACACGGCCAGCAAATATTGGCCGTCATTTCAAGCAAATATTTGCTTCGTATAGTGCCCATTTTAAAGATGTTATATTCTTTGACCACATAAGTTTCGCTTTACGACACGATGTTTAGTTTTATGGCACTATTGTGTGGGAAACTATATTAAATATTGCGAAATTTTTCAAGGGACTCGGAAATCCCGGGATCCCGGGAATCAATATTTCTATTCCCGGGATCCGGGAATCCCGGGAAAAGGTAATTCCCGGGAATTCGTTCCCGGGATTGCAAACTTACCTTTAATTTACCACTAAAAGATTTTAAATCGGTCAAACGGTTCAATAGTTCCACTTTTTGCAAAAAAGATCGTCTTTATTTGGACAACCCTAATTAAAAAAGAACCAACAAAAATACGAGCCTAAAGTTTTTCAATAAAGAACAAGTATAATAATGTTGAACATGATCTGAACAAAAATAAAATCTGTTAATAAGGAAGGTCTAACGGCATTTCAGATGAATAACATTTTTTGACACCAGTAATGAGTTCAGCAACCCAAAATTAGAATAATATGCCAGTCAGTTATAACATAATTAAACTTATTTTTTCAAAATATGGAAACTTCCTACTTCGTGAATATTTTCAAGTCATGTCTGCGCTTGATCCGCTGGATCGTTCTTAAGCTCTTCTTAAACTCCTTGATTAAATCACGAAAAGAGGCAGCTCTATTTTTCAGAATGTTATCCACGACGTTCCGGTCCAAATCAGGATCACCGACTACTTCTTGGTAGATTCTTCCAGACGTACTCATTATCAAACTTTTCGATGATCCGCTCGACACTCTCACAATTTGGTTGAATGTTACTGCCTTCTCGGTTTACTTGAGTTTGCAATTCGAACCGCTACATTTTGAAAACAGCATTGTAAACTTCACCTGTAGGTGAAGGGATGATAAAATGGACACCCTAAGCCATTTCTCTATTTCCTCCACAAATTACCACTAAAACCATGAGTCGATCGCAGGCGTTAACTGAGCCACTAATGGTTTATACAAAAAATAAGAAGAAGTACTCAAATATAGTATTTTTCGAAGTTATCATGAGCTTTTTTAAAAGCAGTTTTTTGGGGGTAAAATGGACACGTGTGGGTAAAATGAACATAGGGAGGTGGTAATATGAACACTTTTGGTGTGAAAGGTAATTCGCATTACAGATAGTAAAATGTTGTTAAAAATAGTAAGAATAACACGTGACACACTTATGCATTCACCAACAGTTTAATTTTCACAGTTTGTCGTAGAATTAATAACAATATATGACCGTATCCGCAAGAAACTGGGAAATGGTGGGAGTTTGTTTTCGGACATTCTGCATTCAACGGAACGTTTAGCCGCGATCATCTGTTCATCGGTCCGAGTTTACCTTTACGTTTAACTGACACAAAGCATCTAGAATTTTAGATGGAAATTAAAACAGTTTTTTCACCATCTCTTTTGGCTGTTCATCTTACCCGCACAGTATATATTTTTGAAAACACTTAAATATATCGAGAAAATCGTTTAAACAATTACTAACCTCCGATGATTTCTGCTGGTTCTGAGTACAGATATTTTCAGAAAAAAACCGTTATAAAAAACTATTTTACCTAAAAAAAACTTGTTTCTTGTAGGCCAAAAATAATATCATCACCATGATTGTACACGTGTTTTTTGGTTTTGTTTATTATTTCGACAGTTTGACTGTTTCATGTCGCATACTTTGTCTCAAATAGCTTCTGATGCTGCTAAGATAAGGTGCCAAAAAAGTTTGTACTATTTTTCAGCGTAATAGTCGAGATTTAACCACCCTTGTTCATTTTACTCACAATTCCCCTATAACGCTAAAAATCTAGATTTCAGACCCCCTCCCCCCTATGTAACGATAGGTAACGTTCGATATGACTCCCCCCCATAAAATTACGTAACTCTGAACAGCCTGACCCCCCTCCGAAATTTTCAATTTAGAGCAAACATCACAGTTACGTAACTGTCTTAACAACCCCTCACGTAATAATAATAAGTAACGCAGACTCAATCCCCCTCCCCTCCCTTCATGCGTTACGTAATTTGTGTACGACGCCTTTGACACATAAACAAAACACTGTGTAAAAACACGGTTAAAAAATTGCACCTCATTGTGTGTAATAATATATCAAACATTTACGACTAGTTTTCGATAAACTCCTCAAATTCAGAGTGTTGCTGCTCATCAGCATTGCACGCTGCTATGTTTATATAAAAAATGCATACATTTCTAAACATTTTTTGGTAAACACGATCGTATTTCTAGTAAGTTTCTTTCTAATTTCACACAAGATTTATTCGATATTGATCAACTGCTGAATTCAACTGCAATCAACTGCTGAACTCACATTAAAAAATATGCCCAAAACTGCAAAAAGCTAGTAACAGGAATAATTTTGCAACTCTAATCACGTTCTCTATTAACGCAAATGGTGAACACTTTATCTGGAAACTTTTCAGAACGTGCTCAGATTTATTAACTTTTTTTTCATTCGACATCGTATAGAAATATGCAAAATAGATATGCTACTAAGTACTTATCGTAGGCGATCTCGTTTCATTAACCTGCAACTGTGAAACTGGAATTTTTACTCTGCGAAGGCGTGCTTTAGTAGACCCTATCAACAAGTTTGAATCTCAGTCACACTTTCCGCAAACCACTTTGGGTGTGCATTAAACAAATGATATTAGTTTGTGATTTCAGTTTAGGCGGAGTCATGAGTGACTACTGCCGATTTGTGGTGTCAAAAATACGACCACATACCCTACTGGTTTGCTGCAGGCCAGCTTGTACGTGAGCATTCACTTGGTTATTCTGATCTAAGCCACCGGGCTTAGGTGACCGACCGCCCACGTATGAACCAGGGTTACCGTGGGTGGATCCAGCGTATTCCTCTTGTGGGTATGGAGTGTTTTAATCGGAACGTTGATCACATGTATGACACAGTACTGGATCAGCTGCACTGAACAGTATTTACTCTACTATTGGAGCACATGCGAAGGGAGTAACGGGTTAGATCCAGGTGGTCCAATTTATCAGTTGATGTACAACATTCTCTACAAAAAATATCATCAATCGAATTCGAATCTGACTATAGTTTGCTATATCATTTCAATGTTTTGTTTTATTGTTATTCTTTTTCACTGAATGCTCGAAAAGTATTCTTGTTGGTCATCCACGAGTTTTAGTCATATGTCCACTACAGTGGCCCACTAGCCACTTGAAAGCCACCGGTGTATTTTCCCTTGCGCGGGTTAATGTTTACACTCATCCGAACAGTAAGAGATTAACAAACATTGCATCCGGCAGCTTCGTCTGGAAGTAAGACATTGACTAAGTTTGTCAATAATGACGACAAACAATTTTTTTCGAAATTTCTTTAAACACTCACGCATCGCCGTCGGGAGCCTCTATCGGAAACCGAAATCAACCGCACCTCAGCGCGCTTCGAATGACGGGTTTTAGCCTGCAACCTCGCCGCGGCGCAGTGTCAAGAGAGAAGCAAATTATGAAACAAATAAAGCGAGGAACATAGAATTGAATTTCGGGCTTGGCTAGTTTGTTTGAACTGATTTAAACGAGTGACAGGTTGGCAGTCGATAAATTGGCTTTTGACATACAAAGGTGCACCTATCTTGCTGGTCTATCAAATGGTGTCACGTGTTTTTGTTAAATCATCTAAGCTTGAATGGACCCCCACTGTTGCATCATCAGGCATTAGAGATGTTTTATTACTTTTTCTAGCTTCGTAAAAAAACTGGAATTAATATTCATAAGAGGACGTATTATGCAAATGTCTGTAATTGTAGAGCCACGGTTTAGTTGGACTTCGAAACAGCAGATAGCCGGTACAGCATGGAGCATGGTCTGACCTCGGTAGACAAATGATCTTATTTATTGTTGAAACGGGCGAAATAAGCCATTCTCAAAACAAAGTGGAAAAGACGACAGTACGCATGCCGAATTGATTCCAGCCGGTTGACTCACGGCTTCCGATGATGGTTTTTATGCGCCAAGTGTACACTTTTTATGCATATGCCAACGCTGCACCGCTGTTGACAAGTCCGGCGAAGATGGAGGTACATCAGTGTGGAGTTAAAAAACATTATGCTTTCCATCCAAACCGCAACAACGAATTTGTTTGTATAACAAAATTTGAATATTCTGCAACTTTTGTGGCTGGAGTCTTGGACGAATTTCGGCGCCAGTTGCACGCGCAACTGTTCTATTTGATCAGCTTTTCATATGTTCAATATCAACATGTTTTTTTTTGTTGTTCGCCATTGTGTTCAACACTAATACTTTCTGTGATGATGTAATTCTACTGTCAATATTTCCAAATTTGAACTATATTTGACTTAAATTTGTCATGAGGAGCTTCGTAGGCGCAATGGTACAGAGTCAGCTTTTAAAAGTGAATGGTCATGAGAGAATATGAAAATCAGTACTTTTTCCATGCACTGGGAGAATTTAATGAGATTTTCTATACCTTTACAGATTTGATAAAATTCAGAGCTCCTCTAAACAGTTATAACGTAATGATTCTCCAAGTAACTCAAATGGAAAATTTTGTTTGATGATTGTTCTACTTCTGTTAGAAATCCATCAATGGTCGATCACCCATAATTGTAGATCACTTTTGTGTTTCATTTAAATAAATCAGTTGAAGAAACTCTTTGAAGGTATGTAACATTTGTGAAACAAAATATGACATATTAAGCAGCTGCGTACTCAAGAAACTTTTTTTTATCCCATGGTTGATGCAATTTGTATGAGTCAAAATATGCAAAATATCTATCGTTTTCTCAATCAGCGTAAGTAACACAACTTTTTTCGTTGTCAAAAAGAGTTCTTATCATATTGATGATGAAAATTTTGGTGGAATTGCTTTCAAAAGGGATCCATAATTGCAGATTGCTTTGAAACAGACGATCTTACCACTTGACCACTTGACGTTTCTTTTTTACAATTTTCACCACTTGACGTTTCTTTCATTTGTTAACGGTTGACAACTAGAGTTTTGGAATTATTTTCTACAGCTGTCAAAAAGTTACATGTATATCAAGCTACATTCAGTATCAACGAAACAAAATTAATGAATATTCGAGAATGATCCGTAATTGGTCTTTCGACGACGGTCGAGGCGACGACGAGAAAACTCTGTTCCACGACCTTCATTGTAAATAAACGAATACACAATACCCACTAAGGCGTCGTACACAAATTACGTAACGCATGAAGGGGATGGGGGTTGAGTCAGCGTTACTTATTGTTACGTAGGTGGAAGGGGGGGGGGAGGGTAGTTGAGACAGTTACGTAACTGAAATGTTTGCTCAAAATTGAAAATTTTGAGAGGGGTCAGGCTGTTCAGCGTTACGTTATTTTAGGGGGGAGTCATATCTAACGTTACTTATTGTTACATAGGAGGGGGGATCTAGATTTTTAACGTTACGTAATTTATGGATGACGCCTGAGAGGCCATCCACATTCCACGTGGACACAAAAATCGTCATTTTAGACCCCCCGTTTCACCTCGTGGACAGGCGTGGACATTTACCAAACCCCCTCCACCCCATCTTTGTCCACGTTGATATGTTTTTTACAACGAAAAAATGAAACATGTTTATTTCTGTGGTTTAATTTAGTGATTAAACATAAAATGTCTAAAGAATAACAAAAATAATTTTAAAATCAGCTCAAAACCACCTAGACCATTAAATAAAAGAATTTCATCAAAAATCAGCCTAAGAGAGCCGAGCAATGCACCAAATACACAGAGAAGGGCAAAGCAAACTCCTTTATAATTCAGAAGAAACCTAAAGTAATATGATCACAAATTATGGCCCCTTTTACAGAAGACGAGGCGAGCGGCGAGTTACTCGTCTGACCAATTTCGGTATTGCAGATGGCGAGTCGGCTGGATTTTGAACGAGTAGCTCGTCTGTCACTCAGCTGTTACCAGCCAAGTTTCACTCGGGTTTCCTGATACAGCATTTTGCTCGCCTCGTTTTCTGTAATAGGGCTCTATGCTTCGAATGAGTTAGAAAAACACTTTTAAACGCCAGAAAAAACAACACAATAGATTTGAAAATCTACTTTAAAAGAATTTTGATTTTCGAAATAGTTGTAAACTGCTTGACAAAAGAAATAGGCCACCAAGAACAAAACGAATTCAATATGTAGAAAGGTTCTGTAGAAGCTTGAGAGATAAAATCTTTTCTACAAGGTAGGAGAGTTAAAAAAACGCAACATACTGATCAAAAACATTTCAACCAGAAAATAAAAAATATGTAATTTCAATTCCAGGAAACCAAGCAAATCCTAAAAAGAATGCCAAAAACATCAAAAATATCAAAGAAGTTAAAAAAGTGAGTAATGAATGATGAAAATTTCAAAATTGTCACAAAAGGTAGAAATAAATGAAATGTCGTCCAAAATATTAAATATTACAAAAATATTAGGCTGTTTAAAACGCCAATTTTTTTCAAATTTGACTTTTTAAATAACTTTAAGAATATCAAGAAATTTAAAAATGTCAAAACTGAAAAATATCAGACTTTTCAAATAGTTAAGCAATACAAAAATGTCAGAACAATCTGAAATATATAGGAGTTCAAATATAGCAGATATATGTAAAATAGCATCAAAAGTGTCAATAATAATGAAAATATCGTAAAGAATTAGAATACGAAAACTGATCAAGTCATTTAGCATGTCAAAAATGTCACTAAATATTATACCTTCATATGTGATAAAAACGTTGATCATCAGCTTTAGTGGGTTTGATGGGCAGTACAAACTAAAATAAATCACCTGGCGCATTTTAGTTTATTGATTTGGATTGGCCATGGATGCTGCAAATAGTATCTATTCAAGTATACCAAATTATTCAAATCTTTGGCAATAATTGAGTTGTTGATATTTTAGAACGAATCTTGGCTGTGATCGAATTTCAAGTTCGAAAAAACCCGCTCATAAACTAGAGGGTAAAAACAATAGGGTTTAAATTTCAGCCGCATAAATTTACTTTTAATCCGACACTTACATTAGAACCAATGAATCCTGTATCAGTAAAATTACAGCATGTAAAATGTATTGGGCAAAGCATTTGATGCTTGTCACAAATTTTACTTACATTGTTCGCAAAATTCGAATGCTATTGTCAGTATGTCTCCAAACTTCCAACAGCGCTTACAATATGTTCAATAAAATCAACCACTCCTGCTAATCTTGATATTGTACTGCCCACGCACGTCATACGCTGCAGGCGGCCATCAGGCAGCTGTTTCGGTAGTAAAAGTTGTTTACGGCTACACAGCCAAACGCTAAAATGTTCACCGAGCATGGGCAGGAACACCTCTGCCGTGACACCGTGCAGTGTTTCGCACTTTGCTCACCTGACATAATACAAACCGACTGACCGGAGCTGCCCAAAAAGCGCCGGCTCGACCAACGCGACACGTCCAGTGAATAGAAGAACGCAGTTCGTGGCGCAGAAACCTGTACGACCTTAGGCTATTATACATTTCTGATAACTTATGGATTAATTTGAATAGTCGTCTGCTTGTAAAAGCGATCGTGTCGCGCCGTTGACTGGCTGTGGCAAATGAGCGGACCTATTAAGTGCGGACTCGAGTTGATCGTGTCAGGCGGCCCCGTTTCCAAATAGATTAGCACACATATATGTCTGTTCGCGAGAAAGCGTGGGTGTTGTGTGTTCTCTTATTCGTAACTATAATGTGGTTTTACATTTGCATTTGTCGCTGATGACGTTATCATAGACCATCTTATGAGGTAAATGTAGTGAAATTAGTTTGGTATAATAAAAATATTATTCCCCGATTGTAGTGAATGTAGGAAATTAAATTTTAATTTCATCACTCTTTGTCGTTCCCCTGCCTGTGTCTAAATCGTAATGTCTTTCCGCAAGACAATCAGTATAAGAGGTTAACTTCCGTTCATGCATCATCGCATTCCCTTTGTACCATCACCAGTTGGTCTTTCAATCCACTGGAGTTCTCGATTGGGCAGAACAAAGGAGCTATCACTAAGTGTCCAAAATAAGCAACATAAACCAGCATACGGCAAGGGACCGATTTCCGCTTTTGGGCGACGGATCACAACATGCATACAAACTCATAAACATATACGCATATACTTTTAACTGCACCATGCCTAATGGCACACTTACAGCAACGGTGTGACCATTGCATCGACTGGAACGACTAACGAATCCACACCCCGTACCCGTCGAATCTACAAATGATCAATTCAATTGTTACCTTTTTCGGGCGATACTCGAGCCATTCATGGTTGGCTGATTTGCATTCAAAGCCTGACACAGAATCATGAATGAACAATAATTGCGACACGAGTGTTGCCGAATTTCGGTTCAGCGGTCCTCAGCCAAGTTGGACGATTTTTATGATTCGATTGGTTTTTTTTTTTGAGATACAAAAGTCACCTGCCAGAATCTAAGGGGTCAGTGATAGTAGGCATTCCAAGGTGGCAATTTCCAGTCAGAGGTGTGGGAATTATTCAAAGCATTGACTCATCCATTCGTTTCACACATGGTATATTTGCGAAGCAAACGCAACCACACGCGCTAATTATCGGTCACCGGATGTGAAGCAAATCCGCTCAGGTGTAGCAGCATCAGTGCAAAACTAACACAACAGCGGAATTTTGCTTCGCCGGAGATAATAATATTTGTCCGTAAAACAAATCCAAACGTTGTCTCAGTTTGCCTGAACATTATCAGTTTGTTCCATTGACGAACCTCTAGCCATCGGTAGATAACGAAGTTTCATCACGCATTACTCATTTTCACCGATTAGAATATTCATTCTAAGTTAGTACCGTCAAAACTCATCCGGCCGTGTCTGCCATGGCCGTGACAAAAAAAAAAAACACAAAGCGCTAGCTATTCGTGTACTCGCTATTCTCAGTCTAGGTTTTGTTACTACAATGCTGACAGTAAAGTGATATTTTTCAAATATCAAACACTAATCCATCCAACGGCGTTGCAAAAGCAATCTTTTAGTATTCTAAATGTTTGAATGAATTTTTGCGTGAATTGAATTGAATTGTAATAATCGTAAACCGAACAAGGAAAGTTGTACTGGACATAACAATTATAACGTGTTGTTTTTTACGTGATATGATGGATTATACGCTGCAGGAACTGACTACTTTTATGACGACAGACCATAGAGAATCTATGCTGAATCCAGTATACACCTCCATAAAACTTGGTTTTGAGCTGCTCGTCTCCAGTGGCCCCTTACACCCATTGCCCGCGCATCCTAAACGACAGCACACATCCAACGCGTGCGAAGTCTGCCTCGAATTTGTCGACCTCTATCCGGGTCTCTGCTGAATAACCTGTCGTGATTAGCTCACAATATCAGTATGCCACACTTCTTTTTCTTGTTTGTCACCCATCACTGATCGCAGGGTTATACGTTCGAAGACCTCAAGCACTCGCCGATAAAAGATCACGTCCAAAATTCATAGTCGTAAAGCATCACCGGGAGGATCAGCGTCATGTAGAGCGCATATTTCGTACGGATTTATAGGCTGCTGCACCTAAGCCAGCTACGGAATCGCAAAAAGCCTTATTTACTGCCGCGATTCATCTTTTTACTTCGCGGCTCACATAGTATACCAAAATTGACGATTTCGTCCACCGCTTCGAAAGTCACCAACGCCCGTAGGACTACACTTGGCAGAACACTCTCTGCCAACCACCATGTACGAGGCTTTGTTTAAACAGCAAGTCCGAGAGACTAGTCCTTCCAACCAATCTGTAGGTAGTTCTTCCTCAGATCGTAGCCTCAGGATAATCTGGTGAATTGCACTAGATAGTTGCTTGTGCCCGGTCGGTAAGGCGTCGTTTCCAGCGGCGTAGTGTTCCATTTCTTGCGACGATAAAGTTTTTTAGGCAACTCTAGCTTCTCGGCATCTCTGCCGCATCTGACGCATCACACGGTTGGCTGCTCCTAACGTAGGCCCGGTTTATTACGTCACTTCTAGATACTCAGCAACAAACCACTCATTCCCACTACCATGCCTATCATCTCTCGCGCTGTTGTACTGACCGCATCGTGGATGTGCTTCCACTACTCCACTCCAGCTGGTACATCGATGCTTCCAACAACTTTCCGAGTGAACTCTGCAGTAACTCCTCCCATCCCATGTGCGTTCATAGCTCCGACGACGATCTTTATATCGTATAGTGTGCATTCACCATAAGTTTTCTCAAGGAGCTCGTAGAACTTTTACATCCTCGGTTTTATTGTTTGTCGGTGCGTACATGTTGTTGAGGCTACTTGAAGAACCTGCCCTTAACCCAAAATACTCATAGACAATCATTGTTGAGCTTCCACCTAATGACACGCTTCATTTGGTTCCTTAGTTGCACAAAACCGACGCCTCGTTTCGCTCTGTCACCGCCACTAACTTACGACCCATTGATTAACGGACCGGCGCCAACGGCTTTGCTTCCTCACGCGATGAAAGGCGTAATCCCAGAAATTTTCCGCCTCAGAAAATCTTTCCGGTATCGACTAGGGTTGAATCTAGACTAGTTGGGTTGGTTGTGAGTGGATCATGCCACCCCTATGTCGGTGTTACGTTTCGAACCCAGGCCATCAGCGTAGTGGGCAGAGATGTTACCAACTGCCCTACGCCTGAACCTAACTTCACATTTACCTTACGCAGCTCTCTAGACAAGGCGTGCCAATTCGAGCAAAATCCCAACATTCCAAGGGCCAACAAATTCGTATTATTCTCTAGAATGTTTGTAGCAGCGTTGCAAATCGAGCGAGAAGCAAAACCTTTCTTCTCCTTTCTGCTTGAGAACGAGACATATGCTACGCTTACTCTTACTCTTTCTTCTTCATGCATTCCCCTGAGTAGCAGCAAGCTCGCACCGACACGGATAAAGCTTTTCGCTACTCAGCTACCGTAAAGAGTACCCGAGTTCTTGCTAGTGAGTAGGAGTACTCGACTAAAATTGCTCGACTAGGAGGAGTGCTTGAAAAACTGTACTTGAAAACGAAAATGTTTTCTTCCCGGTTTTGCTTCATGCACTGACAGTCGACAGTGGGGCAACGCGTAGGGTATCGGACTGCTTCGGTAAGTTTTTTACAGCAGTCTAATGCAAAACCAGCCGAAGCGAACCGCTGTCGAAGTAGCCCGATATCCTTTCATTTTTGTCCCTCCGCAACCATCGCAAAGCATCTTGAAACAATTGTCTTCGGCTGGTCGTTCTCGCGAGTTGGGGAGTAGGTACACACGAGTACACACGAGGAGAGTAGACGGGAGTCTGTGCGAGAAAGAGCAAGAAATAACTTGAATGAAGAATTCTCTACTGTGTGAAAGCGGCAGCACCGAGAACCTCACATGAAGTGTTGCATGCTGGTTACGAGCGAGACTAACAACACTGGTTTGTAGTATATTTATTTCAGCATGCTGCCTTACTATAGCTGCGATGCCTAGTTTCGTGACGAGTCTGCCGTGTACCTACCCAAATGCTGGCAAGACACTCCTAATCACTCGCTGTTTAAGCCACCTTTGATATGGGGTACAGACGCTCAGACAAGCTGCCCCTTCCTTGTCAGCATAGGACCAACTTAACGGTACACCGATTTTCCTTTGGTTGCTCATATCCCAGTAGTCGGTACCATGTGGAGGTAGGGATAGGAGTTGCTGGCAGTATGATCTGGACCACACTGAGGTTTATTTTATGCCAACTAGTAGCCGTTTACCAATCACCTTGGACTTAGTGCTACCAAACAACCCTGAGCAACACTTGCGCTATCTTATTATATTATTCACTCTTTGTTCAAATCCTGGAGATCTCTCATGGTTTCCGGAGCTTACCCTCATCAATTGCCCCGAATTTTTCTATGGGGAGAAGTTCTGGACAGCGAATCCATCGTACCATCGTAGGCTTCGTGTCACTCCACAACTGGTTTCGCGTAATGGAACAATTTCAAAGGCGGCTAAAATTGAGTATCACCTTCGTGGAACCTGAAGAAGCGTAGCAGGCGTTTCTGGAGGCATTCTTCTTTATATATTTGGCCGTTGATAGTGCCGGTCGTTATGTACGGCTTGCTGAATTCACCACACTCACAGATCACCTGACACATCTAGTAATTCCTTGCAAATTTATCGACCTTCTTCTTCTGGAACGAATTCGGAACATCCAGGCGGAATTTACAGTCGAAAAACTCTCGATCGGGAATCTGTTTGGCGTCTATGCGCCTCGGCATCCATCACGATGCATTTCGGCTACACCAATTACGGTACTGCCTCCTGGCGCTTAGGGTCCTTCCTTACCTTAAAGGCATTTATTGTCTGCGGGATGAAACCGACGGACGAATTGATTGCATACTTGGCCACATTCCCAATCGATTGAATTGCGCTTGAAGTAATTCCTCATCTTCCTTACCTCCACGGGGTTGGTCGTCTTTACCTTTTGTCTGCTGACAGCACGTCACTGGGTCGTTCGGGTCTCTATGAACGATTTCACCACACGGTCAAAATTTTTATCATAGCATTCCTTGCTTGGAAGCCATCTTGGTAGCTTTAATTTTTTTTTTAAATTTGTACCCATACAATAGAAAGTTATAAACAAAAGAAAGTGTTGCATTTTTTCAGTACAATCTTTATACAAAAGCTTAAAGGCCAACATTGAGTTTTAATTTGAGGAGTATACAGGGAAATTTTATGCGATATGATGAAATTTTTTGTTTTTTTATTATTTGTCATTTCCATTTTCAATTAAACTTTACTCCAAGGATAGTCAAAATTGTTATGTTTTGTATTGGCACTCGAGAATTATCAAAAAAATACTCCGTAATTTCCATAGCTCTATTAGTACGCGAGTTTATCACTGATTGTTTTAATTTTCTCATCGGATCCAATTGATAATTCGTTATCGTCTCTCAATCCAATTTATCGCATATTGGATCGCAAGCCGAACACGCGAAGAGGAAAAAAACTGCAAACGGTAGAACAACTACAAGACAGCGAAAACCATGAATATCAGATTTACAGATTGGTCTATGAAATGCCAATTTTCAAAGTCCATCTGCCGGTTTTTTCGTTTTGGGAATACTTGTTGTTAATTTTTGCGGAACTCGCAGACTTTTTCTTTATTCTCTCTATATTTTAACAAATTCACTCAGCATGTGTGCAGATTTTGGCCTGTTTAATCAGAATTATTCCTATATCGACAAACATGCATAACTAAACAAAGCGTGGTTTGAAATAAAACCGACAAACAATAGTACATTGTGTTACTTAATAACAAAAGTAAGTAAAATTTTGTAAAACGGTGCAAACCCCACTATTTTTAGCTCAGAAAGAATAAGTGATAAATGTTCAAATGATCGCAATCGCTTCTCTCTTCCAATAGGTGTCGTCTCGTGATTCTACTCTCTTGTATTCACATTTCGTTTCTATCAGTTAAGAGCGGTTATCGGTTGAAGAGCTCTTGATAATTCATTTTTTGAGAGAGAATAAATTTTCTCAGCAAATCTCCGAATTCGTTCACTCGGAGTGGTATTGTAGGATAATTGTCACAATCGACTGACAGATGAAGTTGACTCACACGCTAGAAAAGATCAAAAGTTTATCGCTGATTTTATCACCGATAACCAACATTGCAGGGCATAAGATATTATTTTATCATATTAGTCAATCATAAAATATCATCCCAAAATGAGCTGTTAAAAAATTACACTGATAGATAATGGACCCTATTACATAAGATGAGTAGATGTATTTGGGTATTCAACAAAATTGCAAGATGCATTCGAAGGTCCGAAGTGCATGAGTTTATGTAAAGTGTAAACAATTTGTACAAATACATAATTCTCGCTCACTAAACAAAAAAGCTCATTTATATATTATAATGCAAAAAATTATGTTATTTAAATAATGAATAAGTAATTATTTGGTTATGTGTACAAAAATTCATGTAAACAATGAGGTCTTCTTTCAAAAAAAGCTTGTTAAAAAAATGTTACCTCAAACGTAGGGATTTGCACTTACATTTTATAATTTTCATAGAAAATACTGAGTTTTTTTTATTCTATTTCATCCAAAATACGATATTTCGACTTAGACATCAAATTACCTTTTGGTTTAGTCTGTGGTGCAACTCGTGAATTTGTTTCAGATTATCAAATTTTACACAACCAATTTATTAATTTTTTGGGTACTTACCTACGCTTGTTTCAAGAAACCTTACAAAAATATAGAAATTTATTGATAAATAACATCTAATTACATAGGGGAGCTGCGCAGCCGCAAGGTTACAGAGTCCGCTTTAGCTCGACAAACCGATGATTCACTCTTCGCTGATAGAATCCAAGTGTCAAAACAAAAGGGAAGAAACGCGAAACGATAATTATCGGAAAAGAGAAGCGATTGCGATCGCTTGAACAATTATCCCCCTTTCTTTCTGAGTCGCAAGTGTTGACAGTAAAATAGGTTTTCCATCGTTTAACAAAATGTTGCCTGCTGTTGTCATTGTCAACTCAATGTTCTTTTGTTCGTCGGTTTTATTTGCATTTGCAGGTTTGTTCACTGATGTATGTTGGCCGATATCAAAGTTTTTCATAAACAAGCAAAAAACCTGCACAAATTTTGGAAAAAAAATGCGCAACTATAAATAGATTCGAAAAAAGCTTGCAAGCTATGCACAAAGTAACAACAAATATTTGCCATTTGAAAAAAAAAACAAAATCGGCAACGGACTCTGAAAATCTGCATTTCACAGACAATTCTGTAAATCTGGTATCCCTGTTTTGTGCTGCCTTTTAGTTGGTCTAACGCTTGCAGTTTTTTCCCTCTCTAAGTTTTTGGTTTGCGATACAATTTTACGATTATCGGGACACTCTCACTCACAAGGTGATTGAAACCAAAAACTTTCGTTCCACGGCTCGATCGGATCTGGAGACGATAATGAATTACCTATTGAAACCGATGAGAGAATCGAGAAAGCGTATGAACAAGCGACGATAAACTCGTATACAGTTAACAGGCTAATAAGTTCACGGAGTATTCTTTCGGCTTCTTATCGTCACGGAGACGATACAAAACATCGCGTATTATGCGTGATCAGAATCCAATAGGATTCTCTCATGATAATTCTCTGATACGATTTTAACCATCCTTACCCTTCCAGTTACCCTTCCTTTACGCTGAAATCTACAATACCTTTTCGTGACTTCCTCTTAACAAAAATAAGTCCCTCTTA